>NC_136069.1:1015027924-1015627924 GCF_964261635.1 Lissotriton helveticus | reverse complement strand
TATGGTTCGGGATGAGGCATGCGCGATGCAAAGCTTCAGTGCCCTGTACTTGCCAACTTTTTGAACCCAAAACAGATTGACGATCATTAGTATCTCTTCACATATCATAGCCCCCCATTGCTAATTGGTCAAGAAAGGACTTAGAATATAGTAATTTAGTGTGGGTAAGTCTAACTTTGGAAGAGGACTTAGCAGTCATCTTAAAATAAAATGAGTCAGGTTCCGATTGATTATAGTCAGTAAAATATGTAAACTTTTTCAAAAGTGATTTTGAGCTGCCCTCAACGGGAGCTGGACAATGTTCCCATTGTGTGTAGTTAACCACATTTCTACATGTGTTTGCTTTGTGCAGAAAATGATTGCCATAATGTTGGTGACAAAACAAATCAGCATAATTGGCTGAGTCTAAATACAAATTTTCAGAGTCAAAGGGAACATAAAATTTCAAATCAGAAAACAGAGCCTCTACGGCCTGGGCATCCCAATCATCAGAACGTATATTTTGTTTAACTACATCTCCCATCGAAACACGTAGGACATTGGGAACATTTATAACCTCAGTGGGGCCATGAATCTGAAATGTAACAGCATCCAATACTATTCCATCTAAAACGGGCCAAGCTGTAATGTTAATAAAAGTCTGGTCCCTCTTCATGATGTGAGATGAGGAGTTGGTTTCCAAAGTTCCATCAATTAGTCTAATTGAAGTTCTTTCTTTAACATAGTGTCCATTTACAAAACGGAAAAAAAAACACAAATCCAATCAACATGAATAACAAAAATAGAAAAAAGCACCAGCCAAATGTAAGTCTATGGGTGTATCAAAAAATGTTTTTTAAACCAAACATCAAAAATCGAAATTTTCGATGGAGACTTTGTAGATTCAGTGTCAAATCAAAAGCGTGACTGGTTAACTGCAGATGTTTGCAAATCAGGCGTCAATAAATCTGTGGGATATGTATACTCAGTATCATCAAGGGGATCACCAGCCGGTGGATTTAATAAAGGATTTGTTCTGTATGCATCTCGATGGCAGCATCAGGCCTGTTGGAACTCGCCGGAGCCAAAACAGAATTTCTCAGCATTGCTGCACAAGAGACCGCTGGAGTCATACTAAGAAGAATCGGCCACTCGCTGTAAGTTGACATTGTCAATCCAAATGTACCTGTTTTCCTTGCGACCAGGAAGTAGTGGTAAAATGACTGTTCTTGTACCCTGCACTCCAAGTACAGGATCGGGTGCACGATATGAGGGGCCGAACTCTTTCTTGTTCTCCACCTTCTCACGGACCAAGTCACCGACTCGGGGTAGCCAGCCAACTACCAGGATCTGAAGAGCAGCATCAGATGTGGAGGGCAAGTGTTCCTTTGCAAGACTGTCTCTGGTCTTTTGTAGGTTCTGTAAAACAGCAGAATGTTCATCTACGTCAAAGGATGCGGCAGACGCCACTATGTCTAGACCCTCAAGGTCCGGAACAAACATTTTGATGCCAAAGAGAATTTCATATGGGGTCCGACCACCCAGAGACCTTCTAGGGAGATTATTAAGTGCACGCTGAACGCTTTAGAGATGGGCCAGCCAGTTCCTGCCAGTACCTAAATCCCTAGCTGTCAAGGATTGCTTTAAGTCACGGTTCATCCGCTCCACAACTGAATTGCCCCCTCAGGCCTGTATGGAGACCAAAAATTTTACTTGGACCCCCAATGAACCCATGGCATCCTTGTACGCCTTAGAGGCGAATGCTGGACCCTGGTCCGAATGAAAGGTGCCGCATGCAAAAATTCCGACAAAGACACCCAAATCCCTGATAACAGTGCGGGCATCAGCACTTCGGTGTGACCACACCCAATCAAAGCAGGTTTACGAATGAACTGCAACTAAGATGTACTTATACGCAGTATCTGAGGAGAAAGGACCGTAGTGATCTAAATAAACACACCCAAGGGGTTTATTAGATTTGTACAACTGTGTCTGGGGTGGGCGTGCAGCAGTTGAAGGTTTAATCTGCTGGCATATATCACAATGAAGGACATAATCATGCGTCTTTTTGTACAATCCACGCCACCAGTAACGCTGTGGTAAGAGAGATACAGTAGCTGACACGCCGGCAAAAACCAAGGCCATGCCCGCGTGAGCTGCTATATCAAGGCTTGCCAGCGGTCCGCGTTGGGAATCAACCTGTCACTAACGTCGTTAATTCTCACATAGGGAACTTTATCAGGACATAAAAGATAAAAGTATTTAGAAGGGAAACCTCTAGGGTAATTATCTCCCTTATCTGTTGCGGCAATAGCTGCCAATATGTCATCATCAATCTTAGTTTTGGAACGTGTAACTGCTGCGACTACATACGTTGCAACTGCGGTCTTGGCTGCTTCATCAGCAAGACAGTTACAACAGCGTGTACCCACACGCGTTGGTGACCAAGAGTATGAATTACAAACACGAGAGGCAGATGTTCTTTAAGTTCTGTGACTCGAAACCATAGCATTTGGTGTTTAATCGTACTACCTTTTGGAATCACGATAGTCATTCTGAGTCCCAAAAAATAAATTGTCATTGTAAGACTGAACACAGTAGTAAGAGGCGCTCACAATAAGAGTAGTCACACAAGGGTCAGCATACTCCAGTGCAAGCACCAGAGCACGTAGCTCTGCCAGTTGGGCGGTACAGTCCCCTAATGTCTGTGTATGCACAACATTGGACTTGAACTCTCCATTCACCATAGTACCAACCACTATTGCGCAGGCTGCTGAATACGCATGCTTTCAATCCATCGCCGGCTGCGCCGATCCGTCAGTGTAGATGATATAATGGAAATCCTCAAGCAGGCGCATGGTCAGAGGAGCCGGATGAACAAATTCATACTGCAGGTGCTCCTGAGTTTGCAAAGAGGAATCAAAGACAAACGTGACATCCGGAGACATCAAGGATGTGGCCCATTGTATCCAACGTGGATGCAAAGCTTTTGAATTTGGTACACTGGCTTTCGTCACCCCCTCCCAGGCAGGATACGGTGTAACAACCTACATGCTTTTCCCCTGTAACAGTGCACACTCTTTCAGAATCGCCATCTGCACTGCAGTCAAAACTTTCTCGACAGTGGAAAATCGAATTTCAGCCGAAGTGTTAAAGTGTGACTTGTAAGCAATAGGGACTGTGTCACCCTCATTAAAAGTCAGGTACGTGAAACCCACAGCTCCGGGTACAATTCTTATTACCAGGTTGGTGTGGTTATCACAAGTCAGCAAGTATTTAGATTCAAGAAGATCAGACTGCAAAGATCGCAAAATTGCAGACTGTTCAGGCAGCCAGCAAGATTTGGTGAAAGTAGGTTGTACCAAGGCATAAAGAGGCTTGATACGCTGGACATAATCGGGATTGTAAGTACATCTGAAATTCAAGAAACCCAGCAAAGAATGTAGTTTTTCAGAGTTGTTGGAGTGCGCAGCAGTGCGCATTTCTCCAGGAAGTGAGGTGCTGAACCTCGACCTTCATTGTTGAGCTCATAGCCCAAGAACAACACTGTGTACTCTGCAATGTGTGATTTTGCAAAGTTAAATTTGTAACCGAAGTCCGCAATCATACAAATGATGCGGTCAACACGACACAGATGCGGCCATAATTCGTCATCCGTGAGATAAATGTCATCAACATACGAGCATGCATCAGGGTCG
Organism: Lissotriton helveticus; assembly: GCF_964261635.1. Classification (NCBI taxonomy): domain Eukaryota; kingdom Metazoa; phylum Chordata; class Amphibia; order Caudata; family Salamandridae; genus Lissotriton; species Lissotriton helveticus. The sequence continues at coordinate 1,015,624,247 of NC_136069.1, read as the reverse complement.
AGTCTCTCTAAAAGAGAGACTATGCGGGCGGCAAAGATTCCTGGACCGTTTTTATAGCCCAGAGCTAATCTTCGGAACAGGCAAAAGCTGTCCATTGACTACTAATAGAGGACAGGTTATGGCTAACAAAAGCCATTGGATATGTCAGGTGTGGTCTTAAACCGTTTAAGCACGTGACTATCCACAAGGGAAGAACTGTGAGTGTTCTGTACCGCACAGGTCCGGCAATGAGAGTTCAAATGTCGGTAATCCAATACCTAACGGTATGAGCCATCAGGCTTGTTCACATTAAAAAGAGGATTATTCATCCGAGACACTCACGTTTCAATCACACCTTGATATTCCAATTGGTCAAAGACTTCCGCCACGTGAGCTTTCGCTTCACATCGCATGGGATATTGGGGTTTAGGCTGTGGCATGGAACGCAATGGTATCTCATGCCTGGGGGAAAATTTGTCCCATCCACATTGAGTCCGGTACAATGCCGGCGCAAGCACCTTAGCCCACTCTTCTGCAAAATTCAGGGCACGCTCCTTCAGCACAGTGTGTGCGAAACTAGGGAGGATTACCTCCTTCCCTCTCGGAGCGGACAGAATGAAGGGTGGGGGCCAATCAGCCTCCGTTAACAAAATGTCATAGGTAGTAGTCAGATTTTCCCAAAATACCCCTTTTATATTATCTGTATGTCACCTTCAATTAAAAGCACTATTTCATAAAGTCTTTCAGGGGGAGCCACTCTAATGTCAGCTGTCTCAACAGCAATGAACGTGTCAGTTGCTGTCACCTTCAGAAATGGAAGCAAGGCTTCCCGTACTACTGTACTCACCAGAAAAGTGAGTCTGACAGTCATATTTTTATACCTGGTGCCTCCTTTGAAGTAGGATACATTTCTAGAGAAATCCCTTTGAGGCACTTGAAGTTTCCTGACTCTCCTGCCCTGGCTGAAACTGGCTACATGAACAATGCAGAGATGACAAGTTCTTTCTGTGAAGAAAGAGCACAGCCTATTAAATTGCAAGTGGGGCTGTGCCCATCTCCATCTCATCATCCTACCAGTGTGTGGCCATCGAAGCAAACCTAATCCCGCTATTGTGTGGCTGTCTGGGAGGAATAAACAATGTCCAATTGCCAAATGCACCCAGTCATGTGACCCAGGAACAGGCTGCAAGCACTAAACAGGACAGTAAAAATCAAAACTTTCTAAAAGTGGTATTTTCAAAATTGTAACTTAAAATCCAACTTTGCCATTAAAGAGGATTTTTAATTACAATTTCTCAGACATCAAAACTGAAATGCTTACCTGTTCCAGTGTAAAGATTGGAACTTAGGCAATAAGCCAACCATATATTATCCTAAGGAAGGTAAGCCTCACAGTACTGAAAAGAAAATTAGGAGTTTTTCACTACCATGACATGTGAAACTAGATGGTACACGTCCAACCTTTTAATTACAATGCACCCAGCCCAATGGGCTCCCTTGGTGGGCCTACCTTAGGGGTGACTGATATGCAACAAAAGGGGGTTTAAAGCTTGACAGGGGGTTATATTGCCAATTCAAATTGGCAGTTTAAAATTGTGTTCAGGCTATTATGGCAGACCAGAGCCATGTTTTTTAAGGGGCTACTTAAGTGGGCGGCACAATAGGTTCTGCAGGCCACCTAGTAGCATTTCGTTTACAGGCCCTGGGTATATGGTATACCACTTTACTAAGGACTTATACATAAATTAAGTGTGCCAATCAGGTGTAAGCCAATTTAATTGTTTATAAATAAGAGAGCACAAGCACTTCAGCACTGGTTTGCAGTGGTGACGTGCACAGAGTTCTAAAGCCCTAAAAACAAATGCAGCAACATAGGAGGGAGAAGGCAAACCTTTAGGGGAACACCACACAACAGCTGACAGGTCTAAGATGCTTCTTTTCAATTATATTGGTTTTCACCTGGTACCTCTAGGTTGATTGCGGGCAAACTATTGTCTCCCCAAACGACACAAAGTTTGACATAAGCAATTGTATAACAGAATCCAAATTCACCAATATGATATGTAAATCTGAATCATTTTATAATCCTCATAATGACTCAAGATGCGCACACATTCCACACCTGTGGTTGTGGAAAGCAAGTGTGAGGGATGTCACCTTCTGTAGCTAGTTCCTTTCAAGTAAAGCCAATTGACTCATCTTATCCTAGTGAGTGATAATCAAGTGCATTTCATGATTGATTGTTATAAAGTTATGTGACATGCGGTGTGTCATCCTGTAAAGAATAGTCATAAATGAAGGAAATATGCCGAGGAGTATATGTTGAACAAATGCATGAGTCATTAAGTACCTTTTATTCGCTGTTGCTTCAGAAATCTGATGTGCTTAGGAGGAAACAATGATGCATTTCTCTGCACGCTACATCATCTTAAATGTATCGAATAGCAATAGCAAACTATAGTCGTGTTGTCTTTCTTTACAATAGGGCCTTGAAGCATTACGCACGTTTTGTTGACCACAGATGTTTTGATGCGAGTCTAACGCTGGAAACAGTGTTTCCTGTGCTTACCCAGAGTTGTTTGTTGGTGAACATATTGGTAAAATATGAAAGTAAAAAAAGGCCTTCAGTTTACTGGAAACTGCATTTAAGTTTGCTCTTAAATTGGTCTCAATTTTAGGGACTAGCAAGAGCAAACGGCGGATCTCCTGTAAGGACCTCGGACGCGGAGAGTGTGAAGGCTGGCTCTGGAAAAAGAAAGACGCAAAAAGTTATTTTTCACAAAAATGGAAGAAATATTGGTTTGTCTTAAAGGATTCATCGCTCTACTGGTACACCAATGAAGAGGTAAGAATATTCGCATAATGGTTCTTGAACCCTGAACAAACTGTTCATTTTAAGGTGCAGCATCCTGTCTTGCATGGATCATGGCAATTGGCTCTAATGAAGTGCTGAGTAACTGTTAATCAATCTGCTCTACCCTTCTTAGATGGGTCACTGTCAGGGTGGAGGTTTAATGCACGATAGTGAGTTTAAGGGACACATTTATATAAAAATAGCACAATGGAACCCAGAAGCTTTGGTAAATCATGTTCATTATCAGTTTTTACCCTTTTTATGCAGGGTCGGCTTCAGGGCAGTGGGACTGGTGCAGTCGCACTGGGCGCTGACCAGTGGAGGGGGCCCTGTGACCTCAGGGGGGCTCTGTGCTTAGTAATATTTTATGATAGGAAAGATGAGGGGCACTTTTGCAGGTGGTATTCAGAGAATACGAGGAAGCGGTCATGGGACGTGGGGGCGCCAAAAGTGATCGTGGGGGTGGAGGTTTGGCAATTATTTATCGTGACACATTGAAGTGTTCTATACATGAGTTGCCAGACATTAAAGGAGCAGAAGCCATGGCCTTCTGCCTAGGTATTCACGACTCTTTCACCTTTTCTGGTGCTCTAATTTATCGCCCCCCTGGGTCACCTACTGAGTTTCTAGAGAGTCTAGGAGAGGTATTGAGTGACCTGGCGCTTAGGTTTGCCCACTTCACAGTTTTAGGGGACTTGAATCTCCATTTAGATTCCCCTGGAGAGCCGGGAGTAAGTTGCTTTATGGACATTATTAATGTCCTGGGCCTTACCCTTCTCACCTTGGAACCCACACATATAGCAGGGCATGTTTTAGATTGCATCTGTTCTAATTCAGATAGGCTAATAGTTAAATCTCCTTGCCCTCAAATATGGTCCAATCATAATCTAATTCCATTTCACCTCTCTTTGAAACATAATGCTCCTGTAAATAGTAGGAATAAAACAGACACCGTAGGCAAACCAGTGTGGAGGAATTTACCTATAAGGTTAGATCTGGTAGAGAAGCTAAAAGAAAACATGCCTATTCTAACAGGTCACACTGCCACGGACAATCAGCAATTCTGCAACTGGATAACTACAGTGGGGAACTCTTTAGTCCCAACACGCAGGAAAAATGTAGGCGGCACAAAAAGTAAAAAGAGCGCCCCATGGTTCTCGTTAGCCCTAAAAATGGAGTTAGGTAAAGTAAGAGCATTGGAGCGGAGGTGGCGTAGAAACTACGAGGCTGTTGCCTGTGATGCTTATAAATCCGCTAGAAGACGATATCATGTAGTAATTAAGCTTGCTAAAAAAGCCCCCTACCTGAAAACGATATCTACCCCTGGAAATGGCCAAAAGGAAATTTTTAGGATAGTAAATCATTTCATTAATCCTTCAGCCCTCTCGCAGGAAATTCCCCAGTCCCAATCTCTCTGTAATGCCATTGCTAATTATTTTGAAAACAAGATCTTGGACATTGTGAATGTTTTTCCTCCTGTGTCTTCCACCTTTAGGAATGTGGAACAGATGGAGTTGGGTAGGACATTATCTAGCTCCCCCTACTTGGACTCATTTGCCCCAATTTCTTTAGAGGATACTAACAAAGCCATTTTAGCAAGCAAATCTGGATCTCCTTTTGACCCGTGCCCACCTTCAGTTTTGCAGGCCTTAGTGGAGGTGGTTAATCCCACTATTAACAGCATCATCAATTCATCTTTGGCCTCGGGAGAAATTCCCAGTGAATGGAAGCTTGCAGCGGTCAAGCCTCTTCAGAAAAAGTCTCTGCCTGACCCGACCACCCTTTCCAACCTGCGTCCTATTTCCCTGCTCCCCTTGGTGTTTAAACTTACGGAAAAGTTTGTTAGTAACCAGCTTACGAATTTTCTGGAGGAGAATGACATCCTGCACCCTAACCAATCAGGGTTCCGTTCGAAACATTCCACCGAATCAGCCCTGTTGTTTACGGCAGAGACCCTACGAATGGCTGTGGATCAGGGAAAGAAGGCTGTCTTGATTTTACTCGATCTATCGGCGGCCTTCGATACAGTCTCACATACCATCTTAGTGGACCGTTTGGTTAACGCAGGAATAGGAGGGGTGGCACTGGCGTGGTTCAGAAATTTTCTTAACAGCAGGCGCCAAGTCACGGTACTGGGCCAGTTTCAATCTGAAGCTAAAGTCATCAGCTCAGGGGTCCCCCAGGGCTCTAGTCTGAGCCCTGTACTTTTTAATTTGTATATGGTGCCCCTGATTGAGCTAATCGTTTCCTATCAGATTAGCACAATATCATATGCTGACGACACACAGCTTATTCTGGTCCTGGATAGAGAACTGTCTGGGGCAGAGGAAAACCTAAAAAACTGCCTAAAGGCTACTTTTGAGTGGATGAATAACAATCACCTCAAATGTAATTCCGGTAAGACGGAACTTTTGCCGTTCGGCTCTCAAAATCTGTTTTCCCCGAAAGACTGGTGGCCTGATGATGCGGAAGCCCCTCCAAATACCATTTCTTCTGCTCGAAATTTGGGCATTAAATTCGATGACCAGCTGTCTTTTAAACAACAAGCGGTGGCCGTGGCCGGCACTTGCTTTCATATTATTAGATCTTTGAGGAAGTTTTTCGATCTTCTTCATTTGTCAGCAAGGAAAATGGTAGCAGTTGCCTTGATAACATCTAGACTGGACTACTGCAACGGCCTGTATGCGGGAGCAAACAAGTCCGTTTTCCACAGGCTGCAGATGGTCCAGCATGCAACTGCCCGTTTGGTGTTACGCTGGCCTCGCAAGTCATCTGCTTCGGCCGCGCTTAAGGCGCTTCATTGGTTACCGATCCGCAAACGGATCCTGTTTAAGATTCTTCTGATTACCTTCAGAGCTCTCCAACAGCAAGGGCCTAGATACTTGTCTAATGGCTTCAAACGTTACCAGCCCATGCGCTTCCTGAGGAGGTCTGCAAATCAGAACTTGTTGGTAACACCTAGATTTAAGCTGGGCGACCAAAGGTGGTAAATCTCTTTTCTTCTTGGGCGCCATGACCTGGAATAGACTCCCGCCGCAGCTCCATTTGATGGCCAACGAGAGCCACTTTAGAAAGGCCCTAAAAACTTGGATGTTTTCCCTCACTGACGCTGCTTGTAGAGCACTGGTGTCAAGTGTACTGTGCCAAAGTTCGCCTCCATTCCCCTCAACCTATTCCATTTAGGTTGGCGTTAAGCGCCAAGATACTCCTTGGAGTGGTAGTAGCGCTATAAAAGTGTACCTTACATTACATTACATTACATTACATTGTCGTAGGGGGCGCCACCAGGGCTAAAGCCAGCCATGTATGCTGGTGTCTAAATCACCTCATTAACCATGAAAATAAAATGTTTTGGTTTTCATGAGTGCTCAATGAACTTCTGTTATATGTATAAAGTTATACATTTAGCAGATGCAATAATCGTTTACAATAGTTTATCTTCATGCTTGTTTAATATATTGTGAGCCACAATCAAGTATTATAACTTATTCCTGTGAAGTTAAAACAAAATATAGATTTCTTGAACTAGGCTTCAAATATGCCAATATTTTCTCAAAATGCACTTTCTTTTTGCAAGTGATGAACTTTACAAACGAGTTAACATTTTCAAATACCATTCCGATCACAGGTTTGACGCTGCTGTTTCCTTTCCATACATTTCTCCTCATCTTGTTAATTTTCATGTACCAATCAGAATGTTTCCTCACATCCTGTGCTTACGTTTGGAGTTTCTAGCACCATTACTGAAAAATAAATTATTTTTTGTCTGGATTATTGTTTCAGCACATTTTACGTGGAAGAGCGTTACACTGGCCTTCTGGCATAAATCAAAAAATAGTTCAAATGTGTCCAATTAAAACAATTTCTCTAAAACTCTAGATGGTTTGGCAGAAACTGGAAACACAGGGACCTAAAGCACCAAGCCTAATTGGTGCACCTTTTAAAAAGCTAACTCGACATGGCAACATAAACCTTTTTGCCAAGTCCAAACCTCCCTTTTTAATGTATATAAGGCACCACTAAAGTATAACTTAAAAGCCCATAAGGCAGGGTGCAGAATATTAAAAAGATGGATGTTTCCTTTATGTTTAATTTGTCCTGACAGTGAAAACTTCCCATTGTTGTTTTTACTGTAACAAGGCTAGTGGTTCCGTTGGCTGGTGGTTCCGCAAAGTGCTAACTTCCATTTGGGACAATCAAAACCAACACTTCAAGGTATCTAATTAATTGTTACACTAAATTTAGCTTTAAGAAATTGGGTTCTTGGTTGATTGGGGTGTGAGCCCTGGTCAAGCAGCAACCACAATCCTTGTCAGGTTGAGGCACAAGTCAAACCTAAATTAACCTGTGTTCAACACTCTGGTAGATTGGCACAGACCAGTCAAGCCTAATTTAGGGGAATGGTGCAAAGTATTTGTGCAACACTTCAAACAGTAAAATAAAAAACACAGGAAACGGATCCCACACCATCTTAGAATAATAGATCTTCCTTTAATAAATAAAACACAACCAAAACGACAAAAATCCAATCAGAGGAACCGGAGATATTCAATTTTAAAGACAACAGGGAAAATAGCACCAAAAAGCAAAAAGTGCCAACTGTGGATATCGAGTCACACAGGACCAGGACAAAGTCACAAGTTCAGGACGACCACAATGGAGCGCATGCTTGCTTTAGTGTCCCAGTTAACCCTGCTGGTCAACATATCTCAGATCATGGTTTAAGAAGCGTTGTGAGGATCCGGGTTGAAGATGTGTGGCGCAGCCAAAGCAAAGTGTTGATTTTGAGGTGCGGCAAGAGTGCGATGTGGAGTCCAGCATCGTCATGGAGGCTCCCATCGATGTGGGATGCAAGGATCTGCGCTGGGGATGCATCACACAGCTGCGGTAACAAAAAGGTTGTGGGCTGCAGCGCCAATGCCAGTCTTTGCGATGGGTCCAATCGACAAAGCAACAGCGATGCATCGGTTCTGCTCAGGGTTGCGTCGCAGAGGAGATACATGTGTTCCGTTGTATCTGCTGGATCCATTATAGGTGACGGAGCACTTTAAGTCCACTTTCAAGGCCCCGGGACTGGGGTGGCACCACTTGGCAGGGAAGGATGTTGGAAGCATGTTATGTCCCTGAGGCTTCATATCAGGGGGCCAACTCACTAGCCTTTGGAGTCACTCTAGGGTTCTGGGTTCAAGAGATGTAGGTCCAGTCCTACTCACCCAGTCAAGAGGCAGCAGGTCAGCACAGCAGGGAAGCAGTCTTTCAGATCAGCAGACCAGACCAGCAGTCCTTTTAGCAGCACAGCAGCCATTCTTCCTCAGGTAGAGTATCCACTTGTCCAGAAGGGTACAGAAGAGTTGGTGTCTGAAGTCCAGTATTTATACCCAGTTACACCTTTGAAGTGGAGTGAAGCTGCTAGAAGCCTGACTTTGAAGCTCACAGGTGCCTTGCCTTCCTGACCCTCGCACAGGTTAACTACAGGGGGTATGCAGCCTTTTGTGTGGAGGCATGACACAGCCTATTCAAATGCGAGTGGGATTGTACCCAGCTCCTCCCTCCCATTCTGCGAGAGATGATCCATCCAGGCACCTCCAAACTCCCTATTGTGTGTGGCTGTCTAGGAAAAATACGCAATGCCCAGCTGTCAACCATGCCTGGTCATATGACTCAGAGGCAGGCACCAAACTGATAAAGCAATAAAATGCCAACTTTCTAAAAGTGGCATTTTGAAAATTGTCATTTATCACAATCTCAAAGATGCCAAGCATGAAAGAGTTACCTGTTTCCATTTAGAAATTACAGCTTATTAAATGTAATAATATAACTTCAATGTTATTGTATGGGAGAGGTAAGCCTTGTAGTAGTCAAAACAAATGTAAGAGTTTTTTTCACTTCCATGACATGTAAAACCTAAAAGTGCATTCCCTGCTTTTTAAATACAGTACACCCTGCCCTTTGGGCTGTCCAGGGCCTACCTTAGGGATGACCTATATGTATTGAAAAGGAAGGTGTGGGTCTACAAAATAATTATTTTGCCACGTCGACATGGCAGTTTAAACCTGCACACACATCCTGCAATAAAGGACCTGAGACATGTTAAAAGTGCTACTTAAGTGGGTGGCACAATCAGTTCTGCAGGCCCACTAGTAACATTTACTTTACAGGCACTGGGCAAAGGCAGTGCCAATTTAGTAGGGACTTGCCAGTAAATTACAAATTCCAATTGGATAAAAGCCAAGCTTAGCATATTTTAGAGTAAGACCATAGGCACTTTAGCACTGGTGCACAGAGTCCAAAAGCCAGCAAAAATGAAGTTAGCAAACAGGAAGGTTGAAGGCAAAAAGTTAGGAGGTAATCCATGTCAAGGATGCTAGGTCCAACGTTAACATAATTTAACAAAACTTAATATAAAGGTGACTATAAAGGTATAGTAGCTGTTTCTTATTCACTACAGCATTAGTCCTCTGAGAAGTCCGACTCCCCTCCTCCCAGGAGGTGTGAATGGCTCAATAGGCAAAGCAACAAGAAGCCTGTTTGTGTGAGGGGGTTTCACCTCCTGCTAACAGGATGACCCGGGCTGGGGCCACAGATGGCCCAGCTTCTAAGGGGCATCTGCCTAGCGTAGGCCAATGGGAGTCACGCTCTAGAGGTTTGTATCCCCACCACCCAAATGGGGATAACCTGTTGCAGAACTGGTTTTCTGTGGGTATTGCTCATTATACTAGACACACCCAGGGGTGTGCCCATAGCTCCTACCCACGGAAGAAGGGTAGTGACATCTTGGATTTGGGCAGAGAGAACCGAAGTGGGATTGTTTCGTGTCAATCTCTCAGGAAATGAGGTTAGAGCGATTAGAGTTGCTCTTGTTGAATTTTTTGTCATTGGTTAAGGTGTCCTCCCCTCCTACAAACTCGAAACTGGCATAAAAGTGCCAACTCAGGCTACCAGCCTCAGAATACTAATGGAATTGGAAACAACAGATGAGGGAGAGCACCAGCTGAAACTGTGGACCTCAGAAAGGAAGGCTGCACCAAGAAAGACTCTACCTGCTGAACCAAGACAGGACTTCAGAAGGAGAAGAGTTGCTCCTGCTGTTGGCTTCATGGAGAGAGTGACCTCAAGATCTGGACCTGATCCCACTTGTGTCAAGGACCAAAAAGTGGACTCCAGCTGCTAGTTGGATAGCCTCCTGATAAGTTTCAATTGAAAAAAAGCTAAAGAAACCCTGCACCTGCAAAGTGCAGAGCTGACCACTTACCACTGGACATGCCCTGGAGTCCACTGGTGCAGGCTGTGAGATTGAGTCCTAGCCCCCAAGAAGAGTCTCCTAGGACCTGGACCCTTGTCTTGGGCTAGAGAGTTTTATTTCTCACAATAGAACTGCAACTTGTGAGCCTAAAGCTAAAGATAACAGTTTTTGGCACAGAATTGAAGGCTCATTCACTACAGTTACAATTGCCAGTTCATAGGTAGTATAAAACTCCTATCAATAACCAAGACTCCAACCAGACGCTGAACCTCGGCTGCAGAGCCTGCTGATAAGTAAAAGAACCAGGAAAGTATCTAAGTGTGAAGAGGAAAAAGCTAGACAGGGACGAACCTGGCCCCTGCATCAGACCCATACTCCATCAAGGTAGGCCTGAAACTTTGACTTTGTCCTGAACCCTCTTACCTAATCTTTCAAGCACTACTTTTTAAATTGAAAGCCATTCCATCATGCTCTCTTCTACTACAGAACATTATTAGGAAACTGTATTCTCCACCCTGCACATTTTATTAGCTGTCTATTGTGTGGAGAAGTGTGGCTCAATGGTTAGAGCGGCAGACCCTGATGCAGAGGTCTGGCCCGGGACCAGGGTTCAATTCCCGCCTCGGCGGGTCTTGGGCTCAATTTCCCCGGACCTGATAATTCTCGCCTCTGTGCCTATTCTAATCATGGGTCCCACTCTGCACAATAGCTTGCTTAATCTCCACACCGGCCCCAACAGCGCTGGGATGCCTGGCTTCACCTTGGGGGTGCCCAGGAGTGGACATTTCACAGGGAAAATCCAGGAAGGGTTCCACAGCGGTGTGAGTACAGCACCAGGATGCCCCGTTGCTGGGGCAGCAGTGCGCTTTACAAGTACAAATTCTTTTCATTGTACAAGAGAGGCCCCATAACTTCCCTACTCACCACTAGAACCCCATCCAAACAAAGCAGCTCCCTCGTGGGTTACCTCAAGGCTGGAAATTTATTAAGAAGCAACATTCAAAAGTCCACAGCTGTCCATCCCCTACTAGGCATAAAACAATGGTGAATTATCTCTCCATATATTCCTGCTAGTGACACAGCAGAAAAAGCATTATGTATTAGCGCATATATGTGTGTGCATGTTTAAGCTAATTAAAGCCAGACCTATTTATTTTGCTTTGCTGTTTCCACTCACTCATGCCAATTTCTGTTTCCAGCTGGGAGCAACCTTGGGGCATTCTTCTCTGAAACAATTATTTCATATGACACCTTTTACTTGCAGTCTATTTGTGTCAATGGGATACTTCTAAGAGTTTTGTTTTCCTGTCATTTTGTTTCATGTTATTTGGGTTTTGTGAAGTACTTTGAGCTCATTCCTTAGTTGTATCTCTATTCATAAATGTCAAGATGAGCAAAAGGGACAAGTTACATAGTTACAATATTTTAATAAAATGTATATTGTTAAACCATATATATAACGTAATGAATTATGGTTAAAGATTATTTACTAACTTTCAAGACTCCACAATATAAAAAAATATACAGCTTCATAAAAACATTTTAAGTAATTAAAATTACATTTTAATATTAAATTATAAATTCCCCAAATTGTATTATACGCATGAAAATAAATGTTAAATAAAAAATGTAATGAGTAGTTTATGTCAAAGAATAAAACACCACATAAACAATAATTATTTATCATGTTTACAAACAAATTTAATATTCTACCTCCAGTCTAGCTAATATTGGAAGTGGCCTTGGGGGGAGGGGGAAGTTAGATTTACTCTTCTAGATCAAGTCTAACAAACAATAGGCAAAGTTCATACATTGAAGTGGGTCATATTTTCGATTCTATTAACTGCCGAAAAACCACTGGGTGAGGTGCATACATTAAATACGTTAAACTTACTATTCTATTTCAACAAACATTAGGGGAAGTTCATACACTGGGGATTTAAATGCAACACACACAAATAAAATAAACATTAACACATATTTTATAATGTTAATTAAATAACTTATATGCCCTAAAAATGAAAATAAATACAAAACATCTTAAAAATAATAAATATATCAGAATTGCATGAAACTTTTTTTATAGTATCCCTCAACCACGATTGCCTCGCAAACAGACATAAAAGAAAAGCAATAAAATATGGCATGATGCACACATATCTCATTTTTTTTTTAAATTATACATTATGTTTAAATTATTTACATTAAAGCTCTACCCATACATTCCTCCAATGTACTACACACATTAAAATATTTAAAATAATAAAATATAAAAAATCAAACTTAAATTGTAAAATAATAATGAAGTAACAATTAATATTCATGTTAAAAACAGCAGTAGCCCCAAACCCCAATACACAACAATATTTATAAAAATACATAAAATATTAGTTTGCAAAAATGTATGTACATACATTTTTATCAATTTAGAATATATTAAGATATGGATTAAAAAATGTAAATACAATGTTTGTATAGTAAAAACATTAATCAATTATTATCATTTTAAATATATTTTACTTAAACACTACCAACACATAACGCCCCATAACCTGACACTAAAATGTATCAAATAACTGATAACTTTATTAAACATATAAACAAATAAATAACAGAAAAATGTATACATTAAATTAATCAATTAAAATATTTAATATATAATTAAAAAAACACTACCCATCCAACCCGCAATAAACCCAGAAAATCAAAAAAGTAAACATTACTATAATATTATTTAAAAATAAACATCACAATAATAAAAATACTGAAGTAAAAACGTAGTTCCGTTCAATAAACAAACATAATAAAAATGCTAACATAGCAAATTATCTTTTAAACTTTAATACTATTGTAAAAAAACCTTTGAGATGTTGGTCCAAAGTATTTACATAGACACAATATTTTAACCACAAAATTATTGTCAAATTTATTATTTTGAGTCAATATTTAGGAGAACACCACCCCAAGAGGTGGAACGCCTGCAGAAGGCTCTAATTACCATTGGCAGTACTGGAAGGCATCAGAGCTTTTCTGCAATAAAGAAAAAGAGAATAACTTCTACTAAGTATGACAACCTGAATTCATGTTCAGTTGTAGTACAGATTACTTTGTTGAAATTCCAAAATTCATAGAATCTTATTATGCCTTTCATTCTACCCTTTCTGTTCCCCATGCTTAGACATCTAAGTAGACATTCATGTGAGATGATGGAAAGAAAACTGAAAGCCTAAAATAAGTAATTGTACAATGTTTCGTCATAATGCCATCACCATCGTCAGTTGTATTCATAAATTATTCACCACATTTTAGTTAACATCATATTATGACATCCACTCTAGGGAACAAGAATACTGTATTACAGTACAGTCTATATAAGTGAATCGCAGTGAGATACATTAATAACATATAGAAATGCTCTCACACAATTGTAGGATGGTGTGTGTGCATGCTTGAGACATTATACACACCTTGCAACAGACGCTTATGTGTATTGAGTTTTTAGGGCACCGCAAGTAGGCCACTTCAGATTGGTTCATACCATATATAATCGGTTTGCAAGAAAATGAAAAAAATTCTGTAAAATGTTGGACTGGCCTGTCCGGAAGTATAAAAGTCCGGCACTGCCTCATGGGCCATCTTGAAAGGGTCATTTAGGGCCTACACAGCCAATAGAAGTAAAAGAACAGACTGGGACTTTCAAGCTGGTCTATGTGCCACAGCAAGACTGCCTGTCAGGCCAGTTCAGCATAGCAATAGATATAGTTTTACAAACTCCCTTTTACCACCACCACAACAACCAAAAGCGAATGAAAAAGAAAAAAAAATTATTAAACTGGAAAACCTGCATTTTAACTTTTTGACAGCCTTTGTATGCTTAACTACAATAGTCATTGGCTAGCTGTATCTGAACTAAACACAGGGGGAGCCCACTCACACCCCACATAAATTGTTAAAGTAACCTAAGGCCTAATTTAGATATTGGCAGAGGGTAAACTCGGTCACAAACGTGTCCCATTATATCCTATGCAAAACGTAATTCAGAAGACAAGATATACATCACGTTTGTGACTGAGTATTCATTCCACCAAGATCTAAATAACGACCGTAGTCATACAATTGAAATATGATTTCTGGGAGTGTACCAGGTATTTGACAATTAGCAGTGAACACGTTGTGTAAAGCACCATTCTTGGTGCTTGGACTCGATATACTCTTCTAGATTGCTGGGCTCAATCATTTTTTTGAGAAGTGTTTACGGAAGCCTTGGAGAATTTTCTTCACAGATTTAGGAGGTCTCACCGATCGAGTCCTATACATACAAGGGCTGAATAATACACAGTGTATTTCTGTTTCTTTATTGAAAAAAGGTAGCCTAATGAATAAGGATACACATGGAACTCTGGATTGCTTAAACGGGATTTGCTTCTTAGTTGAAGGTTACAGACAATTCCCATATAACACCCGCTGGAAGTCAGATCTCCTTCATGTAGTTTTTTAGCCTTGTAAGAGAAGGGGCAACTGTAACCACATAAACATACATGGAGAACAACCCACACCATAACATCATTCATTTCTAGTACCAGAAGCAATGCACACACAAGCATGCACTCAATCACTCATATCCAAGTATGACATCACCGGATATATGTTACATCTCCCTTTTGCCATGCCATAAATACAAAATCCACACACTAGCCTCCTACCATCCAGGACATCAGACACGCTTGCCTTACTCAAACACATACCCTATACCCAAGAGAATAATCACCTAAACAATAGCACACATAGCACACATACCACAAGACACTATGTACAGTCACTACATGCTGGGGAACATCTGAAAATGAACTAAACTAATGGAAAAGGCACACCGCTTATTCAATAACAATTAAGATCCATTCATAAGATTCAGCAATCCTGTTCCAAAGGCTCACAAGTCCAAAACACTCAGTATGTTTCTAAAATATACTTTATTCCATATTTTTGCAACAGAATGAAAGATACAGCTTATTTATTCTGACTGATTAAGGGTTTTTGGTACGGTTAACCTTGGGAAGTAGAGCACCCATCTTTGTGGAACAACTTAGGGGTCGATTACGATGTCATTCTGAGTGGCTCTGGATGGCATTCAATCATCCCAATACGATTCGGAACCCGCATTTCCTACCAAATCGGACATTTTCTGAGCGACCGATTACGATGGTTGGAAACAGTTTGGACCTTCCGATTCGGTTCCGAATGTCATTTGGAGTAACCGAGTCAGTTGGAGCAGGATTGTAGTGGTCCACAGACCTCATTTCTGACAGTGCAGTTAGGATTTTGGATTCGGACAGCCTTTCCAAATGGGTTGTTCCAACATGGATTGGCTGTCGGAATCTGACTTTGGGGGCCATAGCAGGCCCCCTACACCCGGAGCCCTCCTTCCCCCCAGGTTCCTTGTGCTGTTCCCCCTACATCAAAAACATTTATGAGTATAAATGCAGGGGCTGTGTCCCCATGTTTTAGACACTGCATGAACTTGTAACCAGATGCTGCTGGCTCTACAAACCGCACACTGCCAGTGGACTGCTGTGTTACCATGAGGAACCATCACTTGGACTACTTTGCTTTGTTGCTGACCTGCTGGCTGCTGTGCTGCTGGAGGGTGTGCCACACTGCTGCAAGTAACTTGTGCTCTTGCCTTCCTGTTGTGTGCCCCCAGTGCTCTCCAGGGGCTTGATGACTTGCCACCCACCTCCATGTTCGTTGAGAAATCTCAGGGACATCAAAAAGATTTCCTCAGTGGCTCAGTGTGCTGCGTTAGGAGGTGTGATTGGCTGCTACTTGCCTGCCATGTCAGCGCTTGTTAAGAGCTTCTTCTCTTACTCAGAGCACGAGGAACCTGGCTTCAACCTCCACATTTATAAATAGCGTGACAGCGTGCGTGTGTTCTTCAGTACGCCCCCCCAGACAGGGATGGCGCACTGTGCAACCTCTGCGGGGAAGTGCAGTGCTAAGGAACAATACCCCTGACCCTGACATTGTCAAACGGCTGATAAGTACCCCCCTGATGAGGCTCCCCCTGCCACGAGAGACATGGAAAGCAGCGCTTGCACGCTGCTGTGGCTCTCCCCAGCAGTAGTCCGTGCAACAAGGGACACCTTCTGCACATAAACAATCGTTAATGGCATTTTGTTTTTCCTGTGTGTGCATTGAAAAAGGAGAAACAAGGAGTAATAAAACTATTTCTACTCTTTTCACCATTCTAATACCTGCTCTTGCATGGTGTTAATTTTTGGACCTGCCTCAGATTTACCCCTCCTCGTAAATCTGGGGCAGCGCCAAAAGCAATGGGTATTGCGGTGGAACACCCACAGCAACACCCATTGCACACCCCTTTCGCGCTAAGTGATGCGCGCAAAGGGGCCTTATTTACAAGGTGGCATTAAGCCACAAAAAGTGGATTAATGCAGCTTTGTAAATATGGAGAAGGGCATATCCCCTTGTAAATATGCCTCTCAACCTGCTAATGGACATCTTTTCAATTACTGGTTTCCTTTGCACGTAAGGATACATTGATGCCAAGCATACCTCAGAGTCTGTCAACATATTCCAATGCATCAATGTTAATGGTGTAAATGACTCTACTTTTATTGAAAACTGCTAAGGAGGGAGAACAATTTAAAAAATCTTCTGTAATAATTTACTGCATGAGTATTTATTTGGCTCTCTTCAGCTTAATCGAATTGGCACAAACATGGCACAATGATTGTTTGTCACCATGTAGACTACAAGAATACTGTTTTACCAAAATATCAGTGGGATAAATGTATGTAGAATAGACTTACCATGCTTAACTCCACATCTGCGTACCATCAAGATGTTTGTATTGTCAACAGTGTTTAATTTGATTTGATGGTCGCAGGTGGGACCCACCTCCACTCATTTTTTGTGGACCGCACTTACTCTGCCTCAGCAACCTTTCAGCCAAAGCACAAGAAAGAGAGGAAAACACAAAAAGGTGGAAGACGGAGGATGAAGAAGATGGGAAAACAGTGGCAAACAAAGAAAGCTGAGAGGAAAAAGAACCTGCAAGAGTGAGATAAAGAGTCAGGGAATGTCTGGTGTTCAATTAAAAAGGCATGAGATAGATTCAAGCCTAGGTCAAAACCACACAGCCTTAGAGTTCTATACCCTGACCTTAAAAAGCACTGGCCACAGCCTCCAAGCAAAAGTTTGGCTCTTGGCACTAATTTCTTTACAAATTAAGTACAGAGTCAATATATTGTATTGTATTATTATTGCATTTATATAGCGCTTACTACCCCTGATGAGGCCTCGAAGCACGCTACTCCGGGACCCATAGAGGATTAGTGTTGAATTAGTATAGTAGAAACATGCAAGTAGACTTTAAGTGGTGGATAGGTTAGTCAGTTATTTGGATTTGAAATGATATCAGAAGGATAGAGGAGGACAAAGGTTTGTATTTATATAGCGCTTGTTGACGCACGCTATTCAGAAGCCTACAAAGTATTAGTGGTGCATTAATATGGTGAAATATGAAGTAATTTCAGCGGTGGATATTAGTCAGTTACATGGAGTGAGAAGGATAGCGGAGGGATAAAAGGGGAAGAAAGATTTGCATTCATATAGCACTTGCTAACCCTGATGGGTGTTTTCTGGTGAGTAGAACGCCACTCCTGAACCTATAAAGGATTACTGTTGAAAATTAGTATAGTACAAAAATATGAAGTAATTTAAGTAGTGGTTATGTTATTCAGTTATTTGGGTAGTATATTAGAATAGTTTAATATGGAATTTGAGAAGTGAACATGTTAGTCTGTTAATTTCGATTGAAAAGGATAGTGGAGGGATAAAAGAGTGAAAGATTTTTTTTATTTTTTTAGCAATAGGAGGAGGCTTTTGGATGAGTAAAAAGGAGTTTTGGAGGGGAGGACTCAGAGGAAAGAGTTTAGAAAGGTTTGTTTTAGGGGATCGGTATAGTAAAAGAGGTGTCAGATGATGCAAGGAGGGGTAGAGTAGGAGAGAGTCTAGAAAGGGTTATATTGGCATTCATAGTAGTGGTATGGGGTTTGGGATAAATGAGAGAGTGGATGTAGAGGATATATTGATAGATGTATAGGATGAGAGATAGGGTAGTGCATTGGAAGGAGTAGTAGAAGAAGTTTGAGATTAGTCAAAAGGTTGGGCTAGAAGATATACTGAGCGAAGTATAGGCTGAGAAATAGGGTAGTGCATTGGAAATGCTAAATTAGAATAAAGTGATAAATATGTAGATCCATAACTACATTGAAAGTATATGTGTTGTAAGAGTTACAAAGTGTGGTGGTGTGCAGTGTGTGTGTTGTGCTTTAGTGTTATTATGGTAGAAGGGAGAGGAGGGTGTTTGTTGGACAACTGAAGGTCTGTTAGGTGTAATTACAGCAGGGAGAGTGTGTCTGAATGGGATGTAGTTATGTATGGTGTTGGTTGGTGTTGTGTTAGTGATGAGTGTATTGATTAGTGGTATAGGATAGAGTTGTGTACTGTTTGTAGGGTAGATATGTGTGGTAGTTGGGATAGTAGGGTGTGTAGATGTGGTTTGGTTGGGTTTGTAGTGCATGCTGGTATATTTATCTGTGCATAGTGTTGTGCGTGGTGTACATTTAGTGTGAGTGTGTTGCTCTGTTTGTGGATGTGTATTGTGTGGGCTGGGTATTGCTAAATGAGAAACAGGGCAGCATTTCTGGCCCTAGTCCCGACCAGTCTCGAACAGGCTCAAACAGGAAACTGCCCTTGTCCTCTCTGCCCTTAGGTGAGACGCCTGGGCTGAGACGCCCTAAGTCTGGCCTTTTTTATAGCCCTAATAATCAGGTGACCCCCTCAGCCAATGGGAACCCTAGCCCTAACACTATCCAATCACAACACTAGGCCTAAAATCTATGAACCAATAGAAGACCAGGATCTTACAGCGAATTGTAGCCCTAGTCCAAAAACCCAATCAGTTCAAAAACCCTGATCTCTATGTCCAATAAAGGCCCTAGCCCTACCAGTAGTCCCAAAACAAGTCCATGCAACCAATGGCACAGGTAGCCCTTGTCCCTACTTCCAATAGAAAGCCTAACTCTACTCTAAGTCCCACACCTAGTCCAGTAACCAATCACACCAGAAGCCATAATAGTTACTTCCAAATAAAGGTCTAACCCTAGCCCTAGTCCCACCCTACTCCCAACAACCAATAACATAGGAAGCCCTAGTCCCTACTTCCAATAGAAATCCTAACACTAGCCCTAGTCCCAACCCTACAATGATTGAATCACAGACCCAGAAACCAATCAGAACCCTCAAATACCCAACCAATGAGGACATTAACCCTAATCCAATAGAAACACTAGATACAACCACCAATCAGTGTAGACATCTACCAACCACTAGCAGACCATATAAGGTCCCAGCGACCTCAGACAAGGTTTGCTGGCCAGGGAGTTGAAAGCTGCTTCTCCTGTTCAGAATCTCCTAGGAGACAAACAGGCTCAATCCACACTTTGGACTTCAGCAGGTAAGGGCCTCACTAACTTGAAATCTAACAATACTGTTTGAATAAAGCTTTACTCCCCCTGCTGGCCAAAAAACGATGTGCACAGGCCCTAGTAAAACACAGTTTAAACAGCTCACAGAAGCATCCTCTGGTGTAGAAAAAATCCCTGTTGCTGGGGGAGGCATTTTTCAACTAAAAGAACTACAAACAGTGACATCATAATAGAACCACCAATGGCACGTTGAGTAAGCCAATAATTATCTTGACTGAGAGCAACAAATCCTCTTTCCTTGAAGCGAGTTAGTCAATATGAGGCATGGAAAGAAACAACAACACTGAACCAAATGAAATTAGTAAAGTCAATAAATCTGTAAGGCATGTAAGAAAGAGAAGGGTTAAGGCAATAGAATCCTGCAATCTCCAACAATAAGTTAGGCAAAGTTCAAACCTTAGGTGCAATGAACCCGGAGTACAACCCTTCTGTACTCCTAATGGAAAAACTATTTCCATGACAAAATGAAATATTGATGGTTCAGTGCCCAAAGTCAGTGATAATATATAATCCAATATTTTTTTTGCTCCATGTAAAATCACATACATTCCATAGTAACCATATTTATGATAATTTAATACTGAGACATACCAAATGTTTGTAGAGAAGATTTCTTCTTTCAATAAATTGTTATTAGTCTTTTTCTTAAAACCACGTCTGAAAATAAAGGCCAACACGTTTCGTCCACAAGGGACTTCTTCAGGGCTCAAAGTTGTTTATATGCTTCATTAGTCCAACAAAGTTTGAAGAAGTTTTAAAAAGTATATCCCAAGTGAGTCAAATCATTTAGTACCGGGGTTTGGAGTACACGTGCCCCTTCAGAGATGCGGACGTGGCGTCCGCTTCGGTAAAAGCACTGGAGGATAGAACCAGAACTGCAGAAAAACAGACCAGGGCGGGCTAATGACAAAGTGGGGGATAATACTCGCCTCTGTGTCTTTAATAAAATCTAGCCTTTCTGGGTAGGAAAATCTCAATTTTATTACTGGACTGGAGGCTGATATTATACTTGTTCAAAGCACTGCAATAACACAATCAGATACATAGGATAAAAGTTTACAATAAAAATTTTTTAAAAGTGTTAACGCTCGACCAGTCAGCAGATTTAGTAATGTCATGGAAACTAACACCTGCTCAAAAGGCCCTAGAGGCCATAGCACCTCTGGCCGCATGGGTGCCAAAGAAATCAACATTGATACAAGCAAAGGACGTTAACCATTTTACCCAGTGAGCTAAAGTGGGAGAGGAGACAGATTTCTGGGGTTTCTGGAAAGAAATAAGCAGTTGGTTAGCGTAAGGCGATCCCAAATATGCAGTTCATGAAATGTATGTTTTCAGACAATTTATTACAAATCATTTTGGTTGAGAAGGAAAAAAAGGAAATTGAATTGTAGATAATTTGTATTGTTACATCTGTGAACCTGAAAAGAAATAGCAAGGGGAGACTAGTGGAAGAAGGGCACATCTAAGACTTTAACATCAGAAACACATTTCAATTAAATTAAAGATAAAATCATTGTCTGTTTTGCAGATAACTGTTTGAGAGAAATGTACACATTATCTTGCATGAAATAAACATATTTAACACCAAATTAACATCAAACATTGTATTGTATTTGGGAACCGGAGGATTAACATATTGTACTCTCTTTGATAGACGACATACCAAGGGATGTTCCTCAGTGGGTCTTCCATCCACTTTTAGATGTTCAGCAGAAATGGCTGATCCATAAGTACTATTCGTACAATGGCCTTTCCTCGAGACCCCAGCTAGGCTAAAAAGTTGACTACTGGTGTTACATCTGCTGAAACGGGATCTGAATCACTGTCCATACACCCCCTTCACCAGGCCAACCAGGCTGATTTTTAGAGTTTAGAAGTGCCAGGGGCCCAGGACTGTTTAATGAGGTGGATAGCCTCCTCTGAAACTTCTGGGGTTCTCCAGAAAGACCTGAAATCCTCTAAGCAATCAGAAATAGAGGGCCCTCTCGAATCAGGTTATGTCGAAGCCCCTTACGGTTGAGCAGCATATCGGGGAAGTCCGAGTCCAGCTCCAACAGAGTTGGATACCCAAGCTGAGCTTGCCAACAGGGAATGATTAAGGCCAGAGATGGCAACTGTCTGCAAGCCTGAGCCAGGACTCATGCAATCATCAGAAGGGGGGGAAGCTTAGAGAAGAGTCTTCGGCCAAGATTGGAGAAACGTATCCGTGGCCAGAGCTTGAGGATATGGTCTCCAACTGAAAAAGGAGGGAAGTTGGGTATTGAGTTGAGAGGCAAAAAGATTGATTGACATGTTGCCAAAGATGGAAGAACGACATTTGAATACTGAATGATGCAGCTGTCAATTACTTGAACCTTGACGATGTCTGGAGAACCAACCTGCAACAACATTTAAGTTTCCTGGGAGATAAACTGCTCTGACTGAGAGATGTCGCTGAAGACAATATTCCCACAGATGTTTAGCAAGATCTACAAGAACTTTAGACCTTGTGCCCCAGAGTTGATTTATATATATGACCACTGTTAGGTTGTCCATCCATAACCGAATGGCACATTTTGCTTTGTCTTTTGTAAAGGATAGGATGGCAAAGGACCCTGAAGCATCTTTAAACTGTTGATATGCAAGAATGACTCCTCATGAGACCATGTAGCTCCAATTGAGCATTGACTGCATCTTGCATCCCAACCTGTCTTTCTTGTATCAGATTCTAAGACAAGATCTGCAATAGCAGAGAGAATTGTTCACCTGATCCATGCGTCTAAGTGAGTTGCATCGTATACATTCTTTAATTCGGCTGAAGGCCATAAAAGATTTCATAACAATACATCATTCATAAAATAATCTAGAATATATTCAGCCATATGTTACATGATTTCAGTAAAAGGACCAAACGATCACAATAAAACAATTTCATTCAATAAAAAACTTTTTTTGAAGTATACAAGGAACAGATGACTAGTTATTTATACAGTCTAAGGTAAGTTCGTCGGTCACAGATATCTTAATCTTTAGCACATCACAGTTTTAACCCCATTTTCTTCCTTATTAGACCCACTATAAACAGATATCCTGATAAAGCAAATATAACGTGTGGTATGGTACTTGTTGGCAATACCCTCAGCGCCTCTTGGTGCTTTCTAAATCCCAGGGATTTACATAGTGGTTGGATCCATTTACTCCTTGCCCTGTCATACGCCGGGCAGAAAAACAGAATATGTACAATATTTTCTGTGTTATTTATAGACCCTAAAGTGCATCGAATGCATAGTGTACAGGAGCAATCTTTCGTGCCCCCCCCCAATTTGCAGTATGGCTCTTAATCTGTACAATGTTGTATCTTAGCTTTAGGTAAAGAATTCTTGCTAGGAACGGTTGTACCTGATCAAGGAAATCCTTGCGATTTGGCTTAATAGAAAGGAATTCAGTTGTTAACCCTCCGCATTTTGGATCGCAATGAAGTGCATTCAATGTGTATTGCCAGTAAATACCCTTCAAGTTGCCTCTACAGCTTGACGTTAAACTATGCAGGTTAGTCCAATAAGATTCAAGGCCTAACTCTTTCAGCCATTTTCTGACAAATCTTAACCATGGGAAGGTATGATATGTATCAATATCTAATAGTTCGCGGGCACCTTCTCTATATACTAGTAATACCGGCGTTGTCCATAGCAGTATCCAGCAGAGCAGTGGGCGTAGGGTCTCAAGGTGTCCTATACGCTTCAGATTTATGTTGTGACACATTGGGACGAGTGGTGCTGATTGGGGTAATCCCCATACTCTCCTCGCAAATGAATTTTCCCTGATTGTCAGTTATTTGATGTCACTTGTACCCCATAACTCTGATCCAAGTGAGTCAACACCACCAAGGGAGTTCTGATTTGGACTCTGGAACTAAAGAAACAGGGTCTGAATAAGTGAGACCTCTGTGGAGATATCAGATTTGTAATCTTTGGAGGGCCCAATAGTGAAGTGGGCCTGGAAAAATTGGCTGCATCAAAGCAGCCAGAAGATCCACAAGACAGGCCAAATATTTGAGAGAAAAATCTGTAAAAGTTAATGAATGATGGATCTATTTTTTTATGAGAGCAACCTTGCGTTGAGGGACTTGCAGAACAGACTGAGAGGCATCTATCAGGAAACCTAGAAATTCCATCTGATGAGAAGAAACCAGAGCTTACTTTTGAACATTAATAAGAAAACCTAGGCGAAGAAGCAGATCTCTGCAAAGATGTAAATGAGAAAGAAGAACATTCTTGTCCTGGGCCATATTCATAAAGTCATCGAGGTAAACAATCAGTCTGAGTCCTTGTGCTCTCAGAAAGGCTACAACAGGTTTGAGAATCTTGGTGAAACACCAAGGAGCTAAAGAAAGTTGGAAAGGAAGAGCTTTGAAGCGTAAGAAGGGAATCCTGCATTGGAATTGAAGATATTTTCTGTGAGAGGGTTGCACCAGAATTTAAAGATAATCATCTTGAAAATACAGTCTCACTAACCAATCAGCCTGGAGCAAAATATCTCAGAGGTGGAGGAGAGTTTCCTTCTTGAAGTGATGATGCACTACAACATTGTTGAAAACTTTTAGGTTTAAAACAAGGCAACATTTTTTGTTCTTTTTCTGCACCAAAAGATGGTGATGAGAAAATCTGTGGGTTCAAACTCTGTTTGTTTGATAGCTTGTTTGGTCAGAAAAGATTGGATTTCATCCTGAATCAAAAGGGACTGGTCCTGAGAAAAAAGAAGAGGACGAAGAAGTTGCAACTGTAGATGGGGCTGAGAAAGTTCTATTTGATATCCTTGCATCATTTGTATTATCCAGGGACCAGTGATAAGAGAAAACCATGCATTTAGACAAAGTGCTAATCTGCCTCCTATGTGTAGAAGGCCAGAACTGGAAAGTCTAACCTGAGAATTGTTCTCCTTTGTTCCTTTATCCACTGGACTGGAAATCTCTGGAACAGCGGGGACAGAAGTGGGACTTGTAGCCAGTCTAGCCGTCAACCTGGGAATTCTTGTCGAAGAAGCCTCTGTTGAGGGATTGTCCCCTTGTGGGATAACCTCTGGCAAAGGGACTCCTACCTTTGCCAGAGGTCCTCAGAAGAGAACATTTTCTTCAGGCAAAGTTGAGCCTTATCCAGTGTGGCAAAGGTGTAGACATATTTTCCAAGTTCTTTAATTCATTGGAGTCCGGTAGCAAAAAGGTCCTTCTTCTTTAATGGAAAATCTACTCAGTTTAGGGTCTATTTTAATTAGCAGATTTTGTCACTTTTCCTGCGAAATGTGGGTATTGACCAAAATGCATATAGTCTGTTGGGCCCAATTAGACTATTTCTAAAAGAAACACCTTTATTAAACACACCAGAGGTTGCTGCACATTTCTTGCCCTTTTTTGAGGGATATTCAGTTGGGGAACAGAGCATTTTAGGAAGGGATGCCTCTAAATTTTTTGATACATCCAACATAGAGACGGCTACAGCCTGCTGATCAGAATCCTTAATAAAGGATTTCAAATTGTCCTTAAAAACATGAGTGTCTTCTTCCTCAGACCTGGTGAGTAAAACCACAGAAGACTAATGACTTTAACATCATTAGAAAGTGGAAAAATCCCAACCAAGATACTATTTTTGTCATTAAATTCCACTATTATCACAAGTAGTAAGGAAAGGGTTAAGAAATTAAGGAAATATAGCCTTTAGGGGAGTGGCTCTAAGGGTAAGGGGCGTGTAAAGGGGAGCTGCCCAGATGAGGAGGAGCTGACATGGGAGGAGCAATGAAGGAAAAAAGAATGTTACCGCTTAGCGGTTGAAAGGAAATGTCCTAAAAAAATTTTAAGTATTGGGGAGGCAGGTGGTGATGACCCTCGTAGTGGGAGAGGCGAACTGACAAGCGCGGAGGCCAGAAAAGTCTAACAGCAAAATCGCTCAGGAGAAGCAGCACATTGCCTGAGAGAATGCACACCCTTAGCAGTGAGAGAACCAGCAATTCAATAAATATCAATAATAAAATAATAATAATAACGTAGGATGAAATATGATACAAAAATACAGTGTAGAATCCAAGGAAGACCAAGGGTAGCTGTGAGGTAAACCAAAGTAGAGATTTATTAACTTAGTTTCAGGTTAGTCACAGGATGGAAGATACAGGAACAACATAAAGATAAAATACAGGTACAACATATCATCTTCACTTGAGAAAACAATGAATGAAAAAGAAGTTACAAATATTGTGTGAATGTAAACACAACTATGCAGAAAGATTATTACAACATTGCATACAGATAAATGTAACTTTGGTGAAGAAAGGTACGCAGCGATTGAGAACAAGGGAGAAGCAGAAAGGTAAGTGCAGATTCCAGAAGAACAGAGGATGGAGGAACGAGTAAAGATGGACTACATGGAAAAGGGTGCTTAATAGAAAATCAGGATATAGCACATCCCCTTCCCTTGTGAAAATAATGAAGAAAATTCAGAAATTGGAAGGTGCAAGAGGAAACAGAGGTGTGCAGAAAGTAATAATGAGTAGGAGGAGGAACTCCGAATATGAGACAGAGAAAAAATATATAAGCAATATACATTGTAAATGAGGATAGGAGGGTTATCCTCTTTACAACAATTTTAAATTCAAGTACCGCATGGTAATAATGTGCAGGGTTGGGAGAAAGGTGGACACCGAGAAGGTGTAAAACCCAAACTACTCACCCATTTATACACACCACGCACTGATGAGGGAATTGTGCAGGACTGGGAGAAAGGAGGACACCCGTGAAGTGTAAATTCCCAGCCATTCACACCGTTCTGCATGCCACAACTTTGTAGGGTACACTAGGGAACCCTTCAAATTCTGCGCACATCAACATCAAGTATACGGTACACTGCCCATTGCACACTAAAACCTTTGTGAAAAGGGTACACAGCCCATTGCGCACTAAAATGTTTGACTGGGTACACTGCCCATTGCGCACTAAAACTTTAATGAATAGGGTACACTGACCATTGCGCATTCTAATTTTAAGTATAGGGACACTGCCCATTGCGCACTTAAAAACAAGTATAGGGTTACTGCCCATTGCGCACTCTAATTTAATCATAAAAACAGGAATTAGTGGAAAGGGTAAAAAATCCGCACAGGTAAACATTTTTATAAGATAAACTAGTGTAAAGGTAAGTAACTCACACTGCTCAACAAAACGAATACAAAGGGTGATATATGTGTAAAAGGGCGTAAAAACCGACACTGCTAGGCACATCACTATATAGGGTACATCAAGTGAAAAGGGTGTGCACAACCCACACTGAATGAAAAAAACAGGTGTGTGGAGACCTGCTCCTACACAACAGATACACTAAAGAAAAAAAACTAGAACCCTGAAAGTATATAGAGCAGAAAAATAAGTAATAATAATGATGTCATTAAGTCAATGCAAAATAAACAAATACTCTAGTACGAGTAAAAGAAAGCGGTACAGAAAACAAAAGGCACAAAGTACTCAATTAAGTAATGACTTGGCGCTCATCAGGAAATAAACCTATCTGGCAGCAAGATCAGTCAACGGGGCACATGGATAAATAACAGCAAGCAGGCAGTAACATTCCACTAAATATTATGTGGAAAGATGGCAAACTTGTACAGTAAAGATAAAAAATATATATATGCGCATCTTAGTTAGTACTATGAATGAAAGGTATGTGCATATTAAACACAGCAACACCAGGGAAGGAAAATGACATTAAACAGATGTCAAAATAAACTGAATTAAACGTTCCAAATAGAAGAAATGTGACCCTGGTGAGCGGTGTCTCGCCCAATATGAAACGGAGACAGTGGGTCTGGTGCATCTTGAAACCAGCACACGCCAGAAATAAGTTAAAGATCTGTAGACAGCAGGCAATATACCAACCCCCAGCCCCCACCCCACTCCCGTGAAGCACACTGCCAAACGTAATCTTCAAGTACTCACGCACCTCCGCCAGCTCTGAACTTTTCAGATGCCAGCAACTACCCACGACTTCATAATAATTGTAATTGATGCGCTGCAACTCAAATACTGACAACCACAGGCACTCTGATCCCTTCGAGTGGCCTCTCCGCTACAGATGTAAATATCCTGACGTGAATTAAGCGGCCACAAGTTTTTTTCCTTAAATTCACGCTGCTCATACTACTATTTCCTGATGATTATCTCAAGTATATGAGATCGAAACGCCGTCGACCATCTAAAAAAAACCTCATTCTTGTATTCAATTGATTTTAGATTTTTTACTGTTATTATTTTTGCAATGCGATGTATTTTTAAATGTTCACTATCACTCCCCCCACTTCACACACTTTCACAATTATGTGTGGCAAAAATCGTGCAGAAACAGAAGAGGATCGCATGGCTCAATACAAACCCAAGATGGCGGCAAGCTTCTTGATGCCCCGCCCGGTGGTTCACTGCACGCTATGGTTCATTGCATGCCAGTGCAGCGAGAAGTCCTTTCAGCAGTGCCCACAACGTCACTAAGGGAGCCATGAGCTATAAGCGCGTCCTCGGGATGAAGGTAGGTGCGTGCTTGGGGTTTGTGCAACATCTTTTTTTTTAATTTGAAAGTGGCGGATGGCAGCAGGTGCAGGCAACAGGTCTCAGCGTAGACCAAACGTGGAAGTAAAAATAAAAAAAAACATGTTTCACCTGACTTCGCCTAGTGCCGGGACCAAGCACAACACAGCTAGCCACAGCCAGGGAAACACACTATAGGAAGTAGACTCTGTGAAAGGTCAAAAGCTTCTCGTCGTCCACAGCAGGCAGTCCTCTTTTGCGCAGGACCAACGTGGGAAGGTCTCTGCACATCTCTTGTAGTAGATGCACTTTCCAAGTTGCACTTTCCATATTGTGCCCCATGTGGAAATAGGCAGGTCACTGTGATCTGTTCAGGTGTGGGCACAAACCTCAGGGGCACTCACCGATGCTTATAGGGGGTCCAAACAGCCTTCAGTGCTCAAAATAAAGTTAATAGTGCAGTTTGATTGTGTCACTGGCTCCGTTAAAGCACTACCTCAAATACTGATACAGTTGGTGCCCTCTACAGTATAAACACTGTTAGTCTCTGTTGAGGTGAATTCCAGCTCCAGATAGATCCGTAGTTTGCCAGTGTTTATTGTCGTTGTCATGCTGGGTTGGCACCAAACAGGTGTTTGAATATTCAGGGCAAGCAGGTTAACTTAAATTCATGGAAGGAACGTGAAGCGCCCAGAGCAGGCTGTCCAGTTGGTGGAGGACACTGGTGGGGCTGGGATGGGCGTTCTTTTTCTTGATTTTGAAGTAGTTTTACTTGAAGTAGTTTCCAGTATACGTAGTTTGTTTCCTGTTTGAAGTTTCCTCATCTCATGTAGATTTGTAGCCAGTCACTTAGGATCTTTTCTTCCAGATCATCGCCAAAGATACAGGCCTAGATGTATCAAGATTCCATTTTGCGAATCTTAAATAGCGATTTTTAGCGAATCGCTATTTAGAATTCGCAAAATGGAATGTATGTAAAAAATCGCTTTTATTTAGCGATTCCTTTTTATTCCTTATTTGCGAATTCGCATTTTGCGAATTCGCAATTAAGGAATAATTTCCAATGCATTCCTATGGGCCAGGAGGCCCATAGGAATGATTGTGAAGGAATTCTCAAATTGCAAATTCGCAATTTGCTAATCGCAATTTGACAATTATTTCAAGGGTGCAGGGGTGTCTCAAAGACACCCTGCTGCACCCCTGAAATGTACATGTGTGTGCATATGGCGCACATACATGCCCTAAGGGCATGTGTGTGCGTCACATGCCACCCTAAAAAATGTCAATTTGTGCATTTTTAAATGAATTCGTAAATTAACATCAACTACAATTTGGTGTTAATTTGCGAATTCTTAAACATAATTCGCAATGTAAAAATGCTACATACATTGCATTTAAGGAATCGCAAAAATAGCGATTCCTTAAATGCTATAGCAAAATAAGGAATCGCAAATTTTTGCGATTCCTTATTTTGCTAATTTCTCATACATCCCAAAAGATGCAAAATGTCCGTTTACGATTCGTAAAGGCCGAAATTCTGCGAATTTCGGCCTTAACGAATCACAAAAGGCTTGATACATCTAGGCCACAGTGTAGAATCCAAGGAAGACCAAGGGTAGCCGTGAGGTAAACCAAAGTAGAGCTTTATTAACTTAGTTTCAGGTTAGTCACAGGATGGAAGATACAGGATGGTTTTAATCAGTTCAGCTGTTAAGAGGCCCTACCAGGAGCAGCATGCTTGTCGCTCAGCCCTCTCTCTTTGTCATTCACCCCAGCCCACCAGGCGCACCAACATTCTACTCAGCCATCAGGCATTCCAACATTACACACACACACTCATGCATACTGGCTGAGCAGCAGGGAATCTGGGTACAACAAAATATATCAGTACAAAACTTCAATGTGAAATGAAGCACGTGAATACAATCCCTATCTTGCCTGCAAGCAGCAAGACAAAATAAATTGTTGCTCTCAGACAAGCTAATTATTGGGTTACTCAACGTGCCATTTGTGGCTCCATTATGATGTCACTGTTTGTAGTTCTTTTTCCAGGTTTTCCATTGTAATGTAGTTTTTGTTTTACTTGGCTGCTGTTAATAAAGAGCAAGAAAAGACAGCATAAGATGAGCCTCCGGTTTTGACATACAATTCTTTCAGTTTTAATGACCATTTATAAGGTTTGAAATATGCCGTTGAGAACATTAAATAGTCCTAAGAAGACAAGCAGCTTTTTTTGAGAAATAACACAAAAGACTGCATAAGGTCTTCAGTGGCTGCTAAATCTGTTTTACATGTTTTTTTATACAGGCACAAGAACTGCCACACAAGTGTGGGATTCAGTTTAATTTAAAGATATCTCTGATTAGTTTAGGGTTGCAACTACATGGGGGATAATGCAGTAGCTCAGACAACACTTAAAAAAGTGTGCTATACTTCCACTAGAAATTCAACCCTTTGTTAAAGACAGAGCCAGAAACCATTATCAGCTCGAACCCCTCTAGGCCCTTTGTAGCAATGAAAAGTACACCAGTAGATCCTTGTAGGTTCTTTATTAAAACCCCCAGCACAGAGGAATAAGTCATACAGCTATCAAGACACAGAGCTTCTCTAATAACAGCTCTCCAAGAATGCACATACACATATAAACAATTCTGGAACATACTCAATGTTCCACACAATACAGAGATCTTAAAGTGATATACTTACACAGATCTTAAAGTGATATACTACACAATCCCCCTTCTTAAAAAAAAAACTAAAAAAAAACAAAACAAAACACAAAAATAATAATATTAAGTACAATCAAACAACTCCAAACCTTTACGTTTTTTAACAATTCTTCCACTTGAAGTTTTAATGACAGATTCATTAGGCACAAAGTTAGGTACATCCGATTACACTTGTGAACCTTCCTTAACCTGAGAACTATCCCCAGATACAGGAACACCCTCATGAATGTCAACACCAGAAGGTGAATTATCACAAGAGATATCACCATCCTGAGACTCATCCACAGTAATGTCCCACCACCAAGATGACAAATTTTTGCACATCTCTTTATCTTTGTTACTTTGAACATCACCACGGGATACAGGTGCAAGACGACTAGATTACTAAAATGCCATACCTCACCATTTTGTAATAAGGCAGTATTGTTCATAACTTTAACAACCATTCTGGGTTCACTGTACTTACTCTCACCTTTTGTGGTCTTCCTGGCACTCTTAACTCAAACCCATTGACCTTTGCATAAAATGGCCTCTTTAGTTCCATGTTTGGAATCATAATAGATTTTATTCTTTGTCTGTGAATCCATTATGCTCTTCCTAACTTTAGTTAAATCACAATTAGTCATGCCACTTTTATCCATCCAACCCGGATTGATCTTAGAATGTGGAATTCTACCTCTCATTAATGATAAGGGACTTTGATTTGTTGAGCCATGAATGGTACTCCTATAAGCCCACAGCAATTTCTTCAATTCAACATCCCATGATAAGTTACCCTTATTTGCCAACTGCAGTACTCCTTTAATACTACGGTTGGCTCTTTCCACAATACCGTTCCCGCTAGGATGGTAAAGAGCAGTAAACCTTTGGTGTATACCTGAAGCTAATAAATAGTTTTTCATCTCCATGGATTTAAATTGCACACTATTGTCTGATAATATATACTTAGGAAAGCCTTCCCTTAAGAAAATCTCATCTAGAAAAGTAATGACAGTTTTAGTATAAATCACATTTATTACACTGATCTCTAACCATCTTGAAAATGTGTCAATTAAGACTAGGATGTACTTCTGAACCCCATCTTGCCAAGTGACAGGACCAATAAAATCAATAGCTACAACCTCCCAAGGAAATTTAGGACAATCAGGAGGAGCTAATGGTGGATTAAAAGTTTTAAAGGTTTTATCAGAGACTTCACACTGTACACATGATCTCACACATCTTTCAACCTCTACATCCATCGTAGGCCACCAATAAAGTTCTTTAATACAAAGTTTTGTGCGAGTAATCCCTGAATGTCCTTCATGACAAAGATCAATGATTTTTTTTCTTAAGTCCTTAGGTGGCATGATTCTATCACCTCGTACAACTAACATATTGGACATACTAAGTTCATCTCGAACTTCCCAAAAACCTATTAAATCATCATTGATGATTTTCTTGTCCATGCCATTCCAACATTTGACAATCAATTGTTTCAAAACAAGTAAAACTTGGTCATTGTTTTCCGCTTCGAGCCATTCGTCTTGCGTAAAACTACCTTGAGTTTTATCGAAAGAAATATGTGCAATAGAAAAATCATTCCATTGATTTTTATCTAACTCAATTAGCGGTAATGACATTTGGCTTAAAAAATCAGCCGTGAAGTTTCTTGTGCCTGGCACATATTGCACCTCATACATAAAGTCTTGCAGCCTCATGGACAACCTTGCTATCCTTACTGTGGCATTGGTAAGACCATCCGTTGTAAGTAACTTCGTTAGAGGTTTATGATCACAGCGAACAATAAACTTCCTTCCCCACAAAAACTTCCTGAAATGCTCTAAAGCCCACACCACAGCAAGGGTCTCCCTTTCAACAACTGTATAAAGTTCTTCTGTGGGAGAAAGGGACCGAGAAGCAAACGCTATGATGACCTCTTTGTTGTTCTCATTGATTTGGGTAAGGACACTACTCAACCCCTTGCTACTGGCATCAGTTGTGACTTTAGTATCAGCATTAGGATCAAAACCTTGCAAACTAGGAGCCTGTGAAATCGCCTTTTTAATTTCATCAAACGATCTCTGGCACAGTTCACACCAATTAAATTGTACCTTGTTCTTAAGTAGAGACCTCATAATATGTTTTTTTTCAGAAAATATATCTACAAACCTTGCATAAAACTCAGCAAGTCCTAGAAATGATCTAATATCTTCTTTAGATTTAGGTGCAGGAGCATCTCTAATTGCACTCACCAAACTAGACGTTGGCCTTATACCAGATGAGCTAACTTCATGCCCAGGTAAGTAACACTCTTCTCCGCAAACTTACACTTGGAAGGTTCTGCTGTAAGTCCCTTATTATGCAAAATACCCATTACCTTCCTCAAATGCTCCTCATGTATCTTCTTGTTTGGGCCCATAATAAGGATGTCGTCCTGAAAAAATAATACGCCTTGCATATCACCAAATAACTCATGCATAACCTTTGAAAAATGGCCGCAGCGGACGCTAACCCAAACGGCATGCGGCAAAATTGAAAACACCCAAAAGGAGTGCAAAAGGAAGTAAGGTGTTTACTCATAGGCTGCAAGGAAATTTGATGATACGCACAAGACAAATCGATAGTTGAAAACCATTTAGCCCCTTTGGTCAAGGTAAGCATCTCATCGATCCTAGGAAGAGGAAAGCAATCAACAATTATATTATCATTCAAATACCTTAAATCTATGCACATGCGGATTTTGCCATTTGGGCGTCTGGCGATAACGATCGGAGAAATCCAATAAGACGCCTCTACAGGTTCAATTATTCCAGCATCTAACAATTTATCAATCTCTCTCTTTACTTCATCACGAACGATGAGTGGAATGTGACAAACCTTATGTACCTTTGGAATAGCGCTAGGTTTGAGTCTAATTTTGTGTGAAAAGCCTTGGAGATTCCCAATACTTCCATTGAAGACTTCTGGAAATTCTTTCAAAACCCAACTCTTTGTGCTTTCAGATTCACACATGACTAACACCTGTTCTGGGCTTTTAGGATTAAGAATTATGTCAAGTGAGCGTTGATCCTTCCAACCCAAAACAGATAGTCCATCTTTAGCTACATACAGTTTACATACAGCTCTTCTACCTTTAAATTCAAACATTAAGGATCTAAATCCTAACATTTCAATTTTTTGTCCAGTGAAACTAGCAGGAATTACATCTGCAGGTTTAAGTTGCAGCCCAATTTCCCTTGTAAATTGAGTAGCATCTATCTGAAAGTTCTGCTTTTTTAACTAATGTGATAATGTCTTTGAGACATGCATCCCCTTCTATCCACAACTTGTCTTGGACATTCTTATTCTTACTACACATCACAACTTGATCCCTAATCATATCATCATGCAGGGGTCCAAACTTGCACTTGATGGCCAAATTCTTTAGAACAGAGATATAATCCTCAATGGTCTCATTTGTATTTTGTTTACGCTTATAGAAGGTGTGTCTAGAAACTGCAACACATACAATTGGGGAATAATGGTCATCAAGATCAGCTATAGCACACTTAAATACATCCAGATCTACACTTCTTTCAATCTTTTGCATCTGTAAATACACTCTAAGACCTTCAGGTCCTAAACAACGCAATAACATTCTTTTTTTTCTTTCTGGAGACATAATACTGCCATTATCCTCTAGAGTGGCAATATAATTCAAAAAATATTCTTTCCAATCCAACCATTTGATATTAGGTTCACCTGGATTAACTAAAAATTATTTTGGATCACTCAATGTAATAATCATGTTACTCTGTGAAGAAGAAGCTGTCATAATACTTGTGGAAGCTGTTCTTGATTCTCCATCCATTTCTTTTTTTTTAACACAAGAACAAATGCATAATAAAAACTTGTAATCTTACTGTATAAGAACGATGAAGTCTGGGAAAGCACAGGATAATTCCTTAAAATTGCTGTTGTTATCATGTGTAAGAATGGTAAATTATAAGCTTTTAAAAGTACAGGTTAACTGCTCGATTTCCTGTTGTTCGCGCTGAATAAAGAAGAAGAAAAAAAATGATTAAAAATGGTTGAATAAAGAAGAAGAAAAAAAATGATTAAAAATGGCCGACACGTTGTGTGCCCCTTGCGTGACCTGTGACGTCAATCAGTTGAATATCTGGTGAAGACAACAACGCGCGCCAGTTGTTACACACGCGCCGGTTGTTTGAAGGGAAACACGCTGTAACGATGGCAGCAAGCTCTCGCTCCATGCTTCTGATTCACAGGCAGCTCCCGGCTCAGATTTTAAAGGTAAACAACGCGCATCCACGATGCTGGCTAACACTTGAGTTCACGGAAACTTGGAAATAAACACAGCTGGATCGCATTTGTCATCTGCATTAAATTTAAAGAAAAAGAAGATTGCTAAAAGGCTGGCCGCTCATTAATTTTGACTGCTTTTAAACAAAGTAATATCGAAATAGATAGCAGTATTAAAAGTCAGAATAAAGAACAACTCACTGATAGAAGGATGTCAGGAGTATTTTTCTTCCATGTAGAGCTGAATAAGCCAGTGCAATTTCTTGAATTTTCCCAGTAGTTTGTTCTTTTGTTGAAAATACAAAGTTCATTTAAATTCCTTATGAAGCTTGCACTGAGGGTTCCTGGTCCTCGTCGCCAAATCAGTGTAGCAATTAAAAGAACAACAGTAGATCCTTGTAGTTAGGGTCTTTATTAAAACCTCCAGCACAGAGGAATAAGTCATACAGCTATCAAGACACTGAGCTTCTCTAATAACAGCTCTCTAAGAATGCACATACACATATAAACAATTCTGGAACATACCCAATGTTCCACACAATACAGAGATCTTAAAGTGATATACTTACACAGATCTTAAAGTGATATACTACACCCTTCTCTTGTTAGATGTTATTGGTTGTTAAAGCCACTCTGTCCCACAGCATGTCAATGTAACTGGGAGGGCAGGGAGTGTTCAGGATAAAGGCAGGTAAATTAGACAGCAGAGACATATCTCATGATACAAATATATTATAGACATGCATCTTAAACAGCAAAGCTATCACTTAAGCTATAAAGATATTGGAGTTATGTGAACTAGGCAGAAGAGTTATCTTCCCGATTATAGAGAAGTTACAATTGTGTATTTCTGACATAAGAATCAGAGTTATAGTTAAACTGATGTTTTAAATGCACACCTATAGTAGTACTTACAATGGTGCTATTTTTAGGTCTGGAGTTAGCCAATACTTTTTGATTTTACTAAAATGATATACATATAATCTAATTACTTATACAGTCTTTCAGCCAACCCTCTTTATCCATTGTTTTTGTGTCATTCACATTCTTCTTCCAACCACTACAGCATGTGGCAATGGGTCAGTCCACTTCAGCCAATGGCTAACCTCACTGTGAGTGATGGCGTTCTGCCCTTTTACAAGAAGTACATCCAGATACAAAGCATTTTTTTTAAAGAGCAAGGACTACCGTGATAATGTGCGCTTTTTGAGACAAAACATTTATCATGTTTTTGTCATTTTCTTTTTTAGGTTCACAAGTGGCTGACAGATTCCCAAACGATAAAGTTTTGCAAAAACCATGACAAAACAAAACAAGCACTGACAAAGTCAAAGATTGGCAGCTAGGGCTGGACCCAATACTTTGCCAATGCTTGTTCCTGTTGTGCTGTTGAGGAGATAATTTGGGGTAATTTGTCAGATGTAACTTCTTTATCTTCTGCATCAGATTTCCAGTTAAACTAAGACTTAACCAAAATATTTTTTATTCTAGGAAGAAAAAGCTGAAGGATTCATTAGTTTACCTGAATTCAAAATTGACCGGGCCAGCGAATGTCGAAAAAAATAGTAAGTGCATTGATAACTATGTATTGATGACATTCATTTTGATTGTATCGGTTATTTATTAACTGTATCAGCAATTGATTTGAACTTGAAAGTTGATTTGAACTTGAACTGTTTCAGCAGCACAGCACAAGGTTATGGATGTGCATTAGTTTGTAAAGGTACAACTACATTGTTAATGCATACTAAAGGTTTTAACATGTGACTTTTCCTTCTAAAATGTAATCAACCAGTTAATTGAAGATCCCTATCATGTCTCCAAGTTCGATTATTTGAAATTCAGTTCCAATTCAAGGCACTTATCTTTAAGTTGTTACTATGAGACCTTTTTTCGCCTTATGGTAGGAATCTGATATGAAATGTTTAATTAAATAAGTAAATTTGATTTGTGAGGAAGGGAAGATACAACATGAATCCCAAAAAATATTCGGGGCTCTTTAATTTACATTTATGAGTAATTTACACATGTAATTTACTTTTACACTTTTGATTAAATGAACTACTTTTGGCTATTCACAGTGTAAAGTTAATCAAAATGTAGACTTACTAGTCTCCTCACCATGACAAGGGGTGAAGCCAACTTTATGAGTGTTAGTTACTATTGCAAAAAATGAAACATTAGTAAGTTCTGCACCACACATAGCTAACCACAGCTATTGCAACACCCTCCCATAGTAAATAATGGAGGGGGGGCTTTAAAATAAACTTCAAAGGAGATAATGTTGAATTAAATTGCATTAATTTAATATAGTTAAAAATGTAAATAAATAGAATTTTTTAACAAATATAATTTAATAATAAAATATAAAAAAGTACATATTTATTATTTTATTATAACGTTTGAATAACCTTTTTGAATTAATAAATGAATGTAGCAAAATTTGTAGTAAAATATATGTAAATTACTTGTAACTTATTCTACACTCCACATTTAATAATTATTGATTCATAATAAAAGAAATTTTTTTCCATAAGGTGGGAAATTATGTTTTCTGCCTAAACATTATGAAAAAAAAACTAATTTATTTACTGTAATTTAATGAATTAAATACTTAAGCAAAGCTTTGTTAATATGCTGCCACTTTTTTCTATATTGTCATTAATATTTAGCATACACATATTGTTATAATTTTTTGGGGAGCTAAATTAGCAAAAATATGCTTATGGTAAAAATTAGTGTACATTCATTTTAAGTAATAATTTTAAATGTAAAATAAATTTATAAATGCTACAACACTAGTAATTTTGAATAAAATCTTAAAATATATATATATATATATATATATATATTTATATATATATATATATGTATATATATATATATATAGATCTCGTTTGGGGGCTTCCCCAAAGGGAAATTTTCCTTCGTGCACTCCCAGGCTACCAAGAATGATTAAACCAAAATCTGTGGTTAATACGATTTATTAACAGCAAGTCAGCAGTATATCCTAACGTGTTTCAGTCTCACCAGAGACCTTGCTCACAGGACTGTTAGCGAACCACAGACAATTGTTTTGTAAGAATTAAATAAAGTGCAGAAAAAACACACAATGTGACATCATTTCCTGTTTCAGGCACAGGGATTGTGGGATATGTAGTTTTTCTAATATCAAGCATGATAGTAACCCTACTCTTTGCTTGTGTGAGTGTTTAACACTCACACAAGCAAAGAGTAGGGTCACCTCGGAAGGCATACAGATTTGTTTCTTCCCGCATGTTTTTATCATTTTGTAATCTGGGGCATCATCATATTCAATGGGTGCTACATGGGACCCCCCCCAACGCCCATGGAATGCCTCCCAGGAGCAGAGTAGGGTGATGAAGCAATTTGCGCCAAAGTCGCCTTACTCATGAATTCTGAATGGTTGTATGGCACAACTACGCATTCTTTTTCCACACGTTTCTTAATAACACATGCGGAAGAACGAATGCATCTGAACCATGCATTCAATTTATAATGCAAATCATAACAACGACTTGCCTTAGGGGGGGTACTAGACTTTGGAATAGTATATATCACTATTCCAACTCCAGTCACAGTAACAGTAGGGACTTTAAAGTCCAGCGCCCTTGACCTAAAGCATGTCGTTGTTATGACTTGCATTGTAAATGTAATGCGCGGTTCAGACGCATTCGCTATTCCACCCGCGTTGCAAAGGCAATCGATTGTTCGGCAGTCATTGTATTTGCTATTTCCCTTTCTGAAGCCTCTCAAAGCCATGCATGGCGGCTTTGCGTGGCTTCATAAATCTTTATGAGAGCTCTGTGTCGTGCATGCTCCACTTTACGGGGTGTAAAAGTGATGCAGGGCTCTCATAAATAAGCCTCATTGTGACTAGAAATGTGCTTACTCTTTTGTGGGTTGGTGCATATTCATCCCTAAACCCCTTCCCAGCCATGTATATACCCCTCCTTAATCTTCCTAAATCCCTTCCATTTGGTAGTAAGTATGCCCCTGTTTCCAGCCACTCCCCTTGTTCTTAGATGTGAGGATATTCCTAGAAAAGATAGCAGAAGTGGAGGAGAAGATTTACACTGTAATGTTTGTGAAAGCACTGTGTAGTATTTTAGAAGTACTATTCTACTACTACTAAAAGTACTACAAAATGCTAATACTTATTTTTATTGACACAGGTTTCATCATTATCGGTTACATTTATTAAACATTTCATTCCTTCCTGCTTTAAAGTCTTGAAATGCAGTGCTAGTGAGTGTGTGTGTTTTGTGAGTGTGTGTGTGTGTGTGTGTGTGTGGACATGCATGCATTTGTGTGTAATTACTACATACTTGAAAATGGCAGCATGTTTGGTTCAGGTTTGTCTCAGCCTGCAGTAAATTAAACATAGTGTCTCCTGATGATTTTCTCTGCAACTTCACAGTAAGTGCTATTTTACAGCTTACCTTAAAGATATGTATTCTTTACCAAAGTTGTCAGCCTAGGTAAGCAAGTTTGATGAGATAAGAGTTGCAACATAACAAACATGAAACCCGGAAGTGAACTCAAATAATAGACACATATACAATAAAGACACAGCACAATTATTCAGGATCAAAATAGGGTGCCACTGATTTCTTCAAGTGTGTTCTTGGAGAGGTCCGTGACAGATAATAAAGATACTGGGGAGAATTCCAAAGACATCAGTTGACTGCACCATGACACCAAAATGGCATTTACTTCTGTCAAAAAAATGTATAAGAATCAAGCATATAAAAACCCACAAACACTTAAGGTGAGCATGGATGCCTGTTAACATTGTTCGGTGGGTTTTGTAGTGTATAGAAAAACATTTGTGCAATTTCAATGACCTATGACGGCACAAACTATTACATAATTCATGGGAGAGAGAATATCCAATATTTTATACCATGAGACAGTAAATTGACTCATTATACCCCAGTCATCCATTATCCCCATTTAAAAACTTCCAAACCAATTTCGGAACGAAAACCCAGAAAAAAAGTTCTGGTATAGCCCAACGTCATGCACCCCAGCGAGGAGACAATGTAAAGTATTATGTAAACACTGGAATGGAGAAAGGGCTAGAGCCTGTTCCCCACAGCTGAAGAGACCTAAGGCCATAAGCTGCACACCTGGTTTCCTCGAATATAGCATGATTAAGGCAGAATTTATTGGATCCAGTTTGGCAAGAGTACATTGACCGTTCCATCTCTGCCTCTTCCAGGAAACCTGGTTACTGGAACCACCATTCAAGTTAGCTTACAAAACCTTTTAAATCAATGCAGTAGCCTTGTCAAATGGTAGACCATCAGGAAGGTTGGCCTTATGAATACAAATCTCTGTAAATGCTACCCATAGATTCACCAGATATTTTGGGGGTAAGTTTAAGAACACACAATGAAACCCTAGTACACCAACTTAATGTGTATATAAGACCTCAAGGGACTAATGTAGAGTCGCCAGTGGTGGAAAAACTAGACAGTGCTCTCAGCACCATAAGCTACATAGATACAATTATTGTAGGTGGCTATTTTAATTGCACATATGAGCCTTTAAGCTACATAGATCTGATCTTGGAGGAAGAGGATACAGCAAGATGCATTTCCTCTTTAGATGTTGGCCCACCGATACCATGCAGAGTAACCGTCATGCAATTGGCACATTTTGCGTCAGAACATGGATTGAAAGCATGTAACGGTAGAATGGATTCTGACGGTCACAGCTCATTCACATTCAAAAGAGGTATTGCTCATTTCAAGATCAATTACATATTATTTAGTCCAGCAACCTGGTAAAGGCAACTAGACTTTTAAACAGAGAGCTGGGAAGATAGCAATCACTTCCCATTAAGGTTATCGATGTCAAGGTTGACCTCCGAGATACAGACACTGGATAGGGGTCGCTAACAGATACGACCAACTACTTGAAACAACCACAGGTCAATTAAGTGGCCGTCTATAGTGAATAATCTGGAGACTATGGCTAACATCTATAATTCTTTTTCTGATGCAGTGAGTCCATTTATCGATTATCCTTCTTCTGAAATTCCTATCCTAGAAATCCACTGCTCCCAGGTTGTGAAATAAAAATTATACCTAACTACTTTGCCTCCAGAGAATGAAGGACAGGATCTTCTAGGCACTCCTCATGTAGCCCTTGGCACACAAAGGATTGGCAAGTGGACAAGAAGTCACCACTGAATGCTTAAAAGACATAGAGCTAAAATGCTGTATGAGAGGCCAGGACCCATTATAAAAAAGCATTAGCTATAGACAAAAGAAGTTGGGAAGAGGAAAATTGGAACAATATGATCCATATTGTAAAATACAAAGATGCAGCTACCTTTTGGATAAATGGTTGCGCATTGTTGCAAAGACTCATCAACTCACAGTGAGCATTATTTAGACCCAGGTACCTGCACCCAACATTTGTGATCCTTATTCAGAGCCCATTGAGCATTCTTAAGAACAACAAGGGCTTTTTAATGACTACTTGAACAGTGGTAGAGAATAC
This sequence comes from Lissotriton helveticus, assembly GCF_964261635.1. Classification (NCBI taxonomy): domain Eukaryota; kingdom Metazoa; phylum Chordata; class Amphibia; order Caudata; family Salamandridae; genus Lissotriton; species Lissotriton helveticus. The sequence goes on along the minus strand of NC_136069.1, from coordinate 1,015,582,516 downwards.
ATAGCTCTATCTAGTTTAGAAAAAACAAGGAGGCTACAGAAGCCACTAGGCAGGGGAAAGCTCCAGGATTGGACAAAATCCAAAGGGACTTATTTAGGCATGATAAAGACATATGTGCACCCTATTTCAATCTGCTCTGCAATGCAGTGGCCTCGGGAGCTCCGGTCCCTTCAAAATGGAGACGGGCCGTAATCTTTCTAATTTATAGAAAGGAACCCGGCAGGAGCCTGGCAACTACAGACCGATAAGTCTTATAGCCATCATACAATAAATATATGCCAGACAGGTCTTGAAAAAATTTAATGATTGAATGGATGAAAGTAACATCTTGACAGTCTATCTAGCAGGGTTTAGGGCAAGTTTCAGTAGAGTGGATCAGGTTTTCTACCTATTATGTTATGTTATGTTATATCCATTTGTAACGCGCTCGGATACTCGTGAGTGTCCCGGCGCGGAGCCAGAGGAGAACAGGGAGGAGCAATCAGACAAAGAGGTGAGTCTTGATTTTTCTTTTGAACACAGTTGGGTCCCGAATGGACCGCAAAGCAAGCAGGAGGGCATTCCAGGCTGCACTTGCCTTCACCACAAAAGAGCTACCACCCACCCTCTGGAGCTTAAAGCGCAGAATCCGAGCCAAGCGCAAGGACATAGATCAGAGCGCACACGAAGGAAGGTAAAAAGAAAAGCATCTCTGAAGATACCAGCACCAAAGATTTAAACTTGACCCTGTCAGTGACAGGCAACCAGTGAAGAGAGCGCAACTGGAGAGCCACACTGTTCCTTGTCGAAATGCCCAATAACCATCTGGCCGCCGCGTTTTGGACCACCTGGAGTTTTTTAAACAGGTAGCCTGGGGCGCCAGCATAGAGGGCATTGGCATAATCCAAGCGTGATAGAATCAGAGCGCATGTGACAGTTTCTCTAGCTGCTTGCGGGAGGAGTGGAAAGAAATTCCTCAGAGTCTTGAGGAGGCCGAAACAGCATCTGGTCAGTTTCTTAGCATGTGTCATAGAAGAGAGACTCTCATCAAACCACACTCCCAGGTTTTTAGCGCGCTGTCCCGAAGAGAGGGGAAGAGGAGAATCGGGAGGCCACAGCTGCTCACGAAAGTCAGCTGGAAACTTGCCATAGAGCAAAATCTCGGATTTTTGTTCATTGCACTTGAGTTGTGCATCGGCCAGCTATTTAAAGATGGAAACTAAGCACTGTTGCTCCGCTGAGATGGAATAGGATGTTTTGTCCCAGGTAAACAACAGCTGCGTGTCATCTGCATAGGCCAGCACCTTAGCCCCGAGTTCCTCTGCCAGATATATCAATGGCGTAACATAAATGTTAAAGAGGAGCGGGCTAAGGGAAGAGCCCTGCGGGACACCAGTAGTAACCAGCTGAGGGGAGGAGGAGCAAGGAGGGAGACAAATCTACCCTCTCCTCTAGGAGAGACCTAAGCCAACCCCAAACTGCTTCAGATACATCAATCTCTGCAAGACGGGCCAAGAGAAGAGCATGTGGAACTGTATCAAATGCCGCCGAGAGGTTCAGCAAAATTAATGCTGCCCTCCCGCCAGTGTCAAGGCACTCCCGGATAGCCTCAACCACCTCTGCTAAAACAGTCTCAGTGCTGTGGGAGGCCCGGAACCATGATTGAGCTGGGTGCAAAAGTGCCTCAGACTAAACATATTCTGTGAGTTGTTTATTGACCACCTTCTCACAGACCTAGGCAACAGCCGGGAGGACTTAATGTCCTCTGGAAGTACATTATGTTGAGGGGAGGGCATCTGTATGTCCCATTTATTAATCTAAAGGTGGCGTTTGACCTTGTCCCAAGAGGTCTTCTAGGGCCTGCTAAAAAGCTAAGGGGTATCTGATGAGCTTCTGTTCCATATAATTAGACTGCACCAGGATAAATATGCTAAAATCCGCTAGGGCCTGCATGGTGAACTTACGGAATCCATCCCTATAAAAAGAGGAGTGGGACAAGGATGCATGCTTGCACCCACTCTGTTCTCACTCTGTGTCAATGATGTTGTAAAGCTTTTGCAGGACTGTACCCATGATTCTCCAAAGTTCTGTGGGGCCTCAGTTCCTTCATTACTTTTTGCAGAGAATATTATCCTTCTGTCACAGACTTCAAGGGGCTTACAAAAGCTACTCAACAGTTTTAACAAATATTGTATAGCTAAAGGTTTAGAAATAAACTCTAGCAAAACAAAATATATGGCAATTGACCTCATAAGAACTTTAGAAAAAAACATTTCAGTACTGCAGCAAAAACTAGGGCATGTAAGCAATTTTAGCTAATTGGGTATAATGCTGGACTCCAGACTATCATGCCTCCCACACATAAATAGTTCCTGTAGTTCAATGGCTATTATCAAAAAGCACCAAGCGACTTTATCCAAAGTGATCTCGCCGGCCTTGAGGTCTACAACTACAAGGCCAAAGCAGCAGCACTTTATGGAGCTGAGTTGTGTGGTGTAGACAACCTTAACCACCTCACATTAAACGAGAACCAGTTCATAAGAGGTTATTATGCCTCACCATGTCCACATCATTGATTCCCGCCTGTCAGGATATTGATATCAAAATAATTGAGCATGTTGCTGTTTTGAGACCTATGCTCTATCAGATGTGACTATGGGTTGCGCAGGAACTTGCACATTATACAGAGGGACTAAGGGAACTGCTGGGACATGATAGTCACACTACCTTCCCCTGCTTCCGTCATGTCCAGTATTGGTTTGGAAAGGTTGATTTCAACTCTTTCTGGAGTGCTACGCAAACACTAACTGTACACTCAATAAAAACTTGAAGCTTCGGAGTATGTTTTGAATACTCTTCATCAGAACCCTAGATTGGAAATGTCAACTATACAATTTCTTACAATTAAACCAAACCCAAATTTTGAAAAGTATTTAGATATTGTGCAACCCCACTTGGCAAAAACACTGTATATGAAATTTCATTTTGATATTCTTCAAAGCAAAGTCTTTACGGCAAGGTGGAAATTGGCCAAAATAGTTAATAAACAGACCAACTGCACTTTATGTACTCTGGACCTTATAGAAAACCTTGCACATATTTTATTCTTCTGCCCGGCATATGCCAATTTTAGAAGAAAATGGATTCAATGGTTTGCAGTAACATATATGTAAAGGCACGGAGAGTTTTAAAATATGACACAACTTATTTTTTAGCTAAAGTAGATACTAGCTGTAGGATTTGTACAGAAAAAGAGGGAACTGAAATTTTAAACTAGATGGGGTTATTTTTAAGCTACTGTTTTTTTTGGGGGGGAATTATTTTTAATGGCATTTTTAAAACAGTGCGATACAGTGTCATGTAGAAACACAAAATAGTTTAGGCACAGTAGTTTGTCAACAGAAACCAGCAGAATTACATAATCAACACATGAGCATCTCTGACTATCAATCAGAACATGGGTTGGCAACAAAGATCGAAGTTTCAAAGCACTATTCCGAATCAGAGCTAGAGCTATCAGTATCAGAAGGTGGGTCGCAGATGTTTCCCCTGTACTTATTCCACGCCCCCCAAATCCTATTCCATTTCTTGGGACAACCTCTATTTCGAAACGCTGCCCGTTCTGCAATCATCGCAGCGTCCATATCTTACTTCCAGGCCGATATTGATGGCGACATCCCCCCACCCCACTTCTGTGCTATATTTCTTTTTGCTACCATCATACCTAGTGTCATCCAGCTCTGCCCATACCGTGTGAGGTCATTGGGTTCCCATATGTTTAGAAGGCAATGCCTGGGGTCAGGCAGTATGGAGAGTTCCTCTGACTGAGACATGGTGCGCATCACCTGAACCCAGTAGTGTGCAATTCGGGGGCAATCCCATATCGTGTGGTAAAAGCTACCTATTTCCCCACATCCCCGCAGGCAGTATGGGTGTGAAATCCTTTTCATCTTATGCAGTGCGTCCCTAGTGTAGTATGATCTGTGAAGTATACATAGTTGCACCAGGCGAAAACGTGATGGGACGCCCAATTCCTTCGGAGACGAAGTCGCCTCCTGCCACTCTGAGTCATCAATGTCACCACAGTCGTGTACCCACTTCTCCCGCAGGGCCTCCAGAGGGTCAGGTAAATTGTTTACAAGTTTCCTGTACGTCAGAGATGTTGCCTTTGAAGGCATTATGTCAGTCAGTAGCCTGTCCTCGAGCGGGGACGCCTCCGGGATGGCTGTGCCAGCCTTTAACACTGTCGTCAATGCATGACGTACCTGCATGTATCTGAAACGTTCTGTCAGCGCCAGATCATATTGTTGTTGTAGCGTCTCAAAAGGTAGCACCTGCCCCTTCTGCCATAGATCGCAATGGTCGAGATGCCGATAGCATCCCAGCGGTCGAAGCCTTTGGAGTGTCTCAGTTTTCCCGGCTGTTTTACGTCCCACAACGGGGTCAACTGTGTCAGTACTCCCTGCCATTTCAACCTGCTCAGCGCCGCGTGCCACACGGTGAGCGTGTGATGTAGTGGGCCGAACTTCGCGGCGAGTAATGATTTATCATACAGGGGGGCCAGCATTCCAGAGAATCCCAACTGTGCCCTGTCTGCCTTTAGAGCTGGTTCAGACTGGGGGAGATGAAGCCATTGGTTATTGATCTTCAACTGTGACGCCCAGTAGTAAAGGTTGACGTCAGGGAGCGCTATGCCCCCGTCGTACCAGCCGCGCGTGAGCTTGGCTTGCGCTATACGTGCAGGCTTAGTACCCCATAGCAGCACCGAGACTTGCGCTGCGATGGTTTTGAAGTACGCGGGAGGGACAGGGTAGAGTGTATTTTCTAAAACGTAGAGGAAGCGGGGTAGGGCCATCATTTTGAACAGGGCCGCCTTACCTAGCAGTGTCAGTGGTAGTGATTCCCAGTGTCGGATGTCACGTTTGAAGCGATCAAGAGGGGGCTGCAGGTTGTGCGTGTGGAAAACGGCAGGGTCAGCTGTGATGTGTATCCCTAAGTATTTAAACCCCGTAGCTGAAGTCCGCAACGGGCAGGTGTCCGGCAAGCGCGGTGCGGGACCGCGCTGTACGTACATGGTAGATTTGGACCAGTTGATCGAGTAGCCGGAAGCTCGGCCGTATGTACATCTAGAAGGGTGTTAATCGACGGTCTGGGAGAGGTGAGATATAATAGAACATCGTCAGCGTACAGGGATATTCTGTCTTCCCATTCGTCCGTCCATCGGATACCACTGATAGTGGGCTCCCATCTTATCCATTCGGCCAACGGTTCAAGAACCATGGCAAACAGTAATGGGGACAGTGGGCAACCCTGGCGCGTGCCTCTAGACAATGGGAAGTCCGCCGAGATATGGCCATTGGCAGCAACATGCGCCATCGGTCTCGCGTAGAGTAGACGGATCCAGGAGCAGAACTTCGGGCCAAAACCAAAGTGGCGTAGTACTGCAAATAAGAAGGTCCAGTGGACCGTGTCAAACGCCATATGGGCGTCGAGGGACAGTATCACCGCAGGTTCTAATAGATACGTCGCGCGCGCCAGTACACCATGTACTCTTCGCAAATTGAGCGCCGTGTTTCTGCCGGGCATAAAGCCGGACTGGTCTTTATGTATGAGTTTGGGCAAATGGGACGTGAGGCGCTGCGACAACAGTTTCGCGAGTATTTTAGCCTCGGCGTTGATGAGGGAAATCGGGCGGTACGACGCACATTGGTCAGCTGGTTTCCCTGGTTTTAAGATAGCCACAATAGTGGCCGTACGTTGATCTAATGGGAGTTCCCCTGCCTCCAAGCTTTCCGTGAACATGCGCAGCAAATGCGGCGCAAGCGTGTCCGCCTGTTGCTTGTATAAGTCAACTGGTATGCCATTTGGTCCCAGTGCCTTACCCGTCTGCAGGGCTTTTATCGCCAATTGTACCTCGTCGGTCGTTAGGTCTGCGTCCAAGGCCTGAGCCTCTTCCTCGGTCAATGTGGGCATTTTGAGATCTTTAATGTAGGTGTACGCCTCAGCCTCCGATATCGTGGACGCCGACGAGTACACCGTTTCAAGCATGTGTACTATTGTGCTGGGATCTCTAATGGGGTCACCTCCCTCCAACGTTAGTTGTGCTATCCACCTGTCCCGTCAGTCACGTCTGTCCAGCCAAGCCAGTAATTTGCCCGCTTTGTCGCCCACCTCGTAAATTTTGTGTCGTGTGGCGGACAGTTGCAGCTTGACTTCCTCTGTCAGGTGTGTTCTATGACGATATTGTGCTACTCGTAAATTGTGCGCTGTAGCAGGGTTCGGGTCCGTCGCATGCCTTGCCTCTGCCTCAATAACAAAACAGTAAGTGTTCCTAAAGGAATAGTTTAACACTATTTATAATTTTTAACTGGTCACAAAAGTGAACCTGAAATCACAATACTCAGGAGACAAAAGGTATCAAACAAAATGTTTACTTTTTATGTTGATTTTTCAAACCATATACTTTTTTATATTGTATAGGAGTTATTCCACATACGGCAACAGAGAGTTGTACTGCATTTCATTCTGCACATGCAGTACGCCTTTGACACTTTTTACACGTTATATGGGTAATATTTACAAATCAGCCATATATACATTAATTTACAACTTTGTACAATGTTAGTATTCAACAAAAGAACAAACAGTATATACAAAGAGGCGTCAATAGCGTCGACGTTTCGGTCTCATATAGTCATTCCACGAGACCATCATCAGGACGCCCACCTCGTAAATTTTGTGTCGTGTGGCGGACAGTTGCAGCTTGACTTCCTCTGTCAGGTGTGTTCTATGACGATATTGTGCTACTCGTAAATTGTGCGCCGTAGCAGGGTTCGGGTCCGTCGCATGCCTTGCCTCTGCCTCAGCCACCGCCGTTTCTAGCGCTAACAGTTCCGCTCGCCCCTCCCGCTTAAGCGTTGTAATGGAAACTATTGCACGTCCCCTAACCACTGTCTTGTAGGCCTCCCACAGAGTGGCAGCGGAGGACACCGAGCCGGCGTTGTCCCGGAAATAGTGTTTGGTCCCCACCCATAGCTCCCTCTTGATCTTAGAATTGTGGAGGTATGCAGCGCGGATTGGATAGATCCGACGCCGTGTGGGCTGGTGGTGCGAATAGGTAATTAGCAATGGAGAGTGATCTGAGATGCGTCGTGGTCGTATTTCTACCTTGAGCACAGTGCCAGGACCACCCGGTGAGCCAAGAAAATAGTCAAGTCTGGTGAGACTATTATGGACGCTTGAGTGGTAGGTGAACTGGCGGTCCTGGGGGTTGTATTTTCTCCAGAGGTCCTCCAGTCCCATAGCAGTCAGGAAGTCCCCCAATCGTGTTGTACCAGCTGGAGCTAACTTTGGGGGGACCCTATCCATCAAGCTATCAGCCACCAAATTAAAATCCCCCCGAGAAGCAAATCTCCTTCAGGGAGCCACAGTAGGAAAGCGCTAAGATCTGATAGGGCCGCCGCCTGTAAGGCAGGTGGAATGTAGACAGACAATATTAATGGGTTTTCCCTCCCACTGTGCATGTATTGCGGCAAATCTACCCGCCGCGTCCGACCTAGCAGACTGTATGAGTAGGGGGAATTGCTTTTTTACCAGAACGCCGACTCCCCTGGACCCAGCGGTGAACTCGGAGTGGGCTACCATCTGAAAACCCCATCTATCCATGGCTTTCGTGGCCGTGCCAGTGAGGTGCGTCTCCTGTAGGAGTATCACTGCCGCCCCCTCCCTCTTAATGCATTTCAGGACCAGACCCCGCTTGATTTTGTCACCAAGGCCTCGGACGTTTCAGGAGAGTACAGACAAGGACGGTGTCACACTAGCCGCGCCGTCCTGTAGAACAGTGCGAGTGTCAACCCCCATCATCATGGATCAGTGTGCTAATTAGACAATAAACAGTTTCCGTGATCCCAAACACCATGCCGCTCAATGTAGATCGGTGTATCGCAGTAACATAAAACATAAAGAACAACAAAAAAACACCCCTCCCTTCCCTCCCCCCTCCCTGCCTCCCTGCTACGCGGACTCCAAACTGCCCGCCACCCCAACTCAGCAGAGTGCTTAATGTCCCTGCCAAAAAACAACGTTGCTTACAAGAGCATAGGGGGGGGTGAAGGTCCAAGGAGGACCAGATAGACCCCAACAGTTCCAAAGTCCCAGCTCATTCGCAAAAGTCTCAGTAGGTTAGTAAGGGAGGTGAACCCCATCCGGAAAAAGTTCGGGTCACCGGCCATAGTTCACAGAGGAAAAAGAGAAGTACTTCCCTTGAGGTAGCAGGAGTCATTCCCCAGAGTCTGCGGCCAGGTCGGTCTCGTTCTTCTCCTCTTGCTCAGTCATGTCAGGCTCGTCGGTTTGTCCTTGTCTTCTGCGCCTACTGTTCTGTCTTCCAGAGCCTTCCGCCGGACGCCACCCTTCGAGCCAGTCGTGCGCCTCCTCCGGAGTATCAAAGAACCAGGTCTTTTTATCAGCCACCACCCTGAGGCGCGCCGGGAAGAGCATGGAATAGGGCAATTCGCGAGACCTCAATGTCTTTTTCACCTCAATGAAACTTCTCCGTCTTGCCGCCACCGCCAGCGTGTAGTCCGGGAAAATTGAAATTTCTGAATTTTTAATCCGTATGGGCGGCGCGACCCTCGCCGTTTGTAGGATGGCATCGCGATCTCTGAAATTGAATATGCGCGCTATAACAGGTCTCGGTCGCGCCCCGAGGCGTGGACGCCCCCCCGGGACCCTTTGCGCCCGCTCCACCGAGAAAAACTTGGAGAGGCCTTTTGGTTGCAGCACGTTTCTCACGAGGTCCTCTACATACAGGTCCGTGGCAGGCCCCCCTTCCGATTCTGGCAGGCCAATAAGGCGAATATTATTGCGCCAAGAGCGCCCTTCTTGTTCGTCCATCTTGTCTGCCAGGAATTTGTTGTCATCCTCCAATTGCGCCACTCGTTTTAGCAGCGACGCAGTGTCTGAGGTAAGTGTCGTTGTGACCTGTTCCACCGCAGTGACCCTCGATGACATCTTTTGTAAGTCTGCCCGCAAAAGTGTGACATCCGTCGAGATTGAACCAACCGTAGTTTATACCTGGTTCAGGGCCGCCATGATGTCCTCCAGCGTTATAGCAGGGATAGCGCCACCCTCTGCACCCTTAGCGCTGGTCCTCTTTTGCTCCGTCAGTGGGGGAAAGTCTTTGGCATAAGCAAATTTGTCTAGCTTGCTCTGCTGGGTCCCACGATTACCCCTGCCGCTCATCGTGGGTTAGTGAGGAGTGCTGCCTCGGGTCACACTGGAGAAAGTGAGTGGGTGCGCAGTTGATGGGTCGTACCTCCAATCAAGGAAACCAGGCCCGAAACAGAGAATGTCCGGTGATCGCCTCCCTAGCTGCGCCACTCGTCGCCCCCTTCACTGCACACGTCGTCAGGGCGCCCTGTGGGGACACCAGTCACAGGCTCCAGCAGTGGTCTTCAAGTCACCAGGCGCCTGGTCCGTCTCGCCAGGGGGGGCCCAAATTCAGGAGTGGGCCCAGACAGTCGGTGGGAGATCAGGAGTGTGCCCGGTATCTGCGCGTCTCAGTGGGCCGCAAAGGGCGTGGGCCCGGCCCTGGCAGTTCCCGGTACTAGCGGGGGACCCTCGGGTTCCCGGTCACAGCTATTCAGGAGTGTAGCTGGAGGGGAGCAGCAGTCTTGCTTCTATGCTTGCTGGGGGGCGAAGCCGGGCGGGGGGGGGGGAGCCATCACAACACTCACCCGCCTCCAGACGCCTCAGCTCCGCTCCGCGATGTCACTCTCCGGCAATCGATGGTGCTCCGCCGGCGGCCATCCTAAATCAAGGCCGGTGCTTTTGGCGCGGTTGTAGGCCGCAAACTCGCGCACGATGCAGCTCCGGGCTCCGATGTCGCAGAGAGCTCGGAGCGGGGCCGATGCACGTCGGTTCACCTCCGCCTCAGGGTCTTTCAGTCTGGGTTACTCTGGAGCAGGATTACTGGCCGGATAAATGTGGGGAATCGGTCTCAACCTCGAAGCCTCACTAGATCGCGGCCATCTTGGTGGATCGCCGGCCACGCCCCAAGCTACTGGTTTTTAAGCTCCTTTGTCAAATTTCGATTTGTACCGAATACACTGTATTTTGCTTTTCATGTTTTTTAACCGAAATAGAAGTTTTTCCTAGAAAGTCCGTTACCAGACGTTTTTGTCATTTTATGACATTAATGAATGGCTCTGAACAAATGTATGCATCTTTTTGAACTGCATATTTAATGTCTGTGTTTCATATAGTCATTTGACCCACCAAGTTATTTTGAACCAAATAAGAGGAGCAGCCTGTTTACCAACTTCTGATAAAAATCTTCAAAATCCATGACAAATGAGCATGCCTTAATGTACACATAAAAATGCATTATTCATGTTTGTTATTATTATTTGTCATTGGTTTAATAGTTGCACTCCACTTGCATCAAACTTTTTGACCTCATACAACGTACAAATATATTTTAATTATATTGTATTACCTTCAAATGGCACTTGTGTTGTTTTTGAATATACAGATACTTGTCTGACAACTGTTTTTCTTCTGTTTGTATGATTTATTTTCACAGCGCTTTTAAGGCCTGCCATCCAAAGATCAAGAGCTTTTACTTTGCTGCTGACAATCTAGATGACATGAACAGGTAAAGATGGCGGGCAAAACAAAAACTCCCCTTTTTCACTCGGCATTATTGCCCGATCCTACCACAGAAAGAGCTGTTTCTTCTCCTAGCAAATTATGATTGTTATCACATGCAAAGTTCTGTGCTTCATTTACAGATGTATCTCAAGTAAAGAAAACTAAGGGCCCAGATTTGCAAAATATTTGCTCAGGCGCTCGTGGGACTCCACAGATGGCCCTCGTTGGGAAGCACGTGCTGCATTTGTTTAACACAGGCGCTCAACCTAATTAACATCAGCCTCTAGGTTGAGCATGCGCTCAAGAAGATCGGTGGCAGCACAATTGTGTTCTTTTAGCTGAGTCTCTTTAGACACTTTAGCTGCTGGCATTGTTCTGGTAAATATCTTTTTAGCAGCCCGATTTTTTAAACCAAGTAGTGATAATGTTAGCTCATCAGCTGCTCCCATCTACGTTTGACAGGCTCTCTGTGCTCTCTCACTCACTGGGTTATGTAACCTTTAATTGCCTACTAGAAAAAGAATCAGAAAGTCAGGATCTAAATTTGTATTTTTATTGTGTGTTTCAGGATTCTGCCAATTGGCACTATTATTTATAATGATAGCTACTGAAAAAATGAGTTTCAGCTTTTTGAGCCTAATCAGGGATTTTTCTTATTTGCCACATAATGGGAACATTTGTATAAATTGAAAATTTCACCAAAAAAAAAGTTAATTTCTTGCTCGAACAGATCAAAAACAGATCAAATATCATTAAAGAAAAAGGGGTACATGTAATTCCGAGAAGTGACAGATTCTTTGCCAAGTTTAAAGAGTCACCTTTCAGTTGCTTATAACTGTGTTCAGGTGTTGAACTAGTAGGAATGTGGTGCAATTTTCTATGACAAATTTATTAGTGCCTAGAACATTAAAATAAGGAAATAATACTGCTAGAGATTGTGCTAAATTATGCAGCATATCTTGCCTTTCCTAACTGCAATAGTTTGCCAATCCGGTTGCTTTATTTTTGGTTCTCTACTGCCACGAAATTTCAGTGGTCCTGCATGTAATAACGTGTATCATTCCTGGCTTTTCAGCCAACAGCATGTTGTATTGTGAGGTTTATAGTTTTAATTTGAATACTGCCTGTTTGGGCGCAAAACCCCTACCTGCTAAGTGTCATTGGCTACAATGCCAGAATTGTTCAAAGGTGTTATGCATTACATTAAACCACATATCATCTATCGAATTTAACTTGTTTGATGGGGTTGCGACGTCACTATCATATGAAATTATATGGTTAAAACCCGATTTAAGTAAGTACAAGGAGGACGGTACTCAGTGATTTTTTCATTTTTATTTTGAAAAATTGTTTGCAAACTAAAAGAAAAATAACAGCCAACAGGTGTTGATGGGGTGCTGATCCATATGATTTCTGTATGTATTTGTTGGGCACTGAGACAAGATTACTGTAGTACCTCTAGTCATACTTTGTGGATTTAAGGAGGCATTGACATGAACACTTTGTATAGCCCGCAAATGGTATCTGTGAACAAACGTGCTGAGTTTTAGGCTGTTACTGAATAAATGTAAAGATGCATAATCATTGATCAATTCTGTGGAAAATTCCATTGTTGATGGATGATAGGACCGTATTGAGTTTGGAATTTGTTAGGGGCAGTGCATAGCTTTATCTAGGGTCGTCTTTATTTAGTGGTTTTTAAAATATATGCTTAGACAACTTGTTGAGAAGGGGATGTAGATTCTTGGGTAGACGGTTTACAGTGATTGTTGATGAGCTTGGTACATATATAGTGGGGATATATTTTTCAACCAAAATATGTGCTGCCATCATTGCATGCATCCTGCATCATGGGGTGGCAAAGGAACTTAATTGTAGTCGGTAATTCGCCAGGTTTGTATAATCTTTGGTTTTATTGATGATAGCTTATTTGTTTCCAGTATGTTTTACCTTTCCACACATGGCTTCTATGTATGCCTTTATTAGTAGTATGTTGTTATATTTTCTCTCAAGTTCATGGTTTTTCCCATCCAGGGCTTTTCATGGTACAGTGAATCTATTTCTTTGGGCAGATTAAATTTCAGTTGCCACAAATGGCACACCCGAGTTATGATCTGAGGCGGCAGATCTGTTGATGGTGTTACACTGGGCATCATGCAAGAGATTTCAGAGGACGAGTAAGTGTTGGTTTACCCCAAACACTTTCTTATAGCATTGAGTGATATCTCAGTCATTTGGTATCCCAGACGCTTTGCTAGAATTGAACTTTTTGGTACTTTGTGTTGGCATTTGTTCTAATTTGATTGGTGAATATTATATCAAGTGAATGCCACACACTTTGAGTAGGAAATTGAATCTCCACATAGAGAGCTCTTACTTTGGCATGCTCTTTCAGTGAATATCATATTTAATAGTGGCCAACTTAGATATTATGTAAGATTGGAAACAGGGCTCTTTAAAACAGCTGAATCCTAGGGATCAACCATGTATTTATGTCTGTCAATGGCTCAACAATAGAAGCATAGGCACCCAAATCTGCTAGACATTCACATATGACAAGCTTGGCCGACATTATTCAGGTGGTACAAGGACTGCCAGTGGGCTTTTGGCACCTGAGGCTTTATCATCCCTATACATGGTGATTTCACAAAACATTGTCCCTGCAGTTGCATTTTCATTGTTGGTTGCGGACTATTCTTTTTGGTGACTAGATGTACTTGATGGCTTCAGACATGCTTGTCCAGGTTGTATAATGGTCAGTTAGGAAACTGCCCTTTGAATGTACTATTTTGGCATCTCCACTATGTGTGACCACCTGTGATGCACTCAAAATGCAGCTGTCGCACTTGGGTGGTTGTGCAAAGGAGCAACAACCCATCCCAAACATACTTCTAACTATTTAGTGAGACTTGCAAGCCAATGCCTAGTCTTTAAAAACATAAAGGAGGAGGCAGAGATAGCAAAGAGATATCCTGTGCCTAGGACTAAGGCTTCAGGAGAAAATCTCTTGAATGGTTTAAAGAACTATGGAGCACATTCACCTTTCTCCTCTTAGAGAATCAGCATGATCCCACTACAGAGGGATATTAGAAGGGAAGGATATAAGACTGATAACCTCATGTCACTCATGTTAAGCATGCACACCTTGAATCAGAGAAAGCTCCCCATCATTAGGTTTCTATAATATCTGGAAGGTGCTGGAAAGGCAGGATCTGACAGTGAAAAAGACCCTGTGACTCATGTGGCTCCCCTATCTCTTGTTGAAGCAGAAGTGAAACTGATGTAGCTTGGGATGGCTTGATAGAATAATCTATGGAGAGGTAAGGAGAGAATTCATGTATTATTGTCTGTGCTCCTGAAGAAGAGACAATAGATGGATTAGACTGTGTAGGACTTAATAGGCATTTATGAGAGGTGTGAACAGGGTTACCACAGTCCCATTGTTATATTCCATATAGGTACCTTATATAGGCATAGGTAAACATCACAACCTTTCACCTATATTCTTCCCTACATTACATACATAACAGTTCTTAGGCACTGAGCTTTTACCTAGATATGACACTGTATTCAGAATGCGGGTGTTTCCCTGGTTCGATATTCATACATTATGCATGAGGCTTCTTGGAAGCACAGCAGGACTACCATCCCCTGTATAATATCTATGTTAAAGTTCAGGCCCGACATCATCCTTTAGGCCGACACAGTAACACAGCAAGGTAGGACCCCTGGGGAGGCCTGTGGGGTATATATACATCATGTCTTGCATAGTCAGACAGAGGAGACCGTGACTTCCCAGCTAACACACTGACCAGAGACGCTGAGGTTCATGCATGCAGACGCTCCTGCTAGCAGTGGTGTAACATCCCTCGCTGGGTGTCCAACTCGAGACCAGACTGGGTCCCATATTCTCTCCTTACTCAGGTAATGGGGTTGACTAGACCTTACAGGGATTCTTGGCATAACACCTACACAGATGCTAGGTACATTTAGTACATCTAGTTAGGGAGGCATCTTAGGAGTACACACTTTATTATCATGTGTTTCATGTACTTGTATATATTCATGATTACTTCAAGATGGAAGAATTGTACCATCCCTTTACTTTCGTAGTACTGCTAACCATATATCTTTGCTACTGTCTGCTGGTTGTTACAGCAAATCTATTCTACACTAAAATAACTACTGTTCAATAAATACTTATTGAAACGCCTGTGCATCTCTGAGACAGACTAAGTGAGCACGAGTGACTGAGCGAAAAGTAGTATATTGTTTCCACAATCCTGGGGGATCAGGGTTGTCATGTTCTGAGGTTGATAGAAACTATTCTCTCCCCGATAAGAGGAGATTATAGTGCCACTGTGAGCTTGCTTATGCCAACAGGTTAACATATCCAGTGGGGATGCTTGGGACCAGTCTGCCACCAAACCCACAGTTTATGTTATCCAAACGTGCAGATCCTGTATAGGATATAAAGAAACTACACAACACCATGGCCCTATATGTGCACTCCTGTACATCAGTGGAGGTTGGCCAGTATATGCCTTTGAGTCCTTTCCTTCACTTGAAGTTATGGGCAAAGGAGGAAGATACCATGGCTTGGGGTTTGAGCTTTAAGGGGTTAATCTGCAAGTGTACTCATGAGTTGTATAGACTGCCAGGTGACGTTTCCTCTGAACTCCTAAGGTCACATCCCATCAATACTCTATATTACCTAGTATTTTCAATTCCCTATGGTTACTTGGTATTCCCCCTGTTGGGCAGGACTCCTTCTGTTCATTAGGTGTCCAAATACAATATAAGCCCAATTTGCAGTTACGTTTTCCATATGTAACCTGGTACTCTTCTTTGTCATGGTATTGGTTAGTGGAAAGTGTACAAACATTAGTTAGTCCCCACCCTAAAATAGTGAAAAAATAAAACGCTTGAAATATGGCAGGTATTAGGTAGATATTCCACTGCACCTACAATCTCAGTGAGATACTTATGTGTAGCTTGTGATAACTGAACACATTAGGGCATTTATCTGTGGGGCAGCTGGTACGGATCATCTATGTTGGAATAGAAAAGGTCCCTTGCATGGCTTTGGATAGCATGGGTCCCTGCCTCAAGTTATCCTGTGCACATTTATGTTATTTCTTTTTACTTTTATGTGGGAACATAGCAATCAAGCAGTGCTCTGTAGTTTGAAAAACCATGCAAAGTTTGCCCTCCTTTTACTGACCGTGACTATCCTCAGCTCATAGAGCTGTAAAAGTGGGCATTGGTAGGAACAAAAGATTCTGGTGGCACAAAAGGTCTTTTTACCTGTTGCTTGTCAGGGATGGTTATATACTGCCCTCTCTCCAATTTTTAAATTGGTCTGTCCGCACTTGCAACAAGGTCCTTCATTCCATTCATATGGGGCATAGGTGTCACACAAGTGAAGCAGACATGTACAATTGAAAGGGTGAGGAGTGAGCTTGCTATGTTACTGTGGCAGCCCAAGAATCTATGTTGATTTTCCTAATCAAAGTGGTACATAATATGGAGTTTGGAGAAAGCCACAGACAGCAATGAGAATTGAAGTGCCTCTCTACATGAAGTCCTTTGTAGTGGACCATACTCCGGGATAGTGGGATTGGGACAGAGGGTCTTTTGAAGTTTAAGGAAATTTCTCTGCTTTCCCTGCTCCATTGTCCCTTGGAGATGTTATCCCTAGGAGGCAGAGTGGTAGTTAAGTCGGGAATGCTCTACCACTATTGTGCCTTTGTTTTAGTTCTCCCCTGATAGAAAACTTGCCTACAATCCTGCTGACACTTAAAGAAAAGATTAGGTAAACTAACAATTTTGTGTATATTTACTACTTTTCGATAGTCACAAAGGTAAATTTAGACCAAAAATCTAATGTTACCACTTTTCGATATTCACAAAGGTTAACAGTCCAAAATGTCTAACTTTACTACTTTTTGGTAATCGCAAAGGTCAACTTATACCAAAAGTCTTACTTTACTGCTTGTTGGTATTCACAATTATAAACTTAGACCAAAAGTCTAAAATGACTTCTTTTCGGTATTCACAAAGGTAAACTTAGACAGAAATTCTAACTTTACTACTTGTAACTTACCTTTGTAAATACTTAAAAGTTGTAAAGTTAGACTTTTGGTCTAAGTTTGCCTTCGAGAATACCGAAAAGTAGTAAACTTACACAAAAGTGTAAGTTTACCTCTGTGAATCAGGCCCAATGACTGTGGCTTAAGCCAGCTACAAGGAATATGCACAAGTCAGGAACTAACTGAAAACATTCCACAGTGTACTTCTCGAACACACAAATTGTGGATCTTATTTAGTCTCAGCAGATGGAATACCCCATTACAAACGCGATTGATATACTATCCGTCATATTACGATCTCCCTAGGATATAAAGGGATCGCAATATGGTGGAGAGGATCTGCGTCATGTTTGTGAGGGATTATTGCCCTCTGCAGGGATCTAAATTTGGCCCTCTGTCTGTAAGCTTAGTGTAAGTATGGGGCCAAAATTTCAATCCAAAATGTCAAGATATTTCTACCCAAATTCCAAGGTAGCACACCAATGGTGACTGAGAAGGTATTTGGACAAAATATCAGAAACAAAAATATCATGATACTAAAAGATTGTGTAAAGAATATCGGAAATATCGTTGACAGGAATATCAAAAGTAAATATATTGTTTTAACTGCTGCTTAATATAGTTGTAAAAAATGTCAATGTACAAAATATCATTTTATGTCATATAAATTGTAAGTGTTAACTTATATGTAAATTATTGTAGTGTGTTTAATTATATATGTTTGTTATTTTTTCTATTTGTGTTTTAGTAAGATAACTTTTTAGTTATGAAATTGTTGAAATTTGTATTTTTCATTATAATAATGTATATGAAAAATGGTTTTATGCTTTTTTAGTAGGGAGATAGTGGGTTTTTAGAGAATAAGGTTGAGGAGATTTTTAAAAAGTGTTGATTTATTTTTTATTTATTTTTTAAATTGAGTTTTGTTAATCAATAATAACAATAAAAATGCCCTCTTAGATACTAAGAGAAAAAAAGACAACTTATCACATACCCATGGTAAATACCTTCCACACTGCTCGGCATCATATTAGAAGATCAAAATGGACCATACTTCGCAGGTTAGTAGGAACATACCATAGCAATATTCCCACTAATTCGGCATCCAATCAAAGAATAGTATATACATGGATATAAAGGTAGTGAGGCAAAAAGTGTAATTGTCATCACAGGGTATAAGTTCAGTTCTCAAGTTGCCAACTCCACCTCATCTCCGGCATCCCAAGGATGGGTTAACAGATAGTTATGCAACAGATCCCATATGTCTCTGGGTCGAGATCGAGGAGGTAACAGTTTACCACATAACGACAATTGGTCATTACAATAAATTAGGTCAGATTGCCATTCCTAGAATTGCACTCCCCCATGCCCCATCATCAATTAAAGCTTTGCTGCACCAAGAGGAGGGTGCCAAATACTTCTTGATACTTGCTTCGACCTCCCCTGTATGCCCCAAGAAAGCCACGAGAGGGGTGACTGTCAGATCTTTAACTATTATTGCAGTGAGTGCTGTGGAAACCTATCCCCAAAAAGACTGCATTGGTCCACATTCACATGCAAGGAGAAGAAAATCTGCTTCAACCATTCCACATCAGGTGCATTTGTCACGTGGGCAGAGCCGGTAACGGTGAAGTCTAGTGGGGGTTTAGTATACTTTATGGAGACACTTATTGTGAATAATTTGAAGTCTGCTGCTGGAGGCAATCTTCCCTGTTTATACACAGCAATATTACCATTGATCATCAGTAAGGGTGGTCCCTCTATCCACTTACCACTGGGCTTGTGTCTGTCCCCAAGTGTAAGAGGCCTCAGTATGCACCTAGATGTTGTGAATTTTCAAACTGAAGTAAGGTATCTAAACTAGGCAGTTAATGAGGGTAGTCCTGGGTGACAGTTTTCACATTATATCCTGATCCACTGAAATATGTCCAATGGGGATGGCGACCCTCCACTAAAAAAATCAATAGAGGACATAAAGGAGATCTCTCGATAGAGATCCCCCCCAATGTTGAAATACAAGTTTCTGGAGTAATTGTCTTCAGGCTTTCTTGTGTGTGACCGGCAGTAGTGGATAAAAGAGAGCAGAACAAGCTGGCAATAAAGCAACAATTTGCCTAGTTTTCAGGCCAGCCTATGCCAAGCATTAGAGGCACATGCGACTGTGGAGTGTACTAATTTTGTTAAAGCTGATAAGGACAGCAAGTAAAAGGATAGGGGAGTAGGTGCCATATATCCCTGCTCTACTGACAAATGTGGAAGGAATGGAGTAGGTTTGTACCAATGAATGACATAATGTGCTTGGGTGCCAAAATAGTACAATTTCATAATTGGCGCCTCAAACCCTCCCTTAGAGAATGGCAGGGTGAGAGTGTTCCATTGAATATGGGGTTGTTATTATTATTATAATTGGATTCTTGAATAGCGCATAGCTAACACTAGGACTCTCCCAGTGCATGGAGGACAGGTAAAGCAGCTTAGAGGAGAGCACTAAAACAGTCAGGTCTTCAGTTCCTTACAGAAGCTGAATAAGGAAGCACAACATCTCAAAGACTCGGAGAGGAAGTTCCACTAGCCTGGGGTCCAAAAAAAGAATGAGCAGACGCCTATAGGGGTGAGTTTCATTTTGGGGACTGCCAAAAGTAGATGATTGCTCTAGCATAAGGTGCAGGGTGGAGGTAGGAAATCATCAGTTTTTGCAGGTGCCTAGGTCCCAAGTAAGAGCTGATTTTGTGCATAAAGCAAATTGAAATGTATACGCTGATCTACTGTGAGTCAGTGAAGATGGCGAAGGAGACCGGAAGCAGACGGATGTTTGGGGAGGTGAAACAAGAGCCTGGTGGCAGAGATCTGAACCATCGGAGGCATCTTACCACAGCCTTATTCACCCCCAACTGCCCGATGTTGTTGTAGTCTAGCTGCGATAACTGTTCTTTGAGCATATAAAGGAAGTACCTACAGGATCATTCAAATCCATTTCATGGTGGCAAAACATGTGGATGCTACTTTATCTGCATGTGGCTTCATGGACAGAGTAAAGCTAGAAACCAGTAATATAACCTCGGTCTTGTCTCAATTTAATTTCAGGGAGTTAGAGTGCATCCAAGTGGAGACAAGACCGAGGCAGGAGCTGAGATCTCCAAGATGACTTCCCACCCGTCTAACAAAAAAAAAGATAGTCTGAGTGTCATCTGCAAAAGAAAACAGAGTGAGTCCAAAGCTTTCCACCAGGTCCGGCAAAGGGTAGACATAGATGTTAAAGATCATGGGGATAAGGGCGGACCCCTGTTCAACTCCCAAAGTATGTAAGTGTGAGCCAGACACTACATTTGACGAGAAGACCTGAAAAGTGTGGTCCATCAGGAAGGAGAATAGCAATGCAAGCGCCATACCTTGGAGTGCCAGTTGGGTTCATTTTTCCACAAGAATATCATGGGACACAGTATCAAAGGCTATAAGAATACGCAATGGCAATAAACATACAAAGGACTTGGTAATGTCAGAAGGCGAAATGAACTTACTACACTGTTTTGCTCAATATAGTTTATAAAACGCAGTGAATAGTATAAACACTTTCTTAACTTCAAAAAGCACAACACTTTGTGCATAGTGTCCCCAAGTAAAAGTTGGAACCAAAAAGTGACTGTACACAGTGAAGAATTTGATAGAAGGCTTCCATAAATTGAAAGAAGCGACCATTCAAATACACTTTTCCGAAAGCATAGATATACAGTAACACTAGCTGATCAATGGTTCACCCTGTGTGCTTGTCGACGGCGTTTCGACCCTTCTTTGAATGTGGGATCTCCTCAGGACTAACGATGTAGGGACATCTGGAATTGAATTAAGATAGGTATTAGGCCAATGTAGCGTCACAAATGCGAGAAACTAGAATGAAGGACTAAAAATGAAGGGTGGTTACCTGGGTAGGTTCAGGCGCAGCCTATGTGAACGTGAAGTGCCTTGGTGGGGAGTGTAATTAAAATAACTCACGTCAAGACCCAGCCGGGTACTTCAACATTGGGGTACAAGGTGAAAGAAAAGCAAGGGTTACACTTTGTTCTGCGAGGGCAGATTCCTTGTTAATATGAGCAGCCACAGATTTTGTGAAAATGGACCTTACCTCACAATAAGGAAGGCTGGCTTGTAAGATTGATGGTCAATGTGTTCTCCTGATGCGTTGCAACAGCCGTAGCAATCTCATGCTCGTTGTAGAGCCTTGTGGAAGGCCAGCGTGGGGCTCCTGAAAGCGATGTGTAAAACAGAGCGATCGATTTGCTGTAAAGATGAAGAATGCTATTATTATAACCGGGTGGTGGGAGGGAGGGAGGGTGAGGTGAGGGGGACGCGCTGATACTCAATGCGTGATGTTACTTACTTTGGATATGCGATGTAAAACGGAACGGTCTCCGTGGGCGGCATTTTAGGTGTTAAATTCTGCTGCAGCCCGGCCGTAAGATTTGGCTACTGGTGCAATGACATCGGGTGCTGGAAGCAGACTGGGTTAAATACTGAGATTCCCACCAAGCCTGGCTGCCGTGCAGCAGGGAGTGGGGATGAACCCAGTTCAGCGGTACGATCCGGTGATTGGCAGACCGTTGCCAAGGAAACCGGATGACCTACCAACGTGACGCAGGCAGTCGCGGTTTGAGCTGCTCTGGCTTGATTCAGGTGCTCAGTTCTGGCTACGACAAGTGTGTGAATAAGGATTATTACTGTAACAGTTATGAGGGCCAATGTACAAACTGCAATTTAGTGAAATATAGTGAAGGGTGGGTAGACGTTACACATTCGTAACGGCTTGCCAGCTTCACGTTGACGGTCAGGGTTTGGATTATCCACGGCTCTGACTAGGTTGGATGTGCTGTGTTGTATATTATGCCGAAATTAAATGCATCGAGTGTGTAGTTAAAGCATTGGTCAATATCTCAAGTGGCTGTGGATTGCCGACTGTGGTTTCTGCAGGATTGGTGCAATGGTGACATATTTTACATCACCACACGTGTTATAAGTGGTGTCAAGATATCCGCATATTACACATTATCTTATTAACCCTATTCTCCTATAAACCCACAACCCACTACAGAACATAAATATCAATTAATCAATTAATTAAAATAAATTGCCAATTAATTAAAATTAATTACCAATTAATTAAAATTAATTTATAATTCCTAAAAAATTCATAATTAATTCAGAATAACTAAATTACTTCCCACCCTATTCCCTTATAAACCCACAACCCGCTACAGAACATAATTATCAATTAATCAATTAATTAAAATAAATCACCAATTAATAAAAATTAATTACCAATTAATTAAAAATAATTTATCATTCCTAAAAAATAATAGTTTATTTAGTATAATTAAATTACTTCCCACCCTATTCCCCTATAAACCCACAATCCGCTACGGTACTAAAAAACAACATTTACTTGAATAACATTTTTTTTTCAAAATACATATTAAATACATAATAATATACATAAAAATCATATAAAAATCATATAAAAATCGATATTAGTAATATCGATATTACTTACCTTCTATATTCTGTCCCTTCGATATTAAAACATTGATATTATGGTAGGTCGATATTAAAAAAATCGATATTTTGTCTGCCTACCGATCACATATCTGCCAGTGTTCTTTAGATCACCTATGGCTCGCAAGGTCCAGCACACATTGGTTAGTGTGGGCAGCACTGTGGTTTCAATCAATCAAACAATCAATCAATCATAGCATTTGTAAAGTGCACTACATACCCGTGAGGGTCTCAAGGCGCGGGGGGGAGGGGGAGCTGCTACTGTTCGAAGAGCCAGGTCTTGAGGAGTCTCCTGAAGGTTAGAAGGTCTTCGGTTTGTCGGAGGCGAATGGGGAGGGGGTTCCATGTCTTGGTGGCGAGGTGGGAAAATGATCTGCCACCGGTGGTCACTCTTCGGATGCGGGAGATGATGGCAAGGGCCTGGTCTGTGGAGCTGGCGGGCGGGGGTGCAGAGGCCGAGTCGTCAGTTGAGGTACGCTGGTCCGGTGTCATGGAGTGCCTTGTGTGCGTGAGTGAGGAACTTGAAGGTTATCCTCTTGTTGATGGGGAGCCAGTGCAGGTCTTTCAGGTGGGGTGTGATGTGGCTGCGGCGGGGGATGCCGAGGATCAGGCGTGCGGAGGCGTTCTAGATGCGTTGGAGTCGTGTCAGAAGCACAGGGGGAGGCAAAACTGTGATGGAAACAGCGGCGGTGGCACAGGGAGCAGCAGTGAGCGAGGTGGGGAGCAGCCTACCCTGAACCTCACTCGAGTGGCACTTCTCTGGTGCCGCACTATACATCTGAGGCCGTTACCTCGTACTCTAGATCTCCACACAGCTAAAGGCAGCTCCATCAGCAAAGGCAGATTTTTCTCCTTGTATTAGTCCACAGGGACCAGACCTCTCCCCTGGTCGAAATGTCCCCAGTACCCAGTGTCAACGCAGCAGCTGGCCCCTCCCAACATGTGTTCCCGCCTGGCCTCTGGCAGTCAGAGGGGCCCATGAGAGAATTTCCTTAGGTAACAGGGGTTGTGATCTTCCTCCCACAGCATCGCAACATGGAACAAGTACCTCCAAAAGCTGCAGTAGCCAGGTAGTCACCACAGCACGGGCAAGCCACAACTCTTCTCCTGTCCCTCAGTCAGCTGCCATGTTGACCCCATGAAGATAAGTATCTAAGGGGTGACTCAGTATCCCTAAGAACATGGGCAGTAACGTAGATCATAAACATTCGGTTCATTCGGGTGCACTATAGTTCTTCACTTTATACATCTTATTTACCACATATTCATTGCAGGATGAATTATTCAAAAGCAAATTCATAAATAGAAAAAGGAATCCAAACGCTCTGCAGTATTACAAAATACTTTAAAAATTATATTCATTTATAAGTAATTTCATTAGCGGTATAGAAGGCTGACAGCTTTATACAGTGGTGCGCAATGTGAAAGCTATTGTGACTATTGGTGCTCAGTGAAAATTGTGCCAGTGTAATATACAATATATACAATGCTAATTCCTGGTAACACAGAGGGGTCGGGAGGGGGAGCGTGACCAATGTTAAACATTCACTTAGAGTGTTCTGTATAGCACAGTAGTCCGTTTAGAGTACAGAATCCTTAGAAAGGTGGTTCACTAATATGTTTTGTCGACGTTTCAACCCTATCATAGCGCTCTTGAAGCGTCTGCCCGGGTCTTCATCAGGACTGTGTGAGGGAGGGATATGTGTGGCAGCCTCCAAGTAGACCCAGCTGGGTTTTCCTATGGAGTAGTTAGTTGAACAAGGGATGACTTCTTGGGTATGATTCTCGATGGTTCTTATCACTTCCTAATCAATAGTCGTGATCTTTTCTGGTTAATTGTAGCATGCAGCGTGTGCGCTGATACAGTCGTCACTTCCAAAATAAGTATGCTGTGGTCCCGAAAGGTTCCGGGCAATTCTTCATGCCGGCGGCGCAATACACTCTGTCCCGGGTCGGCTTCGTAATAGATGCAGCACGCAGAGTGTGTGCTGATAAAGGCGTTACTTCCAAAGTATATATATTTTAGTGTAATGTGGTCCCAAACAGATCCTGGCAATTCCTCGAGCCGGCGGCGCACTAGGCTCTGTCCCGGGTCTACTTCGCTAATGCGAAGCCGACCCGGAACAGAGCGAAGTGCGAATCGTTTGGATTCCTTTTTCTATTTATGAATTTGCTTTTGATTAATTCATCCTGCAACGAATATGTGGTAAATAAGTTGTATAAAGTGAAGAAATACAGTGCACCCGAATGAACCAATTGTTTATGATCTATGTTGGCCCCATGGCCCAGAGCTTTTTGTGCAGCTCTTTTAAAATATACGGAAACGCTTTCATCCAAAAGCCCACATTTAGAGCACGGCAGGGACTGGATTGCAGATCTCTTTCTGTCACTTCTGTCTCTTTCCCAATAAGGTCAGATGAAGCAGGATGATGGTGGATTGTGTCCCCAGAATGTCTGCGCCTCACATGAGTATGATCCTTTTGATGGCCCTGTCGCCCCCCCAAAAAGTATGGATTTTAAAGTAAAATATATGAAAATCATTTTAATGCCATGCAAATTAATATTTTACATTTTTCAACATTTTGTGTTACTTTATTGTTTTAAATGCATTTTAATTTAGCGTTAAATAAAATATATATTATTGGCATCAAGGCTAAATTATTTTTTATTAATTTGTTTTTTTATTTCTTAAGTGTATTCCAAAATACAAGTATTTTCAAAATGATTGTAATAAGGTAAGAACACTAGACATTATTTAATTAGAAGTTTCAAATTTTAAACATTTTCTGGGAAATCATTTTTTAACTATACAATTATTTTAAATTATTTTTAAATATATATTAATGGCATTACATTTAAACCAAAAATTGTTTACAGATCTAAAAAATTGTGCAATATTAGAAATATCTACAAATTAGGAAAATATATATATTAAAAAAGTAGAATTATTAGAAAATATTTTAGAAATGTCAATTATATTAAACCTTTTCTGAAATGTTTTAATAATAGAACAAACTTTTAATTATGTTGTTTTAAAACTTTACATTTATTTTAAAATTGTATTTTTTAAAGTTATTTAAAATATTCTTTTAATCAATGATTGTCAATTTTGGATTTTGATTTTTTGTCTTTTTTAATGGCATAAAGTTTAGGAATGTAGTAGATAGGTATATGAATTATTTTTTGTGATAATACTTTATTGCATTTTTAGAAAGCAACGTAGCATACAGCATAAGGCCTTTCAGAAACTCTGTATACAGCCACATGTGCGGTGGAACAAGGAAGACCACTATAAAATGTCCAGCATATGGATCCAGAGACATGCACAATATAAGAAAGAGAAAATAGAACACAAGTACAATATAAAACAGTATATCGTACCAGTAATCCCCCCCTAAAAAAAAACAGTGACAATACCCACAAAACCCCTCCCTACAGGTCATACTTGGTTCGTAAGCTGTTAAAATTCTCCCTCCCCTTGGAGGCACAGCCAAATTGATGGTGGGGAAAGAAATAACACCACCAAAAGGAAGCAACATGCAGTCGGTCAAGACGTCTCACAGAATCATCTAGTGCCATCCCTCGCTATCCCTATAAGACTGCCACAATCACATATACCTCTCGCCCCTTGTGCAGACCTAGTAGCAAGAAAAGGAAAGGAAAAGAAGCAAGAAGAAAGAAAGATGAAATATGAACTATGGAGTACAATAGGGAGAGCTAACAGCAATTCCCCCAACCTCCCTCTATGATTCTTGTTATTAGAAAAAAATCCCCCACACATTATCAAAGTGGGACATTTGTTCTTGGAGTTTATATATGTGTCATTCGTAAGTCACTAAGCGATAGAGTTCACTGAACCATTCATGCTGCGTTGGCACCTGCGGAGACAGAAATCTCAGAAATTGTAGATCTTGGCAACCTCAAGGGCTATCGCCATCCATCTCCACCAGGGTGAGGTAGTGTCATTCATGTCCAGAAAATTGTGTAAAAGAGCAATCTTAGCCGAGTGCGAGAAAGAGATAGTGCTAGTATTATGAAGTGTCTGCCAAATGTCCTGCTAGTATTGTGCCAGGTGGGGACAGGACCAGAGAATATGGTAGCGGTTACCATGCTCCTCATCACATTGCCAGCTCGTGCTGTGCAGTGTGCAGTAGCAGTTTAGCTCTATGTAACTTGTAGGGGGACCAGTACCAATCATGTAGAAGATTAGAGTGAGAGAATTTTACCCACAACTCCCATTGGGAGTAGTCGTGTTCAGTTAGGAATTTGGCCCAGTCTTCATCAGAATAAGCGACCACAAAGCGCACCTACCAGGAGATCTTAAGTGTCTGCCATGTACTGTGAGAGTACATACTGTCTATAAGCATCTGGTACAAATTAGAGACTGCACCCTTCAAGAGACCCCAGCACTGTATGTGTCCACGAATAGAAGAGTCTGGGAGAGAGACTGGATCCCTAACCAGTCTACATCAAAGACAATGCCTTAACTGCCAATGGTTCCACTACTACAACACCCCCAAAGTTCAGGTGCAGGACTTGGGGGTTATAGCAGGATGGTGCATCTGAGGTGTGGGCTGTATCGTAGCTGGTTCTGGACAGTGACAAGTGCAGGCAAGTCAGGCCGTCACCAGGCATTCAGGCCACTATGGAATCCAAATTACGAGGGAAATCTTCGGAGGCCTGAAGGGCAGAACCCACCAGGAGTATCTCAATGGCTGTCAGAAGGCCCCAACCATGACAATAGATGTGGGCATGGTGGGCCCCCACCAGGTGCCAGCCCATCAGCGACAATCAGGATGGGCCAAAGTCGGTGATGGGCTTGCAGCGGGATTTCGTTTGCATGACAGTGGCCGCATCGGCATGGAGCCCCCCAGGAACAAGGCTGGCACTGAACAAGAGGCTCAGGTGCGGTGCAGGAGTCCCACACACAGTCTCACAGGATGTCATCTGGTTCCTTGATATAGGTCTGTAGTTTAGTATAGTGTGCTTTGAAATTAAATATTATTTTATTTTATAGTTAAGACATTGTGTTTGAGTATGCAGCATTGATTGTTCATATAAAATATTAAACTGGTATTAGACTTCTTTAAAAAAAAATTACATTGAAGTGTATGTAGTAAATTTTAGCTGTTTAGTGTCTTTAACATATTTTTCAAATATCCTGAGATTGGAGTGATAATTGTACATTTCACCCTTTTAGTGTCGAACATCTCCTCCCAATATGGTTAAATTACAGTGGGAATGGTAAATGTCACCCCTTTTGTTTACAAGAACTCCCAAGATATGGTTAGATTGGAGTGGGAATAATGATTGTCACCCCTTTATGCCAACATGTTTGGATTGGAGTGGTAATACTAAATGTCACCCCTTTAGTGCCAACACCTTCTCCAAATTGTTTTAGATTGGAGTGGGATAGTAAATGTCACTGTTTTAGTGGCTAACGCTTTTTAATGGATTATTTTGGAGTGTGATCATTTATTTTCATTACTTTAGTATAAAATCCTTTATTTTGGATGTATTTGTATGTAGTAAAAATACTTTGTGTCATATTATTAGTATTGTTGGTGTTTAGAAATATAACAAAACAATGCTATTCGTATGTGTGTAGGCAAAAATAACATTTTTCTCATTATATTTGTTTTCAAAATGTTTTTATTTTTTACATTATTTGTATTTAAAAACAAAGTAAAATATATTTAATGACTTGCATGTTCCATATTTTCTACTTTTATTTTCCATTTTTAGCAGATTTGTAAACATTTATTACACTGTTTTATAGACATGGTTTCAACAACATGTTTACATATATTATTTCAGTATATAAAAGTAAATGTTAATATGTAATGCTATTATTTAATTTATAATTTACAATTTTGTAACTTTAAAAAAACATATTTTTGTTTAAATTTGTAATTATTCATTATTAAACAGCAAGGAACAAACCAGCTCCTGGGTACAAGGGTAAAAAAAAGAAACATTACAAAAAAGAAAACAATCAGAAATAATAGGATAAGAATAAACAGCAACATAATGCCTAGGGGAAGGAAAGCACTGTGGACAGCAGGATAAAACCCAGGCTCACATCTGGGTAGACCAGCCCAGGGATGCAACCATCTAAGCCAGGGAACCACAAATATGATCCCATACCCGACACAACCTTTTTCTCTGAAGGTCATTATCAATTAGAATCATCTCTAGCCTACTTGTGTGTAAGAATTCCCACCACCAGATCAAAGGTGCGTGCAGATCACTAATAAGCCAGAATCACGCCAAAATCAGCCCCGCCAGCCTGATGGAAAAACAACAAACACTGCAATAGGTCGGAGAATAGCCGGAGAATGAACCAACATAATGAACTTGAAATCCACTGACAGCGCTGTATTGGAAATGTCCCCTAATGTACCAAAGGTGATTTGTCAAAACAGTTGAATCGCAGGACAAGATGCAAAAACATGAACTGGATTAGTACCTGCCATCCTGCAAGGGAAACACTGATCATCTAGACATTGTTTCATGATAAAAAGACGATACAGAGTCAAACCATTTTTTTCACACACTTAGATAATGAACCTTAATTTGAGAGACGTTCAAAATTGAATGGGCCATCACATTACTAGGCCGAAGATCCACCTGGTGATTTCCATGCTAAGCCAAGAGCGCCACTTATAATCCCACTGTTGAAACCCATCCTCGGCTAGAACATATGAAACCATGTAGATCACCTTAAAACAGCCCCAATATTCCTTTTAAAAGGAGTTCTCCTAATACGATGCAGCCAGACATCCTTGGTGCATTTCAATCCTCTTCCTTGAGGCTAAAATAAAATGCTGCATCTGTGGATATCTAAAGAAAAACCTAGAAGGCAGAGGAACCAACTTCAACAAGGTGCTGAATAAAATAAAAACACCTCCCTTCAAAATGTGTCCTAAGGTCAGCAGATTGACCCTTACAAAAATCTCTTGAAACCCTTTATGACCATTGTTAGGAAAATCAGGGTTTGTTCGAGGGTAATTTTTTAACACCTAATTTAGCACAGAAATGTGCTATATAAAATAATAAGACACACGTGTCAAAGGCAGGAAGTGAGTCAGAGTAGTACCATTTATTCAAGAAACAGTTTGAACAATAAATGTCAAAGACACATCATTAATCAAAACTAACACCATACAGTCTAGCAAGTAACTAGTGTCAAAGACACATTGCAGATCAGGAACAAAAACATGCAATCTAGTAAGTTTAAAATTATGGCAATGCAAAGAAAGAAAGAGGGATAGAGAGCATGAACATCAAAGTACAATGAAGCATTACAACCACAATCAAAAATTCTAAATAAAATGGTTAACCGGGAGCACCTCTGTCGTGAAAATAGTACAATGTGAGAGGTCGTCAATGAACTGGAGAGTAGGCAGTCCTTTTATACATTTGAGATGAGGAACGGTTGACCACAAGATCTAATTTTGGCAGTTGCTTGACTGCAGAACGTAACGTAACAAAAGTTTGAACATTTTATCAAAAACACTTTGCGTCACCTCTTGGAAGCTTTAAGGCGGAAGCTCATTATAAGGTATTGTTTATTTTAAGCCCTGTTGCTATTTTAGTTTCCAAAGCTGTGAAAAGTCCCAGTTGGCCCCCACTGCTACTCTTAGCAAATGTTGTTCTTTTAGATGACAGACGCATCCTGTTATTGCTACATCTTGATGTTCAGAAAGATGTACATGAAGAGGTCATAGGAGAGATGCATCTGAGTATACAGGAGGGCAGGGGCCTGCTGCCTCTGTAAACACTCAAGGCAGTGTGGACAATTTTAACGCAAACCTGACAATTGAGACTCTCACGCTTCAGATGTGGACAGAATGGGCCTAGGGAACTATATGGTAAAACTAGACCCTGCTTCATGTTATAGCCCAAATACTTGAGCTGCTGAAACCTAGTGATACCCGGAAACAAACTCCTAAAAGAACATCAAACCAGATGAAATACTTTTTACGGGGGGCGTGGCTTGGAGGGCGTCGATGGCGGTCGCAGCTTAGAGGAGCTCCCGCCGGCCCACACGTTATCCGACTGTTATCCTGGCCCCCGAGCCCCGCAAACTACCCTACCTGTGCTAGCAGTGTTCCGGGTGGCACCGAGACCTGTCCGGTGTGCCGCCCCGCTTCTTCGGCTGCTCCGGCGACCCGCACTTGCTGGCGACGCGGTGCGGCCTACTGCCCACGAGTGGAGCCGGGGCCTCGATTTTCGAGACCCGAGACCGTCGGCCGGTGGTTGAGCCGGTCGGGGGAACCCTCACCCAGCAGCATCGGCACCGGAACCCACGGGGACCGCTGGGAGTGCCTGAATCATCGGAGGCTACCCCTGGGGTGTTCCTGGGACGGTGTGGGGACGCCGCGGCCTGTGTGGACCCCAGGAGACCGGGGCCTCGAGTTTTGCGACCCCGGGCCGGTCCGTGTCTGTGCGACCGGGGGTCGCGGAAGTTGGCTCCTGGGGTCGGTGCGGCACCTGTTGTGAGCGGCGACCGCTGTCATCATCCAGGGGGACCCTGAAGGACTGGGTCGCGGATCGCGCCCTACTGCCCGGTGGCCTTGCAATCTCCACGTAACGTGCGCTCTGAGGCGCGACTCCCCGGGCCTGTTCCCAGGATTGATTGGGGCCGGTGAGACGACGGAGGGAGTCCCCGCTGGATCCTGCCTCGGATACTGGGGCGCTGGAGTGTCCTTGCAGCCTGCCTGGCCCTGGAGACGCCGGGGCCTCGAGTTTGGTGGGCCTTGGCCGGATGGTACTTTCCCTGGCTCCTGGACCGAGAGGTGGGCTCGGAGCAGATAGAGTCCTAGCGATTTGCACGCCACGTCGGACTTGGATGGCCAGAGCTGGTGGTACCTGGAGGGACAAGCCTGCTGCCCGGATGGTGTGTGGAGGTCTCCTACGGATAGCCCGAGACGAACTGTGAGTGCCCCCCCCCCCTCCTCCTCCCCTCCGGTGGACCGGAGTGTCTGCTCTGCATTAGCCGCTGCTTTGCGACTCGGGTGGGGTGTGGAGTGGCCGGGCGGTCGACGGGGCTGGACGTCCCCGATTCCTGGGACCTTCCTCTGCGCGTCCCGGCTCGTAGGTCCGGGGTAAGGTCCAGTCTGAGATCCTGGAAGCCCTTCCCTAGTGCCGTGACTATCCTGCCAGGCATTCCCGCTGGGGCTTGCTGCCTGGAGCTGGGCTGCGGTGTTGGTGTGCTGGGGGTGCTCACTGGAGACGGCATTTGAACCCCGACGGAGTTTCCCTGGCCCCCCTGAGTGGCCGTACCTGTTGCATTGCTGTCAACGAGGGGCCCACCACTGGGGCAGTGTGGCTATTTTCCTTGCTGCTAACCATGACGAGAGGAGGGGGCGGCACTGGGTCCACCAAGCAAGGGACAATTGATAAATTCACGGGGCCCAGTGGAGGATCCGGGGCCTCCGGTGGTGGCCAGAACGCAGGCCCTGATAATGCGGCCCTGATGGCCGCCATTACGCAGTCCAGAGACATGCTTGATGCCAAGATTGGGGCCGTTGGCGCCGATGTCATGCTGCTGCGTCAAGATCTCCGCAATGCTGTGGCCCGCATCACCGAAACCGAGACTCGGATTACTGGAGTGGAGGACGATGTGGTGGCCCTGAAAAAGAAGGTGGAGGACATGGCCAGGATCCAAAAAGGGCTGGCGCTCCGTGTCGAGGATGCGGAGGGGAGGGCGCGAAGGAATAATCTGCGCTTTGTGGGCTTTCCGGAGGATTGTGAGAAGGGGTCCATGGATTCATTCTTGGCGCACTGGTTGGAGAGCTGGCTTCCCCCGGACGCTTTATCGCGCTGCTTTGTGGTGGAGCGTGCCCATAGAGCCTTGGCGCAGAAACCACCGGCGGGGGAGCGACCGCGTCCGGTCATCGCTAGGATCCTCAATTTTCATGACCGGGATGTGATCCTTAGGGAAGCAAGGGCAAAGGAGGACTTGTCGTTTGTGGGTCACAGGATAATGATCTTTCCGGACTATACCAGGCTGGTGCAGCAGCAGCGCCGATCCTTCCAGGATGCGAAAGCCAAGTTACGTGGACTGAAAATTCAGTATTCGCTGTTGTACCCTGCACGTCTGCGTGTTGTGTTTCATTCCAAGACCCACTTCTTTGACACCCCGGAGGCGGTTTTTCAATGGACAGATGAGACTGTCAGGATCCGTCCGAATGCCCAGCCGGGCCTGAACTCCGGAGCATCGCGTGGGTCATCGCCGGAGAGGGGCGAATCTTCCAACGGGAGCAGGAGACGCCGGAAGTCTAGGTCGCGACGACGCTCCCGATCCGGGGGTGACCTACTGGATGGTGCACAGTCTGATACTGCTCAGTCTGGGACTGGGACCTGAGGGTCGTAGGGCCCTCTCCTATCTCCTGCATGTCATTCGTTTCTGGCCTGGGCTGGTGGCCATAGGGGTGACACTATTGATTGATGGGCTGGTGTGTGGTGTGGGGTGGTCTGGGCCGTGGCTGGTCCCACAGGGGGTGGGCGTGATGTTTATGGTAGTTCTGTCCCGCTGCGCTTAAGCGGTGGGCCACATATGAGTAACGGGGTTCGGGGTGCTGACCCATGGGCGGCCCATTCCTCCCATGTTCGAGGGGGGCCCAAAGGGGAGGTACTGTTAGTTGGGGAGTGTGAGGGGATCCATTGGCCTGGGGGGCTTTGGGCGCTCTGTTTTGGGCCCGGGGCTCTTTATGCCGCGACAGGTACTTCACTGTTTCATGAGGTATAGGGGTGGGGGAGGGGGGATGGGCGGGGGTTTGGTAGTTGAGGATGTTGTGTGGGTGTTCGGGTGGGGGGGGTGCAGGGTGGTTGGATAGGGATGCACGTGATTTTTGCTGCTGTGGTTTTTGTACTACTGGGTGCATGGGCTGGGTCCGGGGATTTCCAGATGCTCTCCCACCGAGACTATGGGTGATTCTCCAGGGGCGGCGCCTGTTAGTGGCTCCATGAGGATTCTTAGCTGGAATGTCAGGGGCATGCTGGACAAAATTAAAAGGGGGGCAGTGCTGCGCTGGGGTAAGAGGGACTCAGCGGATGTCATGTTGCTGCAAGAAACACATATGTTAGGGACGAAGGTGCTGAGTCTACAACGTTTTGGTTATACCCAGGTGTTCCATGCAGGTTTTACCAGGGGGTCGAGAGGGGCGGCTGTCCTCATCCATCGACGCTTATCTTATGTTCACGAGCGCCATTGGCTTGATCCCCAGGGTCGGTTTGTGTTTGTCAAGGGCATGATTGGTGTGGAACCTGTGGTATTCGGCAGTGTGTATGCTCCCCCTCCCCTGCAGTGGTCTCTAGCGGAGCGCCTGTTTGAATTGTGGGCCGATATTCCGGACTGCCTAGCTGTCATAGGGGGTGACTGGAATGATGTGATGGATGTGAATCTAGACAGGCAGAGACTGCAAGTGGCCGCGGGGGCGCCTGCCCCTACTCGTCTGAGTGCTATGAGTGATGGGCTCGGTTGGGTGGATGCATGGCGACATCTGCATGCCAGGATGCGTGAGTACACGTTTGTGTCGGCGGTGCATGGCTCCTTTTCCTGGTTAGACTGTGTGTTTGTATCCGGGGCCTTCCTCGATAGGGTGCAGCAGGCCGTGATCCAGCCTCGTGGATTGTCAGATCATTCCCCGGTCGCAGTGCGGATTGCACTATGTAAACCCCGTCAGCCGTTCCGTTGGCGGATGTCTTCGTGGCATCTCCAACGGGGGGAATATACGACCCACTTGCGCGGTGCGATAGCCCAATATTGGCGGGAGAATTTGACCGAAGGCATGGACAGTGTGACGGTCTGGGAGGCCATGAAACCCACGCTACGGGGCGTAGACATCGCCTGGTGTGCTGCCGCCCGTCGGGGGCGTCAGGAGGCCACTGTAGCGGCTGCGGCTGCGGTGAGAACTTTGGAGGGGCAGTGTGGTGACAATGCAGGGGATGTGGCGCTTAGGCTACTTCTCCAGGCGCAGCGTTCCTATGCTTCGATCCTGCTGGACGAGGCTCGTCAGGCCTGGCTGGCCACGCGCAGTAGGGTGTACCAGTGGGGTGACAAATCGTGCACTATGCTCCACCGCCTGTGTCAGCGAACTCTACAGCCGATCTCTCTGCCGGGCCTTACGGACAGGGAGGGGATTGCTATGACGGACCCTGCTGCGCTTGCGGCGAGTTTTGCCGACTATTATAGGGTACAATACGCTTCGCGTGATTGTCTCCCACCGGAGGCGATTGACAAATTCATAGCTGACCTACCCCCCCGGGCGTTATCGGATGAGGCCAGGGCAGCCCTTGACCTTCCCCTGTCGGCGGAGGAACTGGGCGACGCGCTGGGACAGCTTAACACGGGCAAGGCGCCGGGACCGAGTGGCTTCCCTAGCGAATTTTACAAGAAATTTCATTTGCAGCTGGGACCGCACTATCGGAAGGCTTTGGAGGCGGCGCGAGAGGGTGGTTGCTTGCCGGTCGACTGGCGTCAGGCTGAAATAGTGGTGTTCCTGAAACCGGGTAGGCCCCCTGACAGACACGAGTCGTATCGCCCGATTTCTCTTATTAATTTTGAGGCCAAATTATTGGCTAAGGCGTTGGCAAATCGCCTTCTCCCGTATGTGACGGATCTGGTCCACCCGGATCAGGCGGGATTTATGCCGGGCAGGGCGACAAGGCACAACATCAGACGGGCGCAGGTGGCGGTTAGTGCGATGGGGGCGACTGGGGAGCAGGCGGCGCTCTTACTGGCGGACATCGACAGAGCGTTTGATTCTGTCAGTTGGACATACCTCTTTGCTCTGTTGCCGCGCCTCAACTTAGGCCCAGTTTTTGTCTCGTACGTCCGACTGCTGTACACCGACATCACAGCCTCGGTGCGTGTCTCGGGCGCCATTTCGGAGAAATTCCCGATTGCTAGGGGGACCCGGCAGGGATGCCCCCTGTCCCCGTATCTCTTTGCGCTAGCCATGGAGCCGCTGGCAGCCTGGGTGCACATTGATGCACAGCTTCGTGGCTTTATGTGGAGTGCGAGCCTCACGGACAGAATCGCACTGTATGCGGATGATGTTCTTTTCTTTTTGACAGACCTGGATCGTTCAGGACCGCGTATTTTGGAGATAATGCGTGTGTTTGGGGAAGTCTCGGGACTATACCTTAACCCACGCAAATCGACCCTCTGGATGCTGGGGGGCCGGCGCGAGGTGTCTCCTTGGGCAGTGGATCTGCAGGTGGCGGTTGGTGGCCTGAAGTATCTCGGAGTCTTCCTGTCGGAGTCTGCCGCTGTTGCCTGGGAGCGTAACATACAACCGGTGTGGGACAGGGTTCAATCCGACGTTAAGACATGGTCACGCATGCCTCTGAATATCTATGGCAGATCTGCTATTTTTAAGATGGTGGCCCTCCCTAGACAACTATACCAACTACAGAACCATCCATACAGAGTGGACCCGCAGTGGTTCCGGCGTGTGAACTCCCTATTAGGCCGGTTTTTGTGGGCTGGGGGTGCTTCTAGGGTGGCACTGCGGACCTGCTTTTTGTCCACGTACTGTGGAGGCCTCGCGACGTCAGACATATTGTCCTACTATCAAGCCTCTCATTTGCTGGTCTTGAATGAGTGGTGGTACGGTGGCCGCGACGACCCGGCGTATGCCCTGGAACATTTTCTGATGGGAGATGCCACGCTCCATACCCTCTTGTATTCAGCGGGGCGGCGGAAGTCGCTGCCACATGCGACACAAGTGGTCTTCCTGATTTGGAGGCAGGCACTACGTCGAATGGGTTGGTGGGGACGGCTGACGGCCGAAACTCCGCTGTGGCACAACGGGCGACTCCCGGCGCTGGCTTCTTTGCAAGGGTTTGGTGGCTGGGACTCCATAGGGATCTCGTCGCTTGGTCACATACTTACCGGGACTACCCTTAAGTCCTTTGAAGTGCTCAGCGGTGAGTTTGCGATGCCCAAGACCCAGTTTTTTAAGTACCTACAGCTTCGTCATGCGCTGGCGCCGAGCCTAGTGGAGCTGGACCAGCTTCCAGACTTCAGCCCCGTTGAGGCTAAGCTGTTCATGGGAGACCTTGGGGATAAAAAAGTCTCGAAAATCTACCAATCGTTGGTCACTCACTGCTCCTCTTCCCTGGTGTTGTTGAAGGCCGCTTGGGAGGTGGATGTTGGACCGCTGGATGAGGATGACTGGAGAGAGGCGCTGGAATCCCCCCGGGGTGCGGCTATTGCAGTACGGTTGAGATTCATACAATTTAAATACCTACATCGGGCCTATTACACCAGGGAGAGACTGTGGAGGGCGGGCCTTATTGCTTCCCCAGATTGCCTGCGCTGTGGGGCCGAGAGGGGCACATTAGTGCATACTGTGTGGTCATGTGTGGGCCTGGTCCGGTTCTGGGGTGGGGTGTGGGACTGCCTGTTGGAGGTGCTGGGGTGGGAGCTACCTCGTACACCTAGGTTGGGTCTTCTTCATGTCCTAGATCAAGTGGGTGGTAACGTCTATAAGCGCCATCTCCTTCTGTTGGGCCTTGTTGTGGCCAAGAGAGACCTGGCGAGGGCCTGGAAGAGTGACCGTGCCCCCCCACTTGGCGCCTGGAAGGCGGGCTTAGACTTCCTCATGGGGCTGGAAAAGCCGGTGTTTGAGGCCAGGGGCTGCCCTCGGAAACATTACAAGATCTGGAAGCGGTGGGCGGACTACAGAGACCTGACATTAGATCCTCCCATTGTAACGGATGATGGTCTGTCTGATGATTGAAGCCTCGGGGCCCGGATAGCTCCAAGACACTTAGTGTGTTTTCTCTTGTCTTCTGCAGCTAATTGTGATCACGTGCATCGGGTTAGGGTGGGATAAGGGGTGGGTAGTTGGTACTGTTGTGATTGTGGGGGGGATACAGGGGCGGGTAGGGGTTAATCGAAAGTTTGAGCCATTCGTATTTTCTACTGTACTTTGCATCTTGTCGTGTTCCCCTGCTCTTGGGGTGCTGTACACTTGATCTGCTTGAACTTTTAATAAATACGGTTTTGAAATACTTTTTACAGTCCTAAAGCAAGTATGCTTAAAGTGCATTGTATCAACAACACCTGAACCAGGGGCAATTGATTCCCTCAACTGGAAAAACTCTGAAAACATACCAGCTAATGGCCAAGGCGCCCATCCTAGCTGAAGTCGTGCTGAGGATAGGAGGATAGGAAGCGAACCCCCACCGGTCCATCTTCCTTGGAATGCTGTAAAAACTGTTTCTTACATCACAGTTTAAGGTAGGATCAGATAAACTTCTGCCGTAGTGTCTCCTCTCTAGTGAAAAAGGTCACCGGAGGAAATTGGGAAATACAGCAAAAAAGATAAAGATACCACAGGAGGATAGTCATCTTTATAACATTACAGTGGCCTGTAATCCCCAAATCCACATTATTCCACTTAAGAAAGACCTCCAAAGAATGCTGAAACAGCTGTGTTATATTCTGTGTTTGTATGTATCTTTTGTTTTACCTTACTAAAATAGGTTAGGACTGTATTGGTTAGGATTGTATTTTTTGAGCCACTATGTTGCCTAGCAGTGTTGGAATGTTGGGTTTCAGCTCTTCAGTTGAAGACTGGAGTTTGACAGAAGAACACTCTGGTGGATCTGCGTGCTGTACTTATCTTGAGAATAAATCTAGTTTTACCTTATACTTCTACATTTGTCTTCCTTGGATGCAACATAAATTTGGCGACGAGGTGGTCAAGTCAGCACTCCCCGAGGACCCACATTTTAATGAAAAGCATTTTTAAGAAGATCCTGACAGAACTTCAGTGTTCCTGTTTGAACTTCAATTCACTTGACGTTTCCTGATTCCTGCTTGAAACTTATGATTGACTTCCTTGCTGATCAGATAAGTCAAACCACTCTTGCAATATTAATCTATTTTCTATTGGGAGCTTCGCTGTATATGGCTCATAGAAATAGAAATTAGCATTGTTGCGGGGACTGTTACTTCTGTTTAAAATAGAGCTGTGAGGAACGCTCATTGGCTTCGCTTTTATTTAGCATTACTTTTTACTGCTTAAACCTGAGCTGAGCTGCGATAGATGCTCTTTTGGATCGTTTTTGACCTGCCTGCTGTTTGGATTTTCAGTTGTTTTTACTTTCCGCATTTCTGCATATTCGCTGATTCCAAGAATTATTATGATGGACTTTGACCTACTGTTGTCGTGTTTATGATCTAACCAAGTATCTTTTCAACATCTTAAAGATACGCTCGGACTTACGCGACATTTGAAATTTTGAGATACGCTCCTCTAGATTAGACTCATCAAATTAGACTCCTCTAATTAATGCTGATTTGCACAGATTACACGCAAATCTTCTAATACAAGTTCTCTACTTCTGACTTCGCTGATGTGCACAGCTTTGATTTATAGTGCACTTGCATAATTCTTAGTTGTTTGCTGTGTTGTGGTGCCCTTCTATTAAGACTATTTACATTCATTTTTGCTAATTTTTGCTTTATACCTTCGTTTAAAACTTTTATCCTTATTTATA
Source organism: Lissotriton helveticus (assembly GCF_964261635.1). Taxonomy (NCBI): domain Eukaryota; kingdom Metazoa; phylum Chordata; class Amphibia; order Caudata; family Salamandridae; genus Lissotriton; species Lissotriton helveticus. Next base: position 1,015,543,727 of record NC_136069.1, on the reverse strand, counting down.
TTCTGCACATCATGGCTCTCCAAACTGCTGTGCATCCTTCCCCTTTTCTTTCAGAGCCTGGCACTCCAAAAATTAAGTGGACACAGTGGTACAAATCTTTCAATAGTTATATTATTGCTATTGACGGAGTGAAGTTTTCTCCTGAAAGGAAAAATGCAATTCTTTATAATGCTCTAGGTGCAGAAGGGCAAAGATTCTTTGATCACCAGCGTCCAATAATTCGTCCATCATCGGATACATGGAATGAATATACTGTAGCGGTAGTGAGGTTAGAAAAGCATTTTAAGGATGAGCCAAGCATAATAGTAGAAAGACGTAAATTTTAATTTCGTAAACAACTTGAGCATGAAAATGTTGATAATTGTTTTGCAGAATTAGGAGTACTTGCTGCATCTTGTGAATTTGAAGGTCCCCTTGAACAATATCTTAGGGATCAAATTGTTGTAAATTGTTTCAGTAACAAAGTTCAAGAAAGAATATTATGCTGTAGAAAACCTTCACTTTTAGAAACTTTAGAAATAGCAAGGGGTATTGAAAGGTCGGTTTCTGCTTCCAAAGAACTGGCTAATAACAAAACCCCACCCACTGAATCTGTAAACAAAATTTCGCAACAATCTCCACAAATCATAATTCAAAAAGATAAATCTTCTGCTAAAAATGAATGTAAAAAAGTTGACAAACTTTTCAATTTTTCAGATGTGGTTCAAAATCACATTTAGCCAATTCTCCTTCTTGTCCTGCACTAAAGAAACAATGTTCCAATTGTAAAAAAAATAGGACATTTCGGTGCAGTATGTAAATTTAAGGCTAAAACAATGTATGTGGAAGCTGCTAATCTTGATGATTTAGTAAGTCATGAGAAAGAACATATTGTAAAAAAATCTTATTATCTGTTCACATGGTAGATTCACAAGGCGAGTCGAGTAGTAGTGACCCTGTGTGTGGTATCAAGATTGGCGACGTGCTTCGGTCTTCAAAAAATTGATGTTCCAACTTTTTGGTGATGTAGGGGACGTTTTGGCTTATCAAGACGATATATTAATTTCCACTAATACTGTTGAAGAACATCTCATTAAGTTGGATCAAGTTTTGGGCATTCTGACCGATTATGGTATGACGGTTAAAAAACAGAAGTGCAAGTTTCTATTGAACGAGGTGGAATATTTGGGTCACGATATTTCTCACAAGGGAATTAGCCCTAAACAAGAACTATTGAAGGGAATTTGTGAATGTGCTCAACCTTCTAATAAGGATCAGTTGAGATCATTCTTGGGGTTGAGTGAATTCTATTCTAGGTTTGTCCACAATGTTGCACTCATTAGTGAATCTTTGAGACTGTTGACGAGAAACAAAGTTAGATTTTTGTAGGGGGGATGAACAAAAACTAGCATTTGAAAGTTTGAAAGATTTAATAATAAATGCCTCAGTTCTTAAGTCCTTGAGTGAAAGTTCTACTGCCTACATTACTGTTGATGCCAGCAATGCTGGCTGGGGTGCAGTACTTAGTCAAATGACTGATGGTGCCGAAAACATCATTGCTTTTGCATCTCGCCAACTTACTTCATCAGAAAAAAACTACAGCACCATAGAAAAAGAAGCTTTAGCTTGTGTCTGGGGCGTTAGGCATTTTTCAACATATGTATGGGGACGAGAGTTTGTATTAGTTTCAGATCATAAGCCTTTGATTTTTATTTGGAACGATAAGGGTTTAAGAAGTGCCAGTCCAAGACTAGTTTGCTTGTTTTCCAAACTCTATGATTATAATTTTGTGATGATACATATACCAGGTGTGAAAAGAATTCACAGCTGATTTCTTATCGAGGTGTCCTTTGAAGGATCCCAACTTTAAAACTGTTCTTGATGATAAGGAAATGGTGGTCAGTTTGGTTGATGGTTTGAGATTGACAGAGGGAACCATTTCTCAATTTGAGTGGATTCAAGCTTCATCACAAGATATTTGTCAGACCATTATCAAAAAGTATATTTCAAGTGGGTGACCGAGAGAAAATCAAATAAACAGAGATTTACTTCCTTTTTCTAAAGTTAAGGAGGAGTTGAGTATTGAAGGAGATTTCATTATGAGAGGTTTACTTCTCATTCCTCCAACTGCCATTAGGAATAAAATCATCGTTATTGCACACAAAGGTCATGGTGGGATCACTAGCACTAAAAAAAGGTTGAGGTTATGTTATTGGTGGCTAGGAATGGACATCAGTGTGGAGACCTTGTTGAATAACTGTGTTGAGTGCACGCATGCCGAAAAATCTCTACGAACTGTGAATTACCCTCTGTGTCCTGTGGTCTTTCCTGAGAAACCGTGGGAGAAATTGGGGATGGATTTCCTAGGACCTATAGGAGGGTTGAACCAGGGTTATAGATTCATACTTACAATAGTTGATTACCATTCTAAGTGGGTTTCTTTTGAATTTTTGAGGGAACCCAACACAGGGAATGTGATCAAATTTTTGAAGCAACTTTTTAGATCTGAGGGTATTCCAGCTTATCTTGTGTCGAACAATGGGGTGCAATTTGTTTCGTACAATATGAAAGACTTTCTAACTAATCTTGGTATTAAGCATCTCACCACTGCATTGTACAGTCCACAGGGAAATGGATTAGTGGAAAGAGTGAACCGTATTTTAAAAGATTCGGTACAGTTAGCATCATCTTCTGGATTGCTGGTTCAAGAGGTAGTTAGTGACAGAATTTGGTCATACAATAATACTCCACACTCAACTACAGGAGTGACTCCTTTTGCTTTGCTGAGGGGGAGGCAATCCTTCAATGAACTGTCTCCTGAATGTGTTGTCAGAAAGAGTAATTCTGAGAAAGATGTTCCCTGTTTTGACCAAATTAAAACAAATGTTGAACATGCTCAAGTTAAATCAAAAATCAGATATGATGAAAGCAAGCATGTTAAGGATGTCATGTTCAATGTTGGAGATAGAATTAAGATAAGAAGACCTTTTAAAGTGAGAGGTTCGAAATTTTATTCTGAAACAACTGTTATTCAAGTAGGCATACATGCTGTTAAAGTATCTGGGGGGAAGTTGTGGAGTAAGAGAAACATTGCAAAAGTTAAAGGACAAGATGCTGGATGCAAAGTTTCTCTTGGTTCGCCTGAGGTTGGCAATTTTACTGGTAGTTCTACTGGTTCATTTGCTTTCCAGGAAGGTACGTTTTCACATGATGGTAGAAGGTCAGATGAAAATGTTGGAAGTTGTGTCGAGAATACTGATGAATCTGCTGATGCTATGTTTTCTTTTAAAGTTTCAGGTGAAAATGTTGGTAATTGTGTCGAGAATACTGAGGAGTCTGCTGTTGCTATGTTTTCTTCTAATGTTTCTGTTTCTCCTTTTAGGTCTAGCTCGAGATTGAAGTATTAACCTAAATACCCTGAAGATTATATCACTTAGGTTATTTTGTATTTCTTGTAGGGGGGAGGTGTGTTATATTCTGTGTTTGTATGTGTCTTTTGTTTTACCTTACTAAAATAGGTTAGGACTGTATTGGTTAGGATTGTATTTGTTTGAGCCACTATGTTGCCTAGCAGTGTTGGAATGTTGGGTTTCAGCTCTTCAGTTGAAGACTGGAGCTTGACAGAAGAACACTGTGGTGGATCTGAGTGTTGTACTTATCTTGAAAATAAATCTACTTTTACCTTATACTTCTACATTTGTCTACCTTGGATGAAACATAAATTCCCATAGTTATACTCCAAAATATCCAGAATACTAAATACTAGAGTGACCCCAAAGTATACCAAATTTTGGATAAGATTTGAGTCTTATCAGAGTTCAGCTTATAGCCAGAAAACTCCCCATCTGATTTAGCTGCAGCTACCACTGCCCTATTTCCCCTCAGTTAGAGCAGATGTCGAAATCGTGATATCATTCGCATAAGCGAGAATTTTCCCCTCATATCGATGTAGCCTCAAAGATGATATACCCTCATTTTGAGGGATTGAATAAATGGCTCTATTTAGAATGCAAACAATTGCGGGTATAAGGGGCAGCCCTGCTGTGTACCATGAAGAATAGAGATATGAGCAGAAAAAAGACCAGCACTGTGTACCCTAGCTGAGGCCTTGATAAAGGTCTTGAATCCTAGCAGCAAAAATGGAAGCCAGACAAGCGGACTCCATTACCTCCAAAAAAGTGGCCAGGAGACATGATCAAAGGTTTCCTCAGCATTTAAAAAAAATCCTACCAAATGGGCTCCCTACCACTGAGGCCACCCTCAAGGCCGTAATTGCTGTGTTGACAAGTGATCTTGTGTCATGGTCAGGATAAAATCATGTTGGTTTCTGTCGTCAGATTGCGAGATAATTGCTGAAAACTGAATAGCAAAAATGCAAGAATAGATTTTTAAATCAGCATTGATTAAAGATATGGGATATATGATCCGCAAGAGGTGGGATCTTTCATCTTTTTTGGAAAGACAATGATGTTTATCTGCCTCCAAGACTCGAGGACGTTATCAGAAAAATCTAATGATTTAACCCCTTGGGTGCTGCGGACGGCCCCTGGCCGTCCCACGTGATGGTGGACGTGTGCGGAGGATGGCCGGGGGCCATCCAAACCCTGCCCACTGATTAGAATGCCAGCACCGCGGCAGAATTCGCGGCGCGGTCAACAGGTTAAAAAGATCCCTTAACACTATGGACAGGATTTGTGAAAAGGTGGCATAAACTTCTGATTGTCTCTGATCAGGACCTGACGCCTTCCCACTAGCCAGGGAGCTAATAGCCTCATTGACCTCAACAAGAGTGATAGGTGCCTCCAACTTAGACAGCTGAGCAAAGGTTGCCTGGCAGACTGAATACTGCTGATTAATTCAAGCGATATACTCAGTGGAAGAGAGACAGCTTTTCCTATAGAGGTCCGGATGGAAATGACGAAAGTCCTCACATACTAGGATGGGGTCAGCAACTTGTAGGCCAGTCTCATCCCTAATTTGCTGAATATTATTGGAGAAAGATCTATCGTTTACCCAAAATGACGAAATACACCCCATTTCCTTGCTGTTCTCAAAGTATGACAGCTGCTGAATCCTGCTACTATAAACAGCCCTCTCTAATATTCTTTTCAAAAGGGATTCTCTGAGGACGCAGACTGTTCCAAGAGCTGACCAGCCCAAAGCCCATTCATCGCCCTAATACTATTATCTAAATAGGATTTAACAGACTCCAGAGATCCTCTGATCCCTGTTTCCTCCACCAATGCCATCCTACATTGATGAGGAGCAGATTGGAGAGTCTGACCTCGACAGAGCGCTTTGAGAGAATCCAAGACCACAGGAAGTGAATTCCATCTCTAAGTTAAATTCAAGGAACTCCCTTAAATACATTTTCAAGGAGCTGGCATAACCCTCTTCCAGAAGTAACTAATGTTCAAATGTCTATCTGCAGGGGCCAAATACCTGAGTTGGCTGTTTAAACTTAAAAAAGTAAGACAACGCATTATGGTCTGAGGGGACCCTTGGATTGGAAGTAATCCTAGAAGAGGAAGCCAGCGTATTGCTAACCAAGAACATGTCATTCTCGACTTGGCCTTATGAGAAGTAGAGTAAAATATGAAGCCTGAATCACTTGGATGCTTAAAATGACAAAAGATCAACCAAGGCGTATAAAGATGTTAGCTGTAATAACTCCCACGCAGGTGGTGCTTCCCAAGGCAGGCATTGTGCCCTCAAGGAACTCATCTGACGGCCCAAGCTGGGATGCAGAATCCTTCTTAGAGCACAGTGTAACATTAAAATCACCGGAAACAATATAGGGTGGGGGTCAGAAATGCAACTCTGATAAAAGAAATAACCCCTTGAGGCATTCATATTAGGCCCATAAAGGAAGCAAAAAGTAAACCCACCCCTGCCCTTCTGGATATTTGCTACCATCAACCGTCCTCACCGAATCTGTTATCTGATGCAGGACCTCCCATTGACTATCCTGGGTCATCAAAGCAACCGCCCTTTGGCAAGAGGTATAACAAGAGAGGGATAAGGTCTTATAACCAGGTTCTTCCAATTCTGAGCATTCTGACTAAGAGAGATGGGTCTATTGAAGACACAAGACTTGTGGCCTAGGATTGCTTAACTCGTCCTGTACCAATTTCCGCTTCTGTAATGACTTGACGCCATCAATGTTTCATGTTAGGAAATGAAGCCGCTGCCCAGGGCCTCTGTCCTTATTGGCTATTATGATAAACCCACATTATCCATGGGTTTCCTTTTCCAACAACACAGTAGGATATACCAACACCAAGAATCTTTTGCCTGATCAAGTTGCATAATTTACCTGCGGTGTAAACGACCATGCTCCTTATTAATTTTTTCCAAATTATACCCCAAATGCTCTGAAGAATAAACACAACAATCCCCAACCCACCCCTGCACCCACCCTTGATTACCATGCGGGAGAGATGGTCCAACCCTCATACCATGCCTTAAACCCTAGAGCCCAATCCCATGCCTTGATGTGATTCAAACTCAGCCAGCTACTGAGCAGCACCAGGCCTGGCCCCCAGCCCCAGAGTCCCCTCCAAAACGGAAGTAATAGAGAAAATAAGTTAGGTCCAGAGAACATGCCTCCAGGCCTACCTTCCCCACCACAACTCCTCAATAAGAGCAACAAGCATGAGCTAAAAAGAGAAGACATTACAGGCACATCCCCAGATAGACCCTACTATGAAGGTAAGGAAAGAAGGAAAAACACTCATTGTTGACCCACCGATCCTCAAGCCAAGAGAAAGAAGAAGCCCTTACCCTTACTGCCAAAAGCAAAGAGTGTCTCCACCCAACAACCCTACTGACCCATGAAAGACTACACCCCAACCCCCAATGATGACCAGGTGCCTAGATGCACAGACAAAGCCCCCAACCAGCCAGACAACCTCCATAACTTGGAGAAAAAGACAACAGTAGTCAGCCAACCCCCATTTTCCACGTGGCTAACAATTCCCAAACTTTGTGACTATCATAGCAATAAAAGGTCTGGCCATCTTTACAATTGTGTAGGGTTGCCTGCTTCCAGAGAGAAACAGTGGCCCCCACACTTCAGGAGTGCCTGCATGGACTCCCGCTGCTGTCAGTGCCCCACGACTATTTGATGACATAAGTCTCAGCGGGTGAAGAAATTGATACCACATGCCTTGGCTGGTAGTTTAGGAGTCGCTGCCTGAAAGATTTGCTGTCAAAATAGGAAATTCCCAACATAAATCAACATGGACCGATGGTACTGTGAGGATTTACTAGGAAGATGAGAGGGAAAACAGTGTGTCCACTGTATGAAAGAATCCATATCCCAGTCACTCAATGCTGGAAAAGTCCTCCGTAATAAACAAACTACAAAGCACCTTTTGCCCTCTGAAATCCTCAGAAACCGCAGGTTATTCCGACATGACCTATTCTCCAATCCCTCCACCCTAAACAAGGTAGTAATCTGCTGTTCATAAGGAGCCACCTCGAGCTGTTTATCTCAACTGCCTTTTGAAGAGTCGCTTGGGATGATTCTACAACCATCATGATGTTTGAATTATATCCATATTCTTCGATAGCTTGTGAAGGACCATTTGGGTCTAAAGGTGGACCACCTTTAATGCCATGGAGCCTTGAGACAGTCCTCTCGGTGCTGCATAAGAAGATGATCAATAGCCCCTAACATGGTAGTCTTGTGTTGCAGCACTAGAATTAGAACCTGGGAGGGGGCAAATATCATCAAATCATTGGCGTCAGATGGTGCATTCATGGAGGATCCTCGCCCTGAGGAGAGCGGTTTGTAGCCATCAGGTCAGTTCCCTCAGGGTCCTGTAGCAGTTCATCTTCCACCTCCAGAAGGGCAACTGGATCAATTAGGCGCTGATGAAAAACTGCATACACAAGATCCTCTGCTGAAACTATGGGTGGGAAATCCCCTTACCCCTCAGTTGAGATGCCAATGTAGGGATAACTGATTGCCCTGAAGTTACCGTGAAGGAATCATTCCGAACATTAGGGGCTAGTACCATATAGACTGCCTGCTCAAGCCCTTCATCCACATCACTTTTAGAGTGATCAGAGAATTAGAAAAATGCTTTGGGCCCCTCCCCTCCCATGGCAGCAGGTTCCGAGGTAGTAGGGCACAGAAGCTGAGCCACCGGAAGATCATGCTGCTTGCCCAATAACGTTGATGAAACAACTGAGGTCTGTAATACATGGGCAACGGAGGTCGGGCTAAGGACCCCTATAAGATCCAATTGAGATGGGGAGATGAGATCAGTGGGATAAGCTGCTCATTGCCAACTAGAGACAGCCCCCCTATCCAAGCCAGACTCAGCAGTAATAGCACAGAGGGATGGACCCACCATCAGAAATGCATCCAATATACGTTGGGTACGAGGCTCCAGGCTGTCTGTCCCTGATCCCACCAATCCTGCAGTGTCTCCATGTACCCTTTCATTTGAGGATACCTCACAGGCTTTCACACGGGAATCCTCCTGAACTTTAGAAGGAGAGGGCGGGGGCAAGAGAAAGCTTTCTCACCCTTCAAACCACTGCAAATACCAGAGCTGCCATTCACTCCCTTGCTAGACAACAAGCGCTTCATCTTCAGGGAAGTCTGGCAAGCATGAGAGAGATCTGCTTCCAGTTGTCCCCTTTTTTAGGAACCCCTTTGTGGGCATCCTGTTTAAAGTTATTGCCCCCCTATGCTGTTACCACAGAGCCTTCCTCCTGCAGGGCACTTCAGCTGTAGATAGGAATAAGTTACAAACACAGTCGTCCCTGACAGGGAGAATACAAAAGAGGGATAAAAATCACGGACAGAGTTATTTTAACAGTATTGCAGTTAGAGACACAAATAAAGTGAGACAAAGTCCTGCGTCTAACGCAATGCATTTTACATAAAAATGAAAACAAAGGCTTAGGCAGGAAATAAGGCTTGCATGTTATACAGAAGATAAAACAAGCAAAAATTAACAACAACACCGTTTCACATAATGAGTGAATTTAGTAGTGTTTGCGGTGTACACTAAGTCGAAGACGTTTCAATCCTGTGAAAGCAATACTGGGATCATCATCAGGGCATAATATTATATGCCTGAGAGGCAATTGCCTGTAAAACAAAATAAAACAAATGGGGGGGGAGGGGGGTAAAAAAAGAGAAAAAACATTGAGAAGATCAAAGAACCTAGAACACGTCCTTAAAAACAAGGTGCTGGTGAGAAACGGGTGGTATGCATCCATTATTGGCGAAGTCGTGTGCTGGGTGCCAGAACCTAAAACCTGATCAGTTGATGTGGCAGACCGTGATGATAACGGCTGGTGGAGATATAAGGACTCAAACACTGTAGTGAAAATTAAGCGAGTGGTAAAACGGAAGATTCCAAGATACCGCGGAAATGAGGCCACTAATGAGATAACTGGGCACTAAGACTGGCGGGGTCGGAATACCGAAATCAATCCTGTAGTTGGCGCCTATAGTAAAGGCATCCCTGGCCTGAGTATCGAGCAATGATTAGTGAAGGTGTCGTGAAAAAGGTGCGCCATGAACTGCTGGTGGCTAAGGATAAATGAACATGTGTGTATAGAAAAACCTGGACAAGCCATCAGGTAACTAGCTTAATCGAAAGTTAAGTGGCGTACTGTGAGTTAAGCACATGGGCAAGCAGTCTGGAATTAATCGTTTGATACTTTGGAGGAGCACCGTGCGGAACGTTGAAGGTGTCTTCATCTGCTTTGATTAAAATTATAGTAACAATCTTGTATGGCTGTATGGGGTAAATGTTTAAAATGGATTGAATCATGGCTTGGGGGTAGCAGTTATCTGTTTTAAGGTTAATGTGGTTTAGGAGGTCATAGTAAGTGCTACTTTGTTTATTTGGTGGTAAGGCACATATAAAAGGGATATTTGTATTTTGACATTTACCATGTATGGTGTATGGTTTGGAACACATTTTGAAGGTCCCATCCATCACATTTGTCATTGGGTATGCTATAGAGAATTTTAGGATTTGTTTCTCATTAATAGGATGTCATGTAACGGGAAAGGTTATTCATTATATGTTATAGTTAAATGTTTAGGTATTTTTATATCTTGATATCTTCTAGAAGCAGCACTATCGCTGATGGCTTTTTTTTTGTTAATGCAATTAACTGTTTTAAAGTGGGTATAGGTGATTGTTGGCCTGTGATGTGCTTGGGGACTTTAGGCAGCATATCTTTAAGGAGTTTGGTTGTGGGTTCCTGGGAACTAGTGCTTGCCTCTTTTATATCCTTCAATATCTCCCTTACTTCTAATTCTGTCACATTTGGTTATATGCTTTTACATGAATTACAACATAATGTTTAGCATCTTTTAGAGTTGCCCTCCCATAGCATGCATTGGAATAATATTAGGTACATTTCCAATTTATATTTTCTGTTGATGCACTTTCTTGGCTTTTGCTATAGCCCATGTTATTTAATAACTGCTTTCCTTTTGGTGACATTGTGTGCTGTGCTGCCTCTGTATCTGAAAGTAGTGTAATATTATAAATATACACAGTATTTTAAAATGTGTATGTTTGTTATTTACCTGTAAAGTTATCCAACTACTTATATTTTGCATAGTTACATGTATATTCTGTTATTATGTTTCACTCGGTTTTGCAGTTCTCTGTTGGGGGTGTTCTAATGTGGAGCAGGTGCTTTCTTTCCTGTTAGATGAAAAAAACTGTATTTTCATTTCAAATGTGAACTTGATGGTAGTTTCTAGAGGTTGAAGTTGTTGGGTTTAGTTTTACTCCTTATTTGGGTGAGTTTAAGGTTTTGTAATAATTTATGTATACTTACTTTCTTATATTGTTTATCGCTTTTTCAAGTCATAGTTTTGTCTTTTACGAAGTCTATGTAAAGAGATAGAAGTTTGAGAGTTTCTTATTAATTATTTATTTAAAATTTTTAGATTTTATAACACATAAGTTTTAGTGTAAATGTAAGTTTTACTTACTTGGTTACGTAATTGTTGATATGTATATATTTTTTCCACAATGCTCAACTGAGAGAATCTGGCAGAGTTTCCTCACCTTGCAGCATTTGTCATTTTTTAAGTTTTTAGTTTTTAAACTTAGTGTGCCTTTTAAGTTGTTGATTTATTTCTGTGTCTGATTTTATTGGTTAAAGTAATTGAGGTACTGGGTTTTTAAGAACCGGCACAGAACTGGTAACCCAGCGGTGTCAGGGAATCAACACCCAGAGACCTCGGGTTCTTCCTGATCCAGACCACAGAAACTCAGAGTCTTCTAGGTGAAGTCAAAGATTAGTTTATTGGCTGCAACCAAGGTAACAAGTGTCCTAGAAGTACAATACGGGTATATTCTCAGGAGACTGCACACTTTTACAAAGTCAGGCTTCTCTTCTTATACACAATTTTAGGCTTCAGGCAAAACATTCTTGGTTGTAAAGTAAATCGTTAACATATTTTTAGTACAAAGAGAAAGCAGAGTCATGATGACATGTCCATATTTCACTTCGTGCTGCCTACAACAAATCAGTTGGCAAGGCCCAACATTTCATCAGATATCACTGGACCCCTAATAAAAACGGGCACCTCCCCACCATAAAGTAAGTGAAGCAAAAGAGTGGAGATAGATGTGAGCGAGATATGGCAGGTGTGCGCGCTGAAATGGTTTTATGGTTTGTTGAGCCTAGATGCTATCTTGCTCGGCCACTGGGAGGGGAACTGACTTAACGAGTTCGGCCTGGGGCAATGGTTCCAACTTGTACAGGTCATGGAAAAGTCGATTAAGGAGTATGTGTCCTTGTGGAATCGAATTCAGCTGGATTAAGGCCTATGTAAAGGGCAACACATAAATGGGAATGAAGGGGTCAGAATGTAAGTGACGATTTCGAGGTGAAATCGACACTCGAATAGGCTGAAAATACATGTACATGATGTACTCGTCATTCTCTGTCTTTTGATACCAAATTTGTCATGTTTCGACGAAGTTTTAATTCTCGAGTCCAGAACTATTATATGAATCCAGATTTTCAGAACCACAAACCCTCCTTTTGCCCTTACATAGGCAATTAATCTATCCTCATGTTAGTCTGAGTCCAGATCTATATTCCTAAAGTCATTGAGATGTTGCTGTAACATCATTCTAGTACTTAGTTCATCTCTTGACACAGGCTTCCTTACACATGATGTAACACAGAGGCCACATATTGCAGGAGCACACTGTATGCACAGACAGAACAGGAAAAGAATGACTAAGACCATCCCAATGACCATCAGAATTTTCCATCCCCAGGCAGATATCAGTTCCCAGAACCATCCCATTAACGACCAATCTCCTTTATCCACATGAATAGATTCGGAAATCTTATGCAATTTGGAGATGGCCCTGTACACTGTTGGAGCATTATCTGGGATGAAAATGCAACAACTAGACTGGATCAATTTGCATACTCCACCTCGGTCTGCAAGTATAACATCCAAAGCGACCCGGTTCTGAAGGGTCATAAGTCGATCCGACTGGAGCTCAGCAGTCAAGTTACTAAGGGCACCAGCAGTTTCGGTCACGGTGGACTCAACTACCCTTGTTAATTGCCTTATGTTTCTACTGTTAGCCATGGATCCCCAGAATGGCAGAAAACCCTTTGCAAAGTCTCCAAATTCTTGACCTGCAGTGTCTTATTTACTCAAGACACCTCTAACTACCCTTGTCCGGTGGTAATCCGCCGCTGCTGTGTAGGTGGGAGGCAACAGGAATGAAACAAAACATGAGCCCGAGAAGTCAGGGGGCAACCATGTATAGGCTCTATCATGGCAGATGAAATAAGTACCCTTAGCGGCTAAAAACGCAGCGGAAGTCTGAGATCCAAAAACATACGTTTCTGTACAGATACTCTTCCCTAGCTGAGCTCTGGGATTCTTGCCAATACCTTGCAGACACAGGTGACCCTGATGGGGTACGATCCAGATAGGGGACGATCTTTTGGCTTGCTGTTTCTCACTTAGAGTAGTGCCATATCCGGTCACGTTCCAACCTACATATGCAAGTATCTCATCATCCGGAGTATCTTCATAGGAAGTTACTTCCTTGATCATGTCAACTATACCTTTGACTAAGGCGCTAGTCTTGAGGTTGTCTTTTACAGAACGTAGGGGTTGGACTTCTCGTGCATATATGAACATTGTCCTATATGCCCATACTGAACCATTGTGACTAAATGGCAGGACCAAATAGGAGATACCTTTATCCATTGTGTGAGGCATGAGACCGCACACCCAACAGTTAGTTGTGTTCATTACAAGTTGGTGTTGGTGTAATAACTGAACAAAGGAGTTATTAACGAACTCTAATCTCCTATTTGATTCGTGGTCAGGCAGAGGGTGGAAAGAATGAGAGGAAACAGTAGGAGGAAGTATGGGTGATGCAGTGGGCGCAAAGGTTACATTGAAAGAGAATAAAACATAACTTATCAAAAAGATCATCACGCTGGATAGCATAAAAATACACAATATTATAAAACTTTTCTTTGTCATCGTGTTACACAGTCTCTGCTTAAAGTTCATTTGTTTGGCGGGTCTCTCCACATCAGGAAACTCCATCCTCTCTAAAGTGCTGCCCGCGGTGGGAGATTGCCTCTGCTAAAGGATGCTTCCGTCAGTCTAGGGCAACTCCCTGGGACCAACCAGAACTACCGACCTAACGACGTCAGCTGCACCCAAAAGACTTTAATCAACCACGGCACTAGCAGCGGAACCCGGATGGCGGTTCGAAAAACAAAAATAAGCAAGTTTCCTAAATGGGAGAGCTGTACTTTCAAAAAGAGTATTTGGGAGGAAAAAAGGATATGTTTATTTGTCCATAGGTCTTGGTCTCAAATCATAAAAAGGAATCACTTGTGTAAGTTCGTTTTTCTCGGACGCAAATTGTAGCGTCTTTTTCCTGGTACTGTCTGGTCCTGAAACAGGAGTTCAGGCTCCAAAAAGTTCAATTGTTCTGATGGTGGCACAGTCTCTTGAAAAGTGTCCTCGCTTTCACATTCAGGGTTAGTTTCTTTTACACGGTCATTGCTGAGAGGTATGATACGTGGCACAGTTGTAAGCTCTGAGTCAGTGACACCCTTCTGGACCCACTGGTCATGTGGCGGAGGTGAAGGGATTCTTTTGCAGTGGACCCCGTGGATCCAGTTGGCCTTCCCCTCCACTCGAACGGCTGACCTCGTGGAAAGAAGGACGAGATGTGGCCCGGTCCACCTGGGCTGGTCGTTCTTTGTCCTCTGAAAGTTTTTCACGAGAATCCAGGAGCCAGGGACAATGGAGTGACCTGGAGTCTCAGAGACCAGAGGCAGGGTGTTGTGGACCTGTTGATGCAAAACACGCAATTTAGCCGTCAATTCATACAAGTAATCAAGCAAAATAGGGTGTTCTAGCTCGCTGAACTTCGTGGGTCTAGGCACTCCCCATATGTTGGCTGGCCGGCCAAAGACAATTTCATAAGGGCTGAGTTTCACTCGCGAATGCACAGTCATTCTGGTGGATAGGAGTGCTAAGGGTAGAGCGTCAGGCCATTTAAGACCTGTGCTCGCTTGGATTTTGGCCAATTTAAGTTTTAAAGTGCCATTGTAACATTCTACTAATCCAGCTGATTGGGGGTGATTTGCAGCGTGGAACTTCTACCTAATGCCTAGCCCTTCACACACTCTTTTCATCACACAACCCACAAATTCACTTCCGTTGTCAGACCAGACCATTCTAGGCATTCCAAACCTGGGGAAGTACTCTTTTACAAGGGCTTTTGCTGTGGACAAGGCAGTATTGTCTTTTAGGGGATAGGCTTCTACCCATCTTGAGAAGGCACAAACAACAACGAGCACGTATTTTAAGTTGTTGCACCTCTCCATGTGTATGAAATCTAGCTGCAAAACCTCGAACGGATACGTAGGAGGTGCAAAATGACCAGCTGGAGTTGGGGTTCCCCTACCAGGATTGTGCTTCAGACATACCATGCAATTCTTGACAACATTCTCTGCACACTTGGGAATCCCTGCATTCTTCCATACTGGGGCCAACAACTCGCAAATCCCTTTCACGCTGATATGAGCCATTCCATGAGCCATTGTAACCACTGCAAGCACATATGCATCGGGTAACAACCATCTCTGATGCTCTGTCAATTCAACCCAACAACCATTTGCATCCATTCTACCTGTACTCTCTCTCCACGTGCTCAACTCTTTCTCTGTGGCCTCAGCTTGGATGGATTTCACACTCTCTATCGTGTCCTCACATATTCCAACATCACCATTCCATCTTTCAGGGCCTGCAACATACATTCGGCTCATCACATTCTTTGCCGTTTCTTTATCGATCTCATCAGCAAATGCGTTTCCACGACCAACATCATCAGTCACCTTCTTGTGAGCACTACATTTCACAATCGCCATTTGCAGAGGCAAGGTCAGTGATTCAAGAAGCTCATTCACCAACTGACCATGCTGAATCTTAGCTCCATGCGAAGTCAGGAATCCACGTTCTCTCCACAATCGTCCAAAGCTGTGAGCCACTCCAAACGCATACTGACTATCAGTGTAGACAGTCACTCTCATTCCTTTAGACAATATACATGCTCTCGTTAGTGCAACTAATTCTGCGGCTTGGGCTGAACCATGTGGTATTCGTGCAGTTTCAACAACTGTGTGCAAAGTCGTGACAGCATATGCTGCAGTCACGTTCCCATTTGGGAGCTTAAAGCATGAACTATCCACCCATAATGTACCATCACATTCAGCAAGAGGAGTGTCAAATAAATCTACTCTCCCTTTTGTTTCTTCCTCTGTTGCGAGAAAACAATTGTGTTGTTTTAAAGCATCTGATTCCTCTGCAATTGGCAACAACGTAGCTAGATTCAAGGTACTGCACCTTTTTATGTGCACATGACTCGCTAGCAGTGTCAATTCGTAACTGGACAATCGAGTACTAGTTAAGTGCTGTGTCTTGGTCCTATTTAACAATGTGTCTACTGCATGTGGAACCATCACAATTAGTGTATTATTCATTACTAGACCAGCAGACTGTCGAATAGAAACAGCTGCTGCTGCTGTGGCTCTTAAACAACTTGGCAATGCTTGTGCTACCGGATCCAAAGTTGACGAAAAATAGGCGCAAGGCCGCTGTCTACCTCCAAATAACTGAGTCAACACAGACAATGCACAGCCTTCCTTCTCGTGGACATACAATGTGAAAGGCTTACTGTAGTTCGGGGTACCTAACACAGGAGCCGAACATAATGCTGTGCGTAATTCGAGAAAACTTTTCTGACACTCTTCAGACCAAGGAATGGGATTGGGTGTATTTTTACACGTTAATGCCACCAAGGGTTTGGCCAATAACGAAAAATTTGGAATCCACTGTCTACAGTACGATGTAATGCCTAAGAAAGCACGCACTTCTCTCTGTGTTCTTGGCACATTCAATTTCGCTATTGCCTGAATTCTTTCTGGGGTCAGTTTCCTTCCCTCCTTCGATAAGAGGTGACCTAAGTAGGTCACTTCTTGTCGGCAATATTGAAGCTTGGAAAGTGACACCTTGTGATGCAGATCACACAAATGATGCAATAATGTCAACGTGGCCTTTTTACAAATTTTTTCAGTGTCTACAGCAATGAGCAAATCGTCCACATACTGTACAAGAGTGGCACCTTTAGGCAAAACAATCGTGTCAAGCTGTGTTTTCAGAGCTTGACTGTATATTGAGGGGCTTTCACAGTAGCCTTGAGGGGCGCGTTTAAAGCGGAAACTTCGACCTCCTAAACTGAAGGAAAAAATATCCCTGCTCTCCTCAGCAATTGGGATGCTGAAGAAAGCATTCTTTAGGTCAATCACCGAAAACCACAAAGCAGAAGCTGGAATCATAGTCAATAATGTGGTAATGTCGGGGACAACTGGGAATTGTGGCACAACTATCTTATTTACTTCTCGAAGATCAATCACGAATCTGTACACAGGTGGCTGAGAAGGGTCAGTTCGTTTTAAAACAGGCAGAACAGGACTATTGCAAACATTGCCTCGTGTTTCTTCAATCACATCCTTTTCAATCAATTCGTAAACGATCGCTAGCAAAGCTTTTTCACCCTCATTAGATATTTTGTATTGGGGAATTTGTGGCATTTTGACATTGGACTTCAATGTTACAACATATGGTGGAATTTCTAAAAGACCGACATCATTAGGACCAGTGGCCCAAAGAATATCTGGGAGAAGTGACAATTCTGCTGGAAGTGCATCTCTCGACAAATACATGGGAGAAACCACTTTCTTACCTAAAGTAAGTTGTACTCCTGAAGGAGAACAGTACAAAGTTGCATACAATCTTTTTAGCAAATCTAATCCTAGCAAATTTTCACCACAACCTGTCGTCAGAATAAGGGGTGCTTCGAATTCACAAGGACCAACAGAAAGAGATAAAGGGTCAGAAATCGGATTTCTAACTGGGACGCCGGAAAAACCTACGGAAACGTTCATTTCGCCAGACAAAGGTGCGCCAGGGAGTTTGGAGTGCATAATAGAACTCTTTGTAGCACCAGTATCCAACAGAAAAGGTTCTGACACACCTGATGTAATCACCTCAACGTAAGGTCCATTCTGATCTACTGGAACTGAAACAACTCCCTCTCTTTGTCTATGGCTGTCCTAGCAATCATTACCTTCCCAATGCTCATCTTCTGTGTAATAATCATCAACGTAGTATTGAGCTGTCCTGTCAGATACGTTATTTTGCTGATCAAACCTGTTGATAGAGTTTTGCGGTGGAAGGGGACGTGTGTCCTGAGGGGCGTTTCTACACCCTCTACCTCTAGGTGCTTGCTGACTGCCACGACCTCTAACACCAGAAACTCCATTTGCACGTTGTAATAGAATAGGACAATTATACTTGTAATGACCCTCTTGTTTGCAATATAAACACTGGTTGGGGCCTACAGGTACACGGGATTGAGTATACTCGAATCTTTGCGAGTTTCTCTGATACTGTTAAGGCTGCTGAAAAGTATTTTGGTAGTGATTCTGACCATTATTATTTTGATTACCACCACCACGTGGCGGATAGGCTTGCTGTAGCAAAACCTTCGTTTTCAGTTCTCTAGTTTTCTTTTCCACTTTATCTTTCTCATCTTTGTCACTATTCTCGTAATATTGTGCGGTAGCCAATATCTGGGCTGAAGATGAGACTGCCCAAGAACTTTCTGAATCTTTTAATTTTTTACACAATTCTGGAAGCAGATTGTGCACGAATTTATCGACAAATAATCTCTGACCACCTTCTGTGGTCATATCTTGACCGCAGTGGTCAACAAATGTTTCTTCAAATCTGGTGAAGAAATCTGAGACTGTTTCTTCTTTCTTCTGTTTGCATGCAGACAACTTATCCCAATTTACGCGTATTGCAGGCATTATCGTTTTCATGTAATCTACTATTTTACCAGGGAGTTCTGCTATCAAAGGCTCAGGCTTGGCATCACCAACTTGTCGGGCATCTGCATCAGTAATATTAGCCCATGTGTCACCTAATTCCTGGTCATGATCTGTGTGACGAATTTTACCCCATAAAGGCTGTGGAACAACATTTCCAAATAACATATCGATATCTGCTAAATTCATTATACATGACCCAGCAGTTTGCGACAACTCTTTATAGTACCCTGCAGGATTTTTACGCGGATCTGGTAATGTTTGTTTGAGTGCTAAAACTTCAGCTCACTTCCATGGGACATGTACCCATACACGCTGAAAGTGTGGCAGAATAGGTGGGACAGCAGTCGTGTCACCCTCTCTCCATTGTGGGGGAACTTCTCTCATAGGGAATTGTCGCGCCTTTTTCCTACTGGATGTATTAGATTCAGATGGTGACCCAGAACTGCTTCCCTTACTCCGATATGATAACAACATTTCAACTGCTTTCTCCACATCTGGACCTACAATCATACCTTCTCCGAACTTAAACCGTACACGACACATTTCTCGTGGGATGCATTCCTGATCATTGTCTTCTAAATCCTCGCAAAGGAAAACACACATCTGTTCAAAAACATATCTCTGTGTCGCTGCTTCCCATTGATGGAAGACTTCCATGACAGACTGTACATCATATTTTACAGTGTCCATGACCCATTTCCGTGCTAAACTATTCAGTGAATCTCTCTCTTGATAATCGGGTAGTTGACTTCGCAACTGTCTTCTTCTCATGTTAGGGGTCGTAGTAGGCGACCCGAAAAGAGGTAAAAGAAGGTTAGTAACAGTGCTGGCCACTTTCTGCCGAATGGAAGGTGAAACTGAAGGACAAACAGATGGGAAAACGGCGTGAGATAAGGCAGGGGTAGAGATAGCAGAAGAGGTATCAGGGGAAATAGAGGGGGCACTGGGCAAAATCGTAGAGGGAGCATTAGGAGATGTAAAAAGTACAGTAGGCAAAATCGTAGAAAACACAGGTGAAACAGAGGTGGTCGGTGGGCCTGAAGGAGGCTGCACCGAAGAAGTAGGAGCCAGCTGAAGAACAGCTGGTGGGTGTTGTGGAGGAGCAGGAGGCGTAGTTTGCGCAACTAAAGGTTGCGGGGGTGCTGTGGCATTCTGCGCATAGGGGGGTGGTGAATTTAGTAAATGCGACATTAATGGGTCTTTTTCATGCTCTTTTGCTGCCTCTTTCTGAAGAGACGGCAAAACTGGATAACACTTATCTATTGCCATTTTACGTTGCCTATGCAACTGCTCATTCATCTGCTCTTCTTCATTATCTTTAAACTGCACAGCAGCTTGCATTACTGAAAGTCCCCCTTCTCTCCTATTTTTCTTAGCTAATTTAATTTCTTTTTGTTTGGCTTCTTTACGCCATAAGCGGAAAGAGTCAAACATCGCCGGCCGGGCTTTCTTTTTAAAGAGTTTAACTTCGAGGTTGTCTAAGATTTCAGAATCAAAGCTACCATATTGGGGCCATTTTAGAACACCATCTTTCCTGGTGTATTTAATCCATACTTCATTGTAGGTGATGGGGCCTACCCCATGTTTTACATATAGCTCATAAGTCGGAGTTCCAACTGGAGGAACCGGACATGAGTCCTCCAATCGGGAGTCCCTATTATTACTACCAAGACAAAACAAATTCCCAAGTCTAAGACTAGGCATCTTCGCTCTCTAGTCTAGTTCCAAACTTCAAAGGATTATCGATTACGATATTTCTCGTGAATACACAAGTCCTTCGGTTTTGGTGCTTGCAAGTACCAACACAAAACTTTGTATCCCAAAGATACCGAAACTAAGTCCAACTAAGGACTGGGAGACGCTCCACTTATACTTAACTGAAATATCGATGACGTCACCAGAAGACTCGTCTTAGTGTTTCGCTCTACCAAACTTCAAGGGTCCAAATCAGGGCGATAGCCAGGGCAGCAGTCTTTGTAGCCGTCGGGAAGCGGGGAACCTCGCAGCAAAGACCTTCGGACCACGTCGACATGCAGGGGTCGATGAGGTGGTTGGCCATCCTCCGGAATTTCCACACGAAGCTCCTCACGATCTTCTGGCTGACTGGTACCACTGGAATCGCCCCACGCTGGGCGCCAACTGAGGTACTGGGTTTTTAAGAGCCGGCACAGAACCGGTAACCCAGCGGTGTCAGGGAATCAACACCCAGAGACCTCGGGTTCTTCCTGATCCAGACCACAGAAACTCAGAGTCTTCTAGGTGAAGTCAAAGATTAGTTTATTGGCTGCAACCAAGGTAACAAGTGTCCTAGAAGTACAATACGGGTATATTCTCAGGAGACTGCACACTTTTACAAAGTCAGGCTTCTCTTCTTATACGCAATTTTAGGCTTCAGGCAAAACATTCTTGGTTGTAAAGTAAATCGTTAACATATTTTTAGTACAAAGAGAAAGCAGAGTCATGATGACATGTCCATATTTCACTTCGTGCTGCCTACAACAAATCATTTGGCAAGGCCCAACATTTCATCAGATATCACTGGACCCCTAATAAAAACGGGCACCTCCCCACCATAAAGTAAGTGAAGCAAAAGAGTGGAGATAGATGTGAGCGAGATATGGCAGGTGTGCGCGCTGAAATGGTGTTATGGTTTGTTGAGCCTAGATGCTATCTTGCTCGGCCACTGGGAGGGGAACTGACTTAACGAGTTCGGCCTGGGGCAATGGTTCCAACTTGTACAGGTCATGGAAAAGTCGATTAAGGAGTATGTGTCCTTGTGGAATCTAATTCAGCTGGATTAAGGCCTATGTAAAAGGCAACACATAAATGGGAATGAAGGGGTCAGAATGTAAGTGACGATTTCGAGGTGAAATCGTCACTCGAATAGGCTGAAAATACATGTACATGATGTACTCGTCATTCTCGGTCTTTTGATACCAAATTCGTCATGTTTCGACGAAGTTTTAATTCTCGAGTCCAGAACTATTATATGAATCCAGATTTTCAGAACCACATAATTCATACTTTTATTGTATTGATTGGTTTAGCTTGAATTTTATTATCAGTTATGTGCTCCTATGGTAAACGCTAATTTAGGTTTTATTGTAATTGTTTGTCTGGTTTTATTGGTTAAAGGTGTTCATACTTTTATTGTATTGATTGGTTTAGCTTGATTTTTTTTTCAGTTATCCTTCTAGGGTAAACACTAATTTAGGTTTTAGTTTTAATTTATGATACATAATTTGTATTGAATATAAGTGTGTATATATATATATATATATATATATATATATATATATATATATATATATATATATATATATATATATATATATATATATATATATATATATATGAACATGTGTAGAAAATGTTTTAGATTTATTTCCAATAATTGTTTTATGTATAAAATGATTTTTTTATATTTACTAATGATTGTTTAATTTTTGGCACTATTGTTGTAGTCTATATATATATTTTTTCTAATATGTTTGTGTTTCATTACTGTATGCATTGATATTATGTCTGTAATCTGACTGAGAAACTCGTTTGTGCTCCAGGGTTGAGGTCACTGACTTTCAACAACCCTTCTGCGAGTTTCAGAAAAGTAGACTGAAAGTTGTGCAATCTGCCAGGAGTCAGTGACTTGGTCCTGCCTTGAAGGAAGTAGCTAGTTAAATGCTTAGGAGGGGTGCCTGAAGAAGATGCTGCCTTAAACAGGAGGATTGTGAGGAGCTGAGGCAGGAGAAGTGGACCACAGCCCGCTGCAATCCAGGAAGGCTTGCACTGGCAGGCAATGTAGTGAGGTCTTACGACCCACTGGTTGATGTAGCATGCATCAAAGCAAAATGCATGTGCAAGGCTGGACACCAGTAGAGGTTGTCATCACATCATGTTGTTTACCTGTGTAGAAGTTAAGTGCCTGTGGCTACATGGGTGCCTGAAGAACCAAGACTGCGCATCAACTGTCACCAGAGAGCCTGGCTTTCAATTTACCTCAATATACTGCCCTAACTCCTTCGCTGGAGTGTGCACTTGGGCCCTAGAAACAGTCCTGGAGGCACTGTGTCAGTTTACCTGCACTTGATGGGCTGCGAATGGCTACACATCATCAAGGGAAGCACATTGCCACATGCAACCTACAAGATTGGACTAATCTTCCCCAGGAACGACAGAGACTTATGTATAGCGAAAGAAAATGGCTTCAAAGGAACAGTGATATTTTACATTTTTTGACTGATAAAGAACTAACCAGAGACAAATTAGCTTTTTCTGCTGAGGGTAGAAATAGATAGGTGACCCATGAAAAGGAGGCCAGAAGGCCTAGTCTTAGTCATAGGGCATGGCCCCATGTTTACACTGAAAAGATTGTATATTGCCTTAGTGTAGGTACTAGCATTTGCAAGTATTCACTAGTGCCCTCACACAGTACTTGCCCCATTTATAACTTTGCACCACATATTTCTTGTCCTCTAGTGTTTTATGTACAGGATTGTGTTGTGAGACTTTTCTTTGAGTAAAAGCATTAGTTGCACATTGATTTATTGAGTGCTGATAGATTTTTTCAGTGATATCTGCCTCTCTACCATCACATCGCATCCTTAAGTTAAAACCTGGATGGCTCGACTTCGCTATCCTGAGAATTAAAAGCCAAATGATGTTCTTGGTGCTCAGTTTGTAGCTGAATAATACCAGTGGTAAAATTCTCTCGTTGTTACAGAAACTGTGTGCCTGAAAAGTCACAAGAACATTTCCTCACTCTAGAATCTGGAATGGGAGGCATTAGTGCTGCAGACAAAATGTAGGGGAGGAGAGTTCAGATGATGAATGAGGTCAGGTCAACAGCCTCAGACATTATTGTAGAAGATAACAGCATAAACCTGAGTGACCTTTAACTAAGACGAGTGTTAAGGATACATTTCTGAATTAAAAGGCAACAATAATATGATTTTCTTTTGATTATGTTTAGATTGGGCACCTCTTGCCTGGTGTCATTAAGCTTCAGATATAGAACTGGTTACTTCTATCGGTTTCGCTCTCTAGCTTTTGGAAAAATTACAGATCAATGAGAGTACCTCCTCCAGCTGCCCTCGGTTGTCTGATGCATTTGTTTCATACATAATGTCACTGTAGGAAGGTGGCTACCTGACTATGGTTACCCCAAATTTTTTGCCTTGTGTTAGCTGGTTTTTGACTTAGTTGGCCTGGTTCCCTGCTAATCAGGGCCCCAGGCTATCTGCTCTATCTGTAAAATGGATTCCATGTACCCTAGGTACATACCATAATTGGAAATGGACTCCTTGTTAGCCCCTGTACCATGCACTATAGGTGCTCAGGGCATAGGTGCCACCAAGGCCTACCAGGGGCTGCAGCATATCTTTTTCCACCCCTGGCTGGTTCTTAAATTGACACAACTGGCTGATCACTCAGCTGGGGCAAGGTGGTGTAATCACCCCTTGCTTAGATATAGTATACCTATATCTAAACCTATATCTGGACACATATAAACCTGTGAGCCACTCCTATGGAAGGCCTCATCAATCCTGGAGGCAGAGTGCATGGTTTAATGTGAGATGGAGCTCTAGCATGAGCTGAGCCTGTCTGCAGCCGTCGGGAACAAATCCCTAAGCTGTTTCAGGATAATGCCATACCATATACTCTTAAGTGCATTATAATCCTCGCGGTTAGATAGCAACTCTGGTTTGGCTTTATCAAAACATGTCGTGTAAGGTGTCATACGATTTGGAATACTATCCCCTCGCCAGTTCTGGCGACGGGGATAGCATTCCACCCCTCTAGAGAGGTAAGACATGTTACCTTACTTAAATGCGGTTAATTTCTAAAAGGGCCTCAGATCCACAAAATGGATGCTTCTGCCACAGACACAAGTCTGACCCCCTGAAGCTGACTGAAACTCAGCCCAAGGGGCCTGGACAAAGGGTTTCCTGGCGCAGGGCGGTGTTACAACCCCCCAGACAGGAGATAGTGGATTGTAGCAGGGAGGTTTGAAAGAAACCAGACACTGCCTGGGGAGCACAAGGCTGCCCCTTGCATAATCCGGCCAAACAGGTTCTGGGGCACTCCTGCCCCCGTCCCAGCGCGGCCAGGATCAAAGGAAGGGGGTGTATCCACCCACTTCCTGGGTCCCACCCATAGGAGGGGACCTAGCAGGTAATCCAGCCCCCCAGATTTGAATAAGAGTGGGAGCAGTGCCAATGCACTTCAGATTATCCTGATGAAACATAAGAAACGAAACTCTGGACCCTTCGACATCCTACTCAACGTAGAAGACTGAAGAATCTCCCTTGTGGTCAAGGAGTGACCACCCTGTGCAAACAGGCACCATCCAGCCCTCGATGTCTACTTTGTTGCAGTTCCCGCCGGAACTCAAGCGACAGAGATCAACGAGATCAAGCTTGCCTGCCTTCTAACAGCCCGATCCACAGTCCCTGCAGAGCTGAGACCCGTGGAGGCGACCGGAAGCGTGGGGCACGCCATCTTGGAAAGACCACGAGACGCTGACCGTGCAGCCCACAAGTGACCCTCGAAGCTGTACAACGGGGTTTGAGAAGCCCCAACCCTGAGCCACTCTTGCACTGAAGTTCAGCCCCCTACACTCGACGAGTGCTGCGTGGGGCCCTTCTGCTTTTTTTGGCTCACCGCGTTGGCCAGTCCCTTGCCAGCTGGCTTGTGGCCGCTGTGCCGACGAAACTTGAAATACGACTTGTGATTCTGGTTGCTCCAGATTTGCACCAGCTCCCCTGAAAAGGAGCCCCCACTCTGACCCTTCTGGTCCGAGTGAGAAGCAATCTTCCAGTTGCGCATGGATTGCTGTTGCCAAGTGTTGTTTGCTCCAATCTTAAAGCCGACAGCGCCGACGGTGAGAGCCTGCGTGGGACAGATCGTGACCTGCTCCTGGACTTCGTAGATGCCCCAGAACCCACGTGACAGCGGAGAGAAGCTCCTCGACAACCACCTGATTGCGCCCGACATTGCCTGGTTCCGTCCTGGTTCCACCCTGGTCACTGCTGAGTGACCCAGACTCTGTCCCCTCTGCTTTCAGGTACTTTTCGACTCGAGTCCACCCTTGGACTTCACCGGACACTTCTCCTTCACCTCGCCTGCAGCCCTTTCAGCTCCAAGCACCAAGAACCTGCGTGACGAAACCCGACTCAACTTCGACCCTGTGCACCCGCTTCCTGTGGGTGAGGTAACATTGCAACGCCGGTGTTCCCACACTGGTACACACCTCTAGGGTCTGTGTCTTAAGTTTTGTTCCTCTAGGTTCAGCGGAAGTGTCCTTAAACTCTAACTTTGTAACTTTTACGCACCATTGGTTAACATTGATGCATGCATGCACTTTCTGCACTGCACCCGAATCCCGCGGGCTTTTCCCGACTTCAGCATTGCTTGTCCCGACTGCTCCCAGCGATTCCCTAGGCCCTAGGCCTAACCACTGATCGATTGGTATCTCTTATACCATTTTTTTAGTATATGGTTTGAGTGGCCCCTTGGCCTCTTCCAAAAATTGTGCAACTTTGTATGTTATACTGTGCTTTTGATTTAACGCTTGTGCCCCTTTATTCATAAAGAATACTGGGGATTGGTTTTAGTAATAAATACATATATTTTTATAATATATACTTGTGTGGTGTCCTTTCATTTGATATTACAGGATTGTATGTGGTAAAACAGCTCGCTTAACAGGACCTCTTAAGTTAAGCCTTTAAGGCTGCTTAGTCCATGCTACCCCTAGGATAGCTTGTCTAATAAGGTTGACTTACAACCAGACACCATAAGGGTTGTTTGGACTGATACAAAGTGGTTCCAGAATTGGAAACATTATTTATCAGGCCAACTTCTCACATTGGTGAGCAGCGGTGCGGATTTGAGCTTGCTGTTTGTTTTATCATTGCAATCTTTTTATCAAATTGAAAGATCACATCAAGTACCTCTAGGTACATATAAATCAAAAGCTTAGCATATTTAAGTTCTACTGAACTTAGTAGTTGTAGATTAAAGGGATTAGCACACCCTGACTACAACTCACTAGCAAGGTACAGTAGGGAAACACTTAGTGTAGGTAGGTGCATCACTTACACCACACTAGAGTCATGTCTGACATAGGAAAAGCCTCAGGGTCTGTTTCTGTGACAGTTGACCTTACCCAGGCAACTTCCAGCTATGACAAACTAACCCACAAAGACTTGGTTGCCTTGTGCATCTCAAGAGGGTTAAAAAGGGGCAGAAGTCCCACCAGTCCTTCCCTGATAGCCATTCTAGAACAGGATGACTTTGAAAAGGCAAATGCAGTTCCCTTAGAAGCAGGAGATGGAGTGGACCCCACAGCCACTGAGACCACCCCAGAGGAGGAAGAAGAGGAGGTAGAAGAGGAGGAGGACTCAGAGGTAGATGACCCTGAAGATCAGGATCAAGGGGTTAACCAGGTTGTAGTTGCCAGGCTTAACCAGGCCAACTTAAACCTACTGGGAAATGGAGAGGGCCAGCACCTCCCCAGGTCCCACCAGAGCATTCTCCCAGGCAACAGAAGAGTGAGATCTCCATCAGGGGACTCTCATATTTCTAGTGCCTCAAGAGAATCTCAGAGAGGTATGACTGCCTCTCAAAAGATAGAGCATAAGGCCAGGATGAGAGCTGTCAAACTCCAGATAGAGAGGGAGGAGGTAGCCCTGGCTCAAGCTAGACTTGCCTTGGCAAGAGAACAGAAAATGTGTGGCTTAGATGCCACTGGTGGCAGCAATAGTCCTAAAGAGAAACCCAGGTCCTATGATAGTAGAAACCTGACAAAGATTGTGCCCCCCTACAAGGAAGGGGATGACATCCACAAATGGATAACTGCTCTTGAGAGAGCCTGCATGGTACAGCAAGTTCCTGAGGAACAGTGGGCAGCAATCTTATGGTACTCCTTTTCAGAGAAAGGGAGAGATAAGCTCCTCACTGTTAGACATGAGGATGCAAACAATTACAAAGTCCTGAGAAGTGTCCTAATAGATGGGTTTGGCTTAACCACTGAACAGTACAGGTTGAGGTTCAGAGATACCCAGAAGACACAGACTCAAGACTGGACTGATTTTGTAGATTGTGCTACTAAGGCTCTGGAGGGTTGGCTACATGGCAGCAAAGTACATGACTTTACAGGATTGTATAATTTGATTATGAGGGAGCAGATCCTAAGTAATTGTCAGAACCAGCTCTTACACCAGCACCTGGTGGACTCAGATTTGACCTCTCCCCAAGAATTGGGAAAGAGGGCAGATAAATGGGTCAGAACCAGGATTAGGCCTAAGAATCAGGACAGTAACCAGAAGAAGGAGTCTACCAAGCCTCAAGATAAGGGTGGGGATAAAAGTAAAGAAAAGACTTCCCCAGGGCCCCAAAACTCCAAGAATGGGGGTGGGTCCCAAGACACTTCTTCAACTGAGGAAAAGCCTTATTGTTATGCCTGTAAACAGGTTGGGCATTACAAAACAGACAACTGTTGTCCCAATAATGGCAATAAAGAAAATATACCTCCAAAGCCAGTTCCTACACCTCCTGTTACTGTCAGCAGTAATCCCCCAGGAGGTGGGAGCACACCCAGGAATCTGGGTGGGTTTACTTTTGGAGCACAGGTGGATCCTGGCCTATCCAGGTCCCCATCACCAAATAATCTTGTTTATGAGACTGGCATGGGGTTTGCCAACTTCTCTGATTGCCCAAATACCTTGAGCAAATATAGACAAGAACCCATCATTAATGGTTTGAAAGTTGAAGCCTTTAGAGACACAGGGGCTAGCATCACCATGGTGGCTGACTGCATAGTCCCCTCTAAGTAACTTTTACCAGGTACCACATACCAGGTAACAAACATTGATGGAATCCAGACAAATCATCCCATGGCAGTAGTAAGTCTCAGCTGGGGAGGTGTCACTGGCCCAAAGGGAGTGGCAGTGTCATCAAACTTGCCTGTGGACTGTCTACTGGGTAATGATTTAGAAATCTCAGCCTGGGCTGAGGTTGAACAGGAAACCCATTCTAGAATGGTAAATTCCAATGGAAAGGTTAGTGGGGCTGTAATGGCTACAGCCCCAATTCAAGATGTCCTTCCTGAAAAGGTTGGTAGGGCTGAGCAACTCTCTGCCCCATCTTTAGCAGAAGCTCTTCCTGAAAAGAATAGCAAAGCTGTTATGATAACAGCAGAAACCCAAACTGAGTCTCCCCCTGAAAAGGTTGGTGGGGCTGTGATGGCCACAGCCCAAACTCAAACTGATATGTGTGTTGTGAAGCCTGAAATGATGGATAACTCCACACAAACTGAGAGCACAGAGGAGGGTGAGAAATCTCCCCCTCACCAGACTTTAGGAAAGGATCAGCCTCCTCAGGGAACTGATCCTACCCCTGATGAAGGAACTTCCCCAGAGGTTGTTAGGCCTGGCCTGACAGAGCCTCTGATGGCAGTGGACCCTTCTCAGGTGGGACCCAGTCTGGAGCAGGTAACCTGCCCCTCTCTCCCTTGCCTTAGCCAGCCCAGGGCTGCAGAGGACAAGAAGGACAGTGAGACCCAGAGGGCCCCCTGTCAAATAAAGCACCCCATCAACAGATTAGGGGCACCAAAACTAGTCGCCCTAGTGAGGTGAAAACTTAAAAAACTCCTGAGGGAGCCCCCTCAAAAACAGTTAGGGACCTCCCACAGATGGATTCTGTTGGGCACAGCCAAACCTGGGATCCAAAGGGCCCAAACCTGAACTGTCCCTCCAGCAAGCCAAACAGAGGGACCCAGCCTCCAGCTTTAGGTAGCCAGAGGTTGACCCTGAGAGCACAGTGCAACTCAGTTAAAGAAAGAAAGGCACACATGGTGGAAGATAATTGGAGGAAGCTGAGCCCTAAATTAGTGGAGCCTCACTTCAATACTCCATATCCAAACCAGCCTTTAACTTTGCATAAACACACCCAAGGTAGTGATTCCCTATGGTGGAGACCCTCTAATACCCCAAGGGTGAGGGACTGCTTAGTGGACCATGAGACAGGGGGTACCCATGCTAGTGCAGGTACTTCCTTATATGGCCACTCAGGCAATATAGGCTTACCTGGCCAAGGATAGCCTTATCTCCTTTCGTTTGGGGGGGGGGGTTATGTAGGAAGGTGGCTACCTGACTATGGTTACCCCAAATTTTTTGCCTTGTGTTTAGCTGGTTTTTGACTTAGTTGGCCTGGTTCCCTGTTAATAAGGGCCCCAGGCTATCTGCTCTATCTGTAAAATGGATTCCATGTACCCTAGGTACATACCATAATTGGAAATGGACTCCTTGTTAGCCCCTGTACCATGCACTATAGGTGCTCAGGGCATAGGTGCCACCAAGGCCTACCAGGGGCTGCAGCATATCTTTTTCCACCCCTGGCTGGTTCTTAAATTGACACAACTGGCTGATCACTCAGCTGGGGCAAGGTGGTGTAATCACCCCTTGCTTAGATATAGTATACCTATATCTAAACCTATATCTGGACACATATAAACCTGTGAGCCACTCCTATGGAAGGCCTCATCAATCCTGGAGGCAGAGTGCATGGTTTAATGTGAGATGGAGCTCTAGCATGAGCTGAGCCTGTCTGCAGCCGTCGGGAACAAATCCCTAAGCTGTTTCAGGATAATGCCATACCATATACTCTTAAGTGCATTATAATCCTCGCGGTTAGATAGTAACTCTGGTTTGGCTTTATCAAAACATGTCGTGTAAGGTGTCATACGATTTGGAATACTATCCCCTCGCCAGTTCTGGCGACGGGGATAGCATTCCACCCCTCTAGAGGGGTAAGACACGTTACCTTACTTAAATGCGGTTAATTTCTAAAAGGGCCTCAGATCCACAAAATGGATGCTTCTGCCACAGACACAAGTCTGACCCCCTGAAGCTGACTGAAACTCAGCCCAAGGGGCCTGGACAAAGGGTTTCCTGTCGCAGGGCGGTGTTACAACCCCCCAGACAGGAGATAGTGGATTGTAGCAGGGAGGTTTGAAAGAAACCAGACACTGCCTGGGGAGCACAAGGCTGCCCCTTGCATAATCCGGCCAAACCGGTGTTGGGGCACTCCAGCCCCCGTCCCAGCGCGGCCAGGATCAAAGGAAGGGGGTGTATCCACCCACTTCCTGGGTCCCACCCATAGGAGGGGACCTAGCAGGTAATCCAGCCCCCCAGATTCGAATAAGAGTGGGAGCAGTGCCAATGCACTTCAGATTATCCTGATGAAACATAAGAAACGAAACTCTGGACCCTTCGACATCCTACTCAACGTAGAAGACTGAAGAATCTCCCTTGTGGTCAAGGAGTGACCACCCTGTGCAAACAGGCACCATCCAGCCCTCAACATCTAATTTGTTGCAGTTCCCGCCGGAACTCGAGCGACAGAGATCAAGGAGATCAAGCTTGCCTGCCTTCTATCAGCCCGATCCACAGTCCCTGCAGAGATGAGACCCGTGGAGGCGACCGGAAGCGTGGGGCACGCCATCTTGGAAAGACCACGAGACGCTGACCGTGCAGCTCACGAGTGACCCTCAAAGCTGTACAACGGGGTTTGAGAAGCCCCAACCCTGAGCCACTCTTGCACCGACATTCAGCCCCCTACACTCGACGAGTGCTGCGTGGGGCCCTTCTGCTTCTTTTGGCTCACCGCGTTGGCCAGTCCCTTGCCAGCTGGCTTGTGGCCCCTGTGCCGACGAACCTTGAAATACGACTTGTGATTCTGGTTGCTCCAGATTTGCACCAGCTCCCCTGAAAAGGAGCCCCCACTCTGACCCTCCTGGTCCGAGTGAGAAGCAATCTTCCAGTTCCGCGTGGATTGCTGTTGCCAAGTGTTGTTTGCTCCAATCTTGAAGCCGACAGCGCCGACGGCGAGAGCCTGCGTGGGACAGATCGTGACCTGCTCCTGGACTTCGTAGATGCCCCAGAGCCCACGTGACAGCGGAGAGAAGCTCCTCGACAACCACCTGATTGCGCCCGACATTGCCTGGTTCCGTCCTGGTTCCACCCTGGTCACTGCTGAGTGACCCAGACTCTGTCCCCTCTGCTTTCAGGTACTTTTCGACTCGAGTCCACCCTTGGACTCCACCGGACACTTCTCCTTCACCTCGCCTGCAGCCCTTTCAGCTCCAAGCACCAAGAACCTGCGTGACGAAACCCGACTCAACTTCGACCCTGTGCACCCGCTTCCTGTGGGTGAGGTAACATTGCAACGCCGGTGTTCCCACACTGGTACACACCTCTAGGGTCTGTGTCTTAAGTTTTGTTCCTCTAGGTTCAGCGGAAGTGTCCTTAAACTCTAACTTAGTAACTTTTACGCACCATTGGTTAACATTGATGCATGCGTGCACTTTCTGCACTGCACCCGAATCCCGCGGGCTTTTCCCGACGTCAGCATTGCTTGTCCCGACTGCTCCCAGCTATTCCCTAGGCCCTAGGCCTAACCACTGATCGATTGGTATCTCTTATACCATTTTTTTAGTATATGGTTTGAGTGGCCCCTTGGCCTCATCCAAAAATTGTGCAACTTTGTATGTTATACTGTGCTTTTGATTTAACGCTTGTGCCCCTTTATTCATAAAGAATACTGGGGATTGGTTTTAGTAATAAATACATATATTTTTATAATATATACTTGTGTGGTGTCCTTTCATTTGATATTACAGGATTGTATGTGGTAAAACAGCTCGCTTAACACGACCTCTTAAGTTAAGCCTTTAAGGCTGCTTAGTCCATGCTACCCCTAGGATAGCTTGTCTAATAAGGTTGACTTACAACCAGACACCATAAGGGTTGTTTGGACTGATACAAAGTGGTTCCAGAATTGGAAACATTATATATCAGGCCAACTTCTCACAGTCACGAAAAATATCATTGTACAAAGTTGGGGTATCCTCCCAAATGAGCAATCCCACCCTTCTAGGAGTTCAATAACACAGGTCAGTAATTACAATGAAATGCATTCAGGAGTCTCACAGCCACTAGTGGGCTTCTTACACCTACATCTGTATAATGAGTGTGGTTCACTCGCCCAGTGCATTTTTCTTGAACCTCAGGCTCCTCCGCCCAGGTGTTGGTCCCACTGAATCCAGTCTATGTGCACTGTAGCTGAAGTTGCATGTGAGAAGATATTACCTCTAAACTGGTATAACACGCTTACATTAAGCCTGTTGATAAAGCAGTTAGCAAGCAAAATATTTCCATTAAAAAGTATCAAGCCTTGCAAGGTAATCCTCATTGTCTGGATTGTAGGGGCTATTTGATTCTTTCACCCTGAAAGGCTCAAAGGTCAGGTGCAAGATCATTCTTAATTTTAGAGTTGTAGTGGACATGCACATAAAACTGTAAGGACAATATTAAAACTTGCACATATAAATAGAAAGGAACCTGACCTTCACAAAAGTAAGTAGATCCCACTGGATAAGGTCCAAAGAAAAACTCACGGCATCCTGTCTCAAATCACCCAATGTGCCAATAGTGCATGGAGAGTGACTGCCCCACAGGTAGATTCACAGCAGTAGAAGAGGCAATTAGTTTGAAGAAGTATAATTTCAGACCATATCTGAATTAGGAGTGGGGGTAACTTGCGTAATTCCATGTAGCATAATCACGCAGGATTACCTAAGAATTCTGTGAGATTAAGGTTGAATTATGCAAGAAGACTAATTCTGAATTTAGAGATATTCCTTAGCGCAAAAATTCCCCCTCACGTCCAAAATGGAGGCGAGGATGCACGCTGCATTAAGAATTAGTGCTAAATGCAGCAGAACACGAATTGCTCGCACTTGCTAAATGTGCTTTGAGGTAGGATGTTTTACACCAATTTAATACCGTCATTTAGCACTATTTGCATCCAAAATGGATGTGAGGATGCATTTTGCACTAAAAAGCTATGCTAAATCCAGCAGAACACAAAAGCGAGCAAGTAATTGAAGAGTAATTGCGTAATTATCAATAATTCTAGTTCAAAGAGTAATGTAAAATTAACTAAATTACTCTGATTACTCTAGGGGAACCGAAATTCTGCCCAGGCCTTATCTGAATAGATACCTCTCTGGGCCATTTTCTCCACATCCATTGAGTCATTTGACTATTTGAATAGGACTGCAGATAAGGCAGTGTGGAGATCTTCTTCAAGATCCCAATAAAAAAAGACATAGACAAACGCCGGTTAACATCCAAAAAAATAAATCAACCTGTGAACATCGAATCAAGACCTGCAACACCAGTCTGAAATAGAGACAAGGTTTAAGATTTCTGTATTTTTCTTTTTTAACTCAGGATTCTTTTTAAAAGAGCATTGTGTCACACCAAAAAGAAAGTACTGTAATAAATCATCTCCTTCCAGAAATGTGTTGGGCTCTGTTTTCAATTTCCTCAGGGATGTCGGACATGTGCCCATGTCACTCACAAGGGTGCCAACATTTACTATTTAAGAAGTGAATCACCTGTGTGCCTATATTCCTCTAGCGTAACCTTCTTCAGGGTTACCAAGGATCCTGTCATTTCACCAATCTCCTCCTAAAAAGGTCCTTCATGCGTCAGCCATCGGATTACGAACATGAATAGATTTGAGCGCATCATATTGCTTTGTGAATAAGACTGTATGCATTACATCCAAGGTAATCCACCATTACATCTCCTTAGACAATTTCAGATCCTGGCACAAACAGGAGAAGACAAACTGTGTTCAGAAAGATTTTTAAAACTTCCACTCGCAAATGCTCCTTTGCTAGAAATATATCAAAGACCTGGTGTCTACTTTCGACAGACAGCCCACTTCGATAATCCCTTTCAGAGGGACCTCACATAACTCCGTCCTAGAGACCTCACTTAAAATGCCCTCATCGCACGCGTCTGGAAACTGTCAGATGCTTCCCACAAAGCTTACGAGTTCCCTCACTTATACTGTTACATTGCTCTATTTTACATGTATTATGTACTATTTTACTTTGATGTACAGTGTTCTGCTGCTGCATCACCAAATAAATAAAACATAATACTTGAATGTGCAGCGACACCCCATAAAAGGGCTCCGCACACTCTCTGAATGAAGAGACAGCCTAGTGTGCCCATATTGTTCATTGCCTTGCTCCTAAAGACAGGCTTCTAACCAGGAACTCCAGTGCTAGCCCACTCCTATACCCATCCCCATATCTTCCATCTTCTGTGACTCAAAGTGCTTAATTTGTGCAAGTGTTTCGAGGTGGGGAGCCCCGGCAATCATTTCTGGACACAGTAGACTTATTTTTCATCAAAACACACAAGATGATGGACGGAATATTGCACAATGGCAAAACAGTCACAGATCTGGGTTTCATCCATCGTTATTTTGCTCACCAAGCCACCCCAGTTCAGACATGGCCATATGCAAATCAGCCTTGACCCTGCGCCCCATGGGAACAGTCCAGCCCGAACTATTTTTCATCAGCACACTTTGACTTAGAGATAGGAAGAGAAAGGCAGAAAAAGAAGAACAAAAGAAGCAGGGAAAGGAAAACAATAACAAAGGTATAATGCAGGGAACGAAAATGAACAGGCATGGGTGAAATAAAGTGATAGGAAGTTGAGGGTTATGGTACTAAAGAGCCATGAGGTGAGATCAAGGTCTGGCTGCCATGACATTTGGCAACGCCGACATTTGCAAGCACCAGCTGAGGGCTCCTAGGAAAAACTTAACCTCTGCACCTTTTTTTCTTTTTTTATAAATTGAGCAGTGGACTCAATTATTTGAAAAACACTGTTTGCATACAGTGCACAGATACAATATGTTAACTGGTTTTATACAGCGCAACAGCTACCAAGGTACAGCTTCCTGGTGCTAAACGCGAGGAGTTACCAGAGTAACTTAGAATGAGCTGAAGCTTTATCTGTTTTGGTGCATTTTTAGTTGCTTCCTGAAACTAAGAAGATTGTTATTAGACTTGAGCTGTCTAGGAGAATTCCACAATTTGGCAGTGAGGTAGCCAAATAAGCGACATCCTCCTCTCGCTCTCTTGGTTTTGGCCACTGCAAGAAAGGAGAGATTGTTCGATATCAATGCTCTTGAGGCAGTATAATGTGTGATGAGATGTTGCAATGCATGTGGTCTTACTGAGGGCCTGATGGTGAGTTTGGAGGTGTGGAAGAGGGACTGCCTCGCCGCCTGACCGTCAAACGTGTGTGCACTCTGCGCGCCAGATTATGACTTTTTCTGTCATTAGTCAGCAGTTGTTTGGCGTTCCCTTGGTTGTGCCTACGAAATAGGCACCACAATGAGAACGTCAAAGGCTGTACCTGCAGAGCATGGACTGGTACAGTCTGTGCTGTGCAGATAATGGGTTCATGCACAAAGGAGTGCACAACATGTGCCCCCTTGCATGCACCCCATGGCCCAGAGGACACCACGGTTTATAGGGATTAGGAAACACCTGTAAACCATGGTGGTAAGCAAACTTGTAATATGCTTGGTGGTACGCTGCAGTCCCGCCAAGCAGATTGCGGCCTCAAGACCGCTGATATCTGATCCCTGGTGGTTGCGGCAGTGCAATGGTGGTCTGACCGCCCTAGTTGTAATAGGGCAGTCGGAAGACCGTCATCGCATGGATCCTGCGAGTCTGGTGGTCAGTGGACTGCCAGACTCGTACTCATGCCCTGAGTATTTTAACTTGTGAGCAATCATAGGACCTTACATTTGATATATTTATTGATGGGTCGCCACTGCAATTGCGAAAGAGCTGGGTGTGCTGAATTCATCTTGGGCAGGTCCAAAAGCGCTTGTGCTGCTGTATTTTGTATAACATGTAATTTCTTAGTAACATAAACTGGACTGCCAAGGTAAAGGTATAAGGAGTTGCCGTATTCGAGGTGTGACAAGATCAAGCCTTCAGCCACCCTCTTTCAGCACCCCATCGGAAACACCTTAACATCTTCCTGAGGGATCTCAGCATACTGAAACAGGTGCCCGTCACCTTCTTGGCCTTGGAGATCATGGTCAAATCTTTGTCCAGGGTGAACCCCAGGTTCTTCACCTCAGATTTAGGAGTAGGGAATTCTCCCAGACAATAGGACCATGTAGATTGTTCCCAGAGCGATGGGTTGTCGCCCACCACCATCACCTCCGATATGTCCCCATTTAACCTGAGACAGCTCACAGTCATCCAGCTGGCCACCTGTTCTAAGCATATAGTTAGTCTCTTGGAAGTAGATTTGATGTCTGGTGACATGGAAACGACAATTTCAGTGTCATCATCTGCATATGCTACTATAGAAAAACTAATGATCTCTGAAAGAGGTTTAACATAAATGTTAAACAGTGTAGGGCACAATGTAGAGCCCTGCGGCACTCCACATTCCCACTTGTAGATTTCCCATTGAAAGGGACCTTCATAGATTTGTAAGCTTCTGTTAAGATAAAAATGTGGTGAACCATGTAGCCTTCATCCTGTTTCTCAGAATTGAATGAGACAGTGTTTAACGCGACTCTCAGATCAAGAAGAATGAGCGTAGCGGAATCTCCTCAGTCCAGGGTCATTCTCATGTCTTCTGTAGCCAGCAAAAGGACGGTCTCCATTCTACAAAAAGGGTGGAAACCCATTTGAGTCTGATGTAGCAGATGATTGGTTTCCAGGAAGTTAGAGAGGGGGCGATTCTATTTTTTCTCAAGGATTTTGCTTATCCCAGGCAGCAATGAGATATGCCAGTAATTATCTGGTCTCTCAGGATCAAATGAAACGTTTTTAGCAGTGGCCTGATAATGGCATGTTTCCTTGAATCCGGGACACAGTAATCCTCCAATGAGGTCTTGGGTGCGGTCATTAAAGCAGAAAATATAGTCTTCCCTCCATTCAATAGAATATTCAATGGGGCTAGGTCTAGCGGTGATCCTGATTTTGTTGTACCTGCTACTGCTATGGTGTCTTTTATATTCAAGCTAGGAAAAGATGAAAGTTCTACTAAAGGAGGACTGTTCATGATACTGGCTTTTGGAGCCTCCAGGGAGCTTGGCGGCACCTCTAGGGAGTCATAGCCTCTTTTTTTTTTTTTACTTTATCCTGGAAAAAATTTGCAAACCACTTGCATCGTTTCATGCAAGGAGAGGGGCCTACCCCTACTACATTAGGTTTTAACCGCATGCGTGCGGGCGGAATTCCGCCCGTACGCTGGGATTTACTCATTCCCATGTTTCATGACGAGCTGGGCTCGTCATGAGCGTGCGAGGAGGCTACGCCATGACGAGCCCAGCTCGTCATGATCGTCGAAGGGGTTAAGAAAGAGTAAACTATGTTGAATATTTCCTTGGAGGGGTATGCAGCCTGCTTGATCTTTTGTGAAAAGTCATTCAATTTGGCCCTGCGGATTGCATGGTCGTATTTTTTAGGCTTGTCCTATAGACTTTTTTGATTTTCTCATGATATTGGCATCTCCATTTTCTTTCTTGTCTCTTGCACTCTTTCTTTAAATCTTTTAATACGGGCGAAAACCAGCATATATTAACTCTGGCTCCCAAGGGTCGGCTAGACCATTTTAGAACCAGGTTTTCAAGTGTAGAGTTTGCCTGTTCCCTAAAAGCTAGATAGGAGGCTCAAACATCACTATCTCCATTGCCTTGATGAACTGACAAGGACTCTTTTGGGTTTAAAACCCTTCCACGGTCGTCCAAAATAGGTGTGCTGAATGAGGGCTGTCGGATTTGAAAGATTGTTTTATGTCAATCCTATTGTGAGATTCACAATCTCTGTGATGCCTGTAGCTTCCTGACTTCACTTGCTTTTGTTTGCTTTATCTATACTTGAAGCTGCTGGAAACGTTTATTAACTTCGGCGTTTGAAGCTACTACCTCTCGCGGCCTCTGCGCGTACAGCGCGCGTGCTGACACTTTGTTTTTCTAACAATCTAATTGTGTCCTGCTGGCTTTTCTGGATGTGTCCTCCCACATGTCGAGAAAAAGCCCGCCGGGAAAACGTGTGGGCTTACATCATCGTGATTCGTGACCAAACCGAAAGCACAACCAGTTTAAGACATAAATAGCAATACAAAGGCTGAATGCAGGAATTCACCGTCTTCGAGAGAGGCTGCTGTCTTGTTGATTGGAGGTCGGACGTCGAATGCGTGATTCCAGCTCGTTGCTTTTCTTCAGCGTGAACATGGTTCAATTATATCAGTCAGAAATGTTGAAATACTTGCCTCTGGTGAAACGCTTTAACGTCACCACATCATTATTTACCAGGAAGCTCTGTGTAAGAATGAAAGCTGCTAATATAATATACCCTTGTGTTTCTTCGCTGAGCGTTATTTTATTATGTGCGTGTGTTTATGTTAAAAATCTGAAAATATTGATTGGAGAGGTAGTAGGCCGCAGATACTGGTATCTCTTAGTTTTAACTGTGTATTAATGACCTTACCCTATCAGACAGGCCTTGTGCCGCGGTGTTAAGAATAACTATCAACAGCCTTTTCATTAGGGCTGGCTAGTTTTAATGATGCTTCGTTTAACGCAACACGTTCAGTTTTTTTTGCATATGAGCCTTGACATACACTATATTATGCCATACTTGCAACTCTCTTTGGAGAAAATTATATGGTACAAAGAAACAAAAAATATATAAATAATTAATTTATGGTGTGGAATGTAAATTGATAACAGTTTTTTCAGTTTCGATGAGGCGTTTGTAAAAAGAGGCTCACAACTTTTCACTGAGTTAAGAAGTACCCGGGTGATCTGATCGTCTCCGAGCCACACTTTCAAATCCCGGCAAACCAGGTGGATGTATTGGTTGCTGTTACACCTGGGTCATATCAGCACTGTTCATAACATTTTTAAATGTCAAAACAGAAATGTTGTGCGAACCACATGTCAATTAATATTATGACTATGTTCCTGCCTTCTTGAATATAGTTTGCAAGAAACATTGGGAGAAATTCCTGGTTTCTTCGGGTGGTCCTCTGTGACTTATGCTTACAATAAAAAGGTAGGAATTGTTCTTGCAATTCACAGAGCTAGGCCATGCATGCCGAGCTTTAAATCCAATGTACATAACTTAAGCAAACCGCATATTTACTGCACACTTCTAGTTTCACAAGAATGAGTAGCTGTGTCCCCTCCCATATCGGTGGACCTGGATATGCCACGAAAGTTAACTGAACACCCTCAAAGGGTAAAGCACATATGCTATACGGTTTAGGTACATTACACCCGAAGGGAGCACTAATTGCAGCAAAAACCACCAATCTAAAGGTTTGCTTGGACGTTTGTAGAAAGGATTGGATGCATGAGGCTATAATTTATTTTGGAGTCAATGAATTGTGGATAGAATATAACTTGAGAATTTTAGGTTTTCGAACCCAAAAAGTGGGAAACGTACCGAAATGGGAGGTTATGATAACAGAAGTAAATTGTGTACTTTTAGATAGCATGCAGTTACACAAGGAATGTATAATGTGCAAATTGCAGATGTGTCTGTTTTAAAGGACAGTCAATACCCAAAAAGTCCTAAATTGTCCAAATGCACAGGAGCTGGCCAATCGTCATAATTTCAGAATGTTTTGTGATTTTTGTGCCCGCATTAACCACAATTTCAGTTAAACGTCATGAATTAGGACGCTTTTTGTAATTTTTGGGCATGCGTT
This sequence comes from Lissotriton helveticus, assembly GCF_964261635.1. Taxonomy (NCBI): domain Eukaryota; kingdom Metazoa; phylum Chordata; class Amphibia; order Caudata; family Salamandridae; genus Lissotriton; species Lissotriton helveticus. Next base: position 1,015,503,669 of record NC_136069.1, on the reverse strand, counting down.
ACTTTGCATTACCAAAAGACAGCAGAAGGTTATGGAATATAACCTTGTATACATATACCCAACATACCAGAGATACCCCATTCATTAGGATGCTAGGTTTGGAGAATGCTGTACTAGAAACATCGATTGAGTAAATATTTGTTCAGTGGTTATGAGCAGGGTCAAAGACATCCCTCACTTTGACTGCTTTGAAACATCTACTATTCCCACAACCACCCTTTTGTGCTAAAGGTGGATTGAGAGGACATCATCCACAGGCACATCCTCTATCAACGAAAAGGAGTTTTATTTAAGGGTAGTACATGGTACCACTATCAGTTGTTTCCCCTCTTCCCTATTCCAATCAGTTTAATGTTATCAGGGTACCCAGAATTGTGAGGAGTCATATACCAATTCTTCAGCCACACTAGCACACACAAATTACTTACACATATTAGAGTGTGGTGAGGGGCAACAGATTCTTCTGAGTGGTGATTTTCATCTTGGATTGTAGAACACAAGTCAAAGAAAGAGAAAGGAGCCATGCTATCTCAAAGCACATTCACTTTCAAGGACTTCTTAGCAGTGTTTGAATTGTACAGGTGGTTGCAGATGGTGGAAACCAGAGCTAATTTTCGAGAACCGGGATTTGTTTTTCAGCATCAGGCTCAGTACAAGAGAAGGAAAGTCCAAAAATAGGGAGAAAAGGAAAATTAGGACATAGTAACAAAGAGAGAAATCAGGGATGAGAGAGAATTTGTAAGATAGAAATAAATAGAAATAAACAGACATGTGGTGCATTGTGGTGGTATATTCCATATGCTTTTGTACCAATAGGTGACCTCTCACTTTTCCTCATTTGTTGAGCGATGGTTATAAACCTTCCTGTCCTTACTGTTGAGAGCCCCATTAAGCATAAAAGCGCACTTGCTGTCTACTTTAAATCATCTGCCATAGAAGCCTACCTTATGTATGTCACTCACACTCTGACGTTAAAGCCTTTCACACGTATCCCGCTCTTCTGGCACTTTTGCGGTTAGATTCCTATGATATCTTCTCTAAGGGTGTTGTTCAAGGTCTACAATGAAGAACTTGGAGGTTCTCACAGCTCATCCCTTAATGTTAGTGAGTGGAGAAGCAACCAAAAATTACTCCAAACAATCAGGGGAACACTTTAGGAAAGCTCTCACAATACTCCTATGTTGTATTTAACTGGATACCACATGCCCATCCAACCTTGTGTAGGAAGCTGGCTTTTTATATAGTGGACCAAAGCGAGGTACACTGTGTAAAGAGTCCAGGCAACCCTTATTGGTTTACTGAGGCAAAAATGATAACATTAAACGCTCTCTTTTGTGGTAGTGTGGGCGAGCAGTTTAGGCGTATCGGGGTATTGCTAAGCATCTGTTGTACTCGCAGAGGCAATAAATGAGACACACACTAAAGAATAAATCCAAGACCAATAAAAAAAATATATGTCGGATTTTTGTGTAAATTTTGATACCAAGAACTTTGTTGTCAAGTAAGTTCTTTTTTACTTATTGATTTTTACAGGTAAGTAAAATGTTCACTTAAAATACGCAGCAATGCTTTCCTACGGGAAAAAGGCATATGCTGCATGCAGTTGTTTATGGTCGGTTTCTGGGGACCTCCTTTTGGACTTGGGTCGTAGAGGGCCAAGGTCCAAAGAACCAGCAGCAGTTACTTTTTACCTGTACTGGGGCTTCCGGGTGCAGAGGTCATGGTCATGCTGGTAGCTTTGCGTGCTACGTCAGTGGAAAGAAGGTGGGGGGTGCACCTAGAAACAGGCTGCAGAGGAGGGCCTGCGGACAAGTTTGGAAGCTCCCAATGAGACACTCGGATCACAAGGGTCCTGGGACAAGGGGGCACAGCCGTTTTTTGGGTACCCGGACTGGGACCCCGGGGTGCAGAGTAGAAAGGCCTGCTGGGCTCTGTGCATTCAAGGCCATCGCATCTGTCAGTTTTGCCGATTGAGAGTGCAGAAATCAGGACAGTTGGGATACTGTGGAAGTGGATCTCTGCAGTGCTGTCGTCCCTCAATGGCTGCTCAGTCTCTGTGCTGCTAGTGTCCCGACTGGGCTTGAACATGCCTTTGTTGCTTTGAGGGATGCGGTACCCAGAGTATTGGTGCTGTGAGGCTGTGGTCAGTCCTCCTGTCCTCAGTGGGGGGACAGATTTGACCTTCAGGAGCACATAAACTGCTTCCTGGGGGACTGCTGCATCAGTTTGGCTGGGGAGGAGCAACACAGTAAACTGAACTCTGCTTCTTCGGTGCCTGCGGGTTGCAGTGAAGTAGCTCTTCTACTCCAAGAGAGATTGCTTGAAATTTGTGAAGGGCTGACAGTCTACCGGGGTTCTTGGCAGGTGCTTAGCTGCAGGACGAGTCACTTGGTCACTATTGACAGGACCGGTGCAGGCAGCAGGGTTTGGCACCAAAAGTCCACTGCAATCTTCACTTTTCGCTTTTACGCTGCTCTTATTTGCCCTCTTCTTCAAGATCCAATGAAGTTTATTTATTTATTTTATTTATTTATTTATGCGATTTTCTATAGCGCGAACTTTACCCGAAGGTGTCAGAGCGCTTTACATAAGCACCAGTTGAGAAACATAAGGACTTAGGATTACATGCGTTACAAAAAGGATACACACGGAAAACAATTGCAAATGTACAAGATGTAAAGTCACACAAGGAGGCGATACACGTTGATATACTCTAAGATGGTATAAAGGTCTACTGCATATACTAGTGATTACTCTATATACATAGGGAAGGGATAGACATGGATATACTCTAGGAGTCACATAGAAATGGAAGAGAGCACAGCGGTCTACTGCATATACTAGTGATTAGAGTTATCTCTATATACATAGGGAGGGGATACACATGGATATACTCTAAGAGTCACATAGAAATGGAAGAGAGCACAACGGTCTACTGCATATACTAGTGATTAGAGTTATCTCTATATACATAGGGAAGGGATACACATGGATATACTCAAGAGTCACATAGAAATGGAAGAGAGCACACTGGTCTACTGCATATACTAGTGATTAGAGTTATCTCTATATACATAGGGAAGGGATATGACTGGATATACTCAAGGGTCACATAGGAACGGTAGATGGTACAAAGATCTACTGCAAATACTAGTGATAAGAGTTATCCCTATAAACAAAAATAAGCACACATAGTAGAGATCCTCAGGCAGAGTTCCCTTAAGTGGGGTTGTAGGGGGGACGAAGTCACAACACCAAGGTAGGGTGGGAGGGAATCAAGGGTAGGGAGAGAAGGCAATGCATAAAAGGGAGGAAACATTTGAGGAACATCAAGGGGGAAACGAGGGAAAAGGGTAAAAGACGAAAGAATGGGCAAGAAGACAAGCCGGAGACAAGAGAAAAACGGCCGAGAGCAGCAGCAAAATGGCGGGCAGGAAAAGTGAGGAGGTCCATGAGAGTCTGTGGTCCACCAATACAGTGCCTCAAGTGTTTCCCATACCAGAGTGAGTAGTTAAGGTCATCCGACACTCCGATGCATCTTATAAGAGTGCCCCTGGCCAAAATGAAAGAGCCCTGTTCGACCTGATGCCTGCTTGTAGACAGAGACGGTTGGTATGAAACATTGTCCTGCAAGGCTTCGATATTCCCTACCACAGTCATGGTGCAGGCATGTGGTATTCCTCAGCACGCTGTGTGGTAGGCTGGCGCGCACACCACCATGAGCAGGTCCGTGGAAATCCAGATCAGTCTTGCGTGACCCCGGGGCAGTCTGGTGATGTCGACAGCCTCAGCGCTCCAAGTGGAGGAATCCAGCAATTCTTAAGATCAGGGGCAGCTTTTGGTGTGTGAGGGCAGTGAGAGTTGGGTTCAGAAGCTCAATAGGGGGAGCCGATCGCCAATTGCAGGTCGCCGCCAGCCGCCATTTTAAGGTCAGGCATGCGCGGGAAGGAATATCGTTATGAGGACTGCCTCCAGTGAAATGCCGCTAATGAAGCACCTGGGTTTTGTAAAGCTTGTGTCAGCCTCTGTGCTGCGACCTTCAACCGTACCTCCTGTTTGGGATAGCAGCTGTCGGCGCTCTCGGCAAGGTTGCCACCGCCATTTTGTATGCCGCCGCCTTCTCCCCCGCACTGCAGATTTTCACCACTCCCACGGCACCAGCAATGATCGGAGCAGCCCTGCAAGTGCCCCACACTCTCTGGTTCAGGTAGGGAGCATCGGTGTCGAGGAGAACGCTCTCCAGTGGCCAGGAGCGTGGACCGGGAGCCGAGGCAGACCCCCGCCTGTTGCTCCGCCCCTCCGCTTAGCGCCCTCGCCCGCATCCCGCTCCCATCTCACTGCAGGCACCGGGTGTTCCTGAGTGAATTCTGAATTCTGAGTGAATGGCATCAGGGCTGCCTCCTAAATACTCAATTTTGGGGTGTTAAGGGAAGTGATAGGTAGTAGCCACTTACGTATAGAGTGACTACATCCCCTGTATCACCACTTTTTGTGGGAAGTGGGCATAACTGTGAGCCTAATTCCACCAAAAACCAAGATGGTGGAATTCTAGTTTTTGTGTTCACATCAGGTAGCCCACCTTAGGAGTGAAACTACCCTGATGGGGAACACACCCCCTCACTGGCTAATTTTACCACCTGTCCTGGTGCAATATGGGCCACCGGGGCAGGGGGTGGTATTTCCTATATCTGGAGGAAGCCTGGGACACATATCGAAGGAGGCAGAGACCTTTGAAGCCTCCTGCTTTGATATGTTGATTATTTAGCTACCCAGCTTGGCGGAGGTGACAACACTTGCAGCCGCAGCAGGCATTGTTTCTGCCCTCAGAGAGCATGAGATCTCACCTGCAGGGGGTCAGAAACCCATCTGTGGTGGCAGGCTGGTCAATCAATACCAGTCAGCCAGTATACTAGAGATTAGTAAGTTTTCAGGGGGCACCTCTTAGGTGCCCTCTGGGTGCATGTATAAATAAAATCAACCACTGGAATCAGGGTGGGCTTATTAATATGAGATGTTTGATACCAAACATCTTTAGTTTCAGTGAAGCCATCATGTAGCTGGGGGACTCGTAATCACCGGTGCCCAGTACATATTCTCAAGATGGCTTTGTGGTTCACTGATAATGTCCAAGAATCGACATGGACATCACAGGGGCATATCTGCTCATGCAATATGTCCTCACATGTAATATGGTGCACTCTGCCTTAGGGCTGTAAGACCTGCTTTATGGGTGACTTTCTTATATTACATACAGTGTCTGGAGGCATGGCACACAGGAGGTGTGCCATTTATCGTCTTCACTTTTATCTACACCATATCACACAGCCTGCAATGGCGGTTTGCATGAGTGTGCTGATGGGTCCCTTTGGGTGGCGCAATACACGCTGCAGCACCTAAGGACCCTCATCTGATAGGGAATTCTAGCTGCAGATTCCTTACCTTTGAATTTCCCAGGCATCAGGCTGGATCTGAAAACTTTTGCTGAGCAATACCCCTTGCGTGCGACGACGGGTGGCTTAATTCGGCTCTGCGTGACGTCGTCGGCATCGTTAGCATCAGTTATGACATTGCGGTGACTACATAATGCGCCACCCAGGCACGCAGACGTCAGTTATTTTCTTTCCACGCCAGTTAAGTGATGTTCCAGGATGTTCCAGGAAGAGCTACCCTCTTCCGCTTTTTGGCAGGCTTTTTCTTGACTTTTGTCCACGTTTTTTGGGATTTTTTGAGTTCTTGTGCGAGGAATGTCTTCGAGGAAGACAGGTTTCAAGCCATGCAGGACTTGCTCCCGCATGATGTCAATAACAGATCCCAACTGCATATGTCTGTGGTGTCTCAAGCGCAACCACAATACGAAGTTGTGTTCGGACTGTCGGTCGATGGCTCCGAAGACCTTGAGGGAGAGTGCGATGAAATTACTTGGGGCCAGGCAGTCGACACAGTCAAGCAAGACTCAGAGGAGGTCATTGTTTCGATCAAAGAAGAGGAGGTCGGGGGACCGCTCACTGAGCCCTAAGTCCACTTCCTCCCATTCAAGGTCCTCAGGGAAGAAGCATAATAATAAGAAGTCCAAGTGGACTTCGTCTTCACCTCAACTGGCATCCGTCATCAAGAGAAGTAAGAAGCACCGACGCTCTTGCACTGTTCCGCGGAGTCGTCATCTTCACGTCTCCTCCCCCTTTACGGGAACCGGAGCGACTCCTTCTCAAATAAAATAATTTACGAGGCCATGAGCCGCGTATTTGAGAGGAACAACCACGTTGGTGAGCCTTCAGGCCCAGCGGAGTCAGAAGGGGCCCCATTGGGTTCGAGGTTATCGGCTACAGCCATGACACCGGTGTGTCCCCAGGAATCTGATCCCAGATCCAGTTCAACACTGGTCGTGCGAACACGATTTTCTCTTTTGTCAAATCCGAGGTTGGTGCCTGTGAGATCACCGATGTCTGCCGGTGGCGCAAGCCCCATCCCCTTCCCCGATGACATGGAGCCGGAATGGCATTGATCGGCGCCGAATCCAACATCGATAGAACCCAGAGGTTCTATGTTGTCGCCTGAGCACTTTGAGGATGTGCTAGGTTCAGGAGAGGAATGGTGGGGGTCTGGGGACCCTCCTGAAATTCAGGAAATTTCTGAGGAGAATTTGGAATGGTATGGGGAACATGGGGAGGCCAGTGGACTGGATACTTCTCCAAATACTGGCATGCTCTCTCCGCCAACAGTGGCTATAGAGGAGGTGGCATCCTATGCCATGGTGGTTTTGAGGGCACCCAAGGTCCTTGGACAGGAGCTGCCCTCGGTGCAGGTCAGGATTAATTTCCTGACTAAGGTGCTTCAACATGGGGCTTCCATGTCCAAACTCCTGTTGCCCTTTAATGAGGCACTTACAGATGTCCTTCTAGGGACATGGTCCACACTTAGCACAGGAGCTCCTGTGAATAAGATGATTGCACACTGCCATCACCCAGCTCTGGGCGACCCAAAGTTTCTCAGCCAACACCCCTCCCCAGCGAATTTGTTGGTGCAGGCTTCTACTTCCCAAGGTGCATTCCCTTCCGCCCCTTCGGATAGGGAATCCAAGAGATTGGATTAATTCGGGAAGAGGCTGTTTTCTTCTTTCAGCTTGGCAATGCGGTCGGTGACTACTGCATGCCTATTGGACCATTTCTCCCATTCCCCTTGGGAGACGGTTGTGCAAGTGCTGCCACAAGTCCCGGAGGAGGCCCGGGCTGTGCGCTCACAAGCTGTCAAGGATAGGAGAGATGCAGCAAAATGCACCATACAGAGTGGCCTAGATACAACTGATTCGCTGGATAGACAATTTCAATGATGGTTGCCTTGAGGAGCCATGCCTGGCTTTGTACAAGTGGCTTTTCGGGTGATGTCAAAGCCAATTTGATGGGCATGCCCTTTGATGGAACCCATCTTTTTGGGGAAAAAGCAGACTTGGCCCAGGTCAGGTTCAAGGACTGTCGAGCTACGGCCAGATCCTTGGGCCTCTCCACCACTATTCGTGGCCAGTTTTCCTTTCAACCCTTTTGTGGCAATGGAAAGGGTTTCCAGCCGCATATGCCATATCCCAGACACCGTCCCTCACAGACTGCCCAAGCTGTGCAAGGACACGTTCATTCCGATATCGAAATGGATGCCAGATGTCATCAACCACACTGTGCCCAGCAGCCGCAGCCTCCAAGCACTCCTAGGCTGATTCTGCAGGACCACAGTACTCCAGTTGGTGGGAGAATTCGTCATCATCTCCCCCACTGGAGATCCATAACATCAGACAAGTGGGTCTTACAGATAGTCAAGGAAGGCTATTCTCTACCCTTTCTTTCTTCTCCTCCTCCTATTCTGGCGAATCAGGACCCGCTGATGGAGAATAATTTAAAATTGCTCCAAGAGGAAGTTACAGATCTCTTAGCCAAGGGAGCTATATACAGGGTCCCAGTGTCAGAAGTAGGTAGTGGCTGTTATTCCCACGACTTTTCGATTCCGAAGAACAAGAGACTACGGCCCATTTTAGATCTTCAGACCAGTAATCTCTAACTCAAGAAGGAGAAATAAAAAATGCTCACTCTGGCTCAGGTCTTGTCTGCCCTAGACCAAGAAGACTGGATGGTAGTGTTGGACCTGCAGGATGCGTATTTTCATATTCCCATCCTGCCAGGCCACAGGCGTTACCTGCAGTTCAAGGTAGGCAGTAAGCATTTTCAGTTTACTGTGCTCCCCTTCGGCCTTACCAGTGCCCCTTGGGTGTTCACCAAGGTGATGGTGGGGGTCACAGCTCATCTATGCAGGTTAGAAGTATCAGTCTTCCCCTACTTTGACGACTGGCTGTTAAAGGCTTCCTCACCCCAGGCTGTCGTCTCACACCATCATACTATGTTGAACCCTCTGCACACGCTGGGGTTCTCTATCAATGTGCCAAAGTCACACCTAACTCCTTCTCAGACGCTCCCTTTCATAGGAGCTGTTCTGGACACAGTGCAGTTTCGGGTTCCTGAGTAGCGAGTCTAGAATATTATGGTTATAATTCCAATGTTTCAGCCTCTATCCTGAACAGCCTGAGAATGACTCTCAGTCTGTTGGGCCTTATGGCCGCCTACATCCTGTTGGTAAATTACTCCAGGTGGTGTATGCATTCTCTGCAGTGGGACCTGAAGAGTCAATGGGCACAACATCAGGGAAATCTCACTGATGTGGTTCAGATCTCGGAAGGAACTGCAAAAGATCTGAAGTATGGTTAACAAACTGCCATTGGGTCAACAGCAGACCCCTCTCCCTTCCCGAACCAGATCTCACAGTCATGACAGATGTGTCACTTCTGGGATGGGGTGGCCATCTGGGAGAGGTGAAGATCAGGGGTCATTGGTCCCTGGCGGAGACAGTGCTCCACATAAATTTGTTTGAGCTTTGAGCTATTCAGTAGGCTTTGAAGACATTTCTTCCCTCTGTCAAGGGGAAGCTAGTGCAGGTGTTCACTGACTTCGCCACCACCATGTGGTACTGCAACAAGCAAGGCGGGGTGGGGTCGTGGACCCTTTATCGAGAGGCCCTATGTCTCTGGACATGACAGGAACAGAAGGGCATAACCCCGGTGGATCAACACCTAGCTTGTTCACTGAATGCCAGGGCAAACAAACTCAGCCATCGATGCCTAGCGTATCACGAATGGCGTCCCCAGTCAGAGGTGGCACAAGGTCTCTTTCAGTAGTGAGGAGAACCTTGGTTACATTTGACACCTCCAAAGAGAACATGCAGTGTCAGCGGTACTGTGCGTGCTTGGAGCTTCCAAGGTGGCTATCACTCGACGACGCTGTTCATCGTCAGTGGAGCTCAGGCCTGTTGTATGCCTTTCCACACATACCACTCCTGCCCAGGGTTATGAAGAAGATCAGGAGCGACAGGGCCCAAGTCATTCTTGCGGCTCTGGTCTGGGTGAGGAGAGTCTGGTATCCAGAGCTTCTGAGAATGAGTGCTGATCCTCCGATCAGGTACCCCTTTGGGAGGATATTTTGTCGCAGCAGCAGGGCAGGGTTCTCCACCCAACCTATCACCTCTGTGCCACCATGTGTGGAGATTGAGCGGGGACAGTTGATTGCTTCTAACCTCGTGAAGTTTTCAATGTTATTTTGGCAGCTAGGCGTCCCACCGGGAAGACGGTATACACATACCGTTGGCAGAAATTTTTACTATACTGAACGGAAAGGTCCATTGACCCTCTTTCTGCTTCTCTTTCTACTGTCCTTTTATTCATTCTAACCCTTGCCTAGGAGGGCTCTGCCTTGGGAACTCTCAACGGTTACCTTTCTGCTCTGTCTGTTTTTTTGCGGCTGGCTCTCTTCAAATGTCCTATGGTAAATAGATTTCTAAAAGAGCTGGCTCACTTGTTTCCATCCACATCCTTTGTTATGCCACCTTGGGACCATAATTTGGTCCTTATCTATCTCATGTGTGCTCCCTTTGAGCCTTTGCACAATTGTTCCCTCCCGCTGTTGACCATCAAAACAGCCTTCTTAGTGGCTATTACATCTGCTAGGAGGGTGAGTGATTTGCTGGCGTTATCCTGTTTTCCCCCTTATCTTATGTACTTTCCGGACAAAGTGGTGCTTCGCACCAGGGCATCCTTCATACCAAAGGTTGTGACCACATTCCATCTAGGTCAGTCCATCACTTTGCCCACCTTCTTTGCTCCCCGCATCCCTCTAAGGAGGAAGAGGAATGTCTCTACTGACTGGACCCAAAAAGAGCGTTGTCGTTCTACCTTGACCACACAAAAGAGTTCCGGGTGGACGACCAACTCTTTAAGGGGTACATGGGAGCAAGGAAGGAAGAGCAGTGCAGAAAAGGACCATTTCTCACTGGGTCGTTCTTTGCATCAAGATCTGTTAAACCTTGGCAAAGAAGCATCCCCCTGAGGGATTAAGAGCCCATTCCACCAGGGAAAAGGCTACGACTACGGCCTTGGCTCGGGGTGTCCCAGTCCAAAACATCTGTCAGGCAGGGATGTGGGCTTCTTTGCACATGTTCACAAATATTACTGCCTTGATGGTCAAGTGTGCAGGGACGGACATTTTGCCCGTTCAGTCCTGAAAGACTTCTTAGTTTAGGATGTGAGTCCGCAACCCACCGTGGGGATGGTATGGCTCAGGTATCTGGTTCAAAGGTAAGGAATATGCAGCTAGAAGTCTCTATCAGATGAACAAGTTATTTACCTTAAGTAACGCATTATCTGGTAGAGACTCTATCTAGCTGCAGATTCCTTACAGCCCCACCCATGCTTCCCCACTTTGCAGACTGATTTTATATGGTTAGGGTTGTTCCCCTTTTCAGGGCCCTAGTTTTGCACACAACTACATCAGTTACTTTGTGGCTCTGCGCTTTTGGCATGGAAAAAATAAAAAGTACTGATGTTTGCACACCTGGGTGGCACCTATGTAGGCACGCCACGTCTTAACCGACGCTGACAACGCCGGCGACGTCACATGTAGCCAAATGGAGCCACCCGATGTTGTGCCCAAGGGATATTGCTCAGCAAACCTTTCCAGATCTAGCGGTGGAATCTGCAGCTAGATAGTCTCTACCAGATAATGCATTACCAAAGGTAAGTAACTTGTTCTTTAGCCTCCCTGTCCTAGGTACCATGGGTACCATTTAGAAGGGACTTACTGAGGCTACTAAAGGTATTGTCAAATAGGAGAACAATTGTACAGTTTTATGGTCAGAGATCTGGCACTGGGGACCTGGATAGCAGGAACCCTGTGCACATCTATCAAAATTACATCAAATACCAGGCAACAAGTGTGGTGACCATGTCAAAAAGGGTCACTTTCCAACACCTTCCAGGTAGCATTTTAGGCCTGTATTATTGTCTAATTTCCACTTTCTTGATTAATCTCAACTTAGTTGTTAGACATGACATTTTTCGCATGGTATTCCCCTATATGAAATGTTACTATCAGTACCCAGGGTCTGTAAATTAAATGCTACTAGTGGGCAGCAGCCCTAATTGTCCCACATTCTAAAGTTGCACTGTAAAACATGCCACTGCAGGCTGTAGTGCAGTTTTAAACTGCCATTTCGACATGACAGAATCTTTTTCCAGGCCCAAACCTTCCTTTTCCATACTTATAAGTCTCCAACAAGGTAGGTCTAACCACCCATAAGGCAGGGTGCACGGTATTTAAAAAGTAGGGCATGTGTGTTTAAGTTTTAAATGTCCTGACAGTGAGAAACTCCTAAAGTCAAGTTGAACGGGTGTAGGGCCTATCTCTTCCATTGACTAACACTGGTATACCGCACTACATTTTAGTAAGTGCTGGCTTCAGATTTGGATCAGAGAGAGAAATGATGTTTACACTCAAATTAATTGTAATTTAAAATCCTCTTGAAGGGTGAAGTCTTAATTAAGTTGCAATTTTAGAAATACCACTTTAAGAAAGTTGCCATTTTCAGCCTAAATCAAATCTGGTCACATGACTGTAAATGGCTCTGCTGTTGTGTGTTGCATATTGCTTCCAGACAGTGAGATAAAGCAAGCCTGGGTGTGAGGGTAAAGGGTCTTCCACACAGGTGGCCATAGGAGGAGCTATACCCAGCCATGATTACACTTCAAATGATCTCGCTTGCAGCACACACAAAAAAACCTGACACCAGGCCTGCCTTTGTCTTTATCAGCCCGGATAGTTTGGAGCCAGGGGAAGGGGAAGAACTGGTCAGAGCCCCTTTTAGGGGTAGGTCATGGAATTATCCCACACTAAGGCTGGCACCAGGTATACAAGTGAGAATCTCATCAGAACACTCTTGGACATGTGAAAGATTCAGAACAAGGGCTCTCTTGCTGCCTAAGGAGGAGGGACTGCCCTGCTGATTGAAGAAGGATTGTCCCTGCTTGCATTGAACCTAGGCTGCCCAGAGTGAATTCAAGGGTCAGTTGGCTGAACTCCTGTGTGGGCTACAGCCACATAACAAGCTTCCAGAGGCCTCCCTGCAACTGTCCAGCTGACCAGCACCAACCGACCCTGCCTCCTGCCTTAGTCCTAGTTTTGGCCACTGCTGGAGTGAGTCCTGATCCCCAAGTAGTCCTCAGGTCCAGACCCTTGGCTGGCATCAGTGTGAACTCCCCCTGAAGAAAAGGTGAAGTTGCAAAAGTTTTGGGCTCCTTGTGACTGCAAAGTGACCTCTTTGCACTGAGAATCAACTGCCTGCCACAACCACCAACAGAAAGCTCCAAAGGGCCAGCTCCTTGCATTGACAGCGACTTTATGTGAAGACCGACATCCCGAGACCTGCACTTCATGCAAACAACAATCATCTGCAATGAGCAACCAATGAGAAGCTCCAGGGATGTAACCATAAACGAACTCCACAGAGCGAGGAGTAGGGGACGAGAGGCGCGGGGTTCTAGGAGCTAGCAGCCTCAACTACTAAGTATTTCACACAAAAGAGCTGCTCCTAGTTTAGTGACCCTGTTAGGATTACATCTGTGTTGTGAGCAAAGGCATCTCACAAAATGTGACGGACTGGTCTCACACACACCACCTGGTGTCATGCTTCATCTTTGATCAGTCCTCGCCCTCTAAAACCTTCGTTTGATAGAGGACGGGCATACACCTGACGACAGGGATGCACTTCTAAACTAAGTGGGGGCCCGTGAGGATGTGAGTGAAAGTAAAAATCATTATAGTTATTTTAATCAATTTTAATGTGACTAATAACTATATGATATTAAAAACAGTGAATGGTGTATGGGGAAATTTACTGTCCCCTAACTGTCACGTAAATGGTCAACATGTTTCTGCCTTGTTGGCCCAGGTTGGTCCAGGGCAGTAATCAGGACCTAAGTATAAAGACGGGGGCTCCGTTCTTACCAACAGGTGGTAAGAAACTACCACTGCGCGGGTGTGGCCTATGCCACTCTCCACTTCTGATTCGGCTCCCAAAGGTCAAGCCTAAAGGGAAAATAAAATCATATTTGAACACAGGTGAAAACAGCACAATTGGGTCACTAGACAAAACAGAAAAATCAGTTTTGAAAACACTGCATGCACCTGTATACTAACAAGTGAGTGACTACTCATGTGACATGTGACACACTATTTGTGTACACATTTACCATAGAGATGAAGTGAGAGAAATATCCCACTTGGCTTACCCTAAATGCAACGAACACTTGCCCCATGGGGGAGAGGAGGGAAAACTCCTGTAGTCAGCCCTGCAAGAAAGATGTACACACAAACCGCAATTTGCGTGAATATTGATGACAAAAAATGGTAAGGGGGGCGTGCCCCCTGTCATCAACACATACATGCTTTTTATGTTCTTTTAAGAAGAAACAAAATAAATAAAGCATAAACAACCATCCATACTCTGTGCAACCATTCTCTTGCTGCCTTAGGAAAAGTCTTCCTCGTTTGTCCTACACGGCTGCTCCAGCTCCTCCCGAATGTTAGAGTGAGGGAGAAATGTCGGTGGTTATATACTGCAGGCCATCGTCTTGATTGCTGTAAATTAGGTGTGTGTTAATTATAATAGAGCCCAGGTGTGCCTTTTCCGGTGTTCCCGCATTTAGAATGCCTGGTGAGGAAATGGCCGTAATAAAAGCCTCAGTGGTTGGCCGAATAGAGCCCAGACATGCTCATGTAAGGGGCGTCCGGTGTAAGCTGGGTCATGCTTTTTGCCCTGCTAGTGTCTGGAGTCTCACACATGTCTAGAATCAGACTTTGGAGTCACGTGCCTCCCTCTGTTTTTTTGCGCATACCTTCAGTTAGTGTCCCCGGTCTTGCGCATGTCTCTTACGACAGACGCTGTCAATGAGGCCTTGTGCTTGGCTCCGGGGCTCGCGCATGTCTGATTGCGCACTGTGAAGCCAGGCTGAGATACAATATTGCCCGTAGCTATTGTTTTAAACAGTATAGCAGATATTGCAATACCGGTACATGAGGCATATTTAAATGACATAAGCAATGTTCTAAAAAAAGATGTTTATCTGTTATCAGACTGGGTGGTATGTGTAATTTTTTTAGTATATCTGTATTGCTTCATCATGGTCGCAGTGAGAGGTGCGCTAGGGCTGTTGCTTGTGTAGTGGTCATAAGCTTAGTATTGACCTGAGCATTGTTCACCCGGACTATGTTTGTTATAGAATTGAGGTGGGGATGGTTTTATTATGCGAGAGGTTATTTATGTGTTTCTGGTGAATATAGTAGATAACGGTCAGAATATTGGCTGTCCTCACTTCATCTGATTTCAATCCTTTCAATGTCCTCATTTTTTTATGATAATGATGGGATGAGGAACACAAAAGTGTTTTAATGTCAGAAGTAAGATCAGCATCCCATCTGAAGCCATGGGATCTCATCGTTAAGGCCCTTTTCCCAGGATCGTAGCTCACTGTTTCCACCACACATCAGAATGACCCTACATATCCACTGGCAGACAGAATAAAAAGCACGGTGGAAGAAGCACTCAATAATGACTGGATCACAAGACAAGAAGCAAGCTTCCTTATTAGTGAGGGCCCAAGGATACCCAGGTTCTACATACTCCCAAACATCCACAAAAAACGGACGCCCCCGCCAGGAAGACCAATCATGTCGGGGATTGGATCAATTTTAGAGCCTTTATCGCAATTTTGCAGCTGGTTCTTACGACCAATTGTAAAAACTTCACAGTCCAACCTCAGAGACACCAAGGATATCCTCAGCCTCCTCCGAGATCTGGAGGTGGATGTAACAAATGATTGGCTTATAGCAATGGACATAGAAGCTCTTTACATGAGCATACCACAGAGACGGACCCTGGAAGTCATAGAAAACATCATCCTTAACATGGAATGGGACTTCATTACCCCACAACACTTTGTGATACCATGTGCAGATCTGGCCCTTACAGAGAACTTCTTTGAATTTGAAAATGTAATTTACCATCAAATCAAGGGCACATCAATGGGCAGCACTTTTGCCCCTAGCATGGCCTGCATCTATGTCCAACAGTTTGAGGAGGACTACATTTATAATCCTAGCAATCCTTTTTTGAACCATCTTAAGACATGGAAGCGTTACATAGATGACGTGCTGGTAGTATGGAATGGAACAGAAGAGGAAGCAACAAAAGTTTTCCAGTGGGTCAACACCAAAGACAATTACCTCAAATTCACACACACCATCAGCAAAGACCATGCAGTGTTCCTCGACTTGGACATCACCCTGAGTAATGAAGGAGCAGCCACGAGAGTACATAATAAACCTACCGATAAGAACAGCTTACTCCTTTACGAAAGCTACCATCCTAAGGCTTTAAGACAAAATCTACCATTGGGCCAGTTCCTAAGGGTCCGGCGGAGCTGATCCAGTACAGAAACCTTTGAGGAACAGGCAGCCCAACTGGAAGAGAAACTTCTAGAACGACACTACCCGAAAAAGATGGTGAAGAGAGCAAAGAAGCGAGCAAGGAACAACCCAAGGGATGCACTACTAGAGGATGTAACGAAAGAGGACACAAAGCGAATGGTATGTGTTACGACATATACACCGGCCTCCAATGCAGTACAAAAAATAATCAGGAAGAATTGGCATATTCTCAATAGCGCCGGTAAACAGTGGGAACCACCACTGTTTGCTTTTAAACGCAACAAAAGCTTGCGCGACAAATTGGTACATGCCAAAATAATGACCCCTGAAGGAGATGACCAGCAGCGACTTTGGAACCAACCACGAGTGATGGGCCATTTCTCATGCGGTGGATGCACGTCATGCAGCCTCACATCCAATACAAAAGAGGTGGACATAGGCACCGGAAGACCTTGGCACCTACGAGAATTCAGTAATTGCAATACTGAAAATGTTGTGTACCTCTTGACATGTCCATGCAACCTCCAATACGTGGGAATGACCACTAGAAAGGTGAGGGTCCGTATAAACGAACATCGAAGCACCATCAGGTGTAAAAAGACAAATACTAAACTTACTTTACACTTCATGGAAAAGAACCACAACAATTCAGACCTCAGGTGGACCATCCTGGAAGTCATGAGAAAGAGCAAATTCAACCAGACGAAAGCCCTACATATTCAGGGAACAAAGATGGGTCTATCGCCTACGATCCTGGGAAAAGGGCATAAACGATGAGATCCCATGGCTTCAGATGGGGCGCTGATCGTACTTTTGACATTAAAACACTTCTATGTTCCTCATCCCGTCATTATCATACAAAAATGAGGACATTGAAAGGATTGAAATCAGATGAAGTGAGGACAGCCAATATTCTGACCGTTATCGAAACACATAAATAACCTGTTGCATAATAAAACCATCCCCACC
The DNA here is from genome assembly GCF_964261635.1 of Lissotriton helveticus. Classification (NCBI taxonomy): domain Eukaryota; kingdom Metazoa; phylum Chordata; class Amphibia; order Caudata; family Salamandridae; genus Lissotriton; species Lissotriton helveticus. Next base: position 1,015,486,852 of record NC_136069.1, on the reverse strand, counting down.
TCAATTATATAACAAACATAGTCCGGGTGAACAATGCTCAGGTCAATACTAAGCTTATAAACACTACACAAGCAACAGCCCTAGCGCACCTCTGACTGCGGCCATGATGAAGCAATACAGATATACTAAAAACATTACACATACCACCCCAGTCTGATAACAGATGAACATCTTTTTTTAAAACATTGCTTATGTCAGCGATAAGCTCCTAAACTTCTTTAAGAGTAACTGCCTTAGAAATTATTTTTTTTACACCTTTCACTACGTTTAAAATGCAGCTCTATATAATTTTTTAATTTAGAATAATTCAAGTGTGCCAGTAATATAATATTATCTTGTGTGCCTGATTGTCAGCTAGGCCTTTAAAATGTATACTGTAAATGTCCAACATGGGCAGTAAGACAAGCGCTCTGCAATAACACTTTGTTTTGTAGTTTTGGTAATATTTATTTAAAACATGCCTCATGTACCGGCATTGCGATATTTGCTATACTGTTTAAAACAATAGCTATGGGCACTATTGTATCTCAGCCTGGATTCACAGTGCGCAATCAGACATGCGCGAGCCCCGGAGCCAAGCACAAGGCCTCATTGACAGCGTCTGTCATAAGAGACATGCGCAAGACCGGGGACACTAACTGAAGGTATGCGCAACAAAACAGAGGGAGGAACGTGACTCCACAGTCTGATGCTAGACATGTGCGAGCCACGAGACGTAGCAGGGCAAAAAGCATGACGCAGCTTACATGGGCATGTCCGGTCTCTATTCGGCCAACCACTGAGGCGTTTATTACAGCCATTTCCTCTCCAGGCATTCTAAATGCAGGAAACGGCACACCTGGGATCTATTCTAATTAACACACACCTAATTTACAGCAATCAAGACGATGGCCTGCAGTATATAACCACCGACATTTCTCCCTCACTCCAACATTCGGGAGAAGCTGGAGCAGCCAGGACGTGTAGGACGAACGAGGAAGACTTTTCCTGAGGCAGTAAGAGAATGGTTGCACAGAGTTTGGATGGTTGTTTATGCTTTTTTTTATTGTTTCTTCTTAAAAGAACATAAGAAGCATGCATGTGTTGATGACATGGGGCACGCCCCCTTACCGTTTTTTGACATCAAAATTCACGCAAATTGATTTTTGTGTGTACATCTTTCTTGCAGGGCTGACTACAGGAGTTTTCCCTCCTCTCCCCCCCATAGGGTAAGACCAGTGGGATACTTCTCTCACTTCATCTCTATGGTAAATGTGTACACAAATAGTGTGTCACATGTCACATGAGTAGTCACTCACTTGTTAGTATACAGGTGCATGCAGTGTTTTCAAAACTGATTTTTCTGTTTTGTCTAGTGACCCAATTGTACTGTTTTCACCTCTGTTCAAATATGATTTTATTTTCCATTTAGGCTTGACCTTTGCGAGCCGTTTCAGAAGTGGAGAGTGGCATAGGCCACACCCGCGCAGTGGTAGTTTCTTGCCACCTGTTGTTAAGAACGGAGCCCCCGTCTTTATACTTAGGTCCTGATTAATGCCCTGGACCCACCTGGGCCAACAAGGCAGAAACTTGTTGACCATTTACGCGACGGTTAGGGGACAATACATTTCCCCATACACCATTCACTATTTTTAATATCATATAGTTATTAGTCACATTAAAATTATTTAAAATAACTATAATGATTTTTACTTTCACTCACATCCTCACGGGCCCCCACTTAGTTTAGAAGTGCATCCCTGTCGTCAGGTGTATGCCCGCCCTCTATCAAACGAAGGTTTTAGAGGGCGAGGACTGGTCCATGATGAAGCAAGCTCCAGGGATGACCAGCTCTTCACTCTACAACCACAACTATCCACAATACTTAACCAGCACCTTGCACTGGCAGCCTTCTCCCCGTGGCCCCCTCCAACGCAAACAACAACATTTGGCCTGGACTTGAGAACGTAACACTTCAGCAGAACTAACCTAGCCCCTGTATTGGACCGTGCTCCATCATGGTCAGAGTGAATTCGTGACTGCAGGTGGTGTTTTGTGCTTCTTGGAGGTATTTTCACTCAAACTTTGAAAATTATTATCCCTGGTTCTACTGTTTGGATTTAGGTCATTTTGGTGTCATTTTATGTATTAAAATCTATGGGTCTCATTTACAACAAAATGGTGAGGTGCCACACGCCATTTTACAGTGCAGAGTTGCGTCATTTTAAAGGCACAGAGATGCATTATATTTACAACAATATGATGCATCCCTGTGCTTACCGCTGTCCTGGCACACAATTGGCTGCAAGCGTTGTGGGGATGATTGTTTTTGTGCAGGAAGGGACAACTTTCTGCACAAACACAATCACTGATGCTGTTTCCTCTTTCTATGTTTGATGCAGAATGCCACCCACATAGAAAGAGGAAAAAACTAGAAGAAATAAAAGTATTTCTCCTCGTTGCACCTCCTTACGCCTCACCTGGGGAGGCGTAGGATTCTAATGCATTCTCAGGTTTATGATATGTTGTAAATCTAAGAATGAAGCAGAATCCATGGGTGCTGCGTGGGTACACTGACAGCAACACCCATGGCATGCCCCTTTCACGCAAAGTGATACGTGAAAAGGGGTCATATTTACAAGGGGGATGTTGAAAACTGGCGTGTTTACAATGAGACGCCATGGCAGCTTACCACGCGCTCCGTGAGGCCCAGAGAAGTAAGGAGGTAGAGGATGGGCTGGCCTGGATGTGTTAACAGGTGATGTTTGTAACGGGTTTGAAACGGAAGGAATGTGTTTTCGAGTGATGAAAACAATAGCTTGACTATAAAACAGCAGTACATGGGAATGGGGCTGTAATATACGAGCAGGCTACTATGGAGCTTAATGGTGAATTGCTCCTCTCATACACGCGCAGTTTGTATGTTTGTGCACCTTCCATTTTGCATGCTGCTGAATATGTTTTTTATTTTCTTTTGGCTCCACTTCAGATTGACATAACAATTGTATGGTCATTTCGCAAGGAGGACTCATGAATTTTTTTTAGGTGACCTCAAAAGTGAAAGCTGGTATAAAAGACAATGGCTATCTGAGGGTAAATATTGCCAAGTGAACAAGATGAAAATAGAGCGTTTTTCGTACTTTTTGTTTGGTAGAGGGGTGAGTGACGCAGTATGCTGTGTGTCTCTTTTTGCATTTGACAGTCTTCCATAATGGTGTGTCCAATACGGGTGCTTTGGCGAAGTGCTTTGGCCCTGACAAATTTGCCAAAATTTCTGTGGCAAAGAAACATGTTGGCAATTGAAAAGGTATGCATGAATGGCAACCTATTCATTTTAATTTGATAAAAACACTCAGTAAATAATAAAGGATTGCTTTGTGAGTGTTTTCTCAATTTTAAATCACATTTGGTTACATCGCTGGATGTGACCTACTTTACTTCATTGCACCTGATTCCTACACTTTTCTGTTTGGACACTTTCCCTTTTTCTTTTGACAAAATGACCACCAATGATGATAAAAGTTGGCACAACTGGTGAGTACCAACCAGTTGTTCCACTGGTGGTGCGCACATGAGGGATCATTTTTTTTTCTTTTTACATTATCTTTCACGGTTTGTGATTGTGGGGTTCACACTAGGCTAACTTGAAGAAACCCCTTTGTTGGAAGACTGTCTTCTGTAAAAATTGTGTTCTTAAAGAAAGGCGGCTATACGTGGTGTGACTACTTTACAAACAAGAAATAAAAAAGAGTAGTATATAGAACGGACCGGGAGACCAGACGACCGCACACGCACGCGACGACGATGCTGAATTGATGGCATATACTTTAATCTTCTCTGAATTTTACTGGATCCCAAAATGAATGGATGATTATTAGACCTGCCAACTATATAATTATAAAACCTATTGCTTATACACCTGCCGGGACGGATGGGACGTGTAACATAAGAATACATTACGCAAAGCCCTGAAGAAGTCCGGTTTCGGACGAAACGCGTTGGCTATTTTTATCTGCAAGGTTTTTGAACAAATAAAGAAAGAATAAAACGAAGAAAACTGGCTTGAAAAATTTCTTGGGAGGACAGTTGGATTTTATCTTTTGTTACAATACGAATGCTTATTGAGCACTAACATTGTGTTTATCATATAGTTTTTTGGTGTGCGAGGTCAAATTGTGAAATTTGATGTATAGAACAAATTCATTTGTTCCTTGTTGGGATCTAGGGGGTTGTATCCCAGACCGTTTGCACCCTTACTCTAACAAATATTAGGAACTTGACCTTTGGTGCGGCCCTTAAAGCCTCAATCCCTCTTTGTCGCGACGACATAGTATATAGAACTTAGCAAATGGCAGTACACGCACACGTTTAATAAAGTTTTGAATTTAATAAAAAGCGCCTTAGAAAACTGGTCTTGGTGTTTTGATGTTTAATGAGTGGAGGGCGACCAGGTTTTCTTTTCCCTCTGTTGCTCCTTTGTGAATATATGGTTAGGACGGCGGCTCAGCAGTGAGAGCAGTATTCTTTGAATTTTTATTGCCACACTGCGTGCTCTCCCCTACCGGCGCTGTCGTGCGAGCTCTGTCTTTATCTTGACCAAGGTTTATTAACAGTCTAGATGGATAAGCATTGAATTATTTTTATGTCCGTACACCTCTGCGCCAGTTTTCCAACCTGCAAACATGGCGAGAAAAACAATCCAATAGATCTAATCCTGATTGCTGGCAGGAGTTCTGCCCCCTTCTGTCTAACCGTTTTGACCTGCTTTCTGGCTTGGAGGGAGTGGACTGACTGGTTCAAATTCCCATAGGTACTCCAGTGGTCCAGGGTTTGGTAAATGTTAAATCCACCTTGTGCAAGCGTATTGTTAACAGAAATACCCGTTTGGAGGAGGCAGCAGACCTAGGTACGGGGTTCCTTGATAGTGATCGCTCTCTGCCTGAAGAGGGTGTTGGTTTGAATATTTTGTGCCCGATAACGGAAAATGGGGATCCGTGTACCGAGAATAGTGTGGGGGGTCCACTGCAGGAAAGTTGTAATTCCAAAACGATAGCCTTTGGGCCCATAGAGTATGGGGGTCCCAGCTATCGCGGGGTGTCCACTACGATCTCCCAACAAGTTTTGGACCCCAACCCGTCCTCGCTAACTACTTTAACGCATAAGCTAAAAATTGTTTCTTGCAATATCGCGGGCTTAATGAGTAAAGTGTCTATAGCTGAGTGGACCGAATTTGTGGAGGATCATGATATTCTGATCTTCCAGGGGACGTGGGCTGTGGCCCCTATACACCCCCAGGTTATCTAAATTTTCATAAAGCGGCTCTGAAAGGGAAAAAAGGAAGACCATCTGGGGGCCTAACCGTTTGGGTAAGGCAATCTATTAATTATAGTCCGATGGAAATAATTGTAGACAGCCCGGACATCCTTGTTGTAAATCTGAAACGACCTGATCAGCTAGATATTCTCATTGTTAATGTGTACATTAGGGGACAGCCGGGTGGGAGGGGTTCCTTAACTTTTATAGATTTAGACACCTTCTTTGACTCGACCAGGTTAAATTGCTATACGCTTGTAGCTGGGGACCTAAATTGCTCGTTCGAACCTCTCAATACTGATGGCGAAACTCTATGGGCTGAGGAGGATGCACAATGGAATATTCCTTCTCTTGATATGAAGCCAATTAAGAAATGGTCTGGAAAAAATAGGGCCCCTAGTCAAATTTGGATGAAACCCATGACAGGGAAATAGCAAAATGGGAAAAGAAGAACAAGCACTGGGTTGTGGTGCTCCTATTAATTTTGTGCTACAATTGTATCACAACAACATTATTGGCTTAATATGCACCACACATGTTTATTATAAATAATATATCTTTATTTTGTCTATTATATTTTTTAACTTTCATTCAAAATTGATGATATATATATTTTTTTTTCTCTTTTTTCTCACACGGTTGACAGAAAGTGATAAAACAGTGTATTAAAAACTTTTTGTATCAAATCATGATCGGATAACAATGAATCAAATCCAATCTCTTTCTAAACAAGTACAAATTAATTCCTAAATAACTAAGGCCACTAAAAAAAACAAAAATAAATAAACAGATATAATAGAATACTTTTTTAAAGATGAATTTGTCAATTAAGAAATGGACAGAGGCAGCCCTGCAGTGGATGTGTTTTTGCCTGGAGCGTGGTTTTAGGGCAGTTAATGGACGTTCCATCTCCGGTAAAATCGGTAAGGCAACATTTGATAATGGAAAAACTACTAGCCGTATCGATTATATCTTCCTCAAGATTGAATATTGGTCAATACTTGATGATATGATGATTCTTAACCGCCCTGAGAGTGACCACAAACCACTTTTGTTGAGCTTAATCTTTAATGGTGGTGAAAGGAGTACTAACCATAACGAGATACTGACCGCGGAAGGTTTATTAACTAATGATATGCGAAGGGTCCGCTGGTCAATGATCATTGAAGACCCTGGTGTCTTATTTAGGATTAATACGGTGGTCTCTAGGACCTTGCGTATTTTGCATTCCCTTCCGTCACAGGAAGATATTATTGAAATTCATGAAGTACTCTTTCCGGAGTTAAAATCGTACTTTTCTAAACCCAGAAAGCCCCAAAGGTCTGAATCCCAGGCCTCCGGAAATGTTTGATATAATAAAACCTGTCGTGAATCCTATGGCCTGCTGGCGGCAGCTATAAGGTCAGGCAATCTGTCAGCCATTAGGAAGGCTAGGATAAACTATCGTAAAGTGCAAAGTCTTGCTAAAAAAGAGTGGGATGACCATCATTGGGAGGAGCTCCTAGATGCCAGTAGGTTGAAAAACCAGACGAAGTTTTGGCATATAGTTAAGTGGGAAAATAGCCCCCATTCCCAAGATCCAGAAAATCATGTGTCTCCTGAGGATTGGGTTGGGTTTTTTGAGTCTCAGTTTAGGGGGTTCGAACTGGAAGGTGATCACCCCCCTCCAGATATAAGTCCCTTGTCCAACCGCCAAGTTTTAAAATTTGAATGCAAAGATGTGGAGGATGCACTGAGAAAGATCCCGAATGGCAAAGCTCCGGGAATGGACTGCATCCCAGCAGATCTTTTTAAACATGACCTAGTAAAATGGGTACCATACATTGGCTTTCTTGGCAATGCAATAGCGAAGGGGGCAGGTATTCCGGATTCCTGGTGCGGAGCGGAGATCCTGCCAATTTACAAAAAGAGGGACCGCTCCGCTCCGGGGAACTATCGTCCAATAAGCCTGATAGACTCTGTACAGAAAATCGTTGCAAGGATGGTGTTAGTAAAAATACGGAGTTGGATAGAACTTGAGGATATTCTGTCTCCTCTGCAGGCTGGGTTTAGGTCCTGTATAAGTACCATCGAACAGGTGTTCCGTTTCATAATGATTTATTGGTGAGTCGTTAGCCTGGGAGGTGGTACTATATATGCCGCCTTCGTGGACCTCAAGTCTGCATTCGACTTGGTTCCTAGGGCAAAGCTATGGGAGGCACTTAGTAGTATGGGGATGCCCCAGGAGCTCTTGGATTTAGTGATTAAGCTGCATAATGATAATTTTGCTCAGATGCGCTGGGAAAGCAGGGTCAGGTCACCAAGAGATTCCCCGTGTCTCGGGGTGTGCGTCAAGGGTGCGTACTAGCACCAACCCTGTTTCTGTTGTTCATTAACAGGATTGTGCAGTACTTCCTAGCGTTCCCAACTGATGCTCCTACATTGGGTGGTACTAAGTTTCCGTTACTTATGTTTGCGGACGACACGCTTATAATATCAAAAACCCAGCAGGGCCTGCAGGCGGCCCTAAATAAATTTGAGGAATTTTGTCAAATTAATGACCTACAATTGAACGTAGCAAAAACTAAATTTATGATACTGACAAAAACTAAACCGGTGGTGGGACACGTTACTATGAATGGTATTCCGCTTGAACAGACCAATGTCATGACTTATCTAGGGGTTGTTCTTGAGAATAAGCTTTGTTGGAAGCCCCACATGGATACTCTTTCACTCAAGTTTGCCCCATTGTCGGGGTGTTTAGTTAAAGAGCAGAGGTCCTCACTAACAAAAAAGGATAGGTCCTGCTTTAAAGATATTTAATTCCAGGATTAGTTCAGCGATCCTGTACGGAGCGGACCTCTCTGGTTTTCCGGACTTAACCTAAATTGTTAAAATCCAAAATAAATTTTTAGGAAATGTAATAGGCCTCCCCCGCTCTAGCCCATGGAAGCCCCTTTTAATGGAACTAGACTGCCACTCAATTGATGATGTGGCACGGTTCAAACCGGTTTGCCTTATGGAGGAGGATCTGGACTACTCCAGAACTGGCTCTTTTTGCTAAAGGAAACATGGATGTTAGATCTGTGATGGGCTCGGGTAACCTACCCTGGTTTAAAAAAGTAAGCTTGCTACTAGTAGATATGGGATTAAGTAACTTGTGGTCTGATCCAGTAAACAATCGCTTCCCTTCGAAAAAAGCCTTTAAAGATTTATACTGGCTTTCAGTCCGACAAAAACATCTCGCACAGATAAATACTTCATCCCTGTCAGGAATGTTCTTAGAACACAAGCTCGATCCTTCCCTAGAAGATTATTGGGACATTATCACTAAGGCGAGTGATAGGAAGTTATACCATCAGTTTAGGATCGGTTCTTTGCCTACAAAAATTGGAAAGGACAGGGGGATGATTCTTGTTCCTGGTGTGCGGATCAGAGGGAGTCTATTGGTCATATATTTTTTGCATGGCCTGCCTATGCAGCCCCCCGTGAAAAATGGCTTAAACCTATTTGCCAAAACATCGGCACCCGGGTGGGGCTGGAGGCCTTAAGGATTCTCAGGACTGATACTAGGGAATGCATTGTAATAGCAGTAGCAAAATTCCTGGGTTGGATGTGGACTATCAGGACCATCCATCAGGTTAAAGGTTGACTGGGTTTAGGATTATAGTGTTTTTAATTGATTTTAGAGATTTACTTTTTATACTGTATTATTGAGGTATTGGTTCATGGTAGTAACATCTTTTTTACTTAGACACAAACATTGTTATTGTCGTTTAAATCTTTGGTTGTGTAATTTTGGATGATGCTATTTTTATGTGTGTGTCTTTTATGATGAAATATTCGAAATAAAGACGTATGAACTGAACTGATAAGCATTGCTTGGCCTTTACGGATGAACAAATTGCGGCTATCCTATCTGGTCCCTCCTTATTTCCAGATGCTCCCCTGCTAAGTAGTACTTCAGCAAGGGAGGAATGGAAAAAACTAAGCACATTGAAGAAAAAACAGGTCAGAATTGCTCTACATGGAGCGCTCATGGCCGAGTACTCTAGAGCAGGAGCAGCCCCTGCCAGTCTTTTGGTTAGAATTGAGCCCAGAATCTTTTTAGAGGATAGTAAATTTAGACTTGACTGGAGCTTTATAGCCAACAAGTGTACACAGGATTGGCTGATCCTAATAATAAGCACTGCGAAAAGGCTACGTGAGGAATTGTAAAAGGAAATCCTGAATTTGGAAGAAAGAATAAAACAGGATACTTCTCTCACTGATACAAAAGATCACTTATTAAGAATCCAGGAAGATCTCAGTGAATACAAGAATTATATGATAAACCAAAAGATCAAAGGGTTACAGCGTAATCTTGAAAGATATACCCACGAGTGGGCTTTCCCGTATATTGATAATAAACAATCAATCAGGCCCAGAACAGCAACATTTTGGAGGGCGCCAAAGAGGTAGAGGGGGAAGACAGCAGACTAGGCGCATCCCACACAACTGGACCTTCGATAATACATCTAGTGAAGAAGAAGAGGAGGGGCCAAAAGGAAATAGGGTTAGATTCAACCAACAGGACTGAAATAGCGATAGAAACAATGAGGACTTAGGCGCTTTACTTAGGTCTTTTTTAGGACAGGGACAAAGAAACAACAGAGGGGAAGGACAAACAGAGAGAGGCTGAGGGAGGGGCAACCAAGCCCCTAATGGCAAACCTTCTCCCCCAGAGTGACACGCAGTTGGGGGCGGCACCAAACCTGAATAGCATTGTGGTTAATTTGTCTGACCATGAATTGACGACAGGTGAAGAGAGGGTCTTAAACAAGGGATTGGGGTTTGTCCCCACACATACACATGATTCCTTTAAATGCAGAGTGGAATTCCATGAAACTATGCGCAGGATAAAACAAAAAAAATCCTTTGCCAATAAAATTCAAGATTCCCCTGCAGTGTTTAATACCGATCTTAAAGACCATTACAGTTCTGCCCACCGTCCACTTCTCTAGGAGCTATAGTAGTTTTTGAAGCCAAAGCTTTACAAGATATTGCCAACTTTGAAACAACGAACAACAATCAAAATCACAGGAATATCACAAAAGAGGATTGGAGTGCAGTCAAGAGCCTACAAAACGACCACTCCCTGACCATAAAACCAGCTGATAAGGGCGGGGCAGTGGTTGTGATGAGCACGAAGGATTATGATGCTGAGGTCAACAGAGTATTGGAGGTACGCACTATCAGCCCCTTAGTCGTGACCCAGCAGGTGAAATCCAACAGGCGATCCGTGAAATGGTGGGCAAAGCAAAAGAAAATAAATGGATCACAGTGAAGGAAGCGAAATTCCTTATTAATGAAAAACCTAGGACCCCAGCTTTTTATATCGTTCCTAAAATCCATAAACCTACACGCCCTCCCCCCGGAAGACCGATTAATTCGCTGATTTCTTTTTACATGAATCTGTTATTAAACAACAGGCCTTTGATAAAGACACCACCGAGATTTTGATTATTCTAGATGGTATGCGATTTGATGGTAATCAAGAGTTCTTGGTTACCATTGACATAGAATCACTATACACCTGCATCCCCCAGGATGCAACGTTGGAGGCAGCAGCGCGTGCCCTGGGGGAGCAAGAGTGGTTCTACTATGCGCCTCAGTCCTTTGTACTGCAGTGTGTGGAATTGACCCTTATAGAAATTATTTTTGCTATAAGGAGAACCTATACCTCCAGACTACAGGTACATCAATGGGTGCAACGATGGCGCCTAGTCTGGCATGTATATATGTCAGCCAGTTTGAGAAGCACGTCGTCTATCAGTCTACCAACCCCTTCCAGGGGAATATACGCCTCTGGAAGCGATATATAGACGATGTGCTCTGCATATAGTCGGGAGGAGAAGAAGCTCTCTTGAAATTTTTAAACTGGCTGAATCGGCAAGATCCAAGTTTGAGATTTACCTGGTCATATAGTAAGAGATCTGCTGTGTATTTGGATTTGGATATAGAAGTCAATGAAGATTCACTGACTACACGTGTCCACCAAAAAGCCACAGACAGAAATTTGCTTCTGTCATATAATTCTTACCATCCAAGAGCATTGAGGGACAATCTGCCGGTTGGGCAGTTTTTGCGTTACCGCCGGAATTGTTCCTCGGTCAATACATACTTGGAACAATCTGAAGAACTCAGTAAGAAGTTACAAAAGAGAAACTTCCCCCTCAAGATAATAAAACAAGCTAAGAAGAGGGCTTTGAACACTCCGCGCAGTGCATTGAAAAAGTGAGAGATGAGTGTGTCCCAGTGGTGATGCCATTCGATCCACTAGCGACAAGAATCAGAAAATCTATAAGTAAACACTGGTCTATCCTGTCTAACAAGGATTTCAAGATGCCACCGCCAAGATTTGCCTTCAAAAGGGCATGTAATCTGAAGGATAAATTAGTTAATTCCCGTCTTCCGTGGCACAAAAAAACATTGAAACTACGATTCCAAACAGTCATTTTCCCTGTGGGTCATGTACGGTGTGTCCCTTGACTAAGAAAACTTCAAGTGTGTTCCTTAGTTCGGGTAGAGAATGGTTCCTTACGCACTTCAGCAATTGTAATACCACGAATGTGTGATTGTAATCCAGTATATAGGACCTACGTCCAGAAAAATCAAGATTAGACTTGAGCACTATAAGGTCAGGAAAACTAACTACGAAATTGGTGCAACACTGCCATCTACAAAAACACAGTTTCACTTGGGTAGTCCTTGAAAAGGTAATAGGAAACCCACAGAATATTGAGAGAATTCTGGCCTCTAAAGAAGCTCGCTGGATATACCAAGAAAAAAGTGACCAATATGGGCTCAACAAATTTATTGAGTGGAACAAAGTTGGTTGAAGTCTAGAATAGGTCCAGTGTCTTTGATGGGTAAAGCCTGTTAAGAAGGTGGGATACCCTATAACTGTGCCTTTACTGGGAGTTGGGAGTTCCTCCTCTTATTGTTAGGGGCCCCTAACATGCTAAATGACCTTATAAGAGTGGCGCTTTATCCTGTCTTTTTGGTATCAGTGGTAGAAGTATTAAATTACCAACTCCACCATGGATTTTGGAGAATGTGCTTGGTAGGAGATTTATTTAACACACAACATTAGGGTAACCAGTATTTCCATATAAAGCCTAATTGCTTTATGTTAAGTTTGTTGCCAATGAGTAACTGTATGAACCATCATGTGGTGAAGATGTGGATCACCGTTTGGTGATTGAGCCTTTGTATGCATGTGATTGCCCTATTTTAGGCGGCGCCTTATGAAGATACAGCATGTGAGCAATAAGGGAGTTCTGCTCGCACCTATTGGAAATTAATCTCCAATAGGTCAGTCTAGTATAACAACGTGATGAAATATTCTATATTGGACTGGCATAGCAAAAGATGTCTTCCTTTTTGTAAAATGTACATGCGGGTTTAGCCAATGTGGTAATCCTTTTAAATATGAATCTTGGAAAGTATTATGTAAATTGGAGAAGTTGTGGCATGAACACTCGTGTTTTCCCCTTTGCAAAATCCAGAAGTGTGTCAAGTCAATGTGGAATTTTTTTAAATAGGGGAAATGGAAAGCATTACAAAAGTTCGAGCAGTTGTAGCGCGAACACTTGCGGTGCTGCTCTCTGAAATAGGTATTTATTGGGGTTCCCCAATGCAAAATGGCGCCCACGAGTAGGCGCTTCTCGAGGGCGACCCCTTGCAAGTGACTGGTGGCATTCACATGATAGGGATGTTGAAATCTGGCGTGTTTACAATGAGACGCCACAGCAGCTGACCACGCACTCCGTGAGGCCCCGAGAACTAAGGAGGTTGAGGGTGGGCTGGCCTGGATGTGTTAACGGGTGATGTTTGTAACGGGTTAGAAACTGAAGGAACCCGTTTTCGAGTGATAAAAACATTAGCTTGACTATGAAACAGCCGCACATGGGAATGGGGCTGTAATATACAAGCACGCTACTTTGGAGCTTAATGGTGAATTGCTCCTCTCATACACGTGCAGTTTGTATATTTGTGCTCCTTCCATTTTGCATGCTGCTAAATATGTTTTTAAATTTCTTTTGGCTCCACTTGTGATTGACATAACAAATGTATGGCCATTTCGCAAGGAGGACTCCTAAATGGAGTTTTTAGGTGACCTCAAAAAGTGAAAGCTGGTATAAAAGACAATGGCTATCTGAGGGTAAATATTGGCAAGTGAACAAGATGAAAATAGAGCGTTTTTCTGTACTTTTTGGTTGGTAGAGGGGTGAGTGACGCAGTATGTTGTGTGTCCCTTTTTGCATTTGACAATCTTCCATAACGGTGTGTCCAATACGGGTGCTTTGGAGAAGTGCGTTGGCCCTGACGAATTTGCCTACATTTTTGTAGCAAAGAAACATGTTGGCAATTGAAAAGGTATGCATGAATGGCAACCTATTCATTTTAATTTGATAAAAACACTCAGTAAATAATAAAGGGATTGCTTTGCGAGTGTTTTCTCAATTTTAAATCACATTTGGTTATATTGTGAGATGTGACCTACTTCACTTCACTGCACCTGATTCCTACACTTGTCTGTTTGGACACTTTCCCTTTTTCTTTCAACAAAATGACCACCAATGATGATAAAAGTGGGCACAACTGGTGAGTACCAACCAGTTATCCCATTGGTGGTGCGCACGTGAGGGGACATTTTGTCTTTTCACACTTTTTTACATTATCTTTCACGGTTTGTGATTGTGGGGTGCACACTAGGCTAACTTGAAGAAACCCCTTTGTTGGAGGACTGTCTTCTGTAAAAATTGTGTTTTTAAAGAAAGGCGGCTATACGTGGTGTGACTACTTTACAAACAAGAAATTAAAAAGAGTCGTATATGAACTTAGCAAATGGCAGTACTTCGCACACGTTTAATAAAGTTTTGAATTTAATAAAAAGCGCCTTAGAAACCTGGTCTTGGTGTTTTGATGTTTGATGAGTGGAGGGTTACCAGGTTTTCGTTTCCCTCTGTTGCTCTTTTGTGAATATATGTTATATTTACAAGGCCATAAAAAGCCACACAGGGTGGCTTTGCATGGCCTTGTAAATATGGGTCAAGCACACTGCGCCAGTGGGGCATCAAAAAAAGTAACGTCCCGGCGTCCCTAGGGCTTGTAAATAAGCCCCTACTTTTATAAATTGGTTTAATTTTTCTTGTGCTGTGTTTTTACTTTATTACTGTTTTTAAGCTGCATAAATACTTTACACATTTCCTCTAAAGTAAGCCTGACTGCTTTGTGCCAAGCTATCAGAGGGGTAAGTACAGGATAATTTAGTGACTTTTATGGTTCACCCTGATAAGGATTGAGCCTATTAATTGAGTGGGGCTTCCTAAATTAGTCATCTTTGTTCAAATGTTCTTGTACTAGTTTTAGGAAGAGGGCACCTATCAAAACTATGTCTCTAGCAAAGGACTAATGCGGTCAGTGTTACTCACTAGTACTCAGCTAGCAGGGAAACATGCATAGTTCGTAAAGGGAACCCACAGATTTGGATAATCATCATTGTCCATTGTTAGAAATGGGGGTCTCTAGTTGGCACCTTTGTCTAAATAGGGACCCTTGCTTCTAGTCAGGATATAGGGGATAACCTCTGCTCACCCCCTTGGTAGCTTGGCACGAGCAGACAGGCTTATCTCAGGGGCAGTGTTTAAAGCTTTAGTGAACATGTACAGTAATACAGTGAAAACACTACAAATGGACACCACACCAGTTTAGAAAAATAAGTAATATTTACTAGACTTAACACAAGACCAAACGACAAACATCCACAATACAATATTAAGAAGATGACTTTAAAATGGTGGAGATAGCTTAATTCAATGTAGATGGTAAATGCAACACTTTGCTCTCAAAGTACCTTGGATGCATCAAGCAAAACAAACAAAAGGGTCGCAGGGAAGGTGATGCGTCGGTTCCTTGCTTCGGGAGAGGTGATGCGTAGGTTCCTTATTGCAGCGCAGGGAAGGTGATGCGTCGGTTCCTTACCGGAGAGGAGGTGATGCGTTGGTTTCTAACTGCGTTCCGGTTACGATGCGACAAGATGGCGCCTTGATGCGATATGATGATCCGGTGAGATGTGACAAAATGGGGTCTTGGCTGCGGTGCGACAACTTTGGATGTGATGCGTGCACGCCCAACAGCTGTGCGGCAAAATCAATTAACTTTTGAGACGCGACAGGCCCTGCAGCACACTTCTCCGGTCGTGCCACAGTGACCTCTGCAGCGGCGGCACGCTTCTCCAGTAATGCAACGCGCTTGGTCTGCGATGCAACAGCGAACAGCTGCGGCACGCTTCTTTGGCGATGTGATGGCTAGAATTCCCAGCAAGGGAATTCAGGGGGGCTAGTGGTGAAGTCTTTGTGGCCCTGAGAGTTCATAACAGGAGTCAAGCTCAACTTCAGGCCCTTGACGATCTTCCTCAAGATAGTAAAAGTACACACAAAGTTCCCTTGGCAAAGGGTCCGTCTTGATTCCCAGAAGTGATCTAAAGTTCTGGGGTCTGGGGCCCAATATCTATACTGCGAAATCCTTTGTCTCTGAAAGCAGAGAGTGTCTGTACCTAGTCACAACCAGTTCTGTCCTCTTGGGTGCATCTTCCTGGCAGGAGGTGGAGACAGCATTGTTTGCGAGCAGACCTGGCCCAGGTATCTGAAAGGAAATCTCCTCCCCCTACTCTCTATTCTATGAGGGCTCAGGTCAGTGAAAGGAAATCTCCTCCCCCTACTCTCTATTCAATGCAGGTCCTATTCAACCCAGCCATGACCCATCAGACTGCTGGAGCCAAGGCCCTCTCCAGCCCCCTGTCACTCACAAACCCGACATGGAATAAACAAACCCAGCAGAGACATACTGGCTGGTTAGGCAAGAAAATACCTACTTTCTAAAAGTGGTATTTTCGAACACAGAATTTAAAAAACATCCCTCACTAAAAGATGTATTTTAACATTCTGAGTTCAGGCATACTAAACTCGAATTTCTACCTTGTTCCCTGGGTCAGTTAGGATTATAAGATGTTATAATCAAACTGCCTATTCTGGCCTATGGGAACAGGTAGCCTTGCAATAGTGAAAAACAAAGTTGGCTGTAATTCACTATCAGGACATGCCACACACATCAGGGCATGTCCTACCTTTATATGTAATCAAAAAGAGGACAATCCTATTCGTGAGTGGTACAGGACCCAGGACGGTATGGGGAAGGGGAAACTATTAAGTTATTTATGAAGCCCTCACCCACCAACCTAGCTGGTGGCATGCTTCATCATCGGGCCCACCCAGTGACACCGAATGTGTCTTGGGTGTGCTTCTACGCCTTTGTTACAGCGGAGCTGGTGTTTTGCTGAGTGTGCAGTGTGTGTGAGGTGAAAGGGAAAGTTTAAAAGCTATACAGTGGTCCCAGTTCCTGAGGGGGTTAATTTTAATGTCTGGGCGTCTGTTAGCGTTAAAAGCAAGGCAATGGATGTTAGTGGAGTAAGTATTAGGAACTCCAACATCAGGGGTGTGGTCTACATGTTTCAACCAGGCCTTTCTTTAAAACTGGCTTTCCTCAGGACTGAAAGTTATGTGAAGGTTGCGTTCTACACTTTAAGTGGGTGTATGATCAGAAATGTATTGCACGAGCTAAGGTGATATACGTATGGGAGGGGATTCCCTCTCCAAGCATTAGCTAGCGTTTTGCTGCAAATGCCCCTGAAGAGATATCCGGCAGAGGTGTTGACCGACTTTGTTGGTCACGACCCTTTAGGAACCTGTTGTGCTGTCGCGGATCTCCGAGGGCATGTCCTACCTTTCACATACAATGCACCCTGCCCATAGGGGTGACTAACATGTAGAAAAGGGAAGCTTTAGGGACTGGCAAGTGGGTGCACTTGCCAAGTCGACATGGCAGTCCCAGACTGCACACAGGCTCTGCAATGGCAGGCCTGAGCCATATTTTATAAGCTGCTTCTGTGGGTGGCGCAACCAGTGCTGCAAGCCCACCAGCAGCATTTGATTTACAGGCTCTGGGCACACATGTTGCACTGTACTAGGGTCTGACAAGTAAATCAAATAAGCCAATCATGGAGTCACTAATCCATTACAACAATTTACATTAGGGAGCACTTGCACTTTGGCACTGAATAGCAGTGGCAAAGTGCCCAAAGCATCTAGACCAGCAAAAAACATAGCAAAAACACAGGAGGAAACAGTATAAAATAGAGGGGAGACCCACAGCAAAGGTGCCAGGTCTAACATCCATCAATCAAGCACTGTATGGGCAAGTTTCCTGCCATTACTTGGATTCAAGAGCAACAGAACTTGGATCACATTTTGTGTAACAAATACGTGCCACAAGAATTATTTGCAGCAGCCCAATTAAAATACATGATGGTTAATATTTCCCAAAAACTAGCCCGGCTTTGACAATATAACCCTGGTTAAGCTAAGATGCACTGGGTCAGTGGCGGGGTGGGCGGGTCGAGACAGAGAGAAAAGAACAATTTCAAAATGGAGAACCCAATAGCTTGACTAGTGCATAAAGTCCTATTCTGAGGCACAACAATAATAAAGAAGCAGCTCTGAGAAAAGCAGGATATTTAATCAGAGTGTCTGAACCAATCCGAGCACCTGCGTCCTATGTTTTTTGTTGTGAGGTCTAAGGCCTACGTAGTCCCTCACCCTTCCTTCTTTTGCTCGGTGAAACATCAGTGTAGTGTTGGCACACATAATGGAATTTTTTTTTGTTTTTTTAAATTCATAGAATAGTTTTTCCATAAGAAAAGAGGCCAGGGTGGATGGTTATACCACGAAAATCATTTATTCAGTGGTGCAGTTGATTACCATGTCTGTCGTTGCAGAACGGCGTGATTAATATATTGACAAGTTTACTTTTCTGGTTCTTATATGACCCAGAACTGACAACAAAAAAGCATCGCTGACTGTGTATAAAACTTGTAGATGCACACATTAATATAAATGACTTCCCATTGTTGTTAAAAGAAACTATACAGAAACAACGGGCCTTCAACAAGACAGGTACAGCAGTTACGACTGAGAAGCAATGCACAGTTACTAGTTGTGGCCCTGGTAACATAGTGTTGAACTTATTAAGCTAATTAATGCAAGCACAAAAACGCGTGCAGCACGCAGGCACTGATCAGTGGCTTACCTGTTGCCCTGTGTTTGTGTGTACACGACCCTTCTTGACCATTGAAGAGGGTTGAGCGCCCCACCAGGAAGGGCTCAGTCTCAGACTGCACCAAGGGTCATGGAGGAGCTTTGCCAGACTCAAGGGGGGTTTTCACATTTACAGAGCGTTTAAAAAAATTTAATTTCAAATTTTGATGTCTAGATAATTTATGAATCTGTTAATATTACTTATTTTTCTAAACAGTCGCGGACCCTCTCAGTAGGTGTTGTCAATGCTAAAGAGTCTGCAACTCAAAGTTAAGACCCTTGCCCTAGAGGGTTATTGAAACCCTCTAATGCCTTTGCAGCATGTGGACTGGAGCATAATGTATTTGTGCCACTTTGTGGATGGCACACAATCAGTGTGTCCCGCCAGTTAGACCTGACACCCTTAGGGTAGTCTTCCCCCAAACGTTTTACCTGCTTGCCTCCAATTTAGCTGAATTTTGCTTCTGTTGGCCTTAGGACTCTGTGCACTTTACAACAGCTAACAAGTGCTAAAGTGCTTGTGCTCAAACCCCTAAACATGGTTTTATTGTCATAACCATAATTGGCATATTTAATTTACCTTCAGTCACTAGTGGAGTGCCCTTCATGTGCCCAGGACCTGTACATCAAATACTACTAGTGTGCCTGCAGCACTGATTGTGCCACCCACTTAAGTAGCCCTTTAAACATGTCTCAGGTCTGTCATTGCAGAACCTGTATGTGCAGTTTTAATGCCTTGTCAATCTGCAAGTGAAACCTCTTGCCCGTACCAAACCTTCCTTTGTAATATATATTAGACCCCCTAGGGTAGGCCTACAAAGCCTAGAAGGCAGGGTGCATTGTCTTTAAAAAACAAGGCATGTAGATTTAAATTTTACATGCCCTGGTAGTGAAAACTCTTAAAATAATGTGTCACTACTGCAAGGCCTGTATCTCCCATTAAATAACATTGGGATTACCTTTTCACATTTTATAAGCATAATTTCAAAATGGGGAGATGCGATTAGCCCAAATTTGGTGTCTCTGGAATCACAATGCAAAATCCAAACTTAGGGTTAATTCAAATTTAAATTGCAATTCTGAAACTTCCACTTTTAGAAAGTTGATATTTTCTTATTTAAACCATTTGTTACCTGCTGCCTGTCTCTCATCACATGTCTGGGTTGGGAGACAGCTGGGCTTATGTATTCCACCTAGACAGCCACACACAATGGGATCTTAGGTTTGACTTGATGGACCATCCTGGCAGGATGGGAGGACGGAACTGGACCAAGCCTCACTAAAACCTGGATAGGCTGTGTGCCTTGTTCTGGAGCCAGGGCAGGAAGGGCAGGACATCTGGGCACTTAAAAGGCTTGTCGTAGTCTCCTGCACTTCAAAGGTACTACAGGGTATAAGTACTGGACCTCTGACACCACCACATCAGTACACTTCTGATCCTGTGGATGCTCTGCCAGCAAGAAGAACTGCTGTGTTGCTGAAGGACTGGCACTCTGCTGGACTGCTGCTCTCGAGGAACTGCTGCCCTGCTATGTTGACCTGCTGCTTGCCTGGGTGAGAAGTATTGGAGCTTCATCTCTTGAACCCAAAACCCAGAGTGACGCCAAGGCTAGTTGGCTGGCCTCCTGATCAGAAATCCCAGGGACATAACAGGCTTCCAACAACCTTGCATCTGCACCTGGAGTCTGCCATCTATGAGTCTACCCTGCCAAGTGGTGCCATACCAGTCCTGGACCCTTGGAAGTGTACCTAAGGTGCTTACCTGCGGAACCAACACATCTTCTCTGATGAGCAGCTCATCCTCAAGCCAAACCAATGCATCTCCTCAGCTGAGCCGTTCATCTTCGAGCCAAACCAACACATCCCCTCAGCTGAGTGGCATATTCTCGAGCATAACCGATGCATTGCTGCTGCTGCATGAATTAGGCCCAGTGCCAAAGGATTGCATTGCCCTCGCAGCTCTTCAGAACAACACATCCCCAGCTGAGTGCTGCATCCTGGATGCTCGGAGTTCACATTGGAAGCCCCGTCGCTGGGACCTTCGGCGATGACACAACAGGACCTCACACCACAGCCTTGCTGCATCTCAGAACCGGCGCATCACTTAGACTGTGTGACGGTTCTATGCTTCGGATCCACGCAATGCTCTGCAACTAGGATTTAAGGTACTCTGTACAGCCGGCCTAACCTGATCCCTGTGGCCGGCCCATGGGGCATCACGGTCAGCCTGAACTTGTGACTTTGTCCCAGTCGATACAAAAGGGGATGATGGACGGAGCGTTTGAACAAATCAAACACTCACCCCCAGTCAACTGATCTGGGTTTAATCCATCACCATTCTTTAGTTCACTCAGCCACCCCAGTTCAGACATGGCTATATGCAAATCAGTCTGACCCTGTGCCTCCTGGGAACAGTGCAGCCCGAACTGCCAAGCCATGTCTTCCCTGGACCGGAAACAAGCATCCTGGGACCGGTTTCAGATTCATAATCCTCATCAGCCAGGCTATCTTGAATCCAGTGGCCAAGTGAACAAGGGACTCACGTCTGAGCATACCCTGCCACACTTAGGACGAACAAAGCGATACAAAAGGGGATGATGGACGGAGCGTTTGAACAAATCAAACACTCACCCCCAGTCAACTGATCTGGGTTTAATCCATCACCATTCTTTAGTTCACTCAGCCACCCCAGTTCAGACATGGCTATATGCAAATCAGTCTGACCCTGTGCCTCCTGGGAACAGTCCAGCCCGAACTGCCAAGCCATGTCTTCCCTGGACAGGAAACAAGCATCCTGGGACCGGTTTCGGATTCATAATCCTCATCAGCCAGGCTATCTTGAATCCAGTGGCCAAGTGAACAAGGGACTCACGTCTGAGCATACCCTGCCACACTTAGGGCGAACAAAGCGATACAAAAGGGGATGATGGACGGAGCGTTTGAAAAAATCAAACACTCACCCCCAGTCAACTGAACTGGGTTTAATCCATCGACATTCCTTAGTTCACTCAGCCACCCCAGTTCAGACATGGCTATATGCAAATCAGTCTGACCCTGTGCCTCCTGGGAACAGTCCAGCCCGAACTGCCAAGCCATGTCTTCCCTGGACCGGAAACAAGCATCCTGGGACCGGTTTCGGATTCATAATTCTCATCAGCCAGGCTATCTTGAATCCAGTGGCCAAGTGAACAAGGGACTCACGTCTGAGGATACCCTGCCACACTTAGCGCGAACAAAGCGATACAAAAGGGGATGATGGACGGAGCGTTTGAACAAATCAAACACTCACCCCCAGTCAACTGATCTGGGTTTAATCCATCACCATTCTTTAGTTCACTCAGCCACCCCAGTTCAGACATGGCTATATGCAAATCTTTCTGACTCTGTGCCTCCTGGGAACAGTCCTGCCCGAACTGCCAAGCCATGTCTTCCCTGGACCGGAAACAAGCATCCTGGGACCGGTTTCGGATTCCCAGTCGGGCATGATCAGATATTCCTTGTTGGCGCTTTGTGCTTTTTGGTGCTATTTTACCTTCAAATTTTAAATGAAATATATCTCCAGTTTACCTGATTAGATTTTTGTCATTTTGGTCTAGTTTTATTTATTAAAATCGACTCTATTTTCCTAACCTGGGTGTGGGATCTTTTTGTATGGTGTTTTCACTGTATTTATTGTTTGAAGTGTTGAATGAATACTTTACACATTGCCTCTAAATTTATCCTGATTGCACTGCACCAAGCTACCAGAGGGTAAGCACAGGTTAATTTAGGGTTTTCCTGCCTCATACTCTGACTAGAATTGTAGTTGCTGCTTGACCAGGGCTCATACCCCAGTCAACCAAAATCCCAATTTCTAACACTTCTCCTATACACATGCTTGCACAACATGGAGCGCATGCATTGGCAAAGGGATGGCGGTATTCACATAACTCCTTAGCCTTACCCAAATGATGAAATGCCAACTTTTGATGCCTTATTACAACCAGTTCCAGGGAATTTAATTCATATTAGACATTGTTACCAGTTCCTTCTTTATTATTGGCAGCTGAGATCGCGTTTAGTGTTACTTTTCCTCCAATTTACTGATCATTAGTTAAAAGATTCAGAAAGATTTAATGACAAAAACTGAATAACTGGAGGATTGTTTTTAACAAAGTAGCCTGACCCTTGACAACATTAAAATATGCATCAATTAGTCATCACTTTGAGTAAAAAAAATCTCTAGCGTAATGATAATTATTTAAATATAAAAACAATTATCTCATTACATGATAATGAGACGACTGGAAGTCATGGTGCTGGTAGTGTTTGAAATATAAACGCTTCCAAATTCCACTCGGCATTCTTTTACATGATACCACAGCACACATTTCAAATATATGAATTTCTCCAGTTGTGTTCACGGTTTCGTGACATAAATCACTCTGAATAAACATGACATACTTCACCAAAATATCGTAGGTTGTAGCAGTGGCACTTATTATCTGTGGTGTATTTGTTCTACGGGAATTTACTGGTAGTGGTGCATATGAATGAAATTATATTTGTGCACAATTACACTATTTTTATTTTGAATCTTTTTCAAGACTCTATTCCACGGTCCCGAGACAACTACGGAAGCGTTGTTGCAGGACTTATAATATATCAATACTTGCGGTCCACTTCTCCAATTTACTCTAGATAATATGCCTTATCGCGTTCACTAAGGAATCTAACACAGATATAGGGCGGTAGCAGGCTGGTGAGAAGCGGTCGCCCTTTGTATAAATAGGGACTATAAGTGATTCTGACCAAGTACTCAGGAAACCTGTAGCTTATACAGTACCTAACATCTGAGTTAACAGTGGACCCCAGAGGGGGCATTAGATTTAAAAAAGGTCAACTGGTATACCGTCAGGGCCAGGCGTTTTTCCACCTTTAACGTATTTAACCTCCTCAAGAGAAGACTTAGTCTGGAAGTAGCACTATGGGATACTAAGGAAGAGGGTTCCATAGTATGAGACACTAATACTATTGGCTTATTATCTGGCTTAGAATACATTTTCCTAAAATGAGCAACCCACTCTATATTGGTGTTAGCTGCCTTCATTCTAGGGGTGGACTCCTCTCTCCTGTAAGGGCTATCAATCACACTCCATAAGGCTGCACTATCCTTCTTAAGACTGGCTTCATAGAGTGAGTCCAATGCTTTGTTCCCTAAATCTATTTACCTCCCCTTCAACACAGCTCTGTATTCACTCCTCCTTTCATTAATGTCTTCTGCATTCCTAGGGGTCTTGTGCAAGGCTTCTTTAAGATGTTTCTCGGCCTTAGAACAAGTTGAGTCAAACCATCCCTGTCTGTGACCATTAGAACAGTGCCTTGTAACAAGTAGGCCTTCCTTAGCCCCTTGTATTATCTCAAGGAAGGCATTAGTGATATCACTGGGCGTGGCAGAAGCCTCTAAACATGTATCAAAGACTGATCGATGTGATGCAATCAACCTATCCATAAAGACACCAGTATCAATCTCCAGCCATCGAAGGGAAAGACCATTGCGTGTTGCAATCTCAATCTTGTCACAATACAAGGACTAGCTGGAGATACTCGGGTGGTCAAATGTTTTAGATTTAAATCTATACACTAGGGGTAGAGATCGCTCATGGCAATACTATGGGTAGTGAAATTAGCAAGGAAGCCTGAAAGAAGATACGATATAATCAATAACAATGTTTCCCCTCTGCCATTAAAGTACTCTTAAAATATGCGCAGAGGGCACAAATTTCATTGCAAAAAGCGAGATCATATTTAAACAGCATTTCATTTATTTGTCCCCTTAGCTGGAGTGCTTGAAATGAGATAGAGGATAACCATGTATGTCCGTCAGGCCGCAGGCCTTACCCAAAGGGCACAAATAGATATTAAAATCTCCACCCCAAATATTTCTGTTATCTTTCACACTGCTATTACAAGTGTTTTCCAACTCGAACTCGAGTTGACCCAAAATATTTGGAAGGTCACTTGGTGGAGCATTGTTATAGAAGTTAACCAACACTTCTTGAGAAATGAGAAAAACACTAATGTTGATCAATTGTTTTTAACAGGAGGAAACCAACATTGATATGTTGCAAAAAGGTAATTAAATAGTTTGAGATGTAAATAGCTAAGCCACCCTCAGGGGTAGATGTATCAAGCCTTTTGCGAATTTCGGTCTTTGCGAATCGCAAAAGGCTTTTTTAGCATTTTTTGAAATGTATCAAAAAATCTGAAAATAAGGAATCGCGAAAATTTGCGTTTCCTTATTTTGCTTAAGCATTTAAGGAATCGCAATATTTTGCGATTCCTTAAATGCGATGTATGTGGGTTTTAAAAATTGCGAATTTGGGTTAAGAAATTGCAAATTACCACCAACTTGTAGTTGGTGGTAATTTGCGACATCTTTTAAAAATGCCCTATTTGGCATTTCTGAAGGTGGCATGTGACGCACATACATGCCCATAGGGCATGTATGTGCGCCATATGCACACACATGTAAAATTCAAGGGTGCAGCAGGGTGTCTTTGAGACACCCCTGCACCCTTGAAATTATTCTCAATTTGCGAATTCGCAAATTGCGATTCGCAAATTAAGAAATATTTCACAATCATTCTTATGGGCCTCCTGACCCATAGGAATGCATGAGAAATTATTCCTTAATTGCGAATTCGCAAATTGCGATTTCGCAAATAAGGAAGACTAAGAAATCGCTAAAAAATAGCGGTTTTCTATATTTACATTCCATTTTGCGATTTCTAAATAGCGATTCCTTAAAAATTGCTATTTAGAAATCGCAAGATGGAATCTTGATACATCTACCCCTTAGTTATTCTGGGTTTTAATGAAACTGCTGGAACAAACAGTCCTATGTCAATTAATAAGAAAAGGTTCTACGCTCCAGATCTCCTGTAGACATACAATGTACAATTTAGTAATAACATTCACCCATTCCATGTTATCGACCTTACCACGGAGCCCTGCCACATCCCATAATAAAATAATACATGAAAGATCTTGATTACTTTGCAGAGGACAAGTACCTGAGTGAGTGCAGTCACCCAGGTTTTCAGGGGAAATAGGGAGTGGGGGTTGGAGATATCAGAAGGCACTGGTGGGGAAAGTGCAGAGGAAGAACTAAGGCTACCGTATTTTCTGGAGTCATCGATATTTGCAGCAGTGCCTAGTGGGAGTTCTGCAGCAGACATTACTGGGAAACATGCAGCAGAAGAGCTAAAAGCCGCCATGTATTCTAGAATCTTCAAGTTTTAAAATTGGATGTTCTGCATCAAGTCAATCTACACAGAGTAGGGAGGACAGCCTTTTAAAACTATTTACAGTTGGTATAGCAAAGCGATAATCTGGGATGTGCCTAGTTGACACAGGTGGGTACCAGAGGAATTTTATGCCACTGCCATGGAGTTGTGGCTGATAAAAATAGACAAGCGGCAATACTGATACTTGGTGTAAGGGAATTTTGGGGTAACTAGTTTGAGTCAAAATAGTGTTTACCAAGCTAGGCCACTTAAAGGACAGTTCTACACAGTCCCCTGGAAGTTTTTTGGGCCATTGCCACCCGTTTTAGCCTTCTCGCCATTTTCAAATCGTCAAATAGAACAACCCCAGGTTAGTTTTTTTACCCAACCAAATAAGTGATTTGTTTCTCGTGCTTCCCATGGTTCTAATTGACCCTCTCGTAGGTTGAGCTTATTGGCTAAAATCACAACGTATGGTGTGGCATTCTAAAAAATCAGAACGAACGGCGCCACAAGGCAGGAGAGGGCACAGCTTTTCTAGGTGATTTTGCTGCCACTCAATTAGATTTTCTATTCAAGCGGCAGCTTTCTGACTGAGAACAGTTGCGACTGCCCATGACCACCCGTGTTGGAGAAATCTTGCCGGGTGCCCTCCAAGCGACTGAAAATCGTGCTAAGGATGCCAAATCTTGCTCACACTGACATACTAACCGTTTTTTAACCACGCACAGGAACAAACTCTGTCACGCAGCCATCGGAAGAATTTTGCGGGAACTCCGTGTTTCAAGTGTAATGCAAAGTTGCCAAAATCCTGCCAATTCTGCTGGAGAAGCAGAATGTATCGCCCATCCCTTGCAATTATACAACTGTCATTCAATGTATCTCCATTGATGCACGAAATAACCCAGTTTGGCAAATTCCTTGGCTTAACACTTAAATTGACAAAATCTGAGATATTTATTTCCGATGAAATCTGCTGTATTTGAGGCTGACGAGTGACCTGAGCGTTAGAGGATTTCACTATTCCAATAAATACATGTGGTTATGACTTGGAATCAAGATATATTATGTTCTGACTTTAAGACTGTTTATGAGTTTTTACTTTGGAACGTAACTGAAGGTCCAGGTATGGCACTATAAAAGCAGTTTTTTTGTCATTAACAAGGCATTGCCTACCATACATCTTTACTTCTTTAAAATATATTAATTTCTTCTGCTAGGCACACCTTCAGTCATCTCAGAAGTTTTCTCTGAAAACTATTTGGTAATGTACCCAGGTGAGAATTAAGTGGGAGGTCCTGGTACTTCTGCACAGTAAGCTGTTCTAGTACTTCCCATCTTCCAGCAACTATGCCTCATTAATGGTTTTGGTCTGGCATTAGCCAAGACCCTTAGATTGCATTAATAATATGTGTATAGTATACCTAGTTAAAAGGTTTCAGCAAGCCTTCTTCATCCATTCATCTGTTATTATGTCATTAACATTTTCTTCTGCCCACTAGAGCATGCAGCATGTGCAAGTGCATCAGTGCACTTTAGTCATTGGCTATCTTCACTATAAATGATGGCATTCTACTGTTTCACAGGAACCACATACACACACAAAATAGTTACATTTAGTGCCAGGGACTACAATGCAATGCGTGATTTTCGAGATCAAAAATATATTGTGTTTTCAAACAATTCATTTTTCAGATTCAGTAGGGTCTGTCAGCTTTCCCAAAAATTACGGTTTGGAAAAAAAATGGAAAAAGCCAAAAGGTTTGCAGCCAATGCCAGATCTATTGGCTTTGTCAGTGCATATTTTCCTAAGTGAATACTACATAGCTTCCTAGGAATGGCTCAAGCTAAGCCAGAGTCACCAGTATGCTTGGAACACTATAGAGGTCGAACCTGAACAGTCGCGCTTGGTAGTGAGGGTTTTTTAAAGCTTTAAGGACAGGACTGTAATTTCCTTCATCGTCAGTATTGACACTCTTCCAAATTCCAGCTTTGCCCACTATAAGTGAATCATGATAAAAAGAAAAGACATTATATACTTTTAGAGATATGTTTAAAACAACAATTCATTTGCATGAATTCAAAGAGGGGGGTAATTTTAATTCCTTAGATTCTCGCTATATTTTAGGATATTATGAGCTTGGTGTGTGCATAGGCAAGTTGCAAACAGTGATTTCATATTGTGCAGCAGGTTTTTGCAAACTGTCATTTTGTGGTGTGACCAACGTACTACTAATAAGTTACATTGTAAAATATCCATTCTGAGATGGGACCCAAAAAATGATTTATATAATGAATATTAGGCAGGTCACAATTAGCTGTGCCCTGTGAATGGCTGCAAATGCAGGTTTGGTGGCCGAAAAGGGACAGGCATTGCATGTGAGTTCCCAATTAGGAAAAGTGTTTTAAAAGCAGCACGTGCCCACGAATGGAAAAGTTGCTTCTTTTAAAAATGTTTCCTGTTTGGGACCTGGAATCCTCCACAGGGCGGCTCTAGGCTCATGGCGGCCCTGGGCTGGGAGCGTAGGTAGGGGGCCCCGGAAGAGGAGGTCTGGGCGGGGCTGAGCTCGGAGGCCAGTGAAGAGGGGGGGTCAGGGTGTTTGGAAGTGGAACAGAGCCGGAGGCCGCCAAATCCCTTCCAGGGGCCGCCACGCAAATATGTATCCATCCTCAGAGGATTATTATATTAAGGATATATATTGGCGTGGCGGCCCCTGGGGTTTGGCGGCCCAGTGCAGGTGCACAGCTTGCACATCCCTAAGGCCGCCCCTGCCTCCAGGTACCACGGGAAGTACCTCGCGAGTAGGGGGTTGTGGGGTCCCCATCCTGACGTCTGTGGCCACTGTGGTGTGCGCCCAGGATGGGCCCCTGATTGGAAACTGGCCGCGAGCACGTTGGCAATCTTGGTGTGATCACAGCTGCGCCGTATGTTCGCTGGCAGCTGCACACTCATCTCTGGTCCTTGGGGTGAAGGGAGGTCCCCGCCCAACTTGGGCAGAGGGGTGAAGGGAGGTCCCCGCCCAACTTGGGCAGAGCGGTTACCTCCCCTACCAGTGGTGATCACTTGTGTAGAGCACACGAGAGCAGATGGAGTGGCATGCCTCAACAGGCTGAGTGGAGTAGAGGTGCCCATACTGCGGTACCAGTGAGTACGCGAGTTTCCCCAATGTGCATGTGTCATGCCCTGACGTGAGGGTACATTGCCAGTGAGGATGTCACATGATTGATATTGCATGGTCTGGGCTGCACCCTAGATACCGTAATGGTGACCTGCAGATGCCTAAGGAGGGCCTGATGTGATTATAACATGGGCACGCTAATAATGTTTGCTATGTGCCCTGCTGTTGGTGTCTGTGCATAATTTTTTTTATGCTGTCCTAGGTGATGTTAGGATGTTCACACCAAGGAGGTGCTCATGGTATGTGTGCTGCAAGTGTTTGCTTTGGTGCACTTTTGCTGATACTTTTGCCTATGCAAAGTGCAATGTTACCAGTAGTTACTGGTTATTTGCTCGAACTGTGAATTATGATGGTGATGACAGTGGCCCAATTGGACCTGTAACGTATATAATCCCCTATAAAGCGATACCTAAGTGCCAGGGGGCACAGTGTGCATATGTGATTATGTTCTAATGTGTTTTTTGAGCAATACAAAGGCTATTTTTATATAACCTTGTATGGAGTATCTTTTGTGGGGTGCCTAGTGTGTCACTGCTATGTGAGTGTGCTGCACAAATGGTTTACACATCACCTCTGGGAAAAGCCTGACTGCCCTGCCAAGCTACCAAGGGGGTGAGCAGGGGCTATCTTCCGCGTGTAACTCCCTTGCCCTACAACAGTGATGGTTTCTGCCTGGCTTAGGTGCGTACCCTAGCCAACCAGAACCTCCATTTCTAACAGGACCACATCGGGGGGAACATGTATTGGTCCCTAGGACCACACCTTGCTCCCCAAGGTTACCGTACATGATTCACAAAGGGTAAGCTGCCTCACCGGGACAGATTCCCCTTTGTAAAATTAAATACATCACTTTTGATTTGTTGGTATCTGATCAATCACTTTAGGCGTGCCAATTTTATATTACACAGAATCAACTGCACAAGTTCAGGGTCAGATTTGCATTGGTGGCACCCAGTGTGACAGTCTTTGTTGTCGCTCCAGCAATTACTTCCTTCTCCAAGGATTATTTCACAACCACCCTCTAACAGTGCCCGCCATCTATCCCTAGCCCTTCTTGCACATTGATTTAATGTCTTTGATAGTGCTACTCATCCCATGTAGGGTGTCAGAGCACTTTACACAAATCACACTTATTACACAGAGACAATGACTCATATAAATGTGTAAATCAGAGTGTTTCACACAGAGTTTTGTAGACAACTAGCTCATGGCCTTGTCAGTGCAGCATTCTAACTTATATTGTGTGAAACCTATCTTATACTGTGCGTAATGCATGGTTCAAACTGATGACGTACATATTCACAGTAATTTCTGTCACAAACCGGCCCCTCATAGCTCTATATTACATGTCATTATTCCCCGGTCCATCAACTATAATTCAAATTTGCCGCATTGTAAAGAGCAAGTGTATAATGTAACACCTGGCACCGTAATCACATGCAATTTACAATGTAGACTTGGATCCGAATAGCTCCCCCCATATTTGGTACAAGCAAGGTTTCTAGGCCGGGAATTATAACATGGCATTATGAAAGTTGTAAGTTTTCTTTCCCCTTTTGACACAATTAAGCTAAACCACTCTAAGAACCTGATTTGTAAAGGGAAAACCCAGGATTTGAAAGCTGTAAACTGGATGCATGTTTTTGGGGCACGACAAGTCATATGGCAACACTAAACCTGAGCTATGTTAGTCTTCAAGAGAAGCCGACACTCCAGTACTCCTCAATATCTTCTCAGCTGTGCGACCCACAGCTAAGTAATCCTCAGGGAATGCTAATATGTTGCACCCATCACTTGGCACTCCTCTAGGTAAGTTCGGGGTTGCCACCCTCTAGCAGTATTACCTCATCAAAAGGCATAAATCTAGTATTACACGAATCCTGTAATCATCTGTCCGTCTCTCAATCAGTCCTTGACCTTTGTACATTCATTGAAGCCTGTTCGCTGCTTGATTGCAAATGTGTTGTGTGGTATGTATGCAGTGCTTACTTTGTGCCACTGGTTGCCAGTGGGCAGAATTGTCACTTTTTTCAGAGGAATGGCACTCTTTTTTACCTCTTTCACTGCCCTGGTCCAATTCCACAGCTGCTTTAATTTACATCAGCAGGAGACAGCAGACAGACCCCTCTTTCATTTCCACTACTGTCATGGACACCAATGAAAGACATTCCGTGAAGTGACCCTTAACCATTCCTGGGGTTGGCAGCCCTTCTTCTGCTTCCACAAGGCACAATGGAAATATTCGAAGAACTGTTGCTCACACTCCTGGATGCAGGCTTTTCGAAGGCCAGACTGAATGTAGAGCCACTGGGTGGGATATATATCGGGCGATGTCAGTAGGGATGCTGCAGCCGCTGATGAGATATGAACAAAAGGTGAGGAAGTAAGGCCTGCCTCACTGAAATATACCCCCTCCTTCATCAGTCTGACAAGAAAATATTTTGGGGCCCTGCACTTACCTTTGTTTTTTAACATGTGATCATGTTCTAGGCGTGTGTGTGTGTGTGTGTGTGTGTGTGTGTGTGTGTGTGTGTGTGTACGTGTGTACGGCTCTGAGCCTCTGTGTGTTGATTTTTTGCATGGGTGATTGTATTTTTTTATGGTTTAAGTATATGACTTCCTGCTGATCAGTGTCCAGGGATACCTGTATATATAGTGAGCTTGATACCAGTGTCATTTCCTGCATTAGATTGAGTGCATCAAGGATTCCTTCATGTGCGTTGCTGTGTTTGCATTTGTATGGCTATCTGGTAGCCAAGCTCTGTATATGTATATGTCTGTGTGTGTGTGGGGGGGGGGGGGGGGGGGGTTGAGAGAGAGCTATCTTGGCAAGGTGTGAATGCATGACTGTTTGCATGCACTATACAAAAGCCTAACCTATTGGTTTGGTCAGTGCTTGTTATATTGTCCATTTTTCAACATTGTTTAAACGTACACAAACTACATAAAAAAAAATATGTTTTCATGATCAAAAACATTTTTACCATCATCTGTTAAAGGGCATAGGATGAGAATAGACGTTGACTAATCAAGGACAACAGAGATTTGCAGCGACAGCCCAAGCACGTGCTTGGCGGTCACTTTCTGTGCTCCGATGTTCCTCCGAGAGGATGAGCTCATGAGCACACGGTCGTGTTACTAACGAACGTGCTACTGGATATTCTGTCAACAGATCCCTCCGGGGTTTTAGCACCGCAGACGGAATGGGACATCCATGGCTACTAGCGCTGCCGCCAAAAAATAGCAACTGCCCTTGTCCTTTCCGACTCTCTGAGGTCCAGAGGCAGAACGCTGTATTTCTAGACACATTAAAATGTCCAAAT
Organism: Lissotriton helveticus; assembly: GCF_964261635.1. Taxonomy (NCBI): domain Eukaryota; kingdom Metazoa; phylum Chordata; class Amphibia; order Caudata; family Salamandridae; genus Lissotriton; species Lissotriton helveticus. The sequence continues at coordinate 1,015,454,612 of NC_136069.1, read as the reverse complement.
ACTGTGTTTAGTGTTAGGCTGTAAAACGAGCTTATGACCGAGAAATGTATTGCATATGTCTCTGCTCGATATCTCTCGGATTTGCCTTCCTTTTAAACAACACCTTAAGCAGCGAATGTGCAGAAAGAGTAACAATTTAGCAGTGAGTTCTGGTGCGCATCACTCATAAAAGAGGTGTTTAAAAAAAAAAAGACAGAGCATAAATAAAAAGCTTGTAATCCTTGTTTAAACCAATTTCATTTTAATCAGCACAATGTCATGCATTCTGTCACGACTTTTCTGTTTCTTTGACAAAACGTGGTTTGGCAGCTACTACACGTGAATAGGTTCTGAATGATTTTCCTCCAGTGTAAAATTCAACAATAAAATCACATATTTGAAGAAAGGTGCCCAATGAACAGGAGAGGAAAGTTTGAAGAAGGCAAAAGTATTTTGCAGGCATTCCAAAGTTAGATAGGTGTACTCCTGTTTTTGTCACAGACTCTGATCTTAACAGACCCAACTGAACACTCCATCTGCCCTTCTCCATGGGTATCTAAACAATATATGCTATTTTTTTTTTATCATTATCCTATGATCAAGGTCGAGTGAGGTTGAAAATCGTCATGAGCTTTTTATACAGATAGGGTCAGATTTCACTTGTACAAAACCAGAAAAATTCAGCTAACTATAACTTGCACCTCAGCAATGCACTACTTATGACCACACATATTACATCACTCATGACATGGTCAGTGTCATCACTGTTGACATCTCAAATGACATCACTGATGACACCATCCAGTGCGTGTAAGTATTTTGTAAGAGTTTATGATTGCTAAACGTATATACTAAGCTACTACAAAACAAAGTAGGATACTAGGGGTACTACTAATCAGTGATTCTACTTTTAATATATATATCATGTGAGTGGCTGTGTGACTGTATGTATCCTTGTGCGTATTGGTGTGTGAGTGGCTATATGGGTGTATAAATGGTTGTGTAAGCAGCTGTGTGAATCAGTGAGATGCTGTGTTGGTGGCTGTATTAATGAGTGGGTGTTTCAGTGGATATATGGGTCAGTGAGTGATGGTTTAAGTGGCTCTGTCAGTGGGTAAGTGGGTGTTTAGTGACTGTATGGGTGAGTGAGTAGGAGTCTGAATGGCTGCATGAGTAAGTGACTGGGTGTGTTTGTGGCTGTATAGGTGAGTGAGTGGCTGTTTGCATAGGTGTTTTGATATGTGACTTTGTGTGTGAGTGACTGTATTGTGCAGTGAGTGTCCGTGGGAATGGCCTACACAGGGGCTAAACATTACAGAAGCATGCATTTACTTCCTCGAGCTAACACTTTTGAGAGAGATATGAGGATGAGTAGCTATGGATGCCTTTGTAACTGAGACAGACTCTAAACTGTGGCAGGTGATGGAGACCATGGGGTTCGAAGAACCGTTGGTCACCCTTCTCCGCAGACTGCACGCCGCTACAACAGTGAGGATCCGATTTGGCCCAGGTGGGGAGAAGAGAAAGCCCATTCCATCGACTGAAGGTGTACGCCAGGGATGTATCCTAGCTCCTTTTTTGTTTCTGGTGTACACCACGGTCTGGAAGGTTATTTGTTGGAAACCTCTGCAGACTTTCCCCAGGTTAATGGTAAACGGATACCGATGTTATCTTATGCAGATGACACGATGTTAATGACCCTAACCGCCAATAGCATGCAAACATGTTTGAATGCTTTTGACGCTTTTATGCAAGGATTAGATCTAAGGGTCAACTTCACAAAGTCCTTTGCCATGGCCTGCGTGCCCTAAAGGGGTAAAATATCGCAGGTATATGGTGAATGACTCAATTATTGTGAAAGTCGATAATTTTAATTATCTGGGGAATCTATTTAATAAAACCTTGAGCTGGGATCCTCTAATATCAGCCCGTGTTCAAAAGGCCACACAATCCATAGAGGCCCTCTTCCGTTTTGCAAGTAAATTGGGTCAAAAGCCGGCTGCAGAACTGAACATCCTATGTAAAGCAAAATGCATCCCTGTTGCAACTTATGGCGCGGGAGTGTGGGGGATACAAAACTGTAATAAATACAAATCATGGAAAATAAGTTCATAAAGCGCCTTTTATCTGTCCCACCTGGTACTTCAAATATTTTTTGTCATACGGAGGTTGGTCTTGAGTTTGTGAGTGATACTATTCATGTCTCTCCTTTGCTGCTATGGAGCAAGGTTTGGAGATCTGATGATTTGAAACTCACAAAGGAAATCTTGCAAGACTGCCTTAAGCTTGACCATTCCATGGAGATACCATGGTTACTATATGTAAGGGAAACCTTTCATAAGATTGGATTGGGACATATATTCCTAAATCCCAAAATTGTTGGCAGGGAGACCAAATTAACAATTAAGGACGCCTACCGTACAAGTTTAGGTATGTTAAGAAGTAGTGAGCATGCAGTGTATGATAGGAGTAAGCTTCAACAGCAGCCCTACTTGTAATACATTATGCATGCCCAATGGCGTTTTTACTTGACAAGGTTTCGCCTTGGCAAGTTGCATTTTCTTTTTGCTTTTCCTAAGCAAGCAGGGTGTTGTGAGAGACTTCCCGCTTGCCCCTGTAACAATATAGTTTCACAAAATACTGTGCACCTCATTCTCTTTTGTAATCTGTATAAAGATCCACGAAATCGGTTCATTAAGCCTGTTCTGTTAACTCTTGGATCCCGCTATTACAAAGATGGTTATGAACACTTATTATCCTTATCAAATCCAACCATATGTAGTGCTGTGCTTAGCTTTATTAGAGTAGCGCTCACTATTAGAAATCAATACTGAACAGCATTATTGTATACCAATGACTATTATCTGACATACATCCAACAGATTATTGTATATGTTGGTATCCACATGAAATGCACATGCACTTACAATATTTTCTGTTTATATATGTGGTTCTTTACTTTGAATGCATTGCAAATTTAAATTGGATATATAATATGTGTTTTGGATGTTAATATAACTGTATGGCTTTTTTGTTTTAATTCTATGTGTAATGTCCTTTTTAAACTGTTTATACTTTTATGATTCTATCTTTGAATCGAAATAAAGTTTCCTGACTTGACTCTTTTGTAAATGGTGGAGATGTGAGGAAGTGGGTTCTGATCCCCGTAAGCCCTCCTGATTTTGCAATCTCAGCTGTGATTGAGGTGCCCAAATGGAACAGTAAGAGGCCCTGCACTGGTTACATGGAAAAACTTGTGCACACATCTGAACACGTGGCGGCTGAGTGACAAACACTGTTTTCTGACTCAGCCTTGTATCTGCAATAGAGCTACACACCGGTAGCTCTATCACACTGGTAGCTCTATTGCAGACAGGACCTAAGTATACATTTGTTCTGGCCTGCGGAGTCCTAATGATTTTGAGTGAACATCCAAAAACAAACATCTCCTTTCCTTTTAACTAAAGTAAGTCTATAGTGCTTGACAATAGGTTCACATATATGATATCCATATCACAAATATAGTGTGGTCAAAATAATGAGACAGTAAGTGCAAATAGATTAGTATAGATTTACTATTCTTACCTCTATAGCTACGTACCTTGAAAATATATAATATTACCAAGGTACACAATGTTGAGTTAAGTATAATAAAACCTTGCTTAGACATAGACACTTACCATCACAATATGTTGGTCCTTGATATTTTGGACACGATATATTGTTCAAAGGCCTCACTATATTTCTACTTTAGGTGAAAACTACACACAGTATTGAATTGCTTTGGCTCAACATAAAAATGAGTGCATAGGGATTAATGCAAATTTTTCTATTTTTAAAACTGTCCTACAAGCAAATATTTGGGCTCCTTCATGCCTTCTGGATTTTGCAATATTTCCCTGTTCCAGGCATAACAAGATTAGGGTTTTGTTTCAAACAACCCTATTGGGATAAGTTAATTATTCTGTTAAAAGGCTGGTAGTTCAAAAGCTTCCCCCAGACAATAAGCCCATTTCTTTGGTATTAGACGCCTTCCAGTAAAGACAGGGGAGACATTGCCTAATGTGAAGAACTGACACTCTCTGACATGTGTGTGAATGCCTTTCTCACAGGGAAAAATGGGGGAACAGGCAGACCTCTGGAACCAGTGAAACTAGAGATTCCCTTGAAAGCAGGCTGGCCTAATTCCTTGCACAGCATTGTGCGATATTTAAAAATGGCAGAGTCAAGTTTGAGTGTGAAAGACCTTTACCTTTCCTATGCTCTCCCTGTAACTGACACTGCTAAAACGTATTCCTTCTTTCCCAATTCAAAAGGGAAGTCTGCCTTTTGGACAATTGGCAAAAAGCTCTTGCCCACATTCCAAAAGAAGCATATTTTGCAGGTGTTCAAACAGTGAAAGTCACGCTCATGACATGGAGTGTAACTAAGTAATAATAAGAGCAATCAATAGATTTTCATAAACACATGATACATTTACTGTGACACTGGTAGAAACACCTTCAGAATACATAATTAATGTTAACCCTTCAACTAAAAACAAAGGAGTCACAATTCAGATTTGCACTCATTCCATATGCTGGACCCTTCAGGATCATCCACAGAAACAGGAGACGCTCGCAAGCAGTGTGCTTTTGTGGATTCTGTGCTAACATTCCGAGGGGCTCACCGGGACTGCGAGGACCAGCATACCATACCTGAGGTGTCTTCTTTTCCAACATCTGACTCAGTTCTGACTGTGGAGGAGGGGAGTGATCCCAATTTAACTCATTCACGGGGTCTCCGGGAAGGTGCTGTCCCAAAAAGTAAAAGAGCTAGAGAGTCCAGGGGTGCAAAAAGGGCAAAAATGGATCGTGCTCCCATTATTAACGATAATATGCCTGACACGACGGAATCCTCTCCTACCACGATTGTTAATGAAACTACGAGTCGAACGCAACCCTCCCAATTACAGGTGCCAGTGCAGTCTGACCCGTTTATTTTTGGTGAGGGGTCTTGTGTTGGGAGGGAACAGTCTATTCATCTTATTACTAATGTCCTGAAGAAACTCCTAGACCCCCTGTTGGCCAGGCTTGACTGCATCGACACCAGGCTACAAGCAATAGAACAAGTGACCGGGGGTATGGAGGATCAGCTAAGAACTTTGACCAACATCCAAGGTGTAACTATGATGAACGTGGGGACTCCCTCTTCCCCTAATCCTCCCAGTACCCTAACTTCAAAGAAGACTAACCCCCCTTCAGTAGTGAGTGTACCCATAGTTACCATACCAAAACCTAACCCCCTACCCCCTCCAAGGCAACTTCCACCCGTGCCTTTAGTGCGGAAATCAAAGTTGCCTATCCCAACAACCATAACGAGGCAAGAAAAGACGCCCACGAGGACGGATGACCGCCCCCACCAGAATGTCAACACCCTAATTCGGTCAAATATAGTCAATCTGCCTCCAGAGGCGGCAGCCCATACTGTAATCTTGACTGGGGTCCCTGAGCTTTCCAACTCTGTACCAGAATCCTTCGATTCTTTAAGAAACAAAGTCATTAGTTGGTTGAACATTCATAGGCCCCTGCCACCAAACCGGAGAGGGGAAATATTGATGGTCAGGAGGGTCCCCTGGGTGGGATATACCACAAAGAAAATAAGGGGTGATTGCATTCTTGGGAGTTTTAGGGATTCTCAGATCCTTCCCCATATTTGTAACTGGTTGGGGAGCTCGGGAAACAACTATCCAACTGGTACCGCTGTCTTTCTTCTACCCAATAAATAACAACCTGCATCCTGGGGTGAATGACGCCTGGGCAAGGATGGGTTTTGCCATCGATGGTACGCCATATAGGCCCATGCGTCATGATACACTAACACAGAGCAACTATGCTCATGTCAACAGGTATAGCTGCCTTGATATGGTAGACTGACTTCCACGGGATGAATGCACGGGGGGAAGTAAAGAGGTGGTCCCCCATACAGCTCAGCTGGGGACAGTGGCAGATATCCTTGATACTGGCAATCTTGCCCGTGTCCATTTACCCCCCGATCGGCCAAGTACCACTAGTATTTTAGAAACCCCCATAAAATCATCCACCACATCCCTCGATCGCCATATATTAAAAATCCTTCCTCGGAATATAAGAACACAACACGCCTTAGACTCGGGGGTCCCGGAAGAGCAGGTACTCCCGGCGGGGGTGTTAGCCACCAACGTAGATTTAGATGGTGAGTGCGAGGTGGGGACAGTGCATAGTTTGGGCTCAAAAGGGATGAAGGTTCTCTCATGGAATCTTGCAGGTATCGCTAATAAAATTGACTGCAGTGACTGGGGCTCCCTAGTGGACAGTAACGACATCTGTCTCTTCCAGGAGACTTGGGCTAGGGAAGTTTACCCAAGGGTGGGTTATGCAACCTTTTATGTCCCTGCTAGGTGGGGAGGCAAAGGGAGGCCGTCCGGTGGACTTGCAATTTGGGTGGCTACCCATTTAGGTTGTACAGCGGAAACTATACCAACACATTCGGAAGACGTACAATGCGTTCTTCTTAAATGGCCGCATGCCTGTAATTTGGCTATTGTGAATGTTTACTCACGTCCAGTGAGTGTGTCTATGGAATCACCCACTATAGATGAATTATCTCTTTTCCTTGGGCTACTACCCGCTGACTGTAAGATCTTGATGGGAGGGGACGTCAACTGCCACTTTGAACCATTACATGGACTAAAGGAGGGTGCCCTAATGGCTGAGGATAACTACTGTGGGATTCCCCCTTGTCAATCGCCAAGTCCGAAATCATGGTCTCCTTTGGCGTTACAGATCATGTCCCTTACTCTGAACTACGCCTTGAGGGCTTGTAACGGGCGCACTCCATCTGACAACCCTTCAGTGTGTACCTTCAATAGGAAGGGCCACGAATCACGCCTAGATTACATTTTTGTGGATATTAGCATGTGGTCTAAGGTCCGGGATTTCAGAGTGACGGTGAGAGCTGACAGCGACCATAATGCTCTCTGTCTAGATATGGTTCACACAGGGCCTAAAGAAAGCACACCATTAAATGACACAGAACAAGACACAGGGGCCCTAGTATTATCCAACAATAGACGTAGGGTAAAATGGGGGAACTAGTTAACTCTACAGAGTGTGTCAGGAAAATCTATGATCTGGCGCTCCCAAAACTAATCGAAATGGACGACCTGATTAATCAACCCATAGCTACAGACTTTAATGAGAAATTAGGGCATATCCATGTAGACCTAGTTGACAGGCTAGGAGAGGTTTTTTACCCTGTGTCCGTGAGAAGGAAGAAGAGAACACTAACCTCAGCTTGGTATAATTCTACGTGTAAAAAGATCAAGACTGAGTTGATTTCAATGGTCAAGTCTGGCACAGATAAACAAAAAATACATGAGCTCAGACGGAAATACAAGGAGGCAATTGCCCATGCAAAGTCTGAATGGGATTGGGATAGATGGCACAATCTAACAATGGCCTTGGAAACTAGGGATTCTAGAACATTTTTGGTCATTAGTACATACAGGATCAGGGGAACCGAAAGCTGCTATAGAGCCAAATATTGCTGCTACGGTATGGGAATCCCACTTTAGCAAATTGTATCAAGATAGTTCTACTATCCCTACAGAGGCAGTCTCCGACTTCCCTTCTGACCATAACGAACAATTAGAGTTCACTCTGGGTGAAGTATTAAATGCAATAGGGAGACTTGCACGGGGGAAGGCTCCAGGTCTAGACAAACTACCCGGAGACTTATTCAGACACCAACCAGAGATCTGGGGTCCCTATCTGCTCATTATTTTTAATTCAGTTTTGAGGGGAATGGAGATCCCCTGTACTTGGCTGGGCGCAGAGATAGTAACGATTTTTAAAAATGGCTCTCCTCTGCTCCCAGTCAACTACAGGCCGATCAGCCTTATAGATGTACCGCAAAAACTTTTCGCCCGTCTTCTGCTGGACCAGCTCTTGGACTGGATGGAGGACAACGCGATCCTTAGTCCTCTCCAAGCAGGTTTTAGGAAGAACACATCCACCATGGATCAGATTTTTCGCCTCGTTCTTCTTTTCTGGCAAACGGCAAGGATCGAGGGGAGAAGTCTGTACATGGTGTTTGTGGATCTGAGGTCCACATTCGACCTAGTACCACGCGAGAAATTATGGGCGGTTCTTAGGGAGTTAGGTGTTCCACCACAGCTCCTGCATGCAATCATCAGGCTTCACAATGGGAATTTTGCCCAGGTTAGGTGTGGGAGGGATGGGGCATTGTCATCTAGGTTCCCAGTTGGCAGGGGGGTGAGACAGGGTTGTGTCTTAGCACCAACCCTGTTCTGCCTCTATGTCAACGGCGTAATATCCCACCTTGACAACGTCATCAACAATGATGCCCCTAGGCTGGCAGGCAGGAAAGTTCCGGCAATTATGTTTACCGATGATACTCTCCTGCTCTCCAAATCTCCCATGGGGATCCAACGGATACTTGATGGGTTTGGGGACTTCTGCAGAGCCCACGGCCCCGAGATCAATGCAGACAAAACCAAGTTTATGGTATTTAATCCCTCGGCAACAACTAGGCCAAATCCAACCTTGGGATCGGATAGGCTGGAAAGGGTTACAACGTTCCAGTACTTGGGGGTAACTTTGCATGAAAACCTATCTTGGGGTCCACAGATAGCAAGATCGCGCCTAAAGCTAACGCAAATGGTGGGGGCTATTTTGAAGGTTTCTAATTCCTCAACCTTCAAGCCAGTTAGTCCAGCACTGGAAATGTACAAAACTCAAGCCAGAGCAGCCTCATCATATGGTGCTGAACTGTGGGGTTATAATGCTGGAACAGAACTCATTAAGGTGGAGGCCAACTTCCTTCGACGGCTGCTGTCTCTACCACAAGGCACGCCTCTTTTACCATTGAGACTGGATCTGGGCCTCCCTTCTATAGGGGATGAGTTAGCCTTAAAGCCATTGAGGTTCTGGCACAGGCTATGGTCCACTACTGAATTGACCCACTATAGGCAAGATCTGAAGCATGTCCTGAGCCATAATTGTTCTGACAGAATCCCATGGTTGGCCTATGTAAAACGAGAATTTTCCCGATTAGGTTTGGCTGATCTGTGGGATGATCCCAAAAGAGGCTGTCTTGAGGTCTCTCGTAAATCGCTCACTAAGATCTTCAAGGACAAAAGCCTACCTACGCTCCTGTGCGCCCCAAAAATTGGCACCCGCACTGAACAATTTTTGGTTTCCAAAAGTTCATTTAAGTTTGAAGAATTTATGGACATAATTTTTCCTACTACTGCAAGGAAACTTTTTATCCAATGGAGGTTTGGTAGATTGCCCATTAAAGACTTCACAAGCAAATGGTCTACATCGGACGACAAAACCTGTCCAGGGTGCAGCGCAACTGTGGAGGATGAACTACACGTGCTGTTTTTTTGCCCTGCTTATAGTAGACCAAGAAAGCACTGGCTAGTACCCTTGTGTAGGAATCTAGGCTTTAGACACTGTTTACATTCGTTTAGAATTTTAAAGTCGAGCACTTTACACTGTATTGTATTTGCACTATTTAACTATTTAATGGCTATGTGGGTGAAAAGGAAAAAAATGCTGAAAGGCTAATCCCTAACCGTTAGATGAATTGCAGTGAATAGTATCTTGACTTCCCTGGATCCTCACATATAACGAATCAAGATAGTTTCCGCTTCCTTGCAATTGTCGTAACATTGTATGTTGATATGTTTTACTTTTAGCTTGTATTTTTATGACATGAGGATTTTACTGTTTTTATTGTATCTTTTATGGCCTCAATAGCCGAAATAAAGAACTTTTGGATTGGAAACAGGAGACGTCCTTGACTTGTTGCAAGAGAAAGAATAGTTAAGACACAGTTCCATCAAAGCTGTGAAGAAATTACATTTCGTTTCATCACAGCACAACAGAACAGATCCTATTTTGACTATTTTTGGTTAATGGAAAAGAACATCATCAGGTTTTTTAAATATGAAGAATAAAACAGTATTTCTTTTTGTAATTTCAAAAGTGCATGTCAGCATAGGCAGTCTGAGGCCCAGTTATATCAACTCGAGGCCTGCTTATGCTAACTTCAACACATGCAAATGAACATTCATTTGGATTAATAAATCTGCTCTAACATTACCCGCTGATGATTTTTTAAATCATCACAAACCACACTTCACTACTCTACAGTAACTCAATCATTGTTTTTTGTTGTTCATCTTCAGTTCCTCCAGTCCTTTCAATTTTTCATATAATTTTGTTTTTATGTCATCAATCTTTATTTTTTCTCTCTTCCTTTTTCTAATCTTCTTTCCACTATCACATTTCAAACATATACCTTCCAAAGTTGATTACGTTGTGAGACAATTTTCTTATTTGAAGCATGCACAGCCAAATAATGCAGACTCACTAAAATGTCAATTGGAACTAAAAATGAAAACCTATTTTTAGAGCCAAGCTACATTTGTTACAAGTAGCCATCTTCTTTCTATAAAACGAAATTCTTGAAAACAAAAGCTAAACTTCAAAGGTGCAAACATTTTTACAAATAAATTCTTCAAAATGTTAGAAATTCTGATGTAAGTATTTTTAGTTCTCAAAGATGATTGATATAAGGAGATATGGGCATGTAATTCAACAGTTCAGTTCATAAAGCTCAACACAGACATATAACTATCTTTAACAAAATACTGAAGATACAAAAACAATCTTTTTGGAAGTGGACATCAACTATTAAAATAAGGAAAACATTTAACTCAGTTTCAAATCTAAGAGAGGTATGCAGACACATTATGAATATTCTAAAAACTCAAAAATCCTCCTCCCAGAAATTTAATAATTCAGTTTCATTACTCTATCAGGTTATTATTCATTGTAGATAAATATCATCCTTCAATTCATGTCTATTCATGAAGATGTTTCCAACAGAAATCGATAGTCTCTCAAATTAGTGTCTCTTTCTTCTGGGTCAATTTTTTGTCAAATATGCTCATTTATGTGCTGAGTACTTTCTGTTTGGCACTCATACTTTTGGCAATCGTCTCTCAGGCTTTTCAGAATATTCCTCATTACTGTTTTCTATGCTCGTCTTCCTTCTCTAACACCTTCAGACAGATCAGCTTGTATCAAGTTTCCATTTTTGTTAACTTTTCTAACAAAATTACACACCACATCAGTCAATGTACATACACTTTCTTGTTAGGAGTGTTAAATGTTTGGTATAGCATAATGGGTCTATTATTTATTGTAATAGAAGCCCAATTAATTCTAGACAACTAATGAAATGGCAATTTCTAGTCCAGCTCAAGCTCCACTAATAGACCCTTTTCCAAAAGAATTGACAAAAAACACTATAAGGTACTGCATAGCTTAAGGGGAGTTGGAAATATGTAATCCCCTCTGTTACAGAAGACAGTAAGTGGGTACAAATATAGCAATTTGTTACATACATGATATTCTTATATTTAGTAAATAAAATAACATAAGTATTTTCCTTAATCTTTGCCACATAGCTATCTCTATGATCTAAAAGGTATTCAAACAGTGAAAGTGACGCTCATGGCATGCTGTGAAATGAAGTAGTAATTACAATAACCAATAGGATTTCATAAAAATAAGAAACAAAAAAATGTGACGCATAAAACAGGATTTGTTTCTGTAATTTTGATAGTGCATGTCTGTACAGGCAGTCTGAGGACCAGGCATATTAACTCAAGTACTGTTATGCTAACTTAAACACGCACAAACTAATATTAATTTTAATTAATAAATCTGCTCTAACAACTCTATGCAAGAGACATGCTGAGTGGGTGTCATGCTGTTCGGGCCTTGCTTGTTTTTTTTTTCACTAACTTGTTTTTTGGGCAGTTCTTTCATATGCGACATCTTGGGGTGAAATGGAAGCAACCTGGGGTTGTTCTGTTAGAATTTAGGCATTGGTATACAGTGCAGCAGCAGTCTTTATTATTGTTAGAGTAGAGAGTAGGAGAAGGTGTTTGTCCAGTTTCACGACAGAGATAGAGTAGGTGCTCACCTTCAGGCAGGCACAGATGAAGGCCTTTATTTCGTCATTTTTAACAGTGCACAGCAGTAGATGTTAACCTAAAAAGTGATTAATGATTTTGATGTTTGTGCCAGAAATAAAACATAGAAGAAAACATTGTTTGGCCCAGAACAGAGGACAGTGCAGACTGGGTTCAGTGTAGCTATGGAGTGCAAGGCAACAGGGCTCCACCATTAAAATCCTCTTCTAAAGGGCTGGAGTGCAAACACAGATGACCTGTTGCTCACCTCTACTGTATCACCAATGCTCAAAACTTTGCAGATGTGCCTAAATATGTGTGTGAGGGAAGGTTCTGTTACCTGGATCAAGCCTGCATCTACTCAAGGGAGGTTGCGACAAATTCCTTGCTACTGAAGCACTGAACTGTACCTGACCTTAAGTGTGGCTGTGGTAGTGCTGCACAACTTCCAAAGACAACTTTGCTGTCCAACAATTTCATAAGTAGACTGCACATTTGCCAGCCCCAGTATTTGGATAGTGCATTGAACTACCTTCATGCCTCGAATCAACTACAACCATTATATCATACACAGGGACAGTTGGGGATTGGGTTGTGGCTCTTAAATATTTCAAAAAAATAAGATATTTACTCCCATAAGTTTCCTCCTACATGTGTAGTACATTTACTGCTATTTTGGAATTTATAAATGTTTTCCAGAGTCAAGGTGCAACTGTCACGGTTTTCTAATGAGTACTCTGGGATTTCCTTTTGTTTGTGAACTCCGTTTTCACATATATGTAAAAAAGTGCAACCCAATGTCCCTTGAAGCATCTGGGTCAAGATACTTATCACAATCAAGTATTTTCCAGGGTTGCTCTCTCTCTCTAATATTTTAACTATTTACAACAAAAAATTATGACGGAATGATACAATTGCAGCCACAATTATTCCATCCACTCTAATTCAACATAGATAGGTGTTGCCCACGATATATACACAAACCATTTTTTGTTATTATACTGTTACGAACAAATATTTTTAGCTTATCGTGACACAGTTACAGAAAACAAGAAGATGGCCATATGCAAATCAGTCTGACCCTGTGCCTCATGAGAACAGTCCAGCCCGAACTGCCAAGCCATGTCTTCCCTGGACAGGAAACAAGCATCCTTGGACCGGTTCCTGGCTAATCAGCCATCATCAGCCAGTCTAGCTTGAACCCAGTGAGTTCATCATGGACCTACTACGCAGTGCACTCCAAAATAATTACTTCATGTACAGAGACACCTACTACCTTCAGATCAGGGGTGTCTCCATGGGCACCTGCTTCGCCCCCAATTTCGCCATCCTATTTGTCCATGACATGGAGAAATCACTCATCCTCAACTCTGCCAATCCTTACCTACCACATATCGATCTATGGCGACGGTATATCGACGATATCCTCCTCCTCTGGAACGGATCTACTGACACCTTGATACCCTTCGTCGATTGGCTAAATAACGCACAGGAACATCTAAAATTCACAAGTGACTACAAGACCAATGACTTACCCTTCCTGCACATGACTATCCACGCAGAAGAGGGTACCCTTGGTACATCACTATATCGTAAACCCACGGAACGTAACACATTGTTACACTACTCCAGTTACCACCCAAGGAGCCTGCGTGATGGACTACCCTATGGCCAATTTTTGCGTATCCGCCGCAACTGCAAATGGCGGAAAGACTATTTCAGGGAGGCAGACATACTAGTGAACAAGCTAGTACACAGAGGGTACCCACGACGCCTAGTCACTAAAGTCAAGAAACGCGCATGGTACAACCACCGCGAACACCTCCTGACCCCCAACAGCAAAAAGGCCCTGACCAGGATTCCTTTTGTATCTACCTTCAGTCCAGACAGCAACAAGATCAGCAAAATAATCAGGAAGAATTGGACGATCCTGCGCCCCCACGAACAATTCCATGAGCCCCCCTTGTTCTCCTATCAACGAGGGAACAATATCGCCAATCATTTAGTTCATGCAATTACTTGGCCAAACCAACCTACAGACAAACACACCATAACAACCGCCTGGGGCTTGGCACCTGTCATCGGCCACTACAAATGTCAGTCCTGCAGCGTGTGTGACCTTACCACCAACACTAAAGAATTCACCTATAATGGACAGACCCATAAACTAAAACACCATTCCAACTGCAAAACACAAAATGTGATCTACGCTGTTCGCTGCCCCTGTGACCTCATCTACATCTGCCAGACACCCAGATGGTGAAACAGCGGATCATACAGCATAAGAGCAGAATTAACTGCAAAGTCCTGACCGCTCCCCTGGTGGCACACTTCCTTGACAAACAGCACCTCGACACTGATCTGCATTGGATGGTCATTGAAAAACCCTCATTACCCATCAGGGGCGGCAACATGACTAGCCTTTTGAACAGAGCGGAATGTAAATGGATTTCCCGCGCCGACTCAGTCAACAATGGTCTTAACACACTTGATGAGTGGAACAGCACCATCACTGTGTAGTCCCAAGTGGCTAGTTCTTCTACTGACCTTACACCACTCATGAACTTTACACACTCAGACTGGGTGGCCAGCTCCCAACCACCGGTCTGGCTCTGAACTCTTTTCTCACCAACCCCCCTCCCCCCCAGGGGCCCCAGTTGCTCTTGTCGTCCTGAACCTAAGCACACACATATACTGGTCTGTTCCCTTAACCCGGCCCCAGCGGTACTTCACAATCCTGTATGGTGCACCACCATTTATCCCTCCCCATCCCTGGTCGAATCTCTCAGATGTATATGCCGTTTTATCATGCCTGTAAGCTCTTTTTGCTAATTAACATATGTGATATTCTGATTGTACATGCTTATGAGACCTTTGTGCACACGATCTGACCTGACTCACTATTATGTGCTCTGAAGACCCGATCTCCACATAGACGACATTGTACCTGTTATTTCATCACATGTGTTGGTTCGCCTGTTGTTCATGAACGGTTTTCACATTTAATGTATTCTTGACACTTATGAGCTATTTATGCAGTTATATCGCATCCGTTGTGATCTCTCAATAAAGTTTCTTTACCGAGACCTCGTTGCCCTTAGCAACGTGATGCCAGGGCCACCTCCTAGGGTCCGCCTCAGTCCCACCCCGACCACAGGACACGCCCACCTTGCGCCCAATCACCTTCTTATACGCCACAGAACCCCTTCCGGGTTCACGGAGCTGCTCCCATTGCTAGTGAGCCTCCTCTCCGCCAGTAGTATCTACCCAACACAGCAGCCTTGATTCATTCAGGTATGTGGCCTTTGCCCCCGGGCTATCTGCCATGCAGCATCGCTCCTAGCGGCCTGGGCATTCCTTGATACGCCTTTATCTTCCCTAGGCGCTGTCCGTCCCTAACCACCATTGCCCACACCGACATCGATGCAGGTAACTTTTATCCTTTCGGGCTCGCAGTCCACAGTGGCCCACCTACGTACCTGCCGGTTATTCACTACTTCTCATCCCCCTCTTTTTATTCCCCCAGACGATCTTCTAATTGCCCCCGATCCTGGACCTTGACACCACGCGTCCATCGGCTACAATTAAGTATGTCCTCCCTCCCTGCCCTTCACGCATGTTCACAGCCGCCTGTAAATGTAAATGTAGTATGTATTGTGACTTATATAGCGCACGTATCACCCGAAGGCATCAAGGCGCATGCCTTGGGAACCCGTCCTGGCTTTTCCCCGTGAGATAACCCCTACTGGGTATCCCCAGGGTGAATGCCAGGCATCCCGCAGCGGGTGGGCCGCCGTAGTGGAGATTAAGCAACTATTGCCCAGAGTTGCAGCGTAGGACCCCATGGTCAGAGAGGCACCGAGGCGAGATTTATCGAGCCCGCTGATATTGTTTCCGTACCCTGCCGCGTCGGGAATCCAACCCTGGTCCCGGGCCGACCTCTGCTTCTGGGTCTGCCGCCTCTAACCGCTGAGCCACACTTCCCGCCTCAGCCATATATAACTTATTCACGTCCTCCCTTTCTCCTCCCAGCTTCCACTGGAGACGTTGCCCTTCTGGCCATCTACTAAGGCCCTTGGCAGCCCGCCAATCATCCTCGAGGTATGATCACTAACACTCTTCCGTGGGTTCTCACAGGCACCCACCAGCCTCCCGTTCTCCGTCACCTGCACGCACACCCCCCCACCATGACTACCACCGGATCCAGTCGCTAGTCACTCTTCCTTCGATCATCATCACGCTCTTGCCGTGCACCATCTCACACGCACTACCAGCACCCCTTCCCACCGTATCCGCCCACCCACATCCCACCCGGTTGTCCCCCTATATACCTCCACCAGCTTTCCTTCCCGGACACTTAGGCACCCTGTAAGTGGACACTTCCATCCCTGCCCCCGGCACAGTGGTCGCGTATGAACTTAAGCATGCCCTTCCCCGCGCCCACCACACCACCTGCGGGCCACACCATGCCAGCCCCCATCACCCTCTCGCTTCCGCCATTTGCTGCATGTCACAGCCATCTCTCATCCATTGACCACCGTACCTACCTTTTCCGTGCCCCTTCCCGTCCTAGCTGACCTACCCCTTTCTCCCCGCAGCACTCCTTCAACATGACAACCCTGTCCTGAAGACGATCCCGACTCACGGGGATCGAAACGCTGTCGACACCACAGCGCAACTCTATGGCGCATCTCATGTCCTTGGCTCTAAAAAATGTTGAAATTTTGAGTAAAATTGTTCAAACTGAATCTCGTTGAGCCTACACTGTATATATATTGATCACCTTGCGCCGTTCACGCTGTTCACTTTCAGCACTTGCGTCGTCACCTCTCACTAACTGTATATATCACAACTCACCAAGTGCTTCCTGGTTGTCACATGATTTCCTCCGTACAGTGCTGCCTAACTGTATTTCTATGTGCAACTTCTTTTAAGAATTGGTGAATTACAAGCCCTTTAATTGTACAAGTCTCCTTGTTTCTCTTTTATGTAATGCTGCCTGTATACATTATTGAATTGTCTTGAATTGAAACCTGTTGGGAAACTGTTTCTTATATACATTCTACACCCAATCCCAACGCGGTTTATGGGTTTTACTCCTGTTCTTTCCTCACAAGATTGTGAGCAGCTGCTGAGCTGCGAGAGTCTGTACCCCCCTTTTTGCCTTATTAATTAGGCCCCATCTGTGTATTACCTTTTGGCATACACAAGATGTCCAAGGAGTCTTTAACTTACTCTGAAGAGTACATTCAGTCGCGCCTGGTGGGTCCCTCACTCCTCACGGGACCCTCCACCTCGACTACCACCCCCGCCGCCCCCAACACTTCCCGTGTCCTTCTAGAAAAACTTGAAAAATTAAAAAAGAAACAGATTTGTACTGATCTCCACGCCCGGATGCTTACAGACTATTTGCGATCAGGCGCGATACCTGATGGCCTACAAATCCGGAACACCCCCGCAATTTTCACCCAGGACCCTACATTCAGAACTAGTTTCAGTCATCTAGCCACCACCTGCTCCCGTCATTGGATGGTCCTTGGCATAGACACGGCCATCGAACATAGCTGTCTTGAACTGGAGGAAATCGATGAATTGGAGAAACTCATCCTGGCAGATCCCTCTCTCACAGACGCCAAAAGCCTTCTAGATAAAATCATCTCAACCATCGCTACCTTCAATACATTTGAACTCAACAAAAAAGTAAACAAGATACAAAAAGACATTAAATACTACAAAGTGGAAAATACATACCCCTACCTAAACGAGGAATTTTTCAATACCACTCAGAATCCACCAAGAACACGGAACTGGGGCAGTTTCCGGAACAACCAAAGGATCACTTTCTCTGATTCGTCCAACACCTCAGCAGAAGACTCAGACGCTGGGTCTTCATCTTCCACCCACAGACCACCTCCACTTTTGAAACCTGTTTTTTTAGCACGGGGCCGCGGCCGCGGCCAACCACCACCACCGAATCGCCCAGCCAGGAACAGACAATACCAACCCCAGGCACCAGGCGAACCACAGACACGGAACCGCTACTACCAATGGGGCCCGCCCCAGTAACTTCTGTTACAGCTCCCACAGACACAGAAATGACTATCCCCATCTTCAACCTCTCCAATCACTCTCTAACCACTGAAGAAACTACACTCCTTTCACAGGGGCTCACTTTCGTGCCCACTGTACGGACCAATTTTCTGGAACTCCAGTCCAACCTCTTGAAGTTCTTCAGGAGGATACGCCTTAAACATTTTTTTGCAGATAGACCTGACTCTGTACCCTTCCAGATTTCACCATTCCGTCCGCCATCCACCTTCAATCCACCCTCCAATTTGATGCCACCTGAAAAACTGGCCTTCGAACGGTTAGTAATGAGAGATGTGATGGACCTCAAAACCACGCCCGATTCATCCCCTACAACCTCTCTTTAGCTGAGAAAAATGCCCTCAACTCCCTCCAAAACAACAGTGAGATCATCATCAAGCCCGCGGACAAGGGCGGAGGCATTGTCGTCATGGACATCACACAGTATGATTTAGAGATCAAACTTCAGCTCTCGAATGCGGATCACTACCGCCCACTTGCCAAAGATCCCCTGATTGACATCAGATCGAAGATACTTACAGTGACCACGACGGCCAGAGACCTTGACATCATTACCAAAAAGGTATTTGAATACCTCAACAACCCACACCCCAGGACACCCGTCCTTTACGTTCTCCCAGGACGACCTTTACGTTCTCCCAGGACGACCTTTTGTATCCGGTTGCGGATCAATTCTGGAACCACTTGGAAAATACATAGATGCAATCATCAAGGAATTTGTTCCTTTGACCGACACACTCATACGTGACACAATGGACCTCATTACTACCATCGAGGTTAAGGCCTTTGATATGTCTACACAACTGATGGTTAGTATGGACATAGAGTCACTCTATACCAACATTCCCCACCACGAAGGCCTAGAAGTGATCAAGAACCTTCTTTTTTGTTTTGTTTTTTCTTTTTTTTTACTTGCCAGACCCCAACCCACCAAGATCCCCACTGAGTTCATCATGGACCTACTACGCATTGCACTCCAAAATAATTACTTCATGTACAGAGACACCTACTACCTTCAGATCAGGGGTGTCTCCATGGGCGCCTGCTTCGCCCCCAATTTCGCCCCCAATTTCACCATCCTATTTGTCCATGACATGGAGAAATCACTCATCCTCAACTCTGCCAATCCTTACCTACCACACATCGATATATGGCGACGGTATATCGACGATATCCTCCTCCTATGGAATGGATCTACTGACACCCTGATACCCTTCGTCGATTGGCTAAATAACGCACAGGAACATCTAAAATTCACGAGTGACTACAAGACCAATGACTTACCCTTCCTGGACGTGACTATCCATGCAGAAGAGGGTACCCTTGGTACATCACTATATCGTAAACCCACGGAACGTAACATATTGTTACACTACTCCAGTTACCACCCAAGGAGCCTGCGTGATGGACTACCCTATGGCCAATTTTTGCGTATCCGCCGCAACTGCAAATGGCGGAAAGACTATTTCAGGGAGGCAGACATACTAGTGAACAAGCTAGTATACAGAGGGTACCCACGACGCCTAGTCACTAAAGCCAAGAAACGTGCATGGTACAACCACCGCGAACACCTCCTGACCCCCAACACCAAAAAGACCCTGACCAGGATTCCTTTTGTATCTACCTTCAGTCCAGACAGAAACAAGATCAGCAAAATAATCAGGAAGAATTGGACGATCCTGCGCCCCCACGAACAATCCATGAGCCCCCCTTGTTCTCCTATCAACGAGGGAACAATATCACCAATCATTTAGTTCATGCAATTACTTGGCCAAACCAACCTACAGACAAACACACCATAACAACCGCCTGGGGCTTGGCGCCTGTCATCGGCACTACAAATGTCAGTCCTGCAGCGTGTGTGACCTTACCACCAACACTAAAGAATTCACCGATAATGGACAGACCGATAAACTAAAACACCATTCCAACTGCCAAACACAAAATGTGATCTACGCTATTTGCTGCCCCTGCGACCTCATCTACATCGGCCAGACCACCCAGATAGTGAAACAGCGGATCATACAGTATAAGAGCAGAATTAACTGCAAAGTCCTGACCGCTCCCCTGGTGGCACACTTCCTTGACAAACAGCACCTCGACACTGATCTGCATTTGATGGTCATTGAAAAACCCTCATTACCCATCAAGGGCGGCAATATGACTAGCCTTTTGAACAGAGCGGAATGTAAATGGATTTCCCACGCCGACTCTGTCAACAATGGTCTTAACACACTTGATGAGTGGAACAGCACCATCACTGTGTAGTCCCAAGTGGCTAGTTCTTCTACTGACCTTACACCACTCATGAACTTTACACACTCAGACTGGGTGGCCAGCTCCCAACCACCGGTCTGGCTCTGAACTCTTTTCTAACCAACACCCCCCCCCCCCCCAGGGGCCCCGGTTTCTCTTGTCATCCTGAACCTAAGCACACACATATACTGATCTCTTCCCTTAACCCGACCCCAGCCGTACTTCACAATCCTGTATGGTGCACCACCATTTATCCCTCCCCATCCCTGGTCGAATCTCTCAGATGTATATACCGTTTTATCATGCCTGTAAGCTCTTTTTGCTAATTAACATATGTGATATTTTGATTGTACATGCTTATGAGACCTTTGTGCACACGATCTGACCTGACTCACTATTATGTGCTCTGAAGACCCGATCTCCACATAGACGACATTGTACCTGTTATTTCATCACATGTGTCGGTTCACCTGTTGTTCATGAACAGTTTTCACATTATTGTATTCTTGAGACTTATGAGTTATTTATGCAGTTATATCACATCCGTTGTGATCTCTCAATAAAGTTTCTTTACCGAGACCTTGTTGCCCTTAGCAACGCGATGCCAGGGCCGCCTGCTAGTGCCCGTCGCAGTCCCACCCCGACCACAGGACACGCCCACCTTGCGCTCAATCACCTTCTTATACGCCATAGAACCCCTTCCGGGTTCACGGAGCTGCTCCCATTGCTAGCGAGCCTCCTCTCCGCCCGTAGTATCTACCCAACACAGCAGCCTTGATTCATTCAGGTACGTGGCCTTTGCCCCCGGGCTATCTGCCATGCAGCATCGCTCCTAGCGGCCTGGGCATTCCTTGATACGCCTTTGTTTATCTTCCCTAGGCGCTGTCCGTCCCTAACCACCATTGCCCACACCGATATCGATGCAGGTAACTTTTATCCTTTCGGGCTCGCAGTCCACAGTGGCCCACCTACGTACCTGCCGGTTATTCACTACTTCTCATCCCCCTCTTTTTATTCCCCCAGACGATCTTCTAATTGCCCCTTATCCTGGACCTTGACACCACGTGTCCATCGGCTACAATTAAGTATGTCCTCCCTCCCTGCCCTTCACGCATGTTCACAGCCGCCTCAGCCATACATAACTTATTCACGTCCTCCCTTTCTCCTCCCAGCTTCCACTGGAGACGCTGCCCTTCCGGCCATCTACTAAGGTCCTTGGCAGCCCGCCAATCACCCTCGAGGTATGATCACTAACACTCTTCCGTGGGTTCTCTCAGGCACCCACCAGCCTCCCATTCTCCATCACCTGCACGCACACTCCCCCACGACTACCACCGGATCCAGTCGCTAGTCACTCTTCCTTTGATCACCATCGCGCTCTTGCGCGCACCATCTCCCACGCACTACCAGCACCCCTTCCCACCGTATCCACCCACCCACATCCCACCCGGTTGTCCCCCTATATACCTCCACCAGCTTTCCTTCCCGGACACCTAGGCACCCTGTAAGTGGACACTTCCATCCCTGCCCCCGGCACAGTGGTCGCGTATGAACTTGAGCATGCCCTTCCCCGCGCCCACCACACCACCAGCGGGCCACACCATGCCAGCCCCCATCACCCTCTCGCTTCCGCCATTTGCTGCATGTCACAGCCGTCTCTCATCCATTGACCACCGTACCCGTGCCCCTTCCCGTCCTAGCTGACCTACCCCTTTCTCCCCGCTGCACTCCTTCAACATGACAACCCTGTCCTGAAGACGATCCCGACTCACGGCCGTCGACACCACAGCGCAACTCTATGGCGCATCTCATGTCCTTGGCTCTAAAAAATTTTGAAACTTTGAGTAAAATTGTTCAAACTGAATCTCGTTGAGCCTACACTGTATATATATTGATCACCTTGCGCCGTTCACGCTGTTCACTTTCAGCACTTGCGTAGTCACCTCTCACTAACTGTATATATCACAACTCACCAAGTGCTTCCTGGTTGTCACATGATTTCCTCTGTACAGTGCTGCCTAACTGTATTTCTATGTGCAACTTCCTTTAAGAATTGGTGAATTACAAGCCCTTTAATTGTACACGTCTCCTTGTTTCTCTTTTATGTAATGCTGCCTGCATACATTATTGAATTGTCTTGAATTGAAACCTGTTGGGAAACTGTTTCTTATATACATACATATTTGACAACGCAACTGACCATCTCCCCATAGGTTACAGCATGTTCCTCTAATCTCTCGGTAGTATTTTTATTTATCATAAACGGGCACAAAGGAATCATTTTTTTAAAAGTGGTATTTCTCCTCTTGGAGACTCGTTGCTGTTTGCTGCTGTAGTTTAGTTTCTGACGGAATTTAGCATACTATATTTGCCTCAAACTATCCACTCAAAACTGTATTTGGAGATACAGTAACACTTGTATGGTGAGGCAACATCTGTCGATACCAGCTTTCACAGCCTTTTGATTATCCACAAACCCCTCATCGTACAGATGTTAGGCATTTCAATTCAGGTTTTGTCTTGAAAAGCAAGACGACAGAGTGGAAGTTATTTTTGCAACAGCAAAATTATACATCTTTGTAGAAACTGATGGAAAAAAAAACATCAGACAAAGCAGCTGCCCGAATAGTGCTTGAGATATCAAAAGCCCTCGAATCTTCTTGAGCATTGATTTTCATGTAGCATGAAGCGCAAATAAATATAAATTGCAGCTCCGAATCGTGGGAAACCTATACTGAAATTGATGCTGTTTCCTTCTCTCTGTTTATTTGTGTTTTTCAGGTGGCTAAACAGGGTCAGCATGGCTGCTGCTGGTTTCGCGGAAAGAGAGCGGATTAAACCGGAAAGAGGTACACTGTATTATTCCTTACCACCCTCCCCCCTACCCCTCATTTCTTTGAGTAAAACATGTTTTTTATCGGTTCTCATTTTAGACGGATTTCCTTTTAGGACGAATACACCACTCCTACCTACCAATACTACTTGCACCAATGGCCAACATGCACCCCCACACTGACAACTCCTTAAATATCATACGTTATGATGGGTATTGCAGGGTTGGGCTGGGGACCCAAAGTAGCCTTGGACTATATTATGAGACCGTCCCATATTTTATTGAGTGAGTGTAACCAGAGGGCCGGACAGCTAATAGTGGACACAGGAGCGAGCAAAGTGGTCTGTCCCCTAAAGAAATTCATAGAAAAATTGGGGCTTTTTTTTCCCAACACATTTCCACATGTGCTCTAAAAACATCATGGATCTCAGTTACAAGGCCAATGCACCACCAGTGCGTCACTTTTTTTAACACATCGGCGACAAAGTGTGCCTGCCTATATTTGCAAGTCCACGTAAAGCCACCCTGTGTGACTTTTCATGGCCTTGTAAATATGGGCCTATTCCAGGCATTATCTTCTCGTCCGTCTTCCTCGCCACTGTAATCACCATTGAGCCTTCGGCTCCCACAGAAACTCCAAGTAAATGTATCACTCTAGTCTCCCTTTCCCAATATGGCCTCCGGTGGCAACAGACAATCTCATAAAGGGACAGAGAAACAGCAAAACAATCAGTTTTTTTGTTTCTGCACTACTCCGAGTGCTGTGTGCCTGCAATGCGGGTAAGTGGGGCTGTGTCCTGCATTAGCTGGACTCTGGGTCCTTGGGGGGGGTTGATGTCGGGGAATGTTGGTGTTTGTTCTATTTCTTTTGTTTTTCTGTTCCCCTCATCTGCCATTTTTCTCCTCGCCCTGCTCTAGCGGACTCGGGATTTTCATGGAGGTGGGTTCGCATGGGAACTGGCCTCCATTGCGGGGACATACGAGTCTTTGACCTGCTTTAGCGGTCTTCCTGACTCGTTTTTGCATTTCTGTGACGCGCGTCCTGCTCTGCGGACATTGCGACGTTATGGTGAGTGGTTCTTCCCCCGTTAGTTGACGGAGTTGCTGTGCTTCTTTGTTTCCTTACCTTGTGCCTTTTACTCCGCTGCATGTTTTTCTTGGCGGTGGGTCTGGCGGCTTCATTAGGAAGGCCCGCCCGACTTCCTCCGCTTTTATAATTGTGTAATGGGCGTGCAGTGGGAGGTTTTGTTGGTTGCCTAGCAACGTACAGCCTTTTTTACCTGTCATGTTTGCCGTATGCTGCCTGTGTGAGTTCACTTGAATCTGGTGCTCATGGAGGGTGGTTTGTCTGCTGTGGTGTATCCTGGCTCCATGAATGTGGCTTCTGGTTCTGGAGAGACAATTCCTTCTATGGATATATTGCAAAAGATGATTCATTTTGCGGTGGCTGCTGCTTTACAGGATAAGGTGGCTGTTCCTCCTAATAAGAAGGCTAAATCTAATGCAGCTCCTGCTCTTGATTCGGAAACGGAGGAGGATGTGGACGTCAAGGGACATTTTGTGCAGGGTGACGACCTTAAGGTGGTGCTTGGTCACGTTCGCCCAAATTTGGTTTTTCCTGATTCTGTTGTGGATTTGGAGGATGATTTATTTGCGCAATATCAGCGTCCAGTGCATGAATCTTTGCTCCTTCATTCTTCTGTTTTGAAGGTTTTGGAGACAGAGTGGAAGGATGTGGACAAGGGCATTTTTCCACGTTTTTTTAATAAGCGTTATCCTTTGCAAGACTTTTCTGTGAAATTTCCTTCATCGGTAAATGCTGATTCATTAATGGCTAGTATGTCATCTCATGGAACTGTTGTTTCTGAGGATTCCTCCCCTGCTGACCCGGTGGATCGTAAGGTTGATAATGCGGTGAAGCGCACTTTTGCTGCTGCTAATTTTTCCATCCGGGCGGCGGCCTATTCTTCTTACGCCATCCAGTCTTTACTTAAGGACTTTCAATCGTTTGCAGAATTGATGGACCAAGGGGAAGATGTGTCTTCTACGCTGGCTATGATGGAGCAGCAGGTTTGCCTGCTTTCTGACGTGTCATCTGATTCTTTGGGGGCAGCTGCTTCTGCGGCGCGATCTTCTGTCGCTGCGAGGAAGCTGTTGTGGCTCCGCTCCTGGAAGGCTGATGCTGCGCAGAAGGGTCTGTTGATGAAAATCCCCTTTACTGGTGTGAAGCTGTTTGGTTCCCCGTTGGATGATATTGTTAAGAAAACGGCGGAAGACCGTAAGCTGCTTGCACCTGACCGGGCTGGTCGCTTCCGTGCTTTTGGGTCACAGAGAGCTTTTGGTCCTTCACGGAGGGGCCGTGCGCATCAGCCCTTTCATGGAAGGGGGCGTGGCCGGGGTGCTCCTTCCTCTGACAAGTCCTGGTTCTCCGGCGCTTCTACCTCCACCTCTCCGGCTGCAAAATCATGACTGGGTTGCTCCTGGAGTGGGTCCGGTTGGGGGTCATCTGAGTTTCTTTCGGGACTCTTGGAACAAGACTGTGTCGGATCAATGGGTCCTTCAGGTGATTTCCGAGGGTTTTCGTCTTGGATTTACCCAGACTCTCCCTGACTGTTTCAGGTCCACTCCTTGTCCCAGAGACACTCTAAAGAGGGTGGCGCTTTTGGACAGGCATCGCTTCCCTAGTGCGGAAAAGAGCGGTGATTCCCGTGCCAGGGGATCAGTTGGGGTTGGGAGTTTATTCTATTCTGTTCCTGGTGTCCAAACGCACAGGGGATCTCAGGCCTGTGATGGATTTGAAATGGGTGAATACTTTCATTCCTCATCAGAAGTTCAAAATGGTTTCTCTCCAGGTGATCCTTCCTCTTATTTCTCAATGGGATTTTCTGGCCTCGATAGACCTACGGGATGCGTATCTTCATGTACCTGTGCACCCTGACTTTCAGAGGTTTCTGTGATTTTGCATCCTGGGTCGGCACTATCAGTTTCAGGTATTGCCTTTTGGACTCTGCTCTTCACCCAGGGTTTTTACTAAAGTTCTGGCTCTTCTTGTTGGCCATTTACATGGGGAGGGCATTAGTGTTTTTCCGTATCTGGGCAATATTTTGATTTCTGCTTCTTCTCTTTCTAAGGCAGAGTTGCATGTTCGTAGGGTGTGCCATGTCCTGGAAAAACACTGATTCCTGGTGAATGTCCCAAAGTCGTCCCTGGTTCCTGCACAGGACTTGACTTACATTGGAGCGCTTTTTAGGACTCAGTTGGTGATGTTGTTCTTGCCCCCTGCTCGGGTTCTGACTCTGATCTCTGCTGTTCGATCCCTGTTATTGGGTCCTTCTCATCCTGTGAGCCTGTGGTTGAGGGTGCAGGGTTTAATGTCAGCGTCTTTGTTGATGGTACCTTGAGCTCGCCTACACATGTATCCGGTGGTGTCCCACATTTTGTTGCATTGGGTCCCCTGTTCTCTAGATATGAGTGATTTGATCCCTGTGTCATCCGGGATTCGGGTGGTCCTGGGTTGGTGGTTGGACGAGGTTCATCTATATCAGGGTCGTCCCTTTCTGGTTCTTCCGTCTCAGATTCTCATTACAGATGCCAGCCTGTTGGGCTGGGGTGCTACTCTAGGAGATTCGACGACGCAAGGGGTTTGGTCTAAATCTGTGATGTCCTGTTCATCCAACTACAAGGAACTGAAAGCGGTTCAGTTGGGCCTATAGGCCTTCTCGGATCTTCTGTTGGGTCACCATGTGCAGGTCCGAAGGGACAATCAGGTGGTGGATTTCCTCAACCATCAGGGCGCTTGCAGGGTTCTTTCCCTCAGTTGCCTCAGTCGTCAGATTTGTTCTTGGGCGGAGTTACACCTGGCGTCCCTATCTACGATTTATCTGCCTGGTCGGGAGAACACTGTAGCGGACTGTCTGAGCCGTATGTTTCCCTCCATGGGGTCATTGTCCCTGACGCACTTGATGTTCAGGAGGCGGATGTTTGGGTCTCCGATTGTGGACCTCTTTGCGTCCCGGTCCAATGCCAAGGTCCGCTGCTTTTGCACAATTATGCCTTGCCGGGAAGCTTGGAAGGTGGATGCTCTGTTCCGATGGCCGCGAGGCCTCTTGTATGCCTTTCCCCCTGTTCCCCTTATTCCAGCTGTCTTACAGAAAATCAAGAGGGAGGGTTCCTTTGTCCTTCTGGTTGTTCCAAGGTGGAGTCGTCGCCTGTGGTTTCCCATGTTATTGGAATTGGATGTCACACCGGGGTGGACGTTGCCATTTGTGCCTTTCCCTCTTTTGGGGTCTCTGCTTCCGCTTTTTGTGTTCCGATCCCTGGGTCTGCGGGCCTGGCTCTTGAGACGGATTTCCTGATCCGTGGTGGTTGTTCGCTGGCTGTTGCTGGTGTTATTCAGCACGATTTGTCTGTGGCTTGTTTGGACCCGGCTTGCATTCTTGATTTTCTGAATGAGGATTTGAGTTGGGTTTGGCCATTTCTACAATTCGTGCTCAGTGGGCATTTCATGTCTTTCCTTTGGTTTCGGTGGCTCCTTTGGTGGCGCGGCTCTTTAAGTCTTAGTCTTTCCAGCGACCCCGTCCTATCTTGTGTCCTCCTCCTTGGGACCTTCCTTTGGTCTTACGTTCGTTACAATCTGCTCCTTTCGAGCTTTTAGAGACGATTGATTTGAAGTTTTTGATGCTTAAGGTCGTCTTTCTTGTGGCAATTGCCTCTGCCAGGCGTATTGGGGAGTTGGGGGCTTTCCACCGGTCTGCTCCATTTTTGGTTGTTTTGATGGATCGTGTAGTCTTGCGCCCTCATCCCACGTTTGTGCCGAAAGTTGATTCCTTCTTTCATCGGTCTGCTGAGGTTGTCCTTCCTGTTCTTTGCCCGGATCCTTCCTCGGATGAGGAGTCTCTTTTGCATCTGTTGGATGTTCAACGTGCCTTGTTAGTTTATTTATCCCGCACGTCTTCCTTCTGTAAGGTGGACAATTTATTTGTCAATTTTGGTTTGTCCCGTCGGGGTTTGAAACCTTCCCTTTCCACTGTCAGTCGTTGGATTAAGGAGACTATTTTGTTGGCGTATGATTCTGTTTCCAAGTTTCCCTCTCTTCCTATTCAGGGACGTTCCACCAGTTCTGTTGCAGTCTCCTGGGCGGCGTTTAAGGGGGTCTCTATGGAGGATGTTTGCCGGGCTGCCACTTGGTCGTCACCTCATACCTTCATGACCCGTTACAGTCTTCATTTGGGGGTGGGGCTCGGTTTCCTTTGCCTCTTCTGTACTTAGTGCTGGTGTTCCTTGAGGGGGTTTGTTTTGTTTATATGCCTCTTGTTATTAAACTTGATGTTATACTGCCTTCCTGTTGTGGGCTGTTTTTCTTTCATGAAGCTGATGTGCTTTGGTATCGGCTCAATGGTGATTACTGTGGCGAGGAAGATGGACGAGGAGGTAATGCCCCGGTTACTTACCGGTAATCTTCATTACTCAGAGTCCTTGTCTTCCTCGCCACAGTATAGTTTCCCTTCCCTCCCGGCCCTCTTGGTGGCTTCATGTATACGGCTTGGGTTTCAGATCGTTTTGCTGTTTCTGCGTCCCTTTATGGGATTAGCTGTTGCCACCGGAAGCCATATTGGGAGAGGGAGAGGGAGACTAGAATTATACATTTTACTTGGAGTTTCTGTGGGAGCCGGAGGCTCAATGGTGATTACTGTGGCGAGGAAGACAAGGACTCGGAGTAATGAAGATTACTGGTAAGTAGCCGGGGCATTACTCTGCATGAAAGGGGCATTCCATGGGTGTTGCTGTGGGTGTTCCTACGCAACATCCATGGAACCTGACACATTCCCAGATTTGCAAAGTTTTGTAAAGCTGGGATAATGTCAAAATCTTACCCCTCCCCAGGAGTGGCACAATGAGGAGAAATACTTGTATTTCTCATCTTTCTTTCCTCTTTCTATGTATGCTGGATTCTGCAGCATGCATAGAAAGAGAAAAAAGCCATCAATGATTGTTTTTGTGCAGGAAGGTGTCCCTGCATTCCCGCAATGCAGGCCCTCTTGCAAAATGATGCAAGGGTGCCTGCCCTGGCGCATGGCAGCCAACTGAGCGCCAGCACAAGGGAAAGCACACATATGCATCATATTGTTTTAATACGATGTATCCCTGTGCTTATAAAATGATGCCGTTCAGCGCAGCAAAGTGGCTTGCGGCGCTGGGCTGCATCATTTTTTTGTATATGAGGTCCCATAGGTTTTAAAGTACGGTTCATGACCGCAGCACATCATTATGTGAAGTGAAAGGGTGAAAAAGAAGAAGAGCAACAACATTTTGAACAAAGTAAGAAAGAGCTAATGTATAAAGCTATTGATTGAGAGTAGTTTGTGATTCAAGCACTAAGCAAGAGGTTTTGGAAAAAATGGGCAAACTGTGCCTTTATTACAATACAATTTATCAAGTATATAGTTAGCAAAGTAATAGATTGTACATGTAGGTCCATGGAAAACTTAAGGTAATATTTGAAAAATGTGCATGTAAAGGATCCAAGTCATACCATTGCTCAAAAGGCCGAGTATACCACCATTGGCAAACATATGTCCTCAACCTCCCAGTGTGTTAAGAACCAGAGGGCTAGATGATCATACACAATGCTCCAGTATATAAAGCAGCAAAGTGCTATATGAGCTTCCACTCTGCTCTGATATGTAAAGCCAGGGACTGCTCATCTGTTGGCCCCACTGCCAAAAATGCCCTCTAGGAAAGACCCATAGATGAAAAATAAAAAGGTAATAAAGTTAATTTATTACCATTTTATTTTTCGTCCACCCGTCCTCAACCAAGTGTCAGTAGGAGACCAGGCCACTACTGCACTGCTGCTGAGTGTCAGCAGTGAGCTGCGCACTACAGTTTAAAGTGTGCATGTCTTTTTGGCCAGCCATTTTGTACAGCCAGTCAGACATGAACATTTAAAACTTCTCTAACCTAGCTGTTTTAAGACAGCTGGATTACAGCAAGCACAAGCCTTAGTGCCCTCGGGAGCGCAGAGAGAGCCTGCTCCTTCCAATCGTGGTGCCGCTCACATACTGGTGAGAGCAGCATCAGGATTGGTTAGGGTAATATGCTGGATACAGAGCAGACCAAGGACAGAGTGGGGAGGATGTTGGACGTCATGCAGCAAGCAAGTTAAGTGTTTATTTCTTTTTATTTACACTTAATACTCACCTTGTTTGCATGCACGCATTTGCCTGCCCCCCCCACTCTGACTTCTTGCCAGCCGCCGATGTGTAAAGCATCATATTTACAAAGTCCCATGATGCAAAGCACCATGGCTGGGACAATATTCCTTGGTTATGTAAAGCTCTGTGGTCTTATCAGATTCCACAATATCCCAGTATCTAAAGAACCAGAAGGCTAGACAACGTTCCATGGTGATCCTGTATGTAAAGCACCACATTCAGGTCAGTCTTTACAATGTTCCAGTATGTAAAATAATACAGCTGGGCTAGCATTAGCAATGTGTTTGTAGAGCACTACAATCAGACTGTCATATATGAAAAGCAATGTAGCGATATCAGTTTCCAAAATATTCAAGTATTTAAAGCACCATAGCTAGATTAGTTCACTGTGTCTTATTATGCAATGTACAATAGCAATATGCAGTACCAAGGCCAGTATTGCCCATTATCCAAACAAGGTATACAGGCCACAGTTCCTAAAGCACTATCCATTGGCCCATATTCATAATGCCCCATGTAAAGGCCCACCCCCAGGCCAGGGTATTCACAATGTCCCAATATTTCAGACACTACCCATAAGCCAGAATCTCTATTGCTTCAGCATGCAAAGCAAGACCTAGTGGCCAATGCGCGTGATGTACCAGAATGTAAAGCATCATCACCTGACTAGTATCCACAACATCTCAGTGTGACAGCATTACACCCATGTCAGAATACGAAATGTCTTAGCATGTGAATCAACAAGACCAGGCCTGTATCTGCAATATTCCAATGCACAACACCTATTTTCTAGCCAATACTGGTAATATAATTTCATGTAAATTTACAAAACACAGCCACTAGCCACCAAATTCAATAGGCAAAGCATAAAGTTCAGGACAGCAGGCACAAAGCCCCCCTATACTAAATTATCATCTATGTAGTGTGCAGTGTTCACAATGTCCTAGTAAGTAAAGCGCTAATAATCTCCATTATCCAGGCTTGTATCTACAACTCCATATTATGTAAAGTACTGTCCAGGGGCAGTATCCACAGCCACTGCCCCACTCTTCACCATTTGAGCGCCTGGCTTTCGGTAAAATCACAACTGCAGCAAAATGATCGGAGTTTAACTACCTCAGCCGCAGTATGTACCCTATCAAATGTATTTTAAAATGTTGTTAAGATATTCCCGTGTCTTGCTCCTTTTTCTTTTTCTTATTAGTATTTGTGTGTACAATAATTGTATATAGTGTTTAATTCATTTGATTGTCAGTTTAAGTCATCTAACCAGCAGTAAGATTGAGATTACTCTGAATATCTATTCCCCTTTTAACGAAATCCCTTGTTGGCTCCTTGTATTTGTTCATACTATTGTTACCCAAGCCTCCGAGGGTTTATTGGGTTGTCCATTCTAATAGTTTCAGATGTGGGAAAGGCAGCTTTTTCTTACTTGGGTGCCTTTACTGATGGACCGTATGGGCTTTGCAGATGAGACACAGGTTGAGCACAGGCTTTGCCCCTCTGGCACACTGTAAAATTCCAGTTTTCCAGTGGATGAGTCCACCGTTGGCCTTTTGTGGCACAAAACATGATGCATTAACACAATGTGGATGTAAATGCAGTATTGTAAAGGTTCCACTGCCTAGAAATGTTATGTTTTGACCAGTAATGGCTCCTCATCACTGGACCACTGTCTAGAATACCCACATCATGTGCTACGGTCTTGTGTTTAAATTATATTCACAGTTTATTTACCTCACTCTGAATGGAAATTCATTATTGCCTCAAACGAGTACGTCATTTGAAGCATGGCCAATATTTCCTAGATTGAAGAAGGTCAATGTAAAAGAACTTTCTCAAGTTTGAGTGTAAATTCAGTAGTATACTTGTCTTTACAAATTACATCGAGTTCTCTTTCTCCCTCTCCATTCTCTATTCACCGCACTGTCGCTTTCCTCCAGGTCTTCCCTGGCATCACTTCTTACCAGCCTTACCTATCTTCTTCCCTTCATTCAGAGCTTTAATATAGGACAGGTTGAAAAACCCATTAGCTTGCGAAATTTCCTATTTGTCTTCATAATAAAATAATGTTGTACTTGTCCAGCACACACTTTTTTTCATTTTTGATTGCTTTCTATCCACAAACTCCTTTAATTGACTTTCTCTGGATTCCTCTTAGACATTGGTTCTAAGTATCTCAAAATTACCGATTTAGGCAAAGCGCAAATTTCCACCAATCAGTATTGTGAGATATGCACTTATTACGCACACTTTTTTCACAACTGTTTTTTTCCTATGATGCATGTCACCAGGTGAAACCTGGAAGAGTATGTCAGGGGAAAACTACCTGAAATGTGGAAATTACATGCGTAAATTATTGCAGAAGCATCAACTTTTGCAGCAATTCTCCGTTCTCGTACTGGTATGGTAGTACCACCCTCATAAATTACAGCACTCCAAATTATTCTGGTTTCTGGGTGTGGTATTATCAAATGAGATATCTTGTTGTGATATGCAGGTCAATATTTGGATTGATCTCATGCAAAGAAGTAGTTCCTTAAATTGATAAAGCGCCTTTTGTGTATTGTCTTAGATTACTGGAGTGAAAGTGAGCAGGAAGAAGCAGATACACCATCAACGCCTAAACAAGACAGTCCTCCTCCTCCTTATGACACATATCCGCGACCTCCCTCGGTAAGCTGCTTGTGTGAATCACAGCTAAAAAGTCATACTGAGGCTTATGTACCAAGGGTTACACGGATGTTTCTGCGACGCTACTGAGTTTTGCTCTTTGCCTGCTGGCGTATATAATGGATTTAGTCACGGCTTTGGAAAGGAAGCTTGTTGAAAAGTGGGAAAGGGCCTCTACAACGAAGCCGTTTCCACGAAAACCTTTACCACGCATGCATTACAACGCATGCGTGGTAACAACGAGAGGATTTACCACGCATATCTTTACTACGAAATACGTAGTAAAGGTATGTGTGGTAAATGAAAAAAAGGGGGGGTTTGGGGGGTCTCCCCCCAAAAACGAAAAAATCGAGGGATAAAAAAAGGGGGGTTGGGGGGGCTTCCCCCCCAAAAATAAATAAATACCTGAAGTGAGGACATGCGATCAGCGTCGTAAAAGAGGAAACGGAATTAAACTTCCGCTTCCTCTTTAGGACGTACGGCCGACGTAACAAAGAAGATGGACAGGAGACGAGTTGAAAAGGTAAGGGAACATTATTATTTTTTGTTTTTTAAAATAAGGGTTAATGGCAGGGGTAATGAAAAGAAGTAGAGGCTGGGGACGTGAAAAAGGACAGGTGTAACCTTTAACAAGAATATGCCCTCACCATGCATAAATTAACAACGATAAACGTTGTTAATCTATGCGTGGTAAAGGAATATTAGTGGTAAAGGTTATGCGTAGAGAACAAATTCCGTTGTAACGCATGCGTGGTAAAGGCATGCGTTGCAACGGAATTCGTTGTAACGTCATATATTCTTGAAAAGTGTAAAGCTAGCAATCAGCTGTAGCCTCCCGAAAATGAGGACAGCAGACAATAATTTAAATGGTGTGGGGGAGTTTGCTGAATGTGGTGAAGAAGGGAGGGTACGAATGAAATTATGAGATGCAGATAAGTGTGCACGAGTTGCACCCTGGTTATAGTGTGCACACAAGATTAGTTTGATGCTTTTGCAAGTTGGATTTAGAACTCTCCTAAGTATGTGTTCCAGCAGAGGGATACACAGAGACATCATACAGTGGCATACCAGAAAGTGAACACGTGCAGATCTGGGGCACGCCATTGTCTTACCCATTGCTTAAATGTACATCACAGCATATTTATTAAACACCCTGACTGCACACCTCCTCTGAGCTTGTCCTCAAGCCATAATATGGGAAGGGGGGTCAAGAGGTCAAGACCCAGGAGCAGATGGGCATGAAAGCAGCACACAGAGCAGTCACCAGAAAAGAGTCACAAAGTCTTTGAACAAACGTGCTCTAAAGATACAATTTTGAGCTGCTACACACCCCCAGATCCTGCTTTACAGTTACATCAAGACAAGTCGTGGAGCGTAAATCAAATACTTTCCAGACTTCTACTCTCTGCTGACTTTACTCAAAGGGTAGCATGAAGCATCAGGTAGCAGAAAAATGGAGGCTGGAAATCCAGCCCAGAACAGCCTTTGGATAAACATGTACTGTTGAGGGTAAGACTCTGCCTCAACTCCTCCCCAAGGGTGGAGACAAGGGACAGATCCTTGAGAAAAAGGCATTGGGCAACGTAATGCCTGATTGTGCATGTTTGCAGAAAAACACACAGATGCAGGTAGCAGCAGAATATCTGTAGGTATTTACCAAAGTGGACCAAAATATAATGTCAAGAATATCGAGGACACCAATATCGTGAAGGTAAGTTTCTATAGGTAAGCAAAGTATTACTATGTATAACTCTGTACATATGTACCATGACAATATATATATAGTGGGCATGTAGTACTCCTTGTTCCACCCAGTTAAATAGCACTTTAAACATGTCTCAAGCCTGCCATTGCAGCCTATGTGTGTTGTTTTAATCTGCCACTTTGAACTGGCAAATAAACCTTTTGCCAGCCTAAACCTTCCCTTTGTAATACATGTAAGTCACCCCTAGGGCAGGCCATAC
The DNA here is from genome assembly GCF_964261635.1 of Lissotriton helveticus. Taxonomy (NCBI): domain Eukaryota; kingdom Metazoa; phylum Chordata; class Amphibia; order Caudata; family Salamandridae; genus Lissotriton; species Lissotriton helveticus. Next base: position 1,015,419,551 of record NC_136069.1, on the reverse strand, counting down.
ACAGCCTAGAGGGCTGAATACAGTGTATTTAAAAAGCTGGCCATGTACTTTTAAGCTTACATGTCCTGGTAGTGAAAAACTCTTACATTTGTTTTTCACTGCTGCAAGGCCTGCCTCTCCCTTTAGGATAACATTGGGTTACCTTATCACATTTAATACGTGGTAACTTTCAATTGGGAGAAGGTATCAAGTTTGGTATCCTAAGAATTGTATTTCAAAATCCTCTTTAATCGAAAAGTTGCATTTGGATTTTGTCACAATTCAAACGATTCCACTTTTATAAAGTTTGCATTTTCTTGTCCCAACCATTTGGTGTATTACTCTATTTTTCTAAGCTTGTGTGCGATTCTCTTGTTTTTTTCACTTTATTACTGTTTGTGTACTGCATAAATACTTTGCACATTGCCAATAAGTGAAGCCTGACTACTTTTGTGGTACAGGAGGGTTAAGCATAGGTTAATCTAGTGATTTAGTATGCCACATTTTATGAACGTTGTCTAATAGGTTGCTTAAACCAGTGAAGAATAGGATATAAAATAGGCTCAAATAATCTCATTAAACGCATCTCTAAATTTCATTAGGTTGTAGATTTTCATTTGGTAGAGCACCTCCTGACCCAAATACATAGGGTTGGCACCATTAGGCTGGGTGAGAAGAAGCAGCTTCCAGCATCATCCATGGAAGTTCAGTAATAAATATACATTAGGGGCCCCCCACTAACCCCAGCTCTTGCATAGTTGTGTTTTTTCCCATGCACACAAATAACTGGAACTAAGGCAGCCATAACTGTGACATCAGAGTGGATGAGGGAGACAATCCTGCATAAGGATTTAAGAGGGTTGTCCTCTGTCACTGCCCTCTTGATACCTCGTGGACATGAGGTGCAACGTCGGTATAAAACATACACACCCAAATCTTTGTGCAGAAGGGGGAAGGAAGGTAGATGTGAGAATTTGTTAGTTGAGCAGGGATTGGTTTATTTCATCCTTTTATACAGGATATTTTGTAAAGTTTGTGGCACCAAGAATGTTGAAATGTTTCATCTGTCACAAGATCAGTACCAGGCTCAGGAATTGCGAATGTTTTGTGAATTTAATTCTTTTAGGATTTAATTTGCATGGAAATTAATCTCATGAAAACTAGTGGTTATATTTGAACCAACTAAGGTTGTAAAAATGAATGCCCAGGATCAGTCTTGATGCCTCTATTATACGTCTACGCTTTGGGGCAGTGAGCATACATTTTGCGGCTAAGCCAAGATCAATTCAGCTCAGAATGAGGTGTAATTAGAACTTCTTTAGTGTTAAATAGCGACCCAGACCGGAAATTAGTGATATTAAGTTGAAACTGTGATTGTCACTGCTGTGGTAAATAAATAAATAATACCCTATTTTTGAATGTATAAATGAATAACAGATAGCTCAATAAAATAAGAGTCAAGATTCGAGGTAGTAGGAGTTTGCAGGTTTATTACAGCATAAAGGACAGGAACAGGACAACTTGCATAGGAATAGGATGACAGGGCCCAGCAGCGCTGCTGGTGTCAGGATCGGGACAAGGGCAGGAAAGGAGAGGAGTAACTTTTAATAACAATACATGAGCATATATACATAACGCAAACACATAGCATTACATTGCAGTAGGCGTAGCAGTGGGTGGAGCAGAAGGCGTGACGCGTAGCAGTCGCGAAAGATAAGGGTGAAAGTGGGTGTAACAGGGCGTATACATAGACATGTGATGCAAACGTAACAGAATATGTCATGAATGGGGCGGGAACCATGGAGGGGGCTACCTGAGGAGCCGGGACCTCTAACCTAGTGGTGCGCGCAAACTTGCAATGACGTGTTACTGGGAGAAGCTGGGGGCTATGAACTCTGTGCTAGGAGCAGAGACTGAAGTCTGGAGAGTCAGGGCGACATGTACCTAAACAGTATCTAGTATCTAATGTTTAGAGAACATGTTGATATAAACTAGAAGTCAGGAGAGGAAAGGCTAACAGACACTAAGACTGGACCATGCATTATTCTACATGTAGTGCGTGATGAAGAATACTAAATGACCATTAAATACAGTATTTCTCTTACATGGAGCCGAAAAGGCTAGACAATGACGGAAACTATTGGTGCAGTTCAGTAGCTTAGGAATGCAGAGAAGGAGGACTGAACTGATAACTGTAACCATAACATACTTTTGGCAGACTCAGAGGCAGAGCCAGGCTGAACCGGGCACTGCGTGGCAGGAAGTGAGTGAAGGGTCGAGGATACAGGTGGGGGCTGTATCGCTCCTTAGTGAGGTTTCAGGAGACAGGAGCTGAATCTGGAGTCCAGGCCCTTTTGAGGCCTAGAAACGGGGACTTTACAATGGAATAATGTGCACACTGAGAAACGTGGCAACGTAGCTTTACATAGGCCTGATATTCGTAGTATTCACGAGGACTGGAAACTGGCATACTAGAGGTGGACACAACTGTAATTGCGTCATTAATCAAACATAGGGAATACATATGCATATTAATCATGCACACATAACATATGATGGATGACACGTAGTGACACAGAACATGGCAAAATTTACTTTTCCACATTCCCTCCTTGTCACTACGTTTCCATCAGGAAACATCAATTTTCATGATACCATCTATCATTTCATACAGTATCATTTGCTCGTCTCGAATTATCCTGGAACGGGATTTAGAACGGGGCTTGGGACTAGGAATACAAGAGGTAGCACAGATGCCGCAAATCGCAGGGCCACATTGTATACAGAGACAGCAGCTGAATATGATCGCTACTGCAATACCTAGGAAGGACAAGACTTTCCATCCCCATGCGGAAATTATATTCCAGAACCAACCGGACCATGTCCAGGTGCCTGGATCTTGGTGTAGCAGATGGGCAATTTTATGGAGTCTGGTTTTGCTGAATAAACAGACGGCGCGTTATTTGGAATGAAAATGCAGCAACTGGATCCGATGACTCTACAGGCCCCGCCCCTATCGGCCAGTATGACGTCAAGGACGAGACGATTCTGTAAAACGACAAATCTCATAGCAGATTGCTCTTCGGTTAAGTTACCTAGAGCAGAGGCAGTTTCATTTACTACAGCTTCGAGGGTTCTGGTTAACCTACGGATTAGCTTACTATTCTGGATAGGTCCTATAAAGAAAAAGAAACCTCTATTGAAATCTGTATACTGTTCTAGAGCAGTTTCAGTATAATCGACAATTGGGGACTCCCTTCTATGTCTAATGTGTACTAGATGTGTGTTTCTATGATAATCAGGTGGGGCTAGAAAAACAGGTGGCAGTAGGAAGGCAATGTAACAGGTTCCCTCCCAATCGAGGGGCAGACAAACATATGCAGTTAGACCACAAATAAAATAAGAATGACGTGAAGCTTTGAAAATAGATTTCCCACTGTCACTATACTTGACAATAGTAGTACAATCACTATGTCCTACATGTACGGAACCATTATTTCGGACACATAATTCGCCTTTAACTGGTAATACTGAAATAGCAGGCAAGTCTGGAGTAGTATCAGACTGAACATTCAGGACCATGAAATTCCACGAATAATTACCTAAATTATACACTTCATTTTCTAGATCTAACCCTGTTCTGTGGGGGAGACCTTGCTTGTCTGGGAAACATGTACTGTTAAGAAAAGACATATCTGTTGAGGATGACGTTAACGTGGACCATGCTCCACACGAACCATTATGTGAAAATGGATAAGGAAAAAGTGGCAGAACTCCCTTCGGGGTCTGGAAAGGGGGGAGTCGACCACACACCCAACAATTAGTGGCATTGCTGGTCTGGTGTGAGTAATGTAACATGCGGATGAATGAGTTATTTCGCATAGCGAGGCGGTAAGAGAGTTCATGAGGAGGCAGATCACTAAACATGTGCTCTACAGTAGCATTAGAAGACTTATTTACATGAGAAACTGGAAGATACAGGTAAAATGCATAACTGGTGCAGGAAATCATAATACTGAGAAATAATATGAAACATAGAAAAACGATACATCGGATTGAGTTTTGACTAACTCTCTCACTATGGGGGTCTATTTTATACATGTCAGAAACAGTCTAACCGTTTCACCTAGGGGAGGACTTAGACAATCAAACTGGCTGACTTATTTTACTAGACCGGAGTTTGAGTTTATACTCCTGTTGCGGAGTTTTCTCTAACAGGGGAGGGGTTGTAGCAATGTCTTTTGCGGGACAGTCCTTGAGAACAATATTTTGGCAATCCTTCAAATCCTGGGAAATGTTCTTTAAGACGGGTTTCAGTCCATTAAATTGTTTTACATGAGAAAGGTGCACCCAGCCTTTGCGACCTTCCAACTTCACGGCTGTACGGGTGGTGAGGAGGACCTGTCGGGGCTCTTTCCAGCGAGGCTCCAGCGGACTTGATCTGTCAAAATTCCTCACCAACACCATGGATCCTGGAACGATTTCATGCGGTGCCACCTCGGTATTGTCTGGAAATGCGGCGGCAACCTGTGAACGACATGAGTTGAGGGCAGACATCAAGGAAGCTAGGTAATCTGTCAGCATATTACTTGAAACATCGGTAATACTTCGGGGTCTAGGAGTACCCCACATGTTAGGGGGGCGGCCGAAAACGACCTCATACGGGGACAGACCTGATCTGGAATGTGCGACCATGCGCATATAAAATAAAGCGACTGGCAGAGCTACTAGCCAGTCCACACCTTTCTCTTTGCATACTTTGGCGATTCGGATTTTCAGGGTCTGGTTATGTCTCTCTACGAGACCGGCTGCTTCAGGATGGCGTACACAATGGAACTTCCACTGGTACCCTAACAGAAGGGAAACATGCTTCATGAGTTCAGATGAGAATGGCTGGCCGTTGTCAGAATATACGACTCTAGGGAGTCCATAACGAGGGAAGAACTCACGAACCAGCTGCTTGGCAGTGGTCGCGGCTGTGTAATCTGGGACTGGATATGCTTCTGTCCACCTGGACAAAGCGCATACAACTACAAGGACATACTTGAAACCTCGACATCGCTCCATCTGAATATAATCCATCTGGAGGACTTCAAAAGGGTGGTCAGGAGGCTGGAATCCACCTTGTTCCACCGGGACACTTTTACCTGGATTAAACTGACAACATATCATACAGGTACGGACTTTCTGCTTGGCTGCAGCTCGTAAATGCTTGTTGAACCAAATGTTCTGGATACTGTCTAACATGGCTTTTTCTCCTAAATGTGCTGGACTATGTGCGGTATTAATAATGACTTGAACCATTGAGTCGGGGAGAAACCATGTGGCTCTACCCTTCGTTAACCATCCTTGATCTGTCTGGACCCCTCCTTGTTCGGACCATTTCTTGATTTCTTCGGGAGTAGCATGTAACTGGATATCTATGACATCTTGTGTAGGGTCCTTAACTGTCATGCATGTAATCGGATCTGGAGTATGTGTCATGTTAACTGGAATGTCTGGAGTCTGTGCTGTAAGCTTGGCTGTGCGATCTGCTAGATCATTACCTTGGGAAATGATGTCAGTAACTTTCGTATGTGCTTTACACTTCATGATAGCGATAGATGTCGGTAAATGTATGGCATCTAACAGAGCTTGAATAAGGAGACCATGCTGAATCTTGGTTCCATGAGAAGTCATGAAACCTCTCTCCTGCCAGAGCACTCCGAAGTCGTGTACAACTCCAAATGCGTAGCGTGAATCTGTGTAAACATTAACTTTCAAGTTCTTGGCGTGTGTACAGGCTTGGGTCAGAGCAACTAGCTCTGCTGCTTGAGCGGACAGAGTGTCAATACGGTGTGTCTCAATAACTTCAGTGTCAGTAGTCACTGCATACGCGGCGACTAGTTCTCCTGTACTTGTTCTCATACATGAACCATCCACATAAAGTGTCAGGTCGGGATCTGGTAACGGAATATCTGTCAGATCTTGTCTTGGTTTTGTCGTAATGTTAACTACTTCCACACAGTCATGTGTGGCAGAATTCGGAGTAACTGATGGTAACAGTGTAGCAGGATTTAAAATGTTGCAGCGTCTGATTTCTATGTGTGGCTGGAACAGTGTCAATTCATAACCTGTTAAACGTGCAATTGTCAAGTGCTGAGTCTGTGTTCGGTTTAAAAGAACTTCCACGGAATGTGGAACTTGTACTGTCAGGAAATGTCCTAATACTATGGAATCACTTTGTCTGATAGCTAGTGCTGTGGCTGCAACTGACTTGAGGCACGCAGGCAGAGCCTGGGCTACAGGATCTAATGTGCTCGAAAAAAAAGCACAGGGCTTGTATTGTCCTGCTTGATCTTGTGTGAGAACAGATAATGCTGTACCTTCGCGTTCAGTAACGAAAAGTGTAAAAGGCTTACTGTAGTTCGGTATCGCTAGAACTGGAGCTTGGCATAGGGCTTTCTTTAACTCATTGAAACAGAGTGTATGTTCAGATGTCCAAGGGAGGACAGTCGATACGGCTGCCTCCTGTGTCGTTAACTGTATCAGTGGTTTGGCTAGAAATGCATACTGAGGAATCCATTGTCTGCAATAAGAAGTAAGGCCAATAAAAGCACGTACCTCCTTCTGGGTCTTGGGCTGAGGAAGACTCGCTATTAACTGGATACGATCTGGTGTCAACTGCCTACCCCTCTTGGACAGTAAGTGTCCTAAGTATACCACTTGCTGGACACAGAATTGAAGCTTAGAAGGGGACACCTTGTGCCCCATCTCGGCTAGAAAATACAAGACTGTAAGGGATGCTCGCTCGCAAGCACGTTCAGAACGGGCTGTGATCAGGAGATCATCGACATACTGGAGCAGGGCAGTGTCAGTTGGCATGTGAATGTTGTCTAGTTGTCTCTTAAGTGCTTGACTGTAAATACTAGGACTTTCTGTGAAACCTTGAGGAGCTCGTGTAAACATATAGCTCCTTCCATTTAAACGAAATCCGAAAAGGAACTGGCTGTCTGGATGAATAGGGACACTGAAAAATGCGTTCTTGAGGTCTATGACAGTGAAGAACGTGGCTTCGGAATCAATGGCTGTTAATAGGGAAGAGATATCTGGGACAACTGGATACTGAGGAACAATACATTTATTAAGTTCTCGTAAGTCAATCACTAATCGATATACTGGGGGTGCATTAGGATCAGTACGTTTCATGATTGGAATAATCGGAGAATTACATACATTGGAGTCAGTTTCTACAACCACTCCTTGAGCCATGAGCTCGTCAATAATTTTGGATAAGGCTGCTACAGCCTCCGGTGGCAATCTGTACTGTCTGATTCGTGGTAACACTACACCTGGCTTGAGAGTCACACGATAGGGTGTGATTTGCATATAACCAACATCAGTCGGACCTTGCGCCCATAGATGCTGTGGAACATTAGACAGTCTTGAATCAAAATCTCGTAATACATAGTGACCCTTAAAGTCACGTAGGAACAATCGTATTCCCTCTGGGGAACAGCATATAACTGCACCTAACTCTTTCAGTGTCTTAATGCCTAATAGGTTTTCTGGACATGACTTAGTAAGTAACAGATCAGTAGTACGGGACAATGAACCTACTTCTAGAGTAACTGGCTTTGAAATTTCATTTACGATAGGCTTTCCTGAAAATCCAAGGGAAACATTTCTTGAGCCTGAGAGCGGAGCCCCTGGAACTTCGGCGTGACTAATTGTGGTCCTACTTGCCCCTGTATCAATCAAAAACTTTCTGTCTTTCCCTAATACTTGACTATGAACATAGGGACCTTCTTGATCTACAGGTATCTCGATGAGAGGCAAGCCTACCTCCCTCTCTAGGCTGTTTCATGAATACTGCTGGTACTCTGGATACTCAGACTGTGCATACTGGTACATCTGCTGTGTAACGTGCTGTGTTGCAGCAATAGGCTGCGGTGCGGTAACTGTCTGTGGTGCATTCTGCGACTGAGGAGTCTGTAAAACTTGTTCTTGTCTAGGCGGACGTGGTCTTTCTTTAGTTTTACCAGTAGCTATGTTGTGTTTCAGAACTGCACACTCGTTTATAAAATGGCCTGGCTGTTTACAATAATTGCAGTTCCCTTTAACGGGAGCTGCAGGATGACTGGCTTGATTTGGACCCCTCTTCTGACTGTCTTGAGGAACAGATTGTGCAACTAGTACTTTCATTTTCGTGTCTTTCATAAGTTTTCTTTCGTGTTCTTGCTCTTCTCTAATTCTATTCTGGTGGTATTGGAGCATTTGCAACATCTGGGATGGGGTATTAGCTTGCCAGGTACTTTCGACTTTCAAAACTCGATTCTTAATTTGTGGACTTGAATTCTCGACTAATTTAGTAACAAAAAGGTGAGGATATGACTCGCTACTTGTCTTGAGGCCACTGTTGATGCTAAAACATTTTTCAAATCTAGAATAAAAATCACTAATATCTTCGTCTTGTTTCTGTTTACAGGCTGAGATTGCATCCCAGTCTTCTTTTCTGGTTGTTAATAATCTGGGTAAAACTTGTATTAATAATTCTGGTAATTCTTTACATTTATCTCCAAGACCGGTACCTGGTACTCGTATCTTGTCTTCAGCTTCTAGGACTGCCCAATCGATCTTTTTCTCTCCCACCTCCCATTCTTTTTCCTTGAGTTTTTCATACACCCCTGCGGGCAGCAGAACCTTTAACATTTTAATTATATCTGGATACGTGTATTCTCCCATACGGAGCATGTCTTTTAATTCTCTATGGAACCCTGCTGGATCTTTATCATGACAGGGAATTAATTTCTTCATTTCAAGAAGTTCCATCTTTGTGATTGGAGTGTATACAAACACTCGTTGCATTTCGCCACCCGTTCCTCTAACTGGGTGAACTTCTCGTAACGGATTCTGTCTGTCTATGTAAAATGGTTTACTTTCTGGGGGTGAGACATGAACAAAATGCGGGTTCAGAAACGTTCTATATTTGTGGCGCTGTTCTAGAATGACACTAATTAAATCGGTACCTAGACCTTTCCATCTATACTGGAGTAACTCGTTCAGGACATCATGTAATGGGCCTGGATCAGAGTGTTGACCCTCATACAGAGTAATGAGGTGCTGAATCATATACATACCCACCAGTCGTTGCTCGGCTGGGGGCAGTTTCAGAAACATTTGTGCCACTATTTCGTCTAGAAAAGTGGTAGAATCAGTAATCCATCGGACTGCTGATCGGGCTAATTCTTGTTCATGCATGGTACTTAACTCACTGTAACCGATTCGTGATTTCAGAATGTGATCGGTAGCTTGAAACACTTGTTCTAGTGAACCTTGTTCTGGTGCTGGAGAATGAAAAATAGACTTGTGTTCTAGGCGTAAATGGCGATCTGGAAATCTAGATTTTCCTACATACGCTATTCTGGCGGGATTCTCGTCTTCTACCTCTTCAGTATCAGAGTTACTTTCTTTCTCGCTTACTTGTGCTGCTTTACGTTGTTCGTGTAACTTTATTATTTCTTTACGGATTTTCTTGTACATACTCTCCATAGCACTGATAGTCTTGTGCTTACCCTCGGCTATACTGTTACTCCACTTCATCAGGGCTTTCATTTCGGCCTGATTTTTGGACGGGTAATCTTGTTCTCTTATTAGACAATTAATCAGAAACTTTAATATCATGAGCTGGGTCTCAGCTTTCCTTTGGGACATGACATCACTAATACTTTCTGGATCATCCCCTGTACGGATGAAACGATATATTCTGTCTAGATCTTCCTTCATATCTGGTAGGGTGACTAGATACTCGGCCACATTTCTTACGCGTAATGAATATAAAACCATATCATTTTCGCCTGGGACTGGATCATAACAGCATTCGGCAAGGGATTTTCTTATTTCTGCAACAGACAGTCTGGGCGTACGTTGTGACGCTTGCATATGTAATTCGGCTGCCGTTAAACGTTTATGTGGCGGCGGGGTTTGAGGAGGACCTCCTCCTGCGGCCCCTAGACTAGAATCATCAACTGAGGCTTTTCGTGCTGGCAGAGTGGGAAATGGAAATGCGGGCTGGACTTGTATGGCGGGCTGGACCGGGGGTACCGTAACAGGTACTCCGGTGTCTGGAGGAGCAGGAAGTGCCTGATTTACAGGGACTGGCGGAGCGCGAACAGGATTTGCATATTCTGGGACTGTGTCGTCCAAATAGGACGAAATAAAAATATCAGCTGCGGTCGGTTTGTGACGTGACTTGATCGGAACTAGTGGTGGCGGGAAATTACTGGATGCCTCTGGGGTCGCTTTTGGCAAGCCCTCGGCAAGAAGAGGGTACATACCCCTAATAAGGGCATGCCTCTGTCTGTCTGACTGTTCGGCTTTGACTTGTTCACCTATCTCGATTAATTCTTTTTCTTGTGCTCGTTCCAAGGATTCTCTACTTAATTCTGACTTTCTGATTTCTTTTTCGGTTCTTTTATGGGCTTCTTTGCGGCATAACTCGATGGCATCTTTCTGTGACTGTCTGGCTTTCTTTTTCCATAATGCTTCTTCTACTCGCATGATGCACTCGGCATCCCATGTACCCGATACGGGCCATCTATACTTTTCTTCTAACTATTTGGTATACTCTACCCATAAATCTAGATATAATATGGCGCTTATGCCATGCTTCTGATACATAAAATGACCTGGACTGTCCCTAGGCGGAACTGGAACTGCTGCTTCCAGCAGACCCTTTCTGGTTTTTAACTGACGTAACTTCGAAAAGAGTGGCATGACTGGACTGTAATCTAGACACAATACAATACACAATGAACACGATACTTATTCCTCATTCATACCACGACATTAAAATACATGAAGAACATTATGAACAACACTATAAATAACAGTTCGAACAGAATACCACCTGGAATACGGAATACAGAATACATGAATTTTCTCGAGAACAGAACTGACTGGAACAGAAACTAGATGCACTGCTGGAACAGTACGAAACTTACCGGTCTCATAAAGAGACACGTCAGGACCCGCATCCACCGAAGTGGACACTTCGTTTGTGGGACTGTGTACCACCAACCCACGGACCAGAGTCAATTAAATTGACCCTGTCTAGATACTACCCCAGTAACGGTACTCACCGGGCAGCAAGAACGGAAGGCCTCGGACTGGACTGGACTGCTTCGACGACGGACGACGAACTTCGGACTTCAGTTACGGGTGGACCTCCGGATACCTCGGACCTTGGACTCTTGGCTTGGGCTCTGGTCGGGACTCGCCGCGTTCCTCCACCGTCTCGTTTGGATGCTGGACCGCCTCCTCCGTCTCCTCCGTGGGCCTGAGGGATACTTGAAGCAGAAATATCTGCCGGTGCGCAGAAGAGTTCCGTCACGACTGCAGAGGGTCAGGGGGTCGGCGTGGCTTCACCGACGCGTGGGGAAAGGGCAAGTCCCTATTCGGGCGCCATTATGTGGTAAATAAATAAATAATACCCTATTTTTGAATGTATAAATGAATAACAGATAGCTCAATAAAATAAGAGTCAAGATTCGAGGTAGTAGGAGTTTGCAGGTTTATTACAGCATAAAGGACAGGAACAGGACAACCTGCATAGGAATAGGATGACAGGGCCCAGCAGCGCTGCTGGTGTCAGGATCGGGACAAGGGCAGGAAAGGAGAGGAGTAACTTTTAATAACAATACATGAGCATATATACATAACGCAAACACATAGCATTACATTGCAGTAGGCGTAGCAGTGGGCGGAGCAGAAGGCGTGACGCGTAGCAGTCGCGAAAGATAAGGGTGAAAGTGGGTGTAACAGGGCGTATACATAGACATGTGATGCAAACGTAACAGAATATGTCATGAATGGGGCGGGAACCATGGAGGGGGCTACCTGAGGAGCCGGGACCTCTAACCTAGTGGTGCGCGCAAACTTGCAATGACGTGTTACTGGGAGAAGCTGGGGGCTATGAACTCTGTGCTAGGAGCAGAGACTGAAGTCTGGAGAGTCAGGGCGACATGTACCTAAACAGTATCTAGTATCTAATGTTTAGAGAACATGTTGATATAAACTAGAAGTCAGGAGAGGAAAGGCTAACAGACACTAAGACTGGACCATGCATTATTCTACATGTAGTGCGTGATGAAGAATACTAAATGACCATTAAATACAGTATTTCTCTTACATGGAGCCGAAAAGGCTAGACAATGACGGAAACTATTGGTGCAGTTCAGTAGCTTAGGAATGCAGAGAAGGAGGACTGAACTGATAACTGTAACCATAACATACTTTTGGCAGACTCAGAGGCAGAGCCAGGCTGAACCGGGCACTGCGTGGCAGGAAGTGAGTGAAGGGTCGAGGATACAGGTGGGGGCTGTATCGCTCCTTAGTGAGGTTTCAGGAGACAGGAGCTGAATCTGGAGTCCAGGCCCTTTTGAGGCCTAGAAACGGGGACTTTACAATGGAATAATGTGCACACTGAGAAACGTGGCAACGTAGCTTTACATAGGCCTGATATTCGTAGTATTCACGAGGACTGGAAACTGGCATACTAGAGGTGGACACAACTGTAATTGCGTCATTAATCAAACATAGGGAATACATATGCATATTAATCATGCACACATAACATATGATGGATGACACGTAGTGACACAGAACATGGCAAAATTTACTTTTCCACACTGCTGTATGGCGTTTTGAGTTTTTGGAAGGCCTGCTATTTAGTAACTGTTAATTGGAAGTCATATACAGCTCTCACAATAGGTGAATGATGAGTAAAATGGGAAGTATTTGCCAAAAAGAAACAATACATCTAGAGAATGGGCTTTCTCAATAGTTTGAGGGTTGTTGGGGTATCTTTAGCATTTCAGTTCCAATTCTTTTGCAATATTCAATGTAACATCTAATGTACTTGCAGTGATTTATAGATAGGGATTAAGAGGTCTTCTTGAGCAGGCACATTTTCAGTAAGGCCACTAAATAGTATATGACTGGTCTTCCTTCTCTTTCGCTCTATGAAGTACTCTACTACAACAAAATATAAAACATTGTAAAAGAATAACGTTGTACAGTGTATTGCTCTAAAATCTATCTTTTTTTTGTAGATGAGCTGTGCAAGCCCTTTTGTTGAACCAAAGCATAGTAGGCTTTCTTCAACCGAGACCTCTCAGTCACATTCTTCCCATGAGGAGTATCGACAGGAAGTAGTGGGCAGCATCGCGGAATCCCCACTCCGAAAAAACGCCAGCCAGCGGCGCTCCTGGCAAGATTTAATTGAGACTCCACTTACAAGTTCAGGGCTGCACTACCTTCAGACTCTGCCCCTGGAGGACTCTGTGTTCACTGACTCTCTAGTTATCTCTCCAGATCACCGGAGGCAGTCCACGCTTCCCATTCAGAAGTGCCACATGCAGGATCACTACGGCCCGCACCCCTTGGCGGAGGGTGAACGGATACAAGTCCTTAATGGTGGAGGAAGTAAACCTCGAAGCTTTACTCTGCCGCGGGATGGGGGGCTCAATCACTGCAACAGGAACTCTCTTCTTAGTGCCTCAGAGCTGCAGGAATCAGCAAAAAAGAAACAAGTAAAGGAGGAAGAAGAGGAGACAGAAGAACAAGAATTCAACAACTTGTTAGATACAAGTAGGTATTCTATATTCTCTAAATATGCACACAATTAGGGAGGTGAAATGGGGTACGTTAAATGGGTGTCATTTTTTTCATCTGGTCGTTGTATCCATGCAAATAACATTTATTTCTCTACAAGTTAAATTAATTTTGGCTTGCCTTCCTATTGCTGAGCAATATTGAACTTCAGACCCTTAGAAGTGCTTATAACATTTTTAAACACTGAGCATCAGGGGCCATATTATGATGAGCCGAGCTGCTTTCCTGCTTTTGTGCGTTGGAGGTGGCTCAAGTTCAAACATATAACTCGGGATTTCTCTGAGTTAATATCAACTTGTTGGAAACAGAGCAGAGATTACCTCTCTATGTTTCTGACTTATTCTGTCTTAAATGCATGCATTAAATCTGAGAAATTCCTACATATATTCTAAACTTTAGACACCGCACACAAAAAAAAGACATTTTGCTCATCGTGATACCATATTCTTTTCTAGGCAGGGCCTGCAGCGCGTAAAATTAAGTACATTGTTTAAATACTATATTTATTTGAGCTAATGCTTTACTTTCAGGCAGCAGGGCACATAAACAATCCTGCTAACAGGCTAACACAGCTGTGTTATCTGAAAATAAAGCACCAAGTCAGAGAACTATCAGGTTAAATTAATTCACTTTACGCCCTGTAGGCGCATAAAACAGGCACTGAAAACCAGGAAAGAGCATCAAGATACGGCGCCAAATGACACGAAGGGCCTTGATGGCGCTGACATGTTTTCCGATGCAAAATTATATCCTGTTCATTGCTCGAAGGTATTAATTTGCAGCAGTAAGTTAAAAGGTTGCAGTTCATGACAGAATTAGTTGTATCGAAATGCAGTTCTTTTGGATGTAGTAGCAATGATATGTCACATTTTGGAACTGTTCCTGCCCCTGTTAATATGCACTTTTAGGGATCAAACTGGTGCATTTTGCTGTGGAAAATACAAAAATACTTTAACGTTACCTCGTCCCATTAATGTAATTCTGCTATAATTGCTTTTTGTTTTAAACCCATATGTTAGATCCATATGCTTTAAAAGTCAAAGCCATTCGGTGACTGTTGCCTTAAGGTGAGCAAAAATGGGAGGCGCCTAGCAAATTATATTGGTATTTTTTTTTATATTTCTTCTTGTACATATGCTCAAACATCAGGGTCGGACTGGGTCTGATAATAAGCCGGGGCACCTAAATAAAAGTGTCCCCTTTAGCAAATCAGATAGCTAAAGAAGTGGCTTACATTTTACAAATCGGGTCAGTTTTGAATTTTACAGACACGCTGGTATATGTGTTTAGCAAATAAATAGGTGACTACATGCATTTGTGCTTGCTGCTGCAGTCAATATTTATGGTAATATCAGAACATCAACAGTGAAAACTTGCCCGCAAGACCCTGAAGCAGGCCCACTAACAGCCCAAAAACAGCCCACACAGTAACTTGCCAGACCAGCCCTTAACCCATGGGGGGCATATTCAGCTTGATGTCAGTAAATATCTATGAAACATGGGATACCCAGGGGTCCCCTCATCATTTTCTATAGGTTAGGGGTGGACATTTTGCGCTATCCCAATGCCATCCACTAATTATTTTTGCAAGGGAAAGTAGTCAGTGGGTGTTCAATATGCTCCTGATTATGAGCCTGGCTTACAATAATGGTGAATTTAACGCAAACTGCAGATTAACTCATACTTTCTAGTGTGCACAGACAGCCATTTTATGCAATTTGCCCACTGATGATAGTAGGTTTTACCTGCAGCAAACAGATAGGGCACACACACATTATACACAATCTATGCACCTTGTAATCCAGTTTTAGGCCAAAATAGGAGTTTGTGCCAGAAACAGGATTTTCAGCATCGTCAGGGTCTGTCCGCACTCCTTTTATCTTTATAAAATAACAGTTCCCCTGCAAAATGGAAACAAATTGGCCTCCAGTTCTTAATGTCTTTATTGATTATAAGGTTACAGTATAAACTTGATCACATTGCCTTCAATCACAACTAGTGTGATTGGATTACAGATTTCATAAACTGATACAATTTGGACATCATGCAACCATTTAAAGAGCCTGTTAACTAGGCAAAGACAAAGGGCGTTGGAAATAGAGAATAGGTTTACTTAGAATACGATCTGGAGAAAGCCAGCCCCATAGAACTGAAGACTATCCGCCTGATTCATCAAGCTAAATTGTACTCGCAAAGGGCAAGATTCTCGGACATGTGTGTGCGCAACACCTGTTTCAATTTGCATTTAAGGGGTGCTACAGGGTGTCCTTTGGACACCCCTGGCACCCTTTAAATCGCTATCTTATTTGTGATTAGCTAATTGCTAATCGCAAATAAGGAATACTCCCTATTCATTCCTATGGGCCTTTTGGCCCATAGGAATGAATGGGGAGTTATTCCTTATTTGCGATTAGCAATTTGCTACTCGCAAATAAGGAATGTGTAGGAATCACTATTTATTTAGCAATTCCTACATGAATACCGTTTTGCGAGTCCTTAATAGCGATTCGCTATGAATCGCTATTAGGGGCTCGCAAAACGGCCCGTTGATGAATAAGGCTGTATGTCAATTTGCTACACGCAGGCAGCTTCTTAATTCTTACAAATTGTTCTGGCTTCATACTTATCCTCTTAAAAAGCAGTAATAAGTGACAGAATAATATGAGTTATTATTTTAATCCTAACAGAGCTTTGATGAACTATTGTCCTTTAACCTCTCTTTCCAGAGTGGGTGTTTGTTCTGCTGTTCTAAGGTTTTCTTATCTTGCTTTCTATACTATTGTCCAAAACTACTTTTGTTCACATATTTTCCGAACCACTTCTCTGCTAATAATGGGAATGGAGTATGTGCTTGTGCGCTGTGATCGTGAATTCTTCAAGGCTTTGTTAGTCATGTTTTCCCTTTTTAACTAAATTTGCTGATTTTGTGTTTTGCTCTCCTCTGAACTCTCACCTTTACCTGTGCAACCTGGGACTATATTTGTTCTTTGATTACATAGAGTTTTACAGTACCTTCGGCTGATACCAGTGGTGGTTGATTTTGTTTGTCTGAGGTTTCCCCACATTTTAAAATTGGTTTACCATTCCCTCTCTAGTTGATATTTCAACTACTTCTTTTAATTCGTAGTCCTTAGTAAATGTTAGTTGATATGAGTCCTCATAGCATCTGCTACTCGCGCTGGTGATTTCACTATGAACATCCCTTCCACCTTGGAGCTAATTCTTTTACAGCATGCTATAATTAATTGAGAAACACAATACAGCAAAAGCAAGACCACAATGAGAAGCAACAAGCCTAAAACAGTCCTGACATCCATGATGGTAGCCAATTGAAATAACCCTTAAACCATTCATCTAGGGCACCTCCTTTGCTCACAGTTTTCCATTGTCGATCATGTAGTTTTTATCACCTTAGTCAAAGTTTTATTGTCTTCATCTTCTGCACAAGTACCCCCTCCATGGCCGTGAAAAGGTCAAGCACATTTCAGTGTTGCATGACCATTATTTTCTTTGTTCGCAACTGTTCCTTAATTGTGTTGAACCCTTTTCCGGTGGCATTAATCTTCATTAGTTTCCATTTTATTTGGGGCCATCGAGCTGTTGCCTTTGCCTGGATGAATGACAACATGTTTCCAGCAGTTGAGCATTGTTGAACAGTCTGAACTCTTGGGGTACGGCCTTCCAAATGGCAGTCCCATAGTACACTGCGGACCTTTTCCAGCATGGGGGATAAAGTAGAGTAAACAGAGGGATCATTAGGTACTCATGTAACTTGGTGATGTTTACCCCTGGATGACTGGAGTGGGTGTTTGCCAGGTACCCAGAGAGCAGAGGTCTCCCCAGTTTGGAGGTAGTTGGACATGTAGCAGCTCTCCGCATTCGCCACAAGAAATCCATGAGACTGGAAGTGCCCCCCTGCATGTCAGCATTATCTATTGTGGCATTGCAGTCAGTGTTTTTTCTAAACTTTGATTGTGCCATTCCCTCTGAAACATAACGAAACAGATATTAATTTCATAACTGATCGGGGTCTACTGTTCCATCCACCCAAGTGTATCGTGCAATGCAGTTGTCCCTTGTTCTCTCAAGCTTCCCTGTAGTGCCTTTATTGGTGTAGGTGCCATTCCACAGGGAGATGTTTCTACAGAAAAAAGTTGATTTTGGGGTGCCATTAATCATGGGTGTAAAATGACCCAGTGACTGTGAGTTCTGACTTTTCTGTGCAACCCGGAGGCATTAGGTAGGCAGTGTCGTCGCTACTGTGGGAAAAGAGCATGGGGCACTGAAAATGCCTCATACTAATATTCCATCTCCCAGTCCACTAGTCTTCCGGTGCATGAGGACTAGTTCCCTCCTCATAGTTTGTTACAGTGTATCTAGTTTCATGTGGGCAAACTCATTCAATATATCTTTGTTCATATGTGGGAATGTATAGTACTTCTACCTCCTTATTATATCTAGTGGAGTTCACCCTAAACGATATGGGGCATATTTTTACAGGCTCTCTCTGGGCCCTCATCCTACACAGGAAAAGATGTAATAGGCAAATAGCGATGTTCAGGGGCACTTCTTTAGGCACTACAGGCCAATGAGGAGCCTGTGTTCCTCCTCTGCCAACCTATGTGTCCAGACATTTTGGAAGGTGAAGTATAGAGGCTGGGCCTTTTGAGGTGATGGTAAGTCAGCTGTGGAATAAGCTACCAGCTCTCCTCAGAGCCAGTGAAAGTCTTATGCACTTTAGGAGAGTTCTAAAAAACTGGATTTTCCTTAAATATCCAGATCTAGATCAGGAAGGGACATTGAAGAGTTATAGTTAGCTCAGATAACTATATCTGCTGAATTTGAATGGTTTTGTACGAGTGAAACCTGATCCTAACACTAACATACCTATAACCTTTGTTTTTTTTGTGGATTTCTAAGGGTCTTTTTGATTCCATTTCCTAACTATAATGTCCCTTTAACCTTTTTTTTTCAGTGAATTTCTAAGTTTTTTTAAAATGTTAATTCCTAATTATAATGTCCCTGTAACCTTTGTTTTTATTCAGTGAATTTCTATAGTTTTTGAATTAGTAATGCTGTCTGCAGAATAGTGGACAAGGGTGATGGGGCCTCTGATCAGCTCTCATGAATCCTGCTGGTGAAGACTTACATAAACTACCTGGAGGGCTTCTTGGCCCCCAAGGTCCCTCAGGATCCAGTAGGACTTCATTCTCCAACCAGTAGTGCCCCAGGAGACACATTTTCAGAGTGGTGGATAAAGGGGGCGTGGCCTCCCAAGACCTCTTAGCAATCCTGTTAGCAGCTCCCCTTGCCCAAAAGCAATGCCGGTTCCCGCAGGAGGCGGGGAGCCTGCGGGACCGTGGGGGTCTTTTAAATACTAATTTCTAACTATAACGTACCTAAAACCTATGTTTTTTTCAGTGAATATATATATATATATATATATATATATATATATATTCACTGAAAAAACCATAGGTTATAGACCATATATAGTTAGGAATTTGCATTTACAAAAACTTGAAAATTCACTGAAAAAACCATAGGTTAGAGACCATATATAGTTAGCTGGACATTTTATTGTCATAA
Organism: Lissotriton helveticus; assembly: GCF_964261635.1. Lineage (NCBI taxonomy): Eukaryota > Metazoa > Chordata > Amphibia > Caudata > Salamandridae > Lissotriton > Lissotriton helveticus. The sequence goes on along the minus strand of NC_136069.1, from coordinate 1,015,400,330 downwards.
AACCATTGAAATTCCATATATAGGTAGTTGCACTAACTATATATCGCGCACCCGCAATCCACTGCTGATGATGTCACATATTACATCATTCATGACATGGTCAGTGACATCACTGATGACATCACTGATGACATCTCAAATGACATCACTGATGACATCACTGATGACATCTCAAATGACATCATGACACACCAATACCAGTTACTACATACGCACTCACTGATTCCTATGTCTACACACACATTCACTCATTCACCCATACAATCACTCATACATACAGTCACTCATTATTACAACACTATCATATGCACTCATACACCTATGCAGACACTCACACACTGCCACTCATCCATGGAGTTACTCACACACCTAGTCAGTCCTGTAAAGAATCAATCACACTTCGATTTCCTCATCTATACAGTTAAACACAGAACACCATACTTTTTCACACATATACTAACACATACTTACTCTCTTATACAATCACTGATACAAGTACACATTTATATGCACAGAGTCTCACACCTCCCAGCCAGCCACACACACACTCAGTCTTTCATAGATCCACTCATTCTTCAATATGTAAAACATATTTAAACTTTACAAAAACACACAGACACTAGATGATGTCATCAGTGATGTCATCAGTGATGTCATTTGAGATGTCATCAGTGATGTCACTGACCATGTCATGAATGATGTAATATGTGACATCATCAGCAGTGGATTGCGGGTGCGCGATCTATAGTTAGTGCAACTAACTATATATGGAATTTCATTGGTTTTATGTCAATAAAATGTCCAGCTAACTATATATGGTCTCTAACCTATGGTTTTTTCAGTGAATTTTCAAGGTTTTGTAAATGCAAATTCCTAACTATATATGGTCTATAACCTATGGTTTTTTCAGTGATTTTTTAAAAGCTAATATCTATATCTGTAAAATATATTCTTTATTACGTGACGTATCAAGTAGCCACGTGAGACGCCTCATGACGCGGCGCATAACCGTGACGTATCGGCTCTGCAGCACAAACAAAACCCTTAACGTAAGCGCGCCGGAGCACGCTTACAGATTTATATATTTTTTTTAACCTTAATTAGACAAAATCCACACGTGCACATATCTTGAGGCCTTGAGTTTTCTTGATAATCTATTCCATTTTTTTTTTTTTTACTGTTTCTCTTGTTACGCTTACCGGGACGCTACCCGGTACGCGAACCGGACGCTCCAAAAACACAAGATGGCGGACTCCCGTTACGCTGCCAGTTAGCTGCCCGGTTCGCGTACCGGGACGCGCCTCTATGGCGAAAAATCACAAAAAAAATGTTTTGCCCCGCGGGGCACTTTAATATCCCCCTCATCAATCCTAGGGGGTCAGGAGGGGTCTACCTTGCCCCCTTTCCTTCATTTCCCCCTTCGTTTTTCACCGCATCTTGTCTCTCGATACTACCGAGAGACAAGATGGCGGCCGCTCCGGACTGTTTAGAATGTTGACAGACACCGGAGAGCCAATCAGCTTCGCTTCGCGAAGTTCCGTTACGCGTCAGGTACGCGAACCGGGGCGCTGCCCGGAGCGCGCTTACAGATATATATATTTTTTTGAACGTTAATTTCTCAAAATCCACTGGAACACATATATTGAGACCTAGCAAAGGCACATCGGGCTACCAGTCCCTACAATTTTGCCAAGTTTCGTGGAAATCCATTCTGCCGTTCGAGCTAAAAGTGAGGCCAACCGCCCTATGGAAAATTGCATGGGAAAAACGTGTTTTGGGACCCCCCTTTTTTCTCGGCCCCCCCTTGACGAAACCCCCCCAAATTTTTAGGGGCTGCTCAGAAACAAAATGTTCCATTTTCCTGAAAATTTCAGCCAATTCCGTCATCAAACGCCAAAGTTATTCGACATAGAATTTTCAAAAATCCCATAGAGAAAAAATCCTAACTATATATACCTACTGGCGACCGCCAGTAGGTAATATATATATATATATATTGTTTATGCGTGCACTCCTACTGGGTAAGAACCACAAGAGCACAACTTCCAGATTTATAAACAGAGGCGAAAACTGTTAGCATAGTCAGATAGACCTCAAGTGGAAGATTCACACAGAACTTGAAATGCAATAAAGCTGGCTACAAGATCTGATGCCCCATCAGTGGCTCAGGTGTGTCCTTGTAGGTTTAACCCATCAATGCTTTTGTTGATAACAGAAATTTGGGACCCTGAAAAATTGTTCATGTGCTCTAAATCCAATTGTCTCCGCCCCTTTTAACAAGAAATCACCATATGTAGTTCTTTAAGTAGTTGCATGTAAAGCATTCCTCATTCGTACTCCTGTTTCTTTATGCTTTCCTCTCAGTGATGTTTATGAGATTTCTCATGGGCCTGCTTGGGATATGTCATTTAACCGTTGTATAAAGAGACCTAATTCTGTATTATTTACCTAAGTTTCATTATGTCCTACTTGTCCCTGAGTAAAAAAGCATGTCAGTTATGTACAAGAAACAACATTCAATGAGAAAAAATAGGTATATTAATACGATCTTAATCAATAACTTACCCTTTAATGCCTTTTAGAACCACTGCTTAGTGGTCAACATGGCCACTGTTCCAGGATGAAGTAGCACAGGGTGGATGGATCAATGAACACATATTTACTCTTCCTCACCATTACGAATCCAATGGTGCCCCTAGATGATGCCTCACCATTTGTCGGACAACGCAACAGGCTTTGAACCATTTTCAATGAACTCTTCAATTGTAGTTGTATTAATGTTACATTCAGTTATCCATTTTAAGAACTCCTCTATCTCATTTGTATCAAATCCCCACTCAAAGTCACCCTCAAGATAGCAATCTATATCCTGCATTGCCGTACCCATACTGTCCAATAATCCTTTCTCTGTCTGTATGTCTTGTGGTGTTAATTCTCCTAGCCACCAATCCTGAGGGGGTGCAGTAACAGTTCTATTATGGGGATGATATTTGGTATTGTCACTATTTGTTATGGTGTCCATGAGATCACTATGCTCTTACAGTCCTCTGATATTGATTAAAATGTCCTAAGCTGAATGCTACAGTGGAGTGAACTCTCAGGCTTAGAGGTGTTGCAAATAGTTCCTCTAAGAGTCCGTCTAATCACCTGTGTAATCTTCTCCCATCACGTTGATGTATGTTGTCTAGAGACTTAAAGGTGATATACAGTCAATACCTAAGTGTTTTAGATTTTCTCCTATTGATGGCTTATTAGATTGTACTGTTATTGATGCTCTGCTGGGGTCAGTGTCATTGGAGAAGGTGACAATCTGACCATTATAAAGATGGATAACTAATTCTGGTATCTGCTTTGATTGATCACTGTGCTGACTGTTTGAGAAATTTACGTAGATCAGTCATTCTTTACAGTTACATCAAAAGCAATGGTACCTTCACCAGACTCGAAGATATCACAGAGTTCTTGCAAAAAGTTCCTCTTCAGTAATCTTAACTTGTATGGATGCTTGGTTTCCTTGAGGGGCGCTGATACCTGTGCCAATGTCGCTGTTACGTTGGTGTCTAATAGGGATACAGCTATGGTGATGGCATTCTCTTCCGATGGGATGCGTATATCCAGTCCTGATGGTTAGTGCATTTAATGTCTGGCTGATTGGTGAGCAGAATTTGCTCTGGCCCCTACCACAATTAAATATGACACATCACAAAAATATTTTTATTTTGGCACAATCAATTTGGCATCTTGCTATTATCGTTTCCAGTTTTACTAATATCACGGTCACTGCTTAAGTTTTCTCAGAACACTTACATTTCAACAGGGAGGTTACTCTGGATAATTCATCAATATTTTCTCCATTAATGGGTCTTCGGGCTCCAGGGGCTTAATATTTGGGCTCCTTCTGTGCACTTTTCTCTTTCTTTACAAACCTTCTGGAGAGATTTTGTACTGTGGTGTTATTTGGTATGGCAACATTCTGTTTGACATAAATCTTTATTGGGTCAATATGCATTTTGCTCACATTGTTTTAATATTTGACCCATACTCTGTCATCTATCATAGATAGTAAATATAGTGGTATAAATCAGTAATCCTGATCTGATTATACCTACAAAATCAAACAATTCAAACCCATCTTTTTCCTCCAATACACTCCATCAGGCCAATCCCAAGAAATGATATGCACACTTGTTTTTCATTAGAAAATAGTGTTTATTTTTTATTAGTCCTATAGTATGCTTAAGAGGGGTGAACTTGGGGCTGGATACCAAAACATTAGTGAACCCCACACAATGTTTGCTATTTCCTCAGAATAGAACTTGTGCATTTGGTTCTTGCTAAGAGAAGAATATTCAATTCCTTTATCAATCAATCAATCATATCATTTGTAAAGCGGACTACTCACCCGTGAGTGTCTCAAGGCGCTGGGGTGAGGAATGCTGCTACTGCTCGAAAAGCCAGGTCTTGAGGAGTTTTCTGAAGGTCAGCAGGTCTTGGGTCTGCCGTAGGTGGATGAGGAGGGTGTTTCAGGTCTTGGCGGCGAGGTGGGAGACCGATCTACCGCCGGAGGTCGCTCTTCGGAGGCGGGGGACTGTGGCGAGGGCGGCAGAACGGAGCAGGCGGGTGGGGGTGTAGAAGCTGAATTGTCTGTTGAGGTACGTTGGTCCGGTGTTGTGGAGTGCATTGTGTGCGTGGGTGAGGAGCTTGAGGATCAGGCATGCAGAGGCGTTCTGGATGCGTTGGAGCCGTCTCAGGAGTTAGGCCGAGGCTCCTGCGTAGAGAACCTTTCCATAGTCCAACCTGCTGCTGACGAGAGCCTGGGTGACCGTTCTTCTCGTTTCAGTGGGGATCCACTTGTAGATCCTGCAGAGCATGCGGAGGGTGTTGAAGCAGGAGGAGGAGACGGCGTTGACCTGTGCGTGGTCGGTGGGTGTTGGAGCGGTTTCCAGTGAGGTCGGCCACCAGGAGACATCCTAGGCCGAAGGGGTGGATCTGAGGATGAGGACCTCCGTCTTGTCCGAGTTCAGCTGCAGTCGGCTGTTCCTCATCCATTCAGCAATGGGCTTCATTCCTTCGTGAAGGTTGGTTTTGGCGGTGTGGGGGTCCTTGGTGAGGCAGAGGATCAGATGGGTGTCATCGGCGTAGGAGATGATGTTGAGGTCGTGCCGAAGGGCGACGTGGGCGAGCGGTGCCATGTAGATGTTAATCAGAGTTGGGCTGAAGGATGAGCCCTGGGATACGCCGCAGATGATCTCGGTGTCTTCGGAGCAGAAGGGGGGAAGGCGGACGCTCTGTGTTTTGCCGGAGAAGAAGGAGGTGGTCCTGTCCAGGGCCTTCTCATGGATTCCAGTGTTGTGGAGGTGTGTTCGTAGTGTGTGATGGCAGACCGTGTCGAAGGTCCAGGAGGATTAGGGCCACCGTTTCTCCGTTGTCCAGCAGGGACTTGATGTCATCGGTGGCCGCGATGAGGACAGTTTCGGTGCTGTGGTTGCTGCGAAACCCGGACTGGGAAGGGTCCAGGATGTTGTTCTCCTCGAGGTAGCGGGTCAGTTTTTCGTTGACGGTCTTCTCGATCACCTTTGCCGGGAACCGGATGAGGGAGATGGGCTGGAAGTTCTTGAGATCCTTGGGGTCCGCCTTGGGTTTCTTGAGTAAGGCGTTGATCTCGGCGTGCGGGAAGGTTGCTGTCTCGAAGGAGGTGTTGATGACTTTCTGAAGATGGGGTACGATGGATGGGCTGGCTTTGTTGAAGATGTGGTGTGTGACATGGGTCTAACGGAGATCCGGAGTGGATGGTGTTCATGATCTTGATGGTGTCGTCGTCGTTGATGTTGGTCCAGTAGAGCAGGCGGTTGGTGCGGGTGGTGGTCGTGGGGGCGGAGTTCTCAGTGGTTGTCGGTGCAGTCGTGACGTTGAAGCTGTCGTGGATGTCTGTGATCTTGTGGTGGAAGAAGGTAGCCAGCGAGTCGCACAGGTCTGCGAGGGTGGGAAGTCGTTGGTGTTGGAGCTGGGGTTGGAGAGTTCCTTCACGATGTTGAAGAGCTCTTTGCTGTTGTGCGCGTTGTTGTCTAGGCGGTTTTTTGAAGGAGGCCCTATTGGCAGATCTGATGAGGGGATCGTATCTGCGGGAGGCGTTCTTGTGGGCTGCGTCGCTGTCTGGAGTTTGTTCACGGAGCCAGATCTTCTCCAGCTTTCGGCAGTTTTGCTTGGAGGCCCGGAGGTCTTCAGTGAACCAGCTAGCTTTCTTGTAGGTGTGACTGTTGGAGGGTTTCTTGATCGGGGCAAGGGTGTTGGCGCAGTCGTTGATCCACTGTCTGAGGTTGCGGGCGGCGGTGTTGGGGTCGGCGGGTGGGCTCTGGGCGAGGTTGAGGGCGAGGGTGGTGGTTAGCTGGTCTTCGGTGACTTTGCTCCAGCAGCGGCGAGGCATCTGTTTGGTGCAGTGGTGCATGGTGGGTTTCTTGAAGGTGAAGTGTATGCAGCAATGGTCGGTCCGGTGGAATCCGGTGGTGTGGTTGAAGGAGACGTGGGAGCTTGCGGGGAAGATGGGGTCAAGTGCGTGACCGGCGGAGTGGGTGGGTGTTGTGACGAGTTGTCTGAGTCCGAGGTTGGCTAGGTTGTCGATCAGGGGGGTGGAGTTGGTGTCGTTGTTGTTCTTGAGGTGGAAGTTCAGGTCCCCGAGGAGGATGTAGTCCGTGGAGGTGAGGGCATGTGTGCTGACAAAGTCAGTGATGGAGTCGCTGAACTGTGGTCGAGATCTGGGGGCTCTGTAGATGAGGGTTCCTCTGAGGGTGGTGTTGGGGTCAGTGTGGATCTGGAAGTGCAGGTGTTCAGCGGTGCAGAGGGTGTTGTCGGTGTTGGTCGAGACTCTGAGAGTGTTCCTGTGGACGATGGCAATTCCTCCTCCTTCACCATTGGTGCTGTGCCTGCGGGTGATCTTGTAGCCTTCCGGGACGGCTATGGCTATGTCGGGTGCCGAGGCGGGGTTCAGCCAGGTCTCCATCAGGAAGGCGACGCCTGGGGAGGTTGAGTCGAGTAGGTCCCAGAGTTCAACAGCGTGTTTGTGGGCGGAGCGGGTGTTGAGAAGGATGCATCTGAGGTGGTTGGGTTCTTTCCTGGTCAGCAGCATGGTGGGGTGGATGCTTGTGAAGTTGCAGTTCTGGCAGGTGAAAGCTCCGTGGGTGCACTTCGGGCGGCCAGGAAGCAGGTGTGTGATCCTCCGTGTTTGAGTGCGTGGAGGGTTCTGGTATCGTAGCGGTGTCGGGCGTCATGGCATTTGCGGGATTCAGGGGTCCTGGCACTGGGTGCAGTCCAGGCGTGGATGGGCTTGCGTTAAGCGCGCGGCCTCCATATGAGGGGATGTGGGGGGGAGGAGCAGCTGGGAGGCGGTAGCAGGGCGGCGAATGGGATTGCAGGGGGGCAGGGCCGCAGTGGTGGGAAAAATAGGCGGGCCGCTGGAGAACTGGGCACAAGAAGGAAAAACAAGTTTAGGCAAGAAAACAAGTATAGGCACAGAGGAATAAAAACAAGTCTAGGCAAGAAAGCAAATACAGGCACAGGTAAATAAAAGCAAGTCTGAACAAGAAAGCAAGTACAGGCACAGGGGAATAAAAACAAGTCTGGGCAAGAAAGCAAGTACAGGCACAGGGGAATAAAAACAAGTCTGGGTGAGAAAGCAAGTACAGGCACAGGGGGATAAAAACAAGTCTGGGCAAGAAAGCAGGTTAGGCCCAGGGGAAAAAAACAAGTCTGGGCAAGAAAGCAAGTACAGGCACAAGGGAAAAACACAAGTCTGGGCAAGAAAGCAAGTTAGGCACAGGGGAAAAAATACAAGATTAGACAAAAACAATGCAGGCAGAGCCATGCAGCAGCGTGGGGAGCGACCTGCCTGCGAGCAGGGTCAGAGGTCAAGAAGTCCCTACAACCTTTGCTTGTCTATATGGACTTGTGTTGTCTACTGAGATCACAGTCCATTGTGCTAGTGCTCCCGGGCAACCCTATAGATAACTGTATTAAACATATCCTGTCTTGTCAAGCATTTGACAATCATAGTCAACTAACATCATCTGTGTCTGAGGTATTCTAGAGTTAGAAATAATTCTGTGGCTATTGTATGGCTAAGTGATAAATATTTTGTCTCTGTTTATCCACTCTATTTAGGCCTCCTCTATTTACACTTCTCCCAAGTTATCTGAATGTTTTTAGGACTATTGTGTCTCTAGTGGTTAGTCCCCCCCATAATTATAACAACGTTGTGTAGGTTAGAAACAGCATTGTAGTTAGTGTTCTGTCTGGGGAATGAATTGACAGTGGCGTCTGTTGTCTAGTTCTCCCTCTGCCTCCTCAACCTCCAAACCTCCTGCCCCTGAGAGGTGGGTATGCATATTGCCTTAGTACCCTTATTTTAGCTTTCTTCAATTCTTTTTATATGACCATATTTTTCTAATCATTCCTTATTTCAATGGGTTTCAACCCGTTTCTTGCTTCTGGTGCACCTTTTGCATGAATGCAACACATCCCATATCAACAACATATTCTTCCTCCCTTTTAACTCACTTACCCTTATACATTTTTCTAAATATTCCAGATTATTTTTTCTCTGTAATGTCCCACCAATGGGGAATTGCTGTGTTAGATCGTTTTGGCTGTGAGGCTGACCTAGTCCTACAAGTACAGCCCTGCATCATAAACCCTTTTTTCCTCATAATATACGATACTAATGAGCCTATAGGTGGTGTTTGGCTGAGACTGGTCTAACGTCCCAGACTCTCTACAACATTTAGATATATAAGAAAAATATCATATTTTACATTTATATTTTGTTGAATATTTATGACAAAGGCCCGAGACCCACGTGAGCTCCTAGTGCGGGTTGAAACATGTTGGCAATTTGGAAGGGGTACAACTGAACAATTATATTCAGAAAACCCCAAACTTTTCTCGTTTTTATTCATGCCCCATGTACCCTCTTAATAAACATATTGTTTGGGTATACCTGAAGGTATTTTTACTATCACTCATCTGGTTCCCTGTATGACTAGTACTTACTTTATATAAGAACTCCCATCACATCTTTGGTTGAGTCCGCCATGAAGCATGCCACGATAAGTGAGTGAGGCGTCTACTCCAATATCTTTGGATTCCCCATCACCCACAGATTAAACAGAGGGAGACCAACCTACCCCCTCGGGACCCAATTTACCTCCTTCTTTTTCTCCTTTAGGAAAGGTTTGATATCCTAACGGAAATTTATTTGGCACTGTTGCTCATATGTGATACGATTGTACTTGGGAGATTGCAACTGACTTGCTTTTCTCTCACTCTCTATTGTGAAAAAGCCTTCAGTGATCATATCACTGAAAATACAAGATAAAAAAAAAAGATTATTGTCTACAGATGCTTGTGGAAGACAATTTCAATGAACTGAAATCTAGAGAATGCTAAAGTGATTCTGGTATTTTACTGACCTCTGCTAGTCGTTTTCTATCAAGAAAGTTAAATAAAGGCAGTTGCCAGAAATATTAAAAAAAGAAAGTCCATCAGCAGAAAGCAATTCTGTTTTTTTCACTGACCTCTACTGGTTGTTTTCTATCAAGACAGTAAAATAGAGTCAGTTGAACAGAAAAAAGTCCCTAAGGGGAAGCAGACAAGTCCTAGGGCTGACCCCCAGAGCCCACAAAGTACATACACATATAAGTATATACTAAAGTATATAAGTATATACTAAAGTATATACAAGAGGTCTTGAATGCTCGACCTAAAAATGACATAATTTTATAATGCAGTTTTAGTCTATTGAGTCCCACTGTTATCCTTTCTTGGGCCAAGGACAGGCATAAGTGATTCCTTGTACCAGTCCTTAGAAGGTTTTCTATTCCCTTTATCCTTAACAGATATATCTTCCTCATGCATTCAAGAGGGGTCCCATTTCTAAAACTAATTCTATATTGTTGCCCAGTCTCAGTCAAGATTATCAAGGTTAACCCTCCAATATAAAAATGTATAATACTTCAACCTAGGTCTTCCAGTGTCCAGCACTGGGCAATCCATAATATCCACTACGTCTTTAATCTTCTGTTGTAACGCAGGGAATGTCTCATCTCATATGTTTCTAGAATATGAGGAATACACAAAATTCAAAACATTTTATCATCTGGTCTAACCCGGGCTTTGCCTCATCTGATATTTTTCTAGAATATGAGGAATCCACAAAATATAAAACATTCAATCATCCGGTCTAACCCGGGTTATACCTCATATGTTTCAAGAATATGAGGAATCCACAAAATATAAAATGTTTGATCATCCTGTCTAAGCCGGTTTCTGCCTCATCTCATTTTTCTAGAATATGAGGAATCTGCAAACTATGAAATATTTCATCACCCGGTCCAACCCGGGTTATGCCTTATCTCATATTTTTCTAAAATCCACAAAATATAAAACATTTAATTACCCAGTCTAACCTGTGTTATGCCTCATCTCATATTATTTAAGGTTTTTAAAGGTACAGTGGATTGTCAGTAAACAGTCCTCAGTTGTGTGTTTTTTCCATAACGGAAAGAGACCATGATGAGCTCCATAATGATTTACAAATTGCTGAAATTTTTAATATATTTCTACTTGCTATCTACCCTTATATATCCTTTAGGTTAAATAACCTGAAATACTTCTGTGGAAAGGTAGGTCCTCTCTATGTACCTTCTATGAGACTCTGCACTAACTGTTTTGTGGTGTAGGGACACATAGATTTGGCCCTGACGAATGCCTAAGTCTGTTTGGCTGACTATGGGCAGACATATGTTAGCATGAGAATGTCACCAATTCAGAGAGGCATATAGGTCATTATTACCCACATATGCCCCCTGATAATACCTTTTGGTGTTTTTAAACAAGCCTAGGATACAACCTGAATAAAGGATACTTTGTAGTTTATCCTAAGGCCTGTTTAACCTTGAAACTGGATCTGAGTATTTTATCCAGAAAAAATAAAAAATGTCCTCAAGCAAGCCAATCCCTCTCTCCCGAGGTCAAGTCCGCTCTGGTGATACCATTTTACAAGGGTGGGACGAGGTGGCAAATGCTGAATCATGTCACATTACGTGAGTGAGCCTACTATGTCCATTTCTTGTAATTGCCCTCAATGTGGGAGTAAGTATTCTAGTAGGTAGACATTAGGGAGTTCTTCTGCTTAAGGCTAAAAAGGTTTAGAACACACCTAGGGTGTCACACCATTTCTTGGTGTCATGCTGCATATATTGGAACCTGAGCTGTTGTACAATATTGGATTTAACCCAGGACTTAATTTGAGCAGTGGTTGCAGGTGGGGCCCACCGGCACTCATTTATTGAGACCAGCACTTCCTTTTCCCAATTAGACTTTCATCCAGAGCAAGAGAGGGAAAAACACAAGAGGAGAAGAAAGCACAAGACTGAAAAACAGTGTCAAAGGGAGAAAGCATGGACAAAAAAGAACCTACAAGAGTGAAATAAAGAGGTAGAGTATAAGGGGATGGAAGAAAGAGAAGTGAGGTTGAGTTAAGATTCCACAGCCTTGGTGTTCGACATTCCTGTCATTCGTCAATACCATTTGCAAGTTTCTGAGAAAAACTTTGGACACCAGCACGTAATATTTTAAAATTAAGCACTGGGCTGTTTCATAGTACTAATAACTATAGGGATGAAGTAATGAATAAACTCCCGGAAAATATAGATTTACATTAATATTAAGGGAGTGAAAGAATACACTTTTGAGATTATTTTAAAGAAGGCTCACATCGTGTTAAGGAAATTGGGCCAAATTTACATAGAAAAGTGGAAAATAACACACGTTCTATTATTGCTATGAAAAGGTGCAGACTTAGCACTTCTTGGCAATTCACAGTAAAGCATCTGCAAAGACGTGCCAGCTGTGGGTTTTGAGGCGTAATAATGGGACGTCATGTGATATTCCCCCAGGACAGAATTGTGCATAATGTGGGATATTCTGCAGCAGTATGGACATTTACTTGTGTTTATTTGGGGTTCCTTGTGATTGCTGTTTGAACGGGGCCTAGCCTGGCAGTCTAGGCGGTGCTAATTCAATTGGATATTAAGAGATGGTTAGGTCAAACCCAATGCCTATCACTTATCATCACATGTCACAGTATAAACATGGATTTCTAAAGTGAGGCTCCAAATGTCAGTGATCACAAAAAAGGATCACTGACCTTCTACTCTCCCATTGGCTACAATAATTTAACAGAGCAGAGAGGGTAGAAGGAAAGAACAGACCAAGGGCCTCAATACAAATGGCCTTCTTTCAGGCTGGGTGTCTTCTACCCTCCATGAGTTTCACAGACCTGCGACATTAGGAGTTTTAAGGCAGGCGAATAATTACCAGATAATACAGAGTGTACTGTCAAGGTTCCCTCAAACATTTGGGAATTAGCAAGGGTTTCAGGTATATTGTACCCTCCTCATTAATGTTGCATTATTCTCCAGGGTTTTATCAGACCTCTCGGCTGCTTCCAGCAGCTGAAGTGTCCATTGAAATACAAAAGATCCATGGTGACGCAGTTATTCCAATGGAACCCGGAACTCCCATCACTGGCCCCATCAGAAGACAGGCCACTCAAACTGTAAGCCTCAATACAGATGAATATGGAAGTCCAAGTATACATTAGTATAATCAAAGAATAAAGGTTTCAGAATTGTTGATTCCCTTTTGTGACTGAGGTGTATAGAAAAGACAGACTGTGGGTGGAAACATTAGTGTCCCATGAGAAATCGAATGTCTTTAAACTGTGTCGATTGAGATATAGTATCAAGCTCCAGGCTGAGGAGAATTGTAAAATACGGGGAACAGCCATGACAACGCGGGGATTACCACGCAATGCCATTACAACGCGGGGATTACAACGAAAGTTGTTACAAAGTCGTTACAACGACTTTCGCTGGAGGGCGCTGTTGGATAGGGAACAGTTTAATTTTCTATCCAACACCTTCCCTACTGTCAAAGTGGGCTGAAGTTGGAATAGAAAATTAAACGATTCCACTATCCAGCGCCCTCCAGCGAAAGTCGTTGTAAAGACTTTTGTTGTAATCCCCGCGTTGTAATGACTGTAGGAAGGTGGATATCTGACTATGGTTACCCCCAAACTTTTTGCCTAGTGTTTAGCTGGTTTTTTACTTAGTTGGCCTGGGATCCTGCTATTCAGGGCCCCAGGCTAATTGCTCTCTCCTTAAAATGGACTCCATGTACCATAGGTACATTACCAATTGGAACTGGTTCACCTTATTGGCCCCTGTAACAGTGTACCCTAGGTACCTAGGGCATAGGTGGTTCCAAGGCCTACCAGGGGCTACAGCACGTATTGTGCCACCCTTGGCCTGGCCTCCATATTTGACACAACTGGCTGATCACTCAGCTGGGGTACGTCGGTGTAACCACCCCTTACTTAGGTGTAGTATGCCTATACCTAACCCAAAATGGACACATATGTTCCTATCAGCCACTCCTATGGAAGGCCTCATCAATCCTGGAGGCAGAGTGTTTGGAAATATGTGAGATGGTGCTCTGGCATGAGCTGAGCCTGTCTGCAGCTTTCGGAACCATGTCCTTTAGCTGTTTCATGATACTGCCACACCATATACTCTTAAGGGCATTATGAACCTCGCGGTTAAATGCTATCTTTGGTTTGGCTTTATCAAAACATGTCGAGCAAGGTATCATACGAATTGGAATACTACCCCTCGCCAGTTCTGGCGACGGGGGTAGCATTCCACCCTTCTAGAGGGACACGACATGTACCTAACCTGAACCCCGGTTAAAGTTAAACAGAGCCTCTGCATCACAAAATGGATGCTGCCACCACAGACACAAGTCTGACCTCCTGCTGCTGGGAGTCCTTCCAGCGAGGGAGGCTTGGACAAAGGGTTTCCTGCCTTGGGAGGTGCTAGCACCACCCCAGACAGGCTTTTGTGTATTGGGTAGGACAGGGCTGAATAGAATCAGACATGCCTGGGGCACACAAGGTGTCCCTGTGCATAGGCCAGTTCAAACCGGTGCTGGGGCTCTCCAGCCCCAGTCCTGGCGCGAAGCTGGACAAAGGAAAGCGGGTGTAACCACCCCCCTTCCTGGTCCCACCCAGAGGAGGGACCTAGCAGGTAATCCGGCCCCTAGATTTAGAATAAGAGTAGGAGCTATGTCCCAAGACTTCAGATCATCCTGAACTCGACTTGAAACTAAGAAGAAGACTGGACTTCGACATTCTGCTGCACAGAAGACTGAAGAGAATCTCCCTTGTGGCCAAGGAGGGACCACCCTGTGAATACAGTCACCAACCAGCAACTCGACGTCTGCTTTGCTGCCGCCTCCCGCCGGAGCCCGAGCCCAGAGCCTGACAAGACCCAGACTCCCAGACATCTCAGAGCCCGATCCTCAGTCCCTGAAAAGAAGAGACCCGTGGAGGCACCGAGAGACGTGGGACCGGACATCTTGGAAGACCCCCGAGAAGCTGACTGCGCAGCACTCGAGGGACCCAGAACGCTGTGCTTTGGGGTTTGAGAAGCCTCAACACCGAGCAGCATTTGCACCGAAGATCAGCCCCCCAGCATCTCTATGATCTGCGTGGGGCCCTTTTGCACTTTGCCACTCGACGCACCATCCTGGTCACTTGCCACGCGGCTAGTGGCCATCTTGGCGACGAAAACTACAATTTGCAATGCTGTTCTGGTTGCTCCAGACTGGCCCTTGCTCCCCTGAAAAGGAGCACTCGCTCTGACCTTGCTGGTCTGAGTGTTAAGCTTTTTCCACTTCCTGCGTGGCTTGCATTAGCCAAGGCCTGTTTGCTCCAATCAAGTTGCCGACACCGCCATCAGCTAGAGCCTTTGTGGGACAGCTCCTGATCGACTCCTGGACGTCCTTGACTTCTTCGTGTCCACGTGGCTGCGGAGACAAGCTGCACCTGTTTGCACCCGACATTGCCTGGTTCCATCCTGATTCCACGGTAGTCACTGGCTAGTGACTTTGAACATTGTCCCCTTTGCTTTCAGGTCTTCACCTCTTCAGATCCACCCTTGGATCCACCGGAACTCTCCTCGACGGCCCGCCTGCAGCATCTTCAGCTCCAAGCACCATCGACCTGCGTGACGAAACCCGACACTACTTCGCACCTGTGCACCCGCTTCCTGTGGGTGAAGTAACTCAGCAACGCCGGTGTTCCCACACTGGTATACAGCTCTAGTGCCTGTGTCTAAAGTTTTATCCTTGTAGGTCCATCGGAAGGTTCCTTAAACACTAACTTTGTAACTTTTACGCACCATTGACATTGCATTGGTGCATGCGTGCACTTTAAGCACTGCACCCGAGTCCCGCGGGCCTTTCCTGACTTCATCACTGTTAGTCCCGAACAGCTCCAGCGATTCCCCAGGCCCTAGGCCTCTTTCCTTTCCCCATAGTGGTTCTTATACCACTATTTTAGTATATGGTTTAGGTGGCCCCTAGGGCTCATCCATATTGTGCAACTTTTGTATATTTAAACTGTGTTTTGTTTCAACGCATTTGCTTCTGTGCTCATAAAGAGTATAGGGGATATTTGTAGAAATAAATCTATATATATTTTCAATATATATATATATATCTGTGTGGTGTCCTTTCATTTGGTATTCAAGGGGATTGTGTATGGTAAAACAGCTTGCTTCACATGCCTTTACAGAGTTTAGCCTAAGACTGCTTAGTCCATGCTACCCCTAGGATAGCTTGTCTATAAGGTTGACTTACAACCATCACCATAAGGGTTGCTTGGCATGGTACAAGGTGATCACTAGAACTAGTGAGCATCATATACCAGGCCAACTTCTCACAATGACATACAACCGTAAAATACCATTTTCACTCTTACAGAAACTGGAATACTGTAATAGGATTTCCAAATATTAAAGTTAGGAGTTGACAAGCGAGAAAACAACAGCTTATTAATAATGTCAGAGGTACTGTGTATTTCAGGTTCAGGATCGGTTCAAATTTAATTCTAAAGAAAATATGTATTCAAATTTCAGGAAGACCAATAGGAATAGGCTTCAATATGAATTAGAAATCCTGATTCGGAAAAATGCAGTGGAGAAAGACCCTTGTCTACAAAAGTTGCCATTTTAGTCTCGATGAGGTGATGCTTTGCTAATGCTTGATTTCAGTAGTATTTCAAGGCCTGGCTAAGTTTTTTCCAGAGGCAAAGGAGCCGCAATCAGTGACGGATCTTTTAGGACCCTTTCTATTTGCTCACTGTTGACAATTGATGTTCGGTCTTGAGCAATGATCAACTCAAACTTGCAAACGAGCCATTCGCCTTTTTATAACCTCTAATTAATATTTAATGAGAGCAATCAAAATGAAAAGCAGAAATCAATTACCTTAGGAGCCAGGGATTGGAATACAAATGTTCTGAAATGTCACTCGTCAGTCTTAGAAAGCACAACGTCTTGGGCGCTCGCCTGGAATTCTAATGATGGCTGCAGGTGTTATGTGTCTGCTTTTTTGCAACAATCACGCAAAGACAGCTGCACTTTCTTAAACGGACTCGAAAAACTATTCGCTCATCAACAACACAAAACCAAAATGTTATCCATTACCTATTTCTGATGCATTCATTGCGTGCTATACCACTTGAAAGTTCCAGAAACCTTTTCCATGAATCACTTACACTATACTAATGGCTATGTCATCTTTATACATAAGAAGTATGAACGCAGCATCAATGCTAAAGGAATAATTTTATTTCTTTTTAAAAATTTAAATCCATAAATCAAAATCAGAACAAAGGGCACATCGAGTTAATGTGAGTGGAATGTATAATTTGTGGCATATGAAAAATGTTAGTCATTCATCAAATGAAAAGACTCCATTGGCTCAACTCAATCATAGAAAAGTTAACATTTGTATATACAAATGTCCAGATTTACCAACACTTTGTGTTACCTGACGTAAAGCCTACTGGTGGGATTTACAATCCAACGCAAATCGAGATTTGCTTTGAATTGTAACTCAAAGTAATGCAAACCCATGGCTTTTGACGCAAATCCCTCACTGTAGGAAAGTTGAGTATTATATGGTATGGGGGTCCTTGGATTATACTAATAAATCATTAACTCAGTCCTGGTAGAGTGACAAAGAGCAGACAGGCTTTACTAGAGGAACATGTTAAGCATTTCAGAGTACCAAAATGGACAATAAGTAATTGACACAATTCGGGAGAACACCAATTTTTAAAAATAGAGTGTATTTCTTATCTTAGTTTAGACACCAAATGAAAAGAAAAGACTGCAGATAACTGGAGGTATGGATTTTTGGAGCAATATAAAATCAGTGCTAAATAATACAGTAAAACGTTAATATTGCAATCAGTGGGATAACCACTAGTGACAATCGGTCACTCGCAGGTTGAGTTGCATGGTACCCTTGCAGGGTAAAGGTGATGTGGGTCCCAGGACCAAGCCATGTCAGTCAGTTCAATTTTGCTTGGCCCTTGGAGCCAAGGTGCAGAGTTGTACTGGCTGTCCCTGGTGCTGAACAAGTGCTGTGGGAGGGCTGCTTTTACGGCTCAAACCGTGCTGTGGGGGAAAAAGATGCAAAATACAACAACAGGATGGTTGCTGATGTTGGTTGAAGGTCAGATGGAGTTCCGCCGAGGTGTAGCCTCGAGTAAAGGGGTCAGATGCCGGACTTGTGTCCAAAAAGCCTTGGCAGCAGTAAGTAGAGCAGAAAGTAAAGTTGACATCCTGTGGTCCCGGGGAACGTGGTAGCTGAATGCAACTTCATGGGAGGCAGGACTACAGTTACCACAATGCACAAGATCATCTGGATTTGGGCGATCCCTTGGAGAGCCCAATGGTCAGTGACTCTTCGAATGCAGAGCTTTGTTTTACATGCAGTTTGCATGGGACTGGTGTCACTAGTCCAGGGGAGTTTGACGATGCTTCAGCCTTCAACAGGGGTCCTTCTATCTGGGGAACTGAGATGTAGCATAGGACGAGGCTTGATCAGGCAGTTCCACGAGTATTGCACAGGTGCAGGGTATCCCTATGTTAAATGTTAAAAGATTTCTAGAGCGCATGGCTGCCCGTGAGCGTCCCAGCGCTGAATAAGTACAGGCGGAGTCAGAAGAGGAAGCTCAAGGGAACAGCCAGGTTTTCAGAGATTTTCGGAATGCCAGGAGATTGGGCTGTGCGCGGATATCAGGGGGGAGGGAGTTCCACAGTTTGGAGGCGTTGTAGGAGAAACGCCGACCTCCTGATCGTGCTCTCTTGATCTTAGGTGGCAGAGTTAGGTGGGCGTTCGAGGATCGGAGAGGTCTGGAAGTGGTGTAAGGAGTCACCAGATCTCTAAAGATGGGGGGGGCTTTCCCATTGAGAATTTTGTGCGTTAGACAGAGCGCCTTAAACTGCACTCTTTTTACGACGGGAAGCCAGTGAAGCGCTCTTATGGCTGGCTTGGCTGAGCAGCGGCTCTTGGTGTTGGTAAGGATCCGTGCGGCCGCATTCTGCACTACCTGTAATTTAGTTGTTACTTTCCGCAGAGCGCCCAGATACAATGCGTTTCCATAATCCAGCCGTGACAAAATGAGGCCCTGGATCAGGAGTTTCCTTGATAGGAAAGGGAGCAGGGGTAGAATTTTCCGGACGGATCGCAGGAGCCCATAGCAGACTCCAGCAGTTTTCCTTGCTTGGGTGTGCATGGTGAGATTTTGGTCCAGCCATAATCCGAAGCTTTTGATTTCGGATTTGGGGGTTGGGGGCTTACCCATACATGGGGGCCAGAGAGCGTCCGGACGAAAATGGGATTGATTCCCCATCACCATTATCTCCGTCTTGTCACTATTAAGCTTCAAGTGAGATCGGTCCATCCAGCTGACTATGTCTCTCAGGCAAGAGTAAAGATCGGTGGTAGGATTTTCTTGCTGAGAAAGAGAGACCACCAACTGGGTATCGTCCGCATACGTCAAGAGTTTGATACCATGTGGGGAGACTATTTTTTCCAGAGGGGACATATATACGTTGAAGAGCGTGGGGATCAAAGAGGAGCCTTGTGGCACTCCGCAACGTATAGGGGTCTCTTTAGATGTGTAACTGCCCTCTATCACCTGTAATGAGCGGTCGTGAAGAAACGATTTCAGCCAGGACAGGGCGACATCTGTGATCCCAAGATCACTGAGTCGCTGGGCCAGGATTTGGTGGTTGACCGTTTCGAAGGCCGCGCTCAGATCCAGGAGGATCACTGCCACTGATCCTCCTGCATCCATGATCTTCCTGGCCTCCTCGACTACCGTCACCATCTAGGTTGGGTTTTTTAAGTAGGGCTCTAACCTTCGCCTTCTTCTAGCTAGGGGGCACCACTCCGTCTACTAGGGAGGCATTGATCAAATTTACCATGGGTGCAAGAATGGTAGGGGCTACCTGCTTTAAGATTTTAACTGGGGCAGGGTCAGACGGTGAGCCACTCTTAAGAGATTGGAGAATAGGGGACAAGGTATCCTTACTTATGGGAGTGAATGTATCAAGTCTCGTATTGCGGTTCTGGACCTGCATTAGGGGCATAGATGATGGGTCCCTAGGGGTGATTGGCGGAAGTTGCTGAAGGATATTTTGAATCTTTTGATCAAAATACGTGGCCAGCTTATCACAGTCGTTGTCCGAGGGGTCAATCGAGCATGTGGACTCTGGGGTTTTCAAAAGTTGTTTTATAATTCGGAAAGTCTCCCTCGACGAGCAAGATGCAGCACTAATTTTCTCCTGGAAAAAGGTCGTTTGGGCATTTTTCAAGGCTTTTTTGTATTTAAGAATAGCCAGCCTATAGTCCTTCTTGCTATTAGGGTCGAAGTCTTTCCGCCACGCTCTTTCAGCCCTTTTACAGAGCTTCTTCAAAAGACGAGTCTCCTGGGTAAACCATGGTGAGGAAGTTTTTTTACGGGATGTCTGATACAGTTTTTTTGGGAGGATGGTGTTGAGAGAGTTTTCAATCCAGGACGAAAACTCCCCATCCGCTATTACGGGGTCAGTTGCATGGCTAGGCTTGGAGAGATCCAGGACCTGCTCCCATTTTTCGGTGTCTAGTTTGGCCCAAGGACGAGCCGGTCTACCGGGAGGATGGTTGGGTAGGCAGGTGGTCGGAATCTCCCATCTGAAGGGGATGAGCCTATGGTCTGACCAAGGCAGAGGGATCGGAGCCTTTATTTTCAGAGCATCGATGTTACAAAAAATAGGATCGAGTAAATGTCCAAGAATGTGCGTGGGTTGGTCGCTTTGAAGATGGAGATGGTGGGTAGCAAGGTCTAGAAGCAGCTCTGATGCGGTATTGTCATCCCTATTATCAAAATGAATATTAAGATCCCCTAAGATTAACAAATTGGGCAGAGTGCTAGTCATGGCAGTGGAAAATTCCACGAGGGAGCTACAGAATTGACCCAGAGCTCCTGGTGGACGGTAAATGAGGGCTCCTGAAAGTGATTTACATGGGGACAATTGGATGCTAAAGTGCACATTTTCACAGTCCAGTAGGGGGCTGTCATGAAATCTACATGCAAATTGGTCCTTGTAGAGAATAGCTATCCCTCCTCCCTTTCCCTTCACTCGGTCCAAGTGTTGCACAAGGTAGCCCTGAGGTAGCGCCTGAACCACATCATAGTCTGAGTCTTGAGTGAGCCATGTCTCACTGAGAAACAAAATCTCAAATTCCTCCTCTTCCAGAAGCATATGAATTTCGTGCCCATGTTTGGGCAGAGATCTGCAATTTAATAAGGCCATATTGATGATTGTCAGGGGTGCTTGACTTTTCATTGCTGAATTGAATTTAAATGGGCAATGAGGACAATGGGAACTCTCACCTTTAAGGGTATTAGTGCAAGAAGGCTGAAGAGGCTGGTTCAGTTGTAGCAAGGAGTCTCTGGAGTATGATATCATTGATTGAGTGGAAAACTCCAGGGTGTCTGGCCCTAGGCCCATCCTGGCGCGGACGGGCGCAGACGGGCTTGCCTTCGGCGAGCTGACGGCGCGCCCGCTGCGCTCGTCCGCTGCGCTTCCGCCAAAGGCACATATTTAGTGGTAGGAGGAGGGCACTAGGGGGGGGGGCGTGGCCTTGAAGGGGCGTGGCCTCAGAGCACGCCGGCAATGGCGTCAGCAAGTGGTTGTTTGTTGAAGGTCCACGACAGCGTTAAGCTCCGCTGCACGAGTTGCCAGGATTTGATTTACTGATTTACTGTCCCAGGAATTAGCCGAGGTAAGGTAAGTTTAAAAACACAGTTAATAACACAGTGACAATCAAATTCTAAAAACGGGTGACGCTCCCGGCTTCCGCCTCAGGAGTACAGATTCTAATGAAGCGCTAGTTCTCAGCGCCTTTTAAACCGGGCGGGGGGGCGTGGCCTCGAAGGGGCGTGGCCTCGGAGCACGCCGGCAATGGCGTCAGCAAGTGGTTGTTTGTTGAAGGTCCGCGACAGCGTTAAGCTCCGCTGCACGAGTTGCCAGGATTTGATTTACTGATTTACTGTCCCAGGAATTAGCCGAGGTAAGGTAAGTTTAAAAACACAGTTAATAACACAGTGACACTCAAATTCTAAAAACGGGTGACGCTCCCGGCTTCCGCCTCAGGAGTACAGATTCTAAGTACAAATTCTAATGAACCGCTAGTTCTCAGCGCCTTTTAAACCGGGCGGGGGGGGCGTGGCCTCGGAGCACGCCGGCAATGGCGTCAGCAAGTGGTTGTTTGTTCAAGGTCCGCGACAGCGTTAAGCTCCGCTGCACGAGTTGCCAGGATTTGATTTACTGATTTACTGTCCCAGGAATTAGCCGTGGTAAGGTAAGTTTAAAAACACAGTTAATAACACAGTGACATTCAAATTCTAAAAACGGGTGACGCTCCCGGCTTCCGCCTCAGGAGTACAGATTCTAATGAAGCGCTAGTTCTCAGCGCCTTTTAAACCGGGCGGGGGGGCGTGGCCTCGGAGCACGCCGGCAATGGCGTCAGCATATGGTTGTTTGTTCAAGGTCCGCGACAGCGTTAAGCTCCGCTGCACGAGTTGCCAGGATTTGATTTACTGATTTACTGTCCCAGGAATTAGCCGAGGTAAGGTAAGTTTAAAAACACAGTTAATAACACAGTGACACTCAAATTCTAAAAACGAGTGACGCTCCCGGCTTCCGCCTCAGCAGTACAGATTCTAATGAAGCGCTAGTTCTCAGCGCATTTTAAAGCGGGCGGGGGGGGCGTGGCCACGAAGGGGCGTGGCCTCAGAGCACGCCGGCAATGGCGTCAGCATGTGGTTGTTTGTTCAAGGTCCGCGACAGCGTTAAGCTCCGCTGCACGAGTTGCCAGGATTTGATTTACTGATTTACTGTCCCAGGAATTAGCCGAGGTAAGCTAAGTTTAAAAGCACAGTTAATAACACAGTGACACTCAAATTCTAAAAACGGGTAACGCTCCCGGCTTCCGCCTCAGGAGTACAGATTCTAATGAAGCGCTAGTTCTCAGCGCCTTTTAAACCGGGCGGGGGGGGGGGGCGTGGCCTCGAAGGGGCGTGGCCTCAGAGCACACCGGCAATGGCGTCAGCAAGTGGTTGTTTGTTCAAGGTCCGCGACAGCGTTAAACTCCGCTGCACGAGTTGCCAGGATTTGATTTACTGATTTACTGTCCCAGGAATTAGCCGAGGTAAGGTAAGTTTAAAAACACAGTCAATAACACAGTGACACTCAAATTCTAAAAACGGGTGACGCTCCCGGCTTCCGCCTCAGGAGTACAGATTCTAAGTACAAATTCTAATGAAGCGCTAGTTCTCAGCGCCTTTTAAACTGGGCGGGGGGGCATGGCCTCGGAGCACGCTGGCAATGGCGTCAGCAAGTGGTTGTTTGTTCAAGGTCCTCGACAGCGTTAAGCTCCGCTGCACGAGTTGCCAGGATTTGATTTACTGATTTACTGTCCCAGGAATTAGCCGTGGTAAGGTAAGTTTAAAAACACAGTTAATAACACAGTGACACTCAAATTCTAAAAACGGGTGACGCTCCCGGCTTCCGCCTCAGGAGTACAGCTTTGTGCAAGTCTTGCTGTTGCAGACACAGGTCTCTTCTACTGTCCTCTTTGATGCAGGTTGTCCAGATATGAGGTTCTGGTGCCAGGGGTGTCCCTTAACTCCTAGATGTAGGGGCGTTAGGGGTGTGGGAGATAGTAGCCAATGGGCTGCTAGTCCCTACAGCTAGTCTGCGGTGACCACATCTGAAGTGTGGGTCACCTTTTCTACCCAGAACCCTCTATTTCTCACAAACAGCAGAAATCTAATTTTAGTGTACAGACTAGACTGTCCACTCTGGAGGTATGGCTAGCCTTCTGGGGGGTGTGCCACTTCTTGACTAACTAATTTCCCACCTGCCAGGTTCAAATGTGCCTGGGGCAGGGGAAAGGCTGTTTCCTACGTTGGTAGTCATCCCTGATGCATATCAGAGGGGATGCAGCCTTTGAAGCTCACGGCCTTGATGTGCTTCTTTACTAGCATGCTTGGGAAGAGTGACCTCCTTGCTGCCCAAGCCTCTGTTCCTCACTCCTGAGAGTGATCCCACTGTCTGGCAAAAGGTCAGAATCCTGTCTTGGAAGTAGCAAATGTGGGAAACGGAGGCTTGCCAACCAGAGCATGGAGAATCTGGGGCAACCAGATGGGCAACCTCTAATGTAGACAACTGGGCGAATGCCACATCTGCCTCAACATGAGATTTGTGTCAAGGGTGTGAAGGCATGTTATTTGATACCAAACATGACACATTTAAGCAGTACATAATGGAGCTGACAACCTCGGGTTTGCCCAGGTGCCAGTCCATGTTTTCCTATGGACCGTCTATTACTTGCCGTGTCCTTTAGTGGTAAAGGGCACTATCAGGTCTTATAAGCTTGCACTTACATGCCCACACTTTTGATAGAAGGCACCCTGCATCCTGGGCTTTAGGAGGCCTTCCTTAGGAGTGACTGGCATATTTCAGAGATAGTGCATTGACTTTGCCTCACATGGTGAGGGCAAAGTTGAGTTTAAATAGTTTGCACTGCTCCTGCAGTCTGCAAGGCAGGGCTGCTGTCAGTAGTTTATTTGGGTCACTTAGGGTTTCACAACCAGTGCTGACAGCCCTGGGGACCCCTTCACCACCCGTACCACTGGTACCATATAATTGGGACTTATAATGGGGGGAAAAACCTTGTCAATTGAGATTGTCTATCTACAGTATTAGGAAGAGAGCACTGGCACTGGGACCTGGTTATCAGCTTTCAGTGCACTGTCAGAGTCGATAACCAGCATCTAATAGTCCAAATGGGGGAAGAAAGTGGTGGCATTGTCAAAAGCCCTGTTTTCTTACACTTAATACAGAGAATTGTGCCTTCCTTAGGCAGGCATAACGAGGAGAAATGTTTTCAATTCCCCTTGTTTTTTCCTGTATTCTACAGCACACATACAAAGAGTGAAATGCCCTAAAGTATAGTTTTTGTACAGAAAGGGGCCCCTTCTTGAAAAAAAAGGATGCTTACCATTACGGTGACACCCTTGCACAATGGCGCAAGGGTGCATGTGTTGGCGCATGGCAGCCAAAAGTGTGCCAGCGCAGGGGCAGAACAGTGCCTCATCTTAGTAGATATGTTGCTGTTCTGCTCTCTCTCATTCATTCAATGTAGCACAGCAACCTATTTGTTGCCCTGCACTGAATGATGTATTGTCAACTTGGCCCCATATTTGATCTTCTAAGGTTTCTTGTCTGTCATCTGGCTTTAGTGAGAATTGTACTTATATTCTCACACAAATGGTAGGTGCCAGCAAAGCACAATTTCTCATGTCCAAGTCAAAAGCAGAAGCATGTTAACAGCTCTTGTTGAAGTTCTCTCAATGTTTCTGTGATGTTAGAATAGCACCTACACTTTCTAGAACTTAGAATGTATTTCCACAATAGCCAATAAAGAAAAATGGATTAGAGACAAACAGAAGTCCAGTTCATGGCTAAGCAAACTTTCAAATATGCTGCTTTGTGCAGCAGCTAATCTTTTTAGGCAGTTGGGTTTATGCTGTGATGTACTGTTTTGTATGCTTGATAAGATGTTATCCATTATTGATGAGGTATCAATAAGCCCTTTGATCAGTTTCTATTTTGCGATTACACTTCCTAGATATGTTAAACGCTCTTCAATAAACTCTGCCTTCGTATATTTCCATGTGGTGCCCCATCATTTCAGTGGTGATGAGGAGGACAGGTTCTCTCGTTTACCTTGGGAGAGAATGGAGATTCAAGATGCGAATCAGGAATTTGTGGATATAAATATGTGGCATGTGATGAATGGGTTAGCTATAGAAGGAGAGTGAACTGATGAAATTACTGGAATATTATGAACATTGTTGAGTATTATATGCTACTATTTATAACATAGTGAAAGTGCAGAATTTTGTTAATGTTTTATCTGTACTTAGTTTGATGGTAGCACCTTATGTGTTGAAAAAAATATTTTACCTTTGGCTTAGAGTAAACAAGCTTTCTTAAATAAAGAGCATGTTCAGGTAGAGGCGCTGTGGAAGATTATCAAGCGGTTAAGGAATTGTTACTGTGCCTTTTGTCTAATTTATTTTCAGAAGGGCATCATTACCAGTCACCACTTTTCCAATGTTCATTGGTAGAGCTAGGGTTTTATTTTTAGTTGGGGGTGTAAGTATGGTCTGCTCTTCAGTAGAGAAATTAGAAAAAAGTTCAGGTTTTGTAGAACGCTCTGCTTTACTAATCTGAAATTCAACCAAAATACACTTTCTCTCCTGCAAGTGGCTCTGAGAGACTTTATTGCCACTACTTTCTCTCCCAAGGCAGAAACCTCATCAAACTAGTAGATGTAGAAGGGTAAAATGTGACTATTGGAATTGATGTGTAATAAGGTGTAAAGATGAGGATATCCATGGTGTTGAAAAATATATTTGTGTGTGACTATATATATATATATATATATATATATATATATATATTCACTGAAAAAACCATAGGTTATAGACCATATATAGTTAGGAATTAGCATTTACAAAACCTTATTTTATTCACACAAAACCATTGAAATTCGCATATATAGTTAGTTGCACTAACTATATATCGCGCACCCGCAATCCACTGCTGATAATGTCACATATTACATCATTCATGACATGGTCAGTGACATTACTGATGACATCACTGATGACATCTCAAATGACATCACTGATGACATCACTGATGACATCTCAAATGACATCACTGATGACATTACTGAGCACATCACTGATGACATTATTCATGTGATAATATGATGAACCTCTTCAGACTCTAATATAACCTTAGATACACTCAGTGTAAAGAGACACTCAAAGACTGTCACTCATCCATGGAGTTACTCACAGACCTATTCAGTCATGCAAAGAATCAATCACACCTCCATTTTCTCAACTATACAGTTATACACACCTTACTTATTCAAACATATACTAACACATATTTACTCTCTTATACAATCCCTGATACAAGATCACAATGATCCATACAGCCACTCACACATTCACTAGCTCTTATGCACAGTTATTTATATATGTCAACTCTCACATGTACTGTGTTTTACATATGTATTTACTTTGACATGTAGCACTGAGATATCCATTCACTCACCAATACACTCATGCACACAGTCGACCGCCCATACAGCTGTTTCCACATGCACTTTTGAACCCATACATCTAGTGAATCAACTGCTCACACATCTATGCACAGAGTCATACACCTCCCAGCCACCCACACACACACTCAGTCTCCCATACAAATACTTGGGCAACCAATCAATAACCCATATAGTTACTCATATAGCTACTGATCAACACATGCAGCATTTTATAGAACAACAGACATAATGATGCACAAATTAAGACACTTTAGTCACTAACCCATGCACTCAGTGAGACACATTTAATCACTCACTCATACAGTCAGTCATGCACCTACTAAATCCTTCATCCAGACACTTATACATCCACTCATTCTTCAATATGTAAGACATATTTTAACTTTACAGAAATACACAGTCACTGGATGTTGTCATCAGTGATGTCATCAGTGATGTCATTTGAGATGTCATCAGTGATGTCACTGACCATGTCATGAATGATGTAATATGTGACATGATCAGCAGTGGATTGCGGGTGCGCGATATATAGTTAGTGCAACTAACTATATATGCGAATTTCAATGGTTTTGTGTGAGTAAAATAAGGTTTTGTAAATGCTAATTCCTAACTATATATGGTCTATAACCTATGGTTTTTTCAGTGAATTTTCAAGGTTTTGTAAATGCTAATTCCTAACTATATATGGTCTATAACCTATGGTTTTTCCAGTGAATTTCAATGGTTTTTTGATAGCAAATATCAAAAGCTTTAAAATGTATTCTTCTTTAATTCGAAAAATATATTTAATATGTTTTTAATACAATTTTTTATGTATTTTTTTTATTATATTTTTTTTGTTTCGCTCCCGGTCCGCGAACCGGGTAGCTTCTCGTTAGCTCAATTTGGTGCCGCGACCCGGTGCGCGAACCGGTAAACGTTCCGTTTGCGCAACTGCCGCGTTAGAAAACAACATCGTGACGCGTCGCGTAATCGCGACATATGGCGTTCTCGCATAATGCGTCTTATGACGCGCCGCGTTAGCGCACCCGGAAGTGCTCCGGAGCGAGAACCGAGGCACGAAGCGCAGCGCCCCGGAAGCGATCCGGGGCGCGGCGCGCAGCGCGTAACGTAAGCGTAACAGGTCATGTAACTTGTTATCAAAACTTTTCATTGGTTCATTTCACTTTTGGTTTCCTAATGATGTAAGGCTAGGTCATGTGACCTAAAAATAACACTTTTCATTGGTTTAGAACTATTTTTTTCCCCAAATGATGAAAACTCCTCCTTGTTTCCTCACTCTGACTTTCAACTTTGTGAGAGGAAGACCTTTTTTGATTACTTAGAAATGGCAAGTCTTGTAGCTGCAGCTGGTGCACCCCCACCACCACCACCACCTCCTAGGAAGAGAGGACCACCTCCTCAGGTTATCCTTCAGCAAGAGGAGGAAGAAGAGGAAGAGACGCAAGGGGGGAGGCAGTTTTTGCCTGAGGAGCCAAGAATTTCCCATGTAAAGGAAGATTTCATCTGGCAATTTTATTCATTTCCCCAGGGCCAAAAGAAAGTAAATGCCCGCTATGTTACTTGCCTTATCTGCAAGAAAGATCTGTCCAGAGGGACAGATAAGAAATATAGCTATGGCAATTACACCATGCATCGCCATATGCAGAGGTGGCACCCTAATAATTATAGTGCTGCGCAGGTACGTGACCTGCAGGATAACCCCCCTCCTGTGACCAGAACATCAAATGTAGAGGCAGTGACGGGACCAGAGGCGAGGGAGACGGTCCCAAATATACAGATGAAGTTTGGGAGTGTGAAACAAGTGTGCGTTTATTGCGGCCAATTGATTTGCTACAGGGAAAGTAGCATCACTTTAATCAACAGAGCTATCGACAATCATAATTGTCCAAAACGCCCCAGAAAATAAATTATCTTTTTTTTTTTTGCTCCTGTTGAGCCCTTTATAATGAATCATTTTCGTTTCTCCCCCCCAAAAAATAAAAAAAATATATAAAATCGTTCAAAAAATACAAAAAAAGTGAAAAAATGTTCAGAAAAAAAAAAAATATATATATAAAACAACAAAAATAATTTTAAAAAAAGTTCTTTTCAGAACTACCTCCCCTTTATAAAAAATTGCTAGAATGTTTAGCACTCTGGCAACCTCTATTTCTTTTGATTCGCTTCCCGGTTCGCGCGCCGGTACGCGAACCGGAAGCGAACCAGCAAAAAAAATGTTTAAAAAAAAAGAAGAGTAAGTATAAGGGAAGGAAACAGAGAGTAATGTTAAAAGAAAGACAGCTAGAGGGAGTAACACAGAGATACTGTTTAATAGATCTATTTACCGAAGAAAAGATGGAAGAGGGTATAATTGTGAAAAACAAAATAGATAAGGAAGTGAAAGAAAAAAAGGAGAGTAGAAGAATAATAAACAAGAGTTTCTTAGAGAATGTGAGTGAATGTTCAAAATAAGAAGAAAAATAGTTAAGGATGTGGAATGAGAGGTAGGGATAGAACCGGACTAAAAGAACAATCCTGAGGGAAAATGTTAAGAAAACAGTGAGCAAAAGTAAATAGGAATAAAACAAGATGTATGATAGTGACTAAGGTTAAAACATGTGGAATAACAGAGAGAAAAAACAGAAAGCAGAAAAGAAGAAGTGACAAAAAAGGAATGATTGAATCAGCAAAGAAATGTAAATAACATAGGGGCATATTATCAACACAGGCGATAAAATTATCGCTGCTTTTATCGGCAGAAAACTGCCGCTAAAGCCGCTTTTGCGCCAGAAAACTGCCGCTAAAGCCGCTTTTGCGGCAGTTTTCTGCCGATAAAAGCAACAATAATTTTATCGCCTGTGTTGATAATATGCCCCTTAGTGTGCTTGAACTACAGGGAGAAAGCATAATGAACAAGTAGTGAAAGAGTGATCAGTCAGAGACAGTGAGAGTAATAGAGACGGAGTGAGTGAACAGGAGTGAGGAACTATGAGAATAGAGGGACTGAGAAAAGGAGTGGAAGGAGTAGAGTAAGTAAGTAATAGAGAAAGGAATGAGGGAAGTAGCAAACGCAGGAAACTGAGGGTTAAAGAAATGAAGCAGTGGAACTAATAGAAGTTAAATGTGATAGAAATGTAACGAAAAGAGTACAAAACATTTACCTTATAATTGTCGTTAACTTAGTCACTTGTTATTTTTATACTTTCAATCTGTGAAAGAAAGAACAAAAATTAGAAAAATATTAAAACATGTATTTAAAAATTAGAAAAGACAAGGGAAAAGATTGACAATCATCCAATTTTACAAAGAAATAAAGTTAGAGATAAACATGCAGAAAAAAGAGAGAAAGAAACGGTGATAGACAGTCAGAGACAAAAAGAAATTGAAATAGAGTAAATTACTAAGAGGAAAAAAAAAGAAGATACTTTCAGTGACAGAAAAGAAGGATAGAAGAGAAAACTAAATTGAAGTTGTGTAAGCTACTAAAAGAAAGTGAGTAAGGTAAACTATATAAGGAAAGGGTGAATAAGGAAAAGAGAGTGAGGGAGAGAGGAGACAGAGGAAGTGAAGGAAAGGGTGTCAGATACAGACTGAGTGAGGCATCTACACAATGTGATTCATAATGTTAGGAAACACAGGTAATGTAATTGAAAAACGTTCAATTTTTTTTGCTCATTCCACAATCACATCACTTGTGTTTCCTTTGCTTAGATATCTCATTGTGCAGATGTAGTCTAGCATATGAAAGACTACGCAGAAGGTGAGCACTGTATGCAACAACTTTGACACTTACAGAAGCCTCTGCTTCTCCATGCCCCCTACACAGTCCTAAATATATACATTTTAAACTGACGGTATCTTGTTGCAGATGAAGTGAAGCCTATCTTGCAACATGGTGCATCTTTTGCACTGCTGCTGCGTCACAAAAGTGATGCAACGGCGGCGCAAAAGAGGCGCACGGCCATCATAAAACTGCCCCTAACATTTTAAATGATTGTTTCAGGATGCCGATAAGGTGTGGCCTATCCTGAGATTTGTTTGAGGTGAGGCCTACTCAGAGTTACAGATTAAATTTAGGCTTGTTGAAGAGTACAGAGGAGATAATACATGTGCAGGCCTACCAACGAAGTGAGTCATGTCCACTGCACTCTTGAACAAAGGCCAGACCTCCTCTGTCTCCCTGGACAGGCCTAGACCTCATCTGCACAATGTGATTCGTAATGTTAGGAAACACAGGTGATATAATTGAAAAACGTGCAAATATTTTTGCTCATTTAACAATCACATCACTTGTATTTCCTCAGCTTAGGTATCTCATTGTACAGATGTAGTCTAGCATATCCAAGAGTACGCAGAAGGTGAGGACTGTATGCAACAGAGCAATGTACATTACTCACCTCCCTTGACACTTACAGAAGCCTCAGTTTCTCCATGCCTCCTACACAGTTCTAAATGTATATCATAAATACAAAAAGTACAGAATTAATTATACATGTTAAATGGTTTATTTTTGCTGTTCTCAGAATATATCAAATTTCACTAAAAACAGTGACTTGAAGATATTCATCATATAACAGCGGGGAAAAAAAACACAATCAAAATGATTGTGTTTAAAAAACCCATATAACATAACCAATCAGAAATCAGAACTCCTTAAAAATAACTTACTTTCCATGACCTCGAAGGATGCCCTATGAACAGCTTACACTCTGTTGTGCTGTTATTATTTTCAGCCCGCCACTTTCTGAAAGAAAAGCTCCATCGTTTTGACAAATATGTTACATATAATAAATGACTTCTCGCTCTCTACCGCACTTCTCCTCAAGGCCAAATCGTGTAAGAGCCATTTCTAACTCTTGGAATTCTTCTAAGCAAATCCCGTCATTTTCTTTTTCCGCAACTTTCAGAAAGAAAACGTTCAAGATAAGCGGATGTTGTCAAAGGACCATCATGTCATATAACAGCTGCAGTTAGAAATGTTCTTCCTAAAATCAACAACTGTGTAGCCACAACATTTGTAATTAAAGTTGAAAACTTACTTTCATCAGGTTTATATAGTTGGAATTTTAAAATGACATTATAACCAAAAGTTTGTTCAAAAAATGTGCACAGCATTGCAGACTTACATTACCTCTACTCCATGTTTTGATTGGCTGCTTGAATTAGCTTATTAAAAGAAACAGTTTTTCTGAACTCATTCAAAGTGCAGTTATGTTTCCATGACGTCAAGTGTTATGGTAAGAACACCGTTTGCTTTGGGAAATACTCTGTTGTCCTTTAACTAATCCGTGCCCACCACTTTCTGTAAGAAAACCTTCTTTTTTTCAGGAACTACTTAAAACTCAAAAATAACTTTTTACTCTGTACTACACTTATCCTCAAGGCCAAATAGTGTAGGAGCCATTAGAACCTCTTGAAATTCCTCAGAGCAAATCCCAAGATTCTTTCCCTAAAATTTTGGTTGTAAAAACACCGGGTAAGATTTTTTAAGGTCAAAAGGCAATTTTTTTTTGAAAGTTAAAACAGAATCATTGCAGAATGACCAGCCGTTTCTAGACTTCAAATAAGCTGTGTAATGTCCTGATGTTGTTGAAGGACCGTCATGATATATAATTGCTGCAGTTACAAAAGTCCTTCCTGATATTGACAACTGCGAAGCCACAACATTTTTAATTAAAGTTGTCAATTTTGTTCCATCAGGCCTACATCGTTGGAACATTAAAATGACATACTGGCCATATGTTCGTATAAATAATGTGGACAACATTGCAGACTTACATTGGCTACACTCCATGTTGTGATCGGCTGCTTTTACTAGCTTATTAAAGGACACTGATTTACTGTCTGGCAAAGTTAAATATATACATCTTTTTGAGTCTACACTAGTAGTACTTGATACCGTACAGTTCTCGCAGTCATGCTGCCATTGATAAGAAAGGCCAAACAGATGATCTACATCTACACCTTCATCTTGCAATACATCAAGCATATACATTAAAAACTCCTGACAATCTTGCTGAATATTTTGAGAGAATTGCGTTTGAGCTGAACATTTGACTAACAGATTTCGAATTTCAGACACACTTTCTATTTTTGTTCTATCAGTGCTACATTTCTCTAACACAGAATTCAACAAACTGCAAAATCTTTGATCCGAATTGACCACAATCTCTTCTTTTAAAGTTTCTAGAGAAAAGGCAACATTAACCACTACATTAGCATAGCAGTTGACACCAGAACTATTTTCAAATTGAAAACCAACAACATCTTCAACAGAATCCATTTTTTTTCTGCTTATAATTTTGGGTTCATCGACTTTTCGTCTTTTTGCTACAACCTCCCTACTATTGGTCACATTTCTTCGTTTCCGGCCTACCACACGTTTCTCAAACAAAGGATATTGAGGCAAATGTGGCGCATACTCTCTTCTTCACCTATTGTATTCCTTAACACAATCTAGATCCGCACAAATGTTTGTGACATCACACTCAATCAAGTACAATCCCGATAAAGTTCTGACTCGTGACAATGCCACATATGCCATACCCTCCTTGAACACAGAACTGCCAATATTCACCAATGCACTGTCTACACTTAAACCTTGCGATTTATGGATTGTCACCGCATATGCCAAGCAAACAGGAAACTGCTTACGGCGAACATTTAAGTCTTTTACAAGCAAAAACCTAGCAGAGCAACGACCAATTAGCTGTACTTCCTCAATGCCATCAAATTTAATTTTTAAAAATTCAATTCCATCTCTATTTCTGTATTTCTCAAAATCAACAACATTACCCATTGATCCATTTACCAGACCTCTTTCAACATGTAAATTCCTTCTTAAAATTATACGGCAATTTAAGCACACATTCAGAGTCTTTTCAAAACCAGCAGTTTTAGATATAGTCTTCTCTAATGAATCCAATTTTGATTTCAAATTCTCAGACAAAATAATTGTTGCTCCCATATGTTCTATTCTGTCAATAGCTTCCAGTTTCACAATCTCTTGGTTTTCTAAATTCAACATTTTATTGTTGAAGATGGCACATTCTGCAAGAGTTGGCATCAAACATATTCCAGATTTCTTCTCAGTAATTTTCCGAAAAATATTCTCAGGCACAACGTCTTCTTCTGGATACAAATTTGACAGTAATCGTGCATGTAAAGCTTCTTTCCCATGCTCGGTCACTTTTCCGATTCTGACATCTTGTAGAATATTCTTATAATCTTCATCCATCGCTTGACGCATATTTTCACGCAGTTCAGCATAATTGAAGTTTAACCATATATTGACGTTGCCAATGCTCCCTAGGCACTTCCTGGTATCTTCATGCGTGAGCATTTTGAACACAGGTTGTCTTTTCACTGGTGTCAGCTGCAGAAGATCACTGAAAACAATGATGTGTTTGCCACCAAATAACACATCATACTCTGTTTTGAGAACTTCTTGCATTCTCAAATGCACAAAGGCAAGCATGACATTGGAAACCATGCTTACTTCGTCAATGATAAGAAGTTTCATTTTCCTCAAGACTCTTGAAACTTCACAACAAGCATCTCCAGATAACTTGTGGTATTGTAATTTGTTATCATGCTCCACTGGCAGCATCAGTAGACGGTGCAAAGTAATACCTTTAATGTTATGTGCTGCCAGTCCAGTTGGAGCGGTGACAACACAAGACAGCGATGACTCAGTCCTTTTCTGCAAATAACATGAAATTGCTTTAATGAGGAAACTTTTTCCAGTTCCCGCTTCTCCTCTCACGTACAGTCGGACAGGCTTCAATGACGTACATGAGCACTCTTTCTTCTCATGACTTAATCCATGATCAATTTGGTTGGTAACTTCGTCATATATTTTCCTCTGCTCAACGTTGAGTTGTCTTTCCAAGTCTTCTAAGTTAACCGCATCCTCCTGAGCATGTGCCATGGCTCTTTCCACTTCAATCATGGCAGTGGCAGCTTCATTTTCGATAACTGGTCCTCCTAGTGGATCCTGACTCAATGAAACAGAACTCTGACTGTCCTGAGAACTGTCTCTAGCAATCTCGGCTGCAATCGTTGCTTCCTGCTCGATTTCCGCATTCAACATTTCTAGATGTTTGGGAAAAACAGGACATTCTATGGTCTCCTTGGCGGCATTGAAAGAGTCTTCGTAACAGAGGAAATCTCCAAGCAGTTCCTCTTCTGCACGCCAAGGCTTGAAAAGTTGCAAAAGTGCTAAATAGAAAAACTCTTTTCTTTCAGGAGATTCGCCACTCAATTTTCGATGGTTTACCAAGTGGCATTTTCTTTGCTTGACCAGACATCCCTCACTTCCAATTACAGCATACACTCCTTTATCAATATCTTCTTTGATGTTCCTCTTGAATATGTAATTTTGTAGAACCTCATACAGCCAAACATTCTCGAGGTGACTGCTTCTATTTGGATAATATGTATCCAACTTGTTGGTCTTCAAAATATCTGTACTGTTTGGCTCCTTTTTCGCCAAATACTCAATTTCCCGCACAGGTTTCAGAACTCGATTACGCGTTGCAGCAAGGCCAAGACTCGCCCAAATGATACTCCTAGATTTGGCATAGAGACTTGCTGAAGACAACCGGTCAGAACATTCGTAAGCTCCGATTTCTCGATGCGACAACATCTTCAGACTGAAACTGTACAACTTGTTACTGAGGCTCTTTTCATGGGAAATGTCCTCCCACATATCCTTCAATTCTGTCTATTCTTTTTTGGTGATGTAAGATGTCACATACCGAGCCACAGCCATACAGTTATCAGCCACAAACTGTATATCCATGTTAGCATTCCACATGGACAAAATCACTGGATTGTAGTCGTTGATGTACTTGGACTCTTCGTTCCTTTTCAAATTGTATGTATTTTTGGGTGATTTCCTCGTCACAATATTTCACAGCGAAGACATGAAACTGTTCACTCTTCCTTTAGAAATCACCGGTCGTGGAAAGGCGAAACGACATTTTGTGTAGAACTTGTCCTTGTTTCTGAATTTATGACGACAGTACTTTCCACAACGATGGCTTTGGAAGCGTAAAACTTGTTCTCCTAGGCTTTTGTCTTCCTTTCTGTTTGGAACAGCACATGTAGAATACTGTTCTATGAAACTCATCACTAAATCATCCGGATCTGTTCCAAATTTGGGTGCATCTTTGATCCATAGCAGCATATGTATATGAGGAGCACCTCTTGCTTGGTACTCCTTTCTCCAGAAGAAATCCAACACCTCTCCAAGAGGTGGATTCTTCTTGTTCATGATGAAAGACATCATAGCTTCAAATCTATGATTGAAGTATCTGCATACATTCACTGGATCCAAAGAGCACAGTTCTCCGGGTGTCTTGAATTCGATATTTTCAATGTTTCCATTTGCCTCTCGTAGAAATTCAAGTAAGTCTTCCCAGCCATACTCGGCACAGCTGAGAGTAAGGAACCATGTGGGAGTTCCTAAGTTCCTCAGCATACATTTTAAATCACCATGACGACGGTACCAGTACTCATTAGTACCACGCTGACACGCCATGAGATTAATCAGGTGACAATCCAAAATACTGTCTTGCACATCGACTTTATCCATAAAGTCCCTTGCCGAGATATTTTGCATCTGTACACCACTTTTCAAAATGTGGTTCACTGCATATGACAGTCCAGACAGATCACTTTCAAACAGTAGATGAAACAAATAGGGAATGCATTGACGAAACTTAGGATCTTCTGCATACAATCGTAAAGTCAGGTATTCAGAAGCAGGAATTTGATGAGGTCGCTCATCATATCTTCCTCCTTGACCTGTTGGAAATAGCTGTGGGAAACACCGAGCTTCCAAACTTTCCTCCCAAACACTAATGGGACTTCCTTTGGCTTGTTTCATTTGAAACAACTCAATAGCATTCCCCATGACTTCCTTGGAATGCAAAGGATGAACACTATAATGTTCATATATTTCTTCATTTTTAGAGGCTTCTACTTTCTCAATTTGTCCAGCACACAAATCGCTGTCCTCTTCTTCACTTACTTCCTCTTCTGCAACATATACATTCTTGTAGTACTTATTGTTTTTCTTCAAATACAATGTTGCCTTTTTGACTTTCCTAACATCCACTAAATCTTGCCAGATTTTCTTACTCTTTGTCGGAACCCCATTAACTAGGATAACCAGAGGTTCCTCTTCCACTTTCTCTACTCCAATTGTATTAATGTTTTTCTTGCAATCTAG
Organism: Lissotriton helveticus; assembly: GCF_964261635.1. Classification (NCBI taxonomy): domain Eukaryota; kingdom Metazoa; phylum Chordata; class Amphibia; order Caudata; family Salamandridae; genus Lissotriton; species Lissotriton helveticus. The sequence continues at coordinate 1,015,363,444 of NC_136069.1, read as the reverse complement.
AGGCAAATAAACAACTCTTCCCTTTAATCCTCTCTGTAAATCTGATGGAGGCAATTTCCCTGTCTTTGGCTCCATTCGTACAATAGCCTGAAAGGGATGGACACTTTGAATCAAAATAGATTCATAAGTATTTAAATCCTTCAATTCAGAAGGAATCTCAGCCAATTCCAGATTATTATGAACCGCTCTAGCAGGCATCTGGTTTTGATTTAATTTGTTACAACAATAAGTACACACACGTTGATCCGATCCCAAATCAAACCAATTTTCTACCATCAAGTATGTTGCGAAATCCTTCCATTCACTATTATTTTCCCTTTCACTTTTTGCATATAAATCCACTAACTTAGTCTGATTCTTATAATAAGTGCGTCGACAACACACACAAGTGAAATTAGGCCTCTCACTTGATTTCACCTGAAATGTGGCAATTTCCTTCTGAAAATTATCTGTACTGGAAACCTGTACACTCTCTTCCACATTACCTTCTTCTTCTGGGTCAATTTCAACATTCTTCTCTTTACTTGCAAAGTAACAAAACTCAATTTCTTCACAAATATTCTTCACATCTACTTCAGAACCATGCAAAAGAGCAGTGCATAATTGTTTAAGCATAATTGCTGGACTCTTAGCATAATATAACATTCTAACTAATTTTCCTCACTTTATTATGATGCACTGCTAGCATACTGAAATGATGAAAACCACTCTGGCATACTCTCCTGGAAAGACAAGCCAGTGAATGACCATGCAAACCTGTCACTTCTCTCACTCTGCAAGGATCTAATTCTTGCAACAACTTCATTTTCTGTTTTAAAGTTTTCTTATTAAATGTCCGTACAAAATCACAAAGCAAATTGATGGAATCCTGTTGCACACTGCAAATACTACTACACTTCCAGGTGTACACTGGTCCCTTAGGACGTCTTCCTAAAACCTCATTACCTAACACCTCTTCTGCCTCTGTTGACACAAGTTTTTCTTTTTCAACCGGACAACCATCTTTCACCTCATATGCTCGACCACTGGTGTCAACTGCATGCACCAAATCATTATCCTGGAAATAACTCTCCTCATTAAAAAAATGCCTCACAACTTGAACTATGCATCCATTCTCCTGAAAAAACTTCACAAAAATTACTACGATTAACTGTTCTCTTCCATCTACTATTTGTCTTGAAATCATAAATTACCTTGTTTAGTTTCCTAATTCTATTGATTATCAAAATAAATAACTTTCGCTTAATTTCGAATGCCTGATCAATAATTTTCTCAATGTTTCTCTTTCTCTTATAAAAAGCCACTTTCTGTTGACGTTTAACATTTTTTAACAAATTGCCAATTATCCTGTTGCAAAACATTCGTCTACGAATGTCCCTAAACTGATTTTTCCTTCTACTACCATGCACAGAGTTATCTCCTGCTCTAGCAGTAACATTTTTGATTGGCCTTTCCTTTCCGTTTAAATTGGCTCTCTTTTTCTGGACTAAAACATGTTCTGTAGTGATATTTTTTTTTCTGCAAATGTTTCTTAGGAATGATTTCGTTGTCTTACCCGGAGGTTTCTTGGTGACTTGACGAGTTTTTATTGTAGAGGACTGCTGCAAGCATGTAGTAAGCTGCTGTCTTTGACGTTTTGTAGCCTTTCGGCTTCTTTGCTTCGATGGCATAGTGTAGTTTTGAAATGATCTGCAGTTGAATCTGTGGTAAAATATAATAAAAAATGTTATTAACCACTATTACCAAACAGTAAATCAATAACAGTCGTCAAAAAATTAACACACTACTTGTCAATTCTACATACAATAATTTTTAGTGCATTGGCAAATTTAAAACTCACAAATAGTAGCAAAGATGGACTTACCATGGGTAGTTTGGGATTCTTGTAAGGCTAGCATACGTGGATTTACTCAGCAATACATTTGGCGACAAAACAAAGAACTCCGAATTTTAAATCAGCAAAGGCTAAACGAAATTAGAGATATTGAACTCCAGATATCTGATGCTATCTGTAATAGTGCTCCAAATCTGGAAGAATTAAACTTCAAACTAATTGAGCTTAAAGCCGCAATAAAAAACCTTTTGAGGAATAAAAGTATTAATAAACTTAAAAAATATCATTTAGAACAGTACGAAAATGGAGATAGAAGTGGGAAACTTTTGGCTTACAAAGTTGCGGAAGATCGTTCTATTAATATGGTTAAAGAAATTAAAGGGGACAATAATCAATTATTTTGTGATCCAAAGTCGATTTTACAACAATTTGCTTCTTTCTATCAAACCCTTTATACACCGGAGGCTGCTATATCAGATGATTGTATTAACAACTATGTTAATGTTAACAAAGTCAATAATTTAGAGCCAGAACAATCGGCTCAATTAGAGGCCGATATCACGCCTTTTGAAATTAGGGGCGCAATTAAATCTTTAGCAATGGGCAAAACTGTAGGGGAAGATCTTATTCCTCTGGAACTGTATAAATATTGTACTGAAGAATTAATATCACTATTTGGTGATGTGATTAGTGCTATTGGTAAAGGGCAACAAGCACCCAGATCCTGGAATTTAACCCAAATTATTTTCTTTTTAAAAAAAGGTAAAGCACCACAAGAGAGGGGATCTTATAGGCCTATTTCACTTATTAATAGTGATGCAAAAATCTTTGCCAAAATATTGGCTACTAGACTAGCTCCATACATGTCCCAACTTGTCTCTCCTCAACAACATGGGTTTATTCCCAAGCGTGACACTACTGCGCATATTAATATGGCTATATCAGCCTTTGATGCAGCACGGACTAAACACACCCCACTCGGTATGATTTTATTAGACGCTGAAAAAGCATTTGACCGGGTGGGGTGGGGTTTTCTTTGGGCAGTTCTACAGGCATTTGGTATTAAAGGACAACATTTACGATGGATCCAATCAATATATGATAATCCTATGGGTAAGATCTCATATATGGGGAAATGCTCTTCTTTGTTTTCCATTAAAAGAGGGACAAGGCAGGGGTGTCCTTTATCACCATTGCTGTTTGCTCTTGCAATAGAACCTTTTTTAATTGCCCTACAACGCCAAACGTTAATTTGCCCTTTTTTTAATGGCTCAGATAAATTAGATATAACTGTATATGCTGACGATATTGCTGTTTTCTCGCCAGATGTTGTTAAAACCATGAAAGGTATTTTAATAGAAGCAGGCACATATGGCTCTGTCTCTGGTTACAGACTTAACACCACTAAAACTCAGGTCATCATGAATTACCAACCAATCACTCCTGTTTCTGGAATAAGTAATGCAGCCACCTATTTAGGTGTTAAAATCTGCTCGGATATTGATTCTATTATAGGATTAAATTACGAACCTTTATTAAAAGAAACCGCCATCCAACTTAAGAAATGGCATAAACTCCCAATCAGTATGATTGGTCGAATAAATTTAATAAAAATGAAAATTTTGCCTACATTTTTATACTTGTTTCGAACAATTCCTCTACGGGTCAATAACTCCTTCTTCATCAGACTAGAAGGTATTATTGGCAGTTTTGTATGGGGATATAAAAAAGCCCGGCGCGCTGTATCATTGCTTAAACTCCCCTTTATTCAAGGAGGACTGTTTTTTCCGGACTTTAAATTTTATTACTGGTCAGCATTTCTGACTCGGATCTGCAGTTTGACAGTTATGGACAAATGCTTATACTTTCACAAGTTCCTACTAGGATTAGATGTCAATATGTTTCTGTATAGGATAAATGACCCCAATTATTTTAAAAGGGTTAAATTTAAGACCATACGGGACACTGTGAGTGTCTGGCGATCTATTATGGCTAAATGCAATACCTCTCTTTTTCATAGTAAAACACCCTTATGGGGCAATCCCGGTTTCCCTACTATTTTTCATGACCCAGCTTGTCAAATGTTTTTAAACTCTGGTATTAGATTTCTGGGGGATTTATATGACCATCATGGTTTTATGGCATTTGATAAAATGAAACTCTGCTATAATCTACCTGAAACGGCAAGGTTTAAATATTATCAGATTAGAGATTGTATGGTGAAAAAATTAGAACTCACTGCAGTCTCAGAATCTGAGATATGGGACTGTATTTATAGAGATGTAGATAAATCTATCATAAGTTTGGGTTATAAGCTCTTTTCTGATCTTAGGACTGGCGATGTTACTACTTTAACAGAGAAATGGAATAGGAAACTGGCAGTGAGTGTCCCAGCAGATCTAATTACCACATCTCTCAAAAGCCTTAATGTTTCAGTTCAATCTTCCAGCTTAAAATTGCAAATGTTTAAAACTGTTTGTCAATTATATTACACGCCTGAAAGGATACTCAAATGGGCAACGAACAATAATTACTCTGATAGAACGACGTGCCCTAAATGTGATATGAGTGGCGCGGATATTGTCCACATGTTTTTTTCTTGTCCTCATCTTAATGAATACTGGGAAGGAATAATTAAGGTTATCTCTGAGAGGCTTGAGCAACCCTTTTCATTCTCACATATTGATGTTTGTGTGGGCATCAATGGGGGTGAAAGGTTTAGAGATCTTTTGAATATCTTAATCACTTGCGCAAGGTTAATTATTGCTAGAGCATGGATCCAAACGAATCCACCAATAGTTTTAGAATGGTGGAGTTTAGTTAAGGAGATTTATAGTATGGAAACCGCTATTGCAGACTCAAGGGGATTGCAGGCCAGACGAAAAATTGACAGAATATGGGGGTTTTTTATGTCTTAGTAATCTTTTCTTAAAATTTATGTCTATCTGTTCTTATCTATATGTGTGGCATGGTTTAAGTAATGTTATATAATTATCTAATGCAGCCGTGGAGTATTGTTATATTTTTGTTCTTTTTATGTAAAAATGAAATGTTTATTGCCTGAGATCCTTTGATGCAAATAAAAAACTTTGAAAAACAAAACAAAAAAAAAACCAAATAGTAGCAAAGAAATAGAATGCTTCTACATTTGACCTGTGCTCTTTTATATGTGAATCTGAACTAATTTTATTAGCATATTTCACTATTTTATTAAAGACACTTCACACAAGCTGTTTTTGAAGTTGTGTTTAATTTTAAATGAAACGTTTAACATGGTTACTTTTCATTTCCAGTAACTTTTAAAAATAACTCTTTATAGTTCCATAGGCTCGAGCAGGTCAGCTTCCCACCCTATGTCATACAATTCTGACAAATCGGCATCCTCATCATGTTCTTCATCATCCTCAGGATTTAAATCATCCAAGGGATCTACTTCCACTGATGTTTCAATGACAAGTTCAATGATAATATCGAGATCAACAGTTTGCTCATTATCACTCATGCTTGATGTTGTCGTTATCTTTAAAAAAAGAGAACAACAATGAGATGTTGCAGAGTAAGAGACAAATCTCAGAGACTATAATAGTAAAATTGTTTAACAAGAGTAACATTTTGCAGATATTATTTAACCATGTCCAGCGATGCTGACGAGGTGAGGCCTATGTCCAAGTTTTCAGTGAACAGGACTCATCTCTTCTTAACCTTGGATAAGCCTCACCAACTCTGTGTCCCCTGCTCATACTTAAATGTAAAGGGGCAGATTTATGTTAACTGGCGCATCCCCAGGGATGCAACAGTTAACGTGCGCTGCTGCTCTGCCACCCATGATGTGCCGCATTTACAATGTGGAGCACCATTGAACAAAAATAGCACAGATGCGTCATGCATCTGTGCCGCAAAAGCGGCACATTGCAGGAATCACGTCGTAAGCGCGACATGTCTACTACAATGCACAGGGGCAAGCCACACATTGCATGGTGCATCACTCCTTATGCCTGTTTCAAACAGGGGTAAGGATTTGATTCAGCAATGCCATAAAGCTGACTCAGTGAAATGTTCTAAATTTCACCGTGTTAGTTTTACAGGGCTTTCATGCAAATGAATGCCCACCCTGCAACAAAACGCCCACATGAAACCTGACGCAGGTTTCATGTGGCACAGGACTTTACACCGTGACACATCTGCCTAGATGCATCAAGTTGTAAATATGTCTCAACATAGCGCATCTTTTGCGCCGCCGCTGCGTCACAAAAATGACGCAACAGCGGCGCAAAAGAGGCACACGGCCATCATAAATCTGCCCCTAACATTTTAAATGATTGGTTCAGAATGCCGATAAGGTGTGGCGTATCCAGTGGTTTGTTTGACGTGAGGCCTACTCAGGGTTACAGATTAAATTTATGTTTGTTGAAGAGTACAGAGGAGATAATACATGTGCATGCCTACCAATGAAGTGAGTCATGTCTACTGCATTCTTTAACAAAGGCCAGACCTCCTCTGTCTCCCTGGACAGGCCTAAACCTGATCTCCACAATGTGATTCATAATGTTAGGAAACAAAGGATGATGTAATTGAAAAACGTGCAATTTTTTTTGCTCATTTCACAATCACATCACTTGTGTTTCCTTTGCTTAGGTATCTCATTGTGCAGATGTAGTCTAGCATATCAAAGAGTACGCAGAAGGTGAGCACTGTATGCAACAATTTTGACACTTACAGAAGATTCAGCTTCTCCATGCCCCCTACACAGTCCTAAATGTATACAGTTTAAAGTGACGGTATCTTGTTGCAGATGAAGTGAGGCCTATCTTGCAACATGGGGCATCTTTTGCACCACTGCTGCGTCACAAAAGTGACGCAACAGCGGCGCAAAAGAGGCGCACCGCCATCATAAATTTGCCCCTAACATTTTAAATGATTGATTCAGGATGACGATAAGGTGTGGCCTATCCAGAGGTTTGTTTGAGGTGAGGCCTACTCAGGGTTGCAGATGAAATTTAGGCTTGTTGAAGAGTACAGAGGAGATAATACATGTGCAGGCCTACCAATAAAGTGAGTCATGTCCACTGCACTCTTGAACAAAGGCCAGACCTCCGCTGTCTCCCTGGACAGACCTAAACCTCATCTGCACAATGTGATTCGTAATGTTAGAAAACACAGGTGATGTAATTGAAAAACGTGCAAATATTTATACTCAATTCACAATCACATCAGCTGTGTTTCCTCAGCTTAGGTATCTCATTGTGCAGATGTAGTCTAGCATATCCAAGAGTACGCAGAAGATGAGGACTGTATGCAACAGAGCAATGTACATTACTCACAATAAAGCATTTCTTTTTTTTTTTAAACGATTTTCTGCTCATAATTTGAAAACACAACACAGCTCCTATGTAGAAGCACACCCTGTCAGTACTTAAATTTGCCAAGCACACATGGGTGCGTATTTACAAGGACCATGCACCACGGGGAAATGACTTAAATTAAAATGGGGAAAATAACATCAAAGTGACTCAAAGGCCTTGTAAATATACCCCAAGCAGCCTATGAAACTCTAGCAGTACATATCAACAAACCTAATTGACTTCAAGAAGTGTACACGGCCATCATAAATCTGCCCCTAACATTTTAAATGATTGGTTCAGGATGCCGATAAGGTGAGGCCTATCCAGGGGTTTGTTTGACGTGAGGCCTACTCAGGGTTACAGATGAAATTTAGGCTTGTTGAAGAGTACAGAGGAGATAATACATGTGCATGCCTACCAATGAAGTGAGTCATGTCCACTGCACTCTTTAACAAAGGCCAGACCTCCTCTGTCTCCCTGGACAGGCCTAAACCTGATCTGCACAATGTGATTCGTAATGTTAGGAAACACAGGTGATGTAATTGAAAAACGTGCATTTTTTTTTGCTCATTTCACAATCACATCACTTGTGTTTCCTTTGCTTAGGTATCTCATTGTGCAGATGTAGTCTAGCATATCAAAGAGTACACAGAAGGTGAGCACTGTATGCAACAATTTTGACACTTACAGAAGATTCAGCTTCTCCATGCCCCCTACACAGTCCTAAATGTATACAGTTTAAAGTGACGGTATCTTGTTGCAGATGAAGTGAGGCCTATCTTGCAACATGGTGCATCTTTTGCACCACTGCTGCGTCACAAAAGTGACGCAACAGCGGCGCAAAAGAGGCGCATGGCCATCTTAAATTTGCCCCTAACATTTTAAATGATTGATTCAGGATGACGATAAGGTGTGGCCTATCTAGAGGTTTGTTTGAGGTGAGGCCTACTCAGGGTTGCAGATGAAATTTAGGCTTGTTGAAGAGTACAGAGGAGATAATACATGTGCAGGCCTACCAATGAAGTGAGTCATATCCACTGCACTCTTGAACAAAGGCCAGACCTCCTCTGTCTCCCTGGACAGACCTAAACCTCATCTGCACAATGTGATTCGTAATGTTAGAAAACACAGGTGATGTAATTGAAAAACGTGCAAATATTTATGCTCAATTCACAATCACATCACCTGTGTTTCCTCAGCTTAGGTATCTCATTGTGCAGATGTAGTCTAGCATATCCAAGAGTACGCAGAAGATGAGGACTGTATGCAACAGAGCAATGTACATTACTCACAATAAAGCATTTCTTTTTTTTTAAAACGATTTTCTGGTCATAATTTGAAAACACAACACAGCTCCTATGTAGAAGCACACCCTGTCAGTACTTAAATTTGCCAAGCACACATGGGGGCGTATTTACAAGGACCTTGCACCACGGGGAAATGACTTAAATTAAAATGGGGAAAATAACGTCAAAGTGACTCAAAGGCCTTGTAAATATGCCCCAAGCAGCCTATGAAACTCTAGCAGTACATTTCAAGAAACCTAATTGACTTCAAGAAACGTTTTTAAACACATGAAGTAAACTATTTATTCACCCACATTCATGGGGAAGTGACTTAAAATGCCCTAACACACATGAAAGCGTATTTTTAAGGCCCTTGCACCATTTTTGCGTCACTTTTAACATGGCTATGTAACTCAAAGAAACAACGTCTAAATTTGCCAAGCACACATGGGGGCGTATTTACAAGGACTTTGCACCACGGGGAAATGTCTTAAATTAAAATGTGGAAAATGACATCAAAGTGACTCAAAGGCCTTGTAAATATGCCTCAAGCAGCCAATGAAACTCTAGCAGTACATATCAAGAAACCTAATTGATTTCAAAAAACGTTTTTAAACACATCAAGTAAATCACTTATTTACCCACATTCATGGGTAAGTGACTTAAAATGCCCTAACACACATGAAAGCGTATTTTTATCGCCCTTCCACCACTTTTGCGTCACTTTTAACATGGCTATGATACTCAAAGAAACTAAATCTATTTGTAAAACACTTGACACAAAGCAACATTTTAAATACACAACTTTCTTCATAAATTTATCCCTAAAGCATACTATTCTCTATCTAAATTAAATGAATCTTTTCTCACCTTAGCAAATACTTTTTGAGTTTCAAAACAGTCTCAGACACACACCAATTTTTCTTTAGCAGAGCAAAAGGTATGCACTCCAGAGGCTGCAACCAACAATGGCACAGAAATGCTGTAATTCATAACACATATCTCTCATGTCACCCAATCAAAACTCTTCCCTCACTTTTTTCAAATCAACACCCTTCCCCCCTCTGCCCTTTCTGCCTTTTTTCCATAGCAACCACCTCCTGAAAGACCTGTCATGTTTACAAGTTCACACAACAATGTTTCAATTGAACTCTGAACTCTCAGTACACCTGCGTATCCAGTGCAATCTTTCATAAAATGATTTTTTCTTGACCATTCAAATTACATCTTTCAAAGAACTCATCCATGCACCCTAACTTTCTGTTTTCAGCAATCAAAATCCACCAATTACTGCTACTGAATCATTAGCACAGAAACTCCACAGTTTTTATCATTACATACTCCTACTATTTCAACTGCCATTTCATTCCCACACTTCATCTGACTGCAGCAGAACCTCCTCTCACCATGTTTTCTGTCTGGATTGTTGGACATAGTTACATCCACTGGGCTCAAAGGTATGCTGATAACAGAAACTTACACAACCTCAATTTACAAAATGTGGAAATCAACTGGATTGGTCACAGAGGATTAAGATGTCACCAATTGATACCATTGGTGAAAACCTTTTTGCATTTGCCAAACCCTGACCTGTTAATTGTGCACTGTGGAGGAAATGACTTGGGTACTTTGACTGGGGTAGGTCTGGAAATGCTTTTAAAGGACACCTTTGAGCAATTGATGGCACTTTTTCCTCAAACTGCCTTGGTATATTCAAATATATGCCAAAGACAGAAATGGAGGTGGTCCAACCAATTTTGTCCACAAATTGAGAAATCGAGGAAGCATGTAAATAAGTCTGTTTCAGCTTACATGAGAGACCATGGAATGGGCTCCATCTACAACAATAACTTGCGCTACTACATGCAAGATATCTACAGAGGAGATGGAGTTCACTTCTCAGATGAGGGGAACAGAGTTTTCATCCTGAATTTAAGACTATGTATTGGTACCTACTTATAAGTACCTAAATCTACCACATACCCAAAAGCTCTTCTCAGAGCTACCCTAACTATGATCACTCTAAACAAATTTTAAATCTAACTTTTTTTTTTACTAATTTTCGCGATTTACGCTTTCCGGAGCGCTACCCGGTACGCGCACCGGACGCTAACCGCGCACATTTTTTTCGCACATATGGGCCTCCTCAGCCACCCTCAGAAAACCTAGGGGGTCAGGATACGTCTACCGTGCCCCCTTCTACCCATTCTGAACATTATTTGCCCTCCATCTTGTTTCTCAATTCTACCGAAACACAAAATGGAGGACTCCCGTAACGCTGCCGGTTTGCGTACCGGGGCGCGCACCGGGAAGCGCTCGCTTAAAAAAGGTGGGAAAGTAATTCACAGAAATACCACTGGAGACACTTTCACCAAATATAGATTAGCTCATACTACATACCAATCCCTACCATTTTCACAAATTTGATTGGAATTCCATTTAGCCATTTAGCCTGTAGACCTCTCTAAATACCCTGAGGTAAATTACTTCACAAAACACATCTGAAGTGTTGGAATTGACAACCAATTAAAATGTTACTTTCATTTTCTACTTTTTTTACCTGACATTTGATTAGTTATGTACCTGGATATATATAAAGAAAGAGAGAGAAACACAGCCATTTTGACTACTACTTCCTGAAGTACAATGCAAGAGCATTTTCACTGACAACTTAAACTTGTTTTTAAAAGGTAAGATGTTATTTTGAAAACTGAAGTATATTGTGCACTTTAAGTTAATATGGAAAACTTTTTCTGATAGTTATATACTATCCCTCTGTAATAGTTATAGATTTAGATAGACTTCTCTGTTATAGTTATGGATGGATTTAGGCTTGTCTTGCATAATTATGAATTTACTAAGGTTTCATCACATACACATTTTTATATTTCTACTACCAGTCTGATACCATACACTGCCCAAAGATAAATTCACTGTTAAATTAATCCCAACAGTGCCCTATCTCTACTGATATATATATTGTTTATGCAAATTTCAGGCAAAATGGAAGGAGAACAAAAAGTGTCATTTGAAATTGTCCTTGAAGAGACCAATCAAGAAAACATTGAACCAAATGACATTGAATTCATGGATGAATCACAGGACCATGAACTACTACAATGTGTACAATCTGTAGATTTCCTCCTTCAAAATGAGGACATTTCAGACACTCAAATGTTGCAAGTTATGTTCACTCAAAATAAGGACATTTCGGACACTCAAATGTTGGAAGTTATGTTCACTGAAAATGACGACATTTCGGACAGTCAAATGTTAGACGTTCTATTAAATTTTGAAAAACAATCACAAAAATAAAAAAACAACAAAACGAACAATCAATAAACATACAATATTTGAAAAGTCTATCATTCTTTTTTCCTCATAGTACGCTCCCCGGACCGCTTCCCGGTGCGCGTACCGGGCGCACCCCACGCAAAAAAAAAGAAAAAAATATATTATTTTTTTGCCCCGCGGGGCCCTTTTAAAGCCTCCACATCAAACCTAGGGGGTCAGGGAGGATCTACTATGCCCCCTTATGGTCATTTCCCCCTTTGTTTTGGCCTCCTCTTGTCTCTCGATCCTACCGAGAGACAAGATGGCGGCCGCTCCGGACTGTTTAGAATGTTGACAGACACCGGAGAGCCAATCAGCTTCACTTCGCGAAGTTCCGTTACGCGTCAAGTACGCGAACCGGGGCGCGCTTACAGATATATATTTTTTTTTTTTTAACGTTAATTTATCAAAATCCACTGGAGCACATATATTGAGACCTAGCAAAGGCACATCGGGCAAACAATATCTACAATTTTGCCAAGTTTCGTGGAAATCCATTCAGCCGTTCGAGCTAAAAGTGAGTCCAACCGCCCTATGGAAAATTGCATGGGAAAAACGCGTTTTGGGACCCCCCTTTTTTCTCGGCCCCCCCTTGACGAAACCCCCCCAAATTTTCAGGGGCTGCTCAGAAACAAAATGTTCCATTTTCCTGAAAATTTCAGCCAATTCCGTCCTCAAACACCAAAGTTATTCGACATAGAATTTTCAAAAATCCCATAGGAAAAAAATCCTAACTATATATACCTACTGGCGACCGCCAGTAGGTAATATATATATATATATATATATATATATATATATATATATATATATATATATATATATGTGTGTGTGTGTGTGTGTGTTTTACAACTCCTGCTCCACTGCTAAGACAGGCACCGACACCACAGGGGATCACTTTTAACGATATATATATATGATGCGTTTCGGTAGTCTAAGCTGCCTTGTTCACAATACTCAGACGATCACATGATTAATATTTAAATACCCTTTACTGAGTGTTTTCACGCCTTCATCATGGAAATGGTAAACATACTATCACCTGATTTCTTTCAGATTCATACAGTTATCTCAATAAAGTAAAGAAATAAAATTGTCCCAATGTTATTTTTTTATGTTTTTCAAAAGCCTTTTTTACTATGATATAGTGTAAGTGCTTAAATATTCAAGTGTTCATAAATTTCCATACATATATGAATTAAGTTGACTTACAAAAAATAATAAAAAATGAATACTAAATTACAATGAACTTCCTTCAATCCATATTTATCATAAAGTGCAAGGGCAGTATCAAAAGCATTTTTTGTTACATTTTATTCTATTGCCTTGAACTGACAAATAGTATTATCATGTTAGCATTTGTTACACTCTTCCTTTTGACTCGATCACAAAGTGCTACTGCCATAGTCTCACTTTTCTCACAACCTTCAATTTCAATATTCTAAAAAAATACTTTTAAAAAGATAAATTCTCAATTGAAAGAGGCCCCGACATGGCCACTGGAAATAAAGAGGGGGATGCAAAAACCCTACTCAAAAGATTAGAAAAATATATGAAAGGTGAAGTCACCAAGTGGTGGGAGCACAAGTCATTAACTAAGTACATAGAGGCTGGGCGCATTCCTAGAGGGCTTAGAATTTTACTCGCCCCTAGCTACGAGGATCCGAATCTAAATATGTTAAAAGAGTGGGGAAAGAGTAATCTTCAAGCGTCTATGAACCTAGTGAAGATATGTGCTGTCTTCTTCAATACTACATATTAGTTAAATACTCAGAAGTAGATCGACAAACACTGGTGACAGAGATTGACAATATAAATGAGCTGCTTAAAAAATTGGAGCCCAATGACTACATAGAAAAGACATGGAAGGAGATTCAGGAACGTCTCAACAAGCAGGAAGAAAAGATTAAAATCCGCAAGCAATTTAAATTTTCGAGAGACAAAACAGATTATCAAGAAGGGCGCATATTTACCTTTTCACGCAAATACGAGTTAGCCAAACAAACTAAATAAAGTGGAAAGTCTTCAAATGACACAATGAGTTGCGGGCAGCTACAGAGAAATGATGACAATGACACCATATCGGATACAGATAGAGGGTCAGTAACAAGTGAGTCAGCCTCTGACTATGAAAGTGTCAACAGTAAGGATGGACGCGAGGAGACAAGAAGATTAGACCTAGCGGAGGAAATTAATTTTTTAGCATCAGACCGCAGGGAAACATTACGACCTTGGAATCAGAAGAAACAAGCAAGTCAAGAAGAACCATCAAAAGGGGACAACGGCGTAAAAGGTGGATTTGCAAAACCAAAAAGGAGTCAATGGCGCAAAAAGTGACAGACAACACAATAATCAACCTCTCTCCTATTATCCTGTCTGCAGCAGAGAAACAACTACTTGCGCTGGGCTTGTCTTTCTGCCCAGTTACAGATTTTAGCTATATCACCACCAGAATTGATATTTTTTGTTTTATTCATGAAGCTAAAAAAATGAAGGAACAAAAGACAAACAGCTTCCAGTTGTAGATGGGAGAAACACTGGCAGTGGTTTCTAAACTTCTGATATTCCAACTCTGCGCACAGTTTATGAATTAGGTAGAACTGAAACAAATTATAGTCAAGATCCCACCAAGCATCATGGGACACAAGAATTTTTGAAGGATGCAAATATTCAACAGAAAGGAGCAGGTATGAGCCCATTCAGTGCAAAATCTACATTTATTCCGAATATGCCTAAAGATGCAATCGACAACTTCCACGAAGTCGTTACCGAGAAAATTAAAAAATTGCATCATCAAGTGAAACACAAAAAACGTGCTGAGTCCTATCAGGAAAAGCAATATGCCACCTTGATACAAAAATTGAGCAAAAATCAAGAAATCGTGATTTCCAAATCAGACAAAGGTGGAAACATTGTTATTTGGCCTCGAATTGATTATATTACTGAAGCATACAGGCATCTCCACGATCTGACCTGCTGTGAGAGGGTAGATCATCGTTGCTACACTCAGGCCAAAGACACTTTGAATAACTTATTGTCTAAATGGAAAAGAGATGGAATGATATCCAATGATGAGTTTAAATTTATGAAAGTGGAATTTCCAATAGTTCCCCGGATATATTTAATCCCTAAGGTTCACAAAAACTGCATTCCAATTCCAGGCAGGCACATTATTTCTGCCATGGGTAGTATGGGAGAACATATCACTGAATATGTGGACTTTTTTCTACAAGGATTTGTGAAAGACTTACCCACATATGTGAAAGATACTGGTGACTTTTTGACTAAAATCAACAACATTGGGGGGATGATCTCATGTTCATCACTTTAGACATTGAATCGCTATACACTAGCATGGAAAACCACGCAGGCATTAATGTGGTTGAATTCTTTTTAAATGCGAGACCTGCAGAATGCTCTGCACACAACAAGATGTTCATTGAGGCAATCACTTGGTGTTTAAACAACAACTTTTTTGTATTCAAAGATGATATGTATTTGCAAAAAAGAGGTGTGGCGATAGGAGCCTGCTTCTCCCCCAGCTACGTGTGTTTACACGTTGGCTGGTGGGAGGAGCAGGTTCTAAAAGGTGACCATGTACAAATGTTTAATGAACATGTACTTTATTGGCTAAGGTATATAGATGACATTTTCATTGTATGGCGGGGTGATGGTGAGAGTGCCATTGACATTATTGCTAGTATCAATCACAATTCAATCAATCTTAAATTTACATCTCACATGGATAAGAGTAGCATTGAATTTCTGGATGTTAAGGTGTTTATCAAGGAGGGAAAGATTGCTACCACACTCTATAGAAAAGTCATTGCTGGCAATTCCATCTTGCACGCCAGCAGTGCACACCCCAAGCATTTCCTTAGCAATATCCCTTTTGGCGAATTACTTAGATTCAAAAGAATCTGTAGTGATCAAAATGAATTTGATGTTTGTGCTGAGGAAGCCCTTGACAGATTTCGTGCCAGGGGATATGATGAAAAATGTCTTCTAACAGCCTTAAATAAAGTCAACCATAGGACAAGAGAATCCCTTTTGCCTAAAACAGATGCCGTGAAAGGAGATGGGTAACCCAATACACCCTTGTAGGCTTGGGCAGTGAATAATAAAGGTAATGAATAGCTACAAGGGATTTAGTTTATCTATTGACTTTTGATCAATTTATGAGTTAGTTAGCAAAAATCTAACTCAAATGTATCCATAGGATAACACCAGAACTTTTCTAAGATAGAAACAGTTAATGTTACGTAAGGGATAAGGAAAAACAAGCACACGGAAAAGTAATTTTGTCTGAAAAATATTGTATTGAATCAAACAGCACATAAATGTATATACGGGGATATAATAAAACAAATCAAATTGATTATATGCAAAAAACTGTTATGGACAGAGGTATACGCAAGACAACAAATCAGTTCAAAACAGTTCATTAGCTCCTGTAAATTATAAGCAGTAACCAAGTCAAACAATGTACAATGGTTAATTCTTGGGGCAAATGAATTGCTTATGGAGATGCTGAAGAGGTCGACGTTTTTTGCTCGACAATAGATCTATTCATCACGTGGTGTATGGTGAAAGAAAAAAATGTATTTAAAAACTTTGGCGTAATGCATTCCTGTGTATGTGAGCAAGGACTAGAGCAGTTCGAAACGAGTCATATCGAGTGGAATAAAGGAATTATTAGCCTTACTGGTGGTTCGTGTCCCTCTTTTGCCGTCTGGAAATCTGAGTGGAACTTGGTGCGGATATATATATATATATATATATATATATCTATATATATATATAAATATATATATATATATATATAGACACACTCCGATGGCGTGCTTCTGCCGCTTAAGACGGCTGGCACTCGATGGGGTTCGCCAGCCCCTAAAGATTAAACCACTCCTGGTCCACTTATTTCTTCACGTGAAAGAAACCAGAGTCGAGGCCCGAATGCAGTTCACAGTGCTTCAGGTTTATTAGGCACAAAAAACCCTACGTGTTTCGAGATCAGCCGATCTCTTGCTCACGGGTGGAGCTTTGGTGTACTGCCATTCTTTTAAAGTAAACATTACCGTGTTTGAAAGTCACACGTGATCTATAGACATAGACAAGTTCATTTCGTTGTTACAATGTCTTTCAATTAACAAATGAAAATCTATCAATTCATTTAAATCATTTCATCGCGTTATTGACATTTTATAACGTATTATTTGAGCAGGAAATGCATTCTTATTACGATACATGATAAACAATACGTGTTTAGCCCCAGTGGGCCGGCCAATGGAAAAAATTCTGCGCATTATTTGCATCATATGATATTTCGCAAAAGTTCACGTTTGGCCCATGTGGGCAAGTGTCCATTCATAGTTCAAATGATGCATCGCATAATGCCGCATGGCAGAAATTGCCAAATGCCGTGCCCCAGTGGGCAAAGTAATGTATCCTATATTGTTAATCTTCCAGTTCCTGTAATTTAAGAAAGACATTGCTCTTTAAGCATAATAAACTATGTCGGATCACATGCTGCATAAATTAAAATCTTTTTAAAACTTCAAGAATACAGTTACATAGCAAGCAGCAGCTACTTGACACACCTTAGCCTGACAATTTTAATTATGTTGGTGGATTGCTAATTCTTCCCCCAAGTTATGTCCTATGGGTTGCATTGTGTTGTATTTGATAATATATTTTGATTCTAGCTTCCTCAATTCCAACCACCTGTTCCCTCCTCGCTCCCTGTTCTCCACACAGTCCAATACACAAAACTTCATTAAATTCGGATTTTTGTTATGTTCTTCCGCAAAGTGTCTAGCAACTGGGTACTGATGATTTACATTCTTGATTGCCCTTTGGTGTTCCAGGATTCTCAATTTTGCCTGCTTTGTGGTACACCCTATATAGAATTTATCACAAGGGCACTGTAGTGCATAAATAACATATTCAGTATTACAACTGAGATGTTTGGTTATTTTATGTGCACTTCGTTCTTTTGATAATTTTAATGTTTTACAGTTGTGACTGTATTTACATGCTTTGCATTCACGACAGGGAAAAAATCCCTGTATTGTGTTGGACTTTTGGTGTTCCTCAATCAATGTGGTACTTAGGGCATCCTTTAAGGATTTGGCCTTCCTAAAGGTCAATGAGGGGGTTTCATGAATAAATTCCCTAAGATCCTTATCCAGCCTTAGTACATCCCAGTACTTTCCTAGACCTTGTTTAAATTTCCATGCCTGACAATCGTAGTTTGTGATAAATCATATTTTGTCATCTTTTATATTTTCTTTTGGGATCAAAAGGTCATTCATGGCCATTTGATCCACTCTTTCAACCACCTGTTTGATAACTTACTTGCTGTAGCCCCTTTCCGTGAATCTATTCAACATTATTTGTTTCTCCTTTGAGAAACTTTCAGTGGAACTACAGTTTCGTTTGGCTCTGATGAGTTCCCCCAGGGGTATGCTACGTATTAGGCTGGGAGGATGACAACTATCCGTGTGCAGGAGTCTGTTCCCTGCAGTGGTTTTCCGGAATAGGGAGCTACTTAAAATGCCCTCCCTCACCTCCAATCTTACATCCAGGAAGTCCAGTTGTTTTTTGTCTATAACACTGGAAAATTGTAAATTTAGGGAATTGTCGTTTAGGATGTATTCAAATTCTTTTACTTGATCAAGTGTGCCCTTCCATATGCAGAAGATATCGTCTATGTATCTCCTCCAGAGGACGACGTGGTTACTGAAGTGGGAGATCTTATTCACCACTTGCTCCTCCCACCAGCCCAGGTAAAGACCTGCGAAACTGGGGGCGAAGCAAGTACCCATCGCCGTCCCCCTCGTTTGTTTATACATTTGTTTGTTGAAAATGAAGTAGTTGTTGGTAAGACATTCCCACATCATATCCAGGAGCATATTAGTGTGTGTTAGGTGAGAGATAGATCTCTCCTTTAGATAATGTTTACAAGCATCTACCCCTAAGTCTTGGGAGATACTGGTGTAAAGGCTGGTGACATCAAAGCTCACCAGCCAATACTCTGGATTCCATGTGATGTCATTGATGATTCTCAGGAAGTCTGACGTATCCCTCACATACGAGGGGAGAGTCTGGACAAAGGGTTGTAAGAAGTGGTCTATGTATCTGGAGGTACTCTCGTAGAGACTGCCCACAGATGAGACATTCGGCCTACCTGGTGGTGTATGGAGGTCTTTATGTAGTTTTGGCAGTAGATAAAGTGCAGGTATTTGTGGATATTTGCAGAGCAGGTAATTATATTCATCCTCCTCTATTGTCCCCCTTGCCTTCCAATCACTCAACTTGTCCAAGTATCTTTGTTTCATTTCATTATACTCATGTTTAGTTATTTTGACATAACTACCCTCATCTGCCAGTTGTCTCAGACCTTCCTGTAAATACATTTCAAGTGGTCACACAACTACATTCCCACCCTTGTCACTGTTTTTCATAACTACATCCTCCCAACTCTCCATTTCTTTCAATGCCTGAAACTGTTGTTTATTCAAATTCCAGTTCACTTTGGGTTTCATTCTGTCCATTTTTTTCATCTCTTCAATCATGCCCTGTTCAAAGCTATCAATATAGCTATTTACAATTTGTGGTACAAAGACCGACTTAGGTTTAAAACCACTATTACTGCTCATTTCAATTGTACCTTCAGAGTCTACTAAATTTAGCAGAGGATTGTCACTGACATCGTCCCACCCTGCTAGTACATGAACAGCTTGTAAAAGTTCCACATCATTTACATTTAAGATGCTGGGGTTATCATGAACTTGGTCTCTTTTCAATCGTGGTTTAGTCGCAAACCATTTTTTTAATTTAAGTTTGCGAGTAAAACGGAACAAGTCAATGCGGGCATTTGTCAAATTAAATTTTGATATTGGACAGAATGATAGCCCTCTGGACAATACTTCAAGTTGTTGTGCTGTTAAAATACGTTTAGATAAATTTACCACAGTCATGGTGTTTACTTCTTTGCCGCTTTCCCTCTTGTTAGGACTCCCACCGGGCTTGATACTGCTTCTGCTGCTTTGCCTCCTCTTCCTCGTGCGCCTCCTTTGCTGCCTCTTCCACGCCCTTTTAAAGGAGTGCCTGTTTGGCGTCCTTTGGCAATATGGGCAACCTCGTTTAAAATTAAATCTTTTACCGGTATTGGTTTAAGGGGCTCTGAGATATCGCTTTCAATTGAGTCACCATCTTCGTCCACAGCTATTGATTCCCCTTCCACTTCTCCGTTTTGTTTGGGCAATTGTTTCTTTGTTGCCGATGTTTTACTTAATTTAGTTTTTTTGTTGGCATTCCTGATGGCGTCAAATCTTTTAGAAAAGGTGAGGATTTGGCCTTTACTGTAATCAATTTCATCCCGGTGAAATTTCCTCTGTTTTTTCTCTTTTATGTCTTCCTCTGGGCGTTTGTCAATTTTACCCATCCCTGTGGCAAACTCGCTTTCAGTGTATTTGTCTTTCAGTTTCATAATGATTGCTTCACCCTCCGCATTTAGTTTTGCACACTCTTTCTCAGCATTATTTATAAGCATTTTAAGCATGTTAATTGAACATGCGTGATTATTGTCCATCCAATTACTGATAAGTTCATGATCTGGATTTTGGAAGGTAGGTATGATAAAGATTCTTAAACCTCGCAGTATCCTATTACACTCAAGATACTTCGTGAGAGCAGCCGCTTCCCACCATCGAGATTGTTCACGTTTTAGAATCTTCCATAATGCATCCCATAATTGTTTAAGTTCGTCTATTTTCTTACCGGGTGGCCGTGTTTCCTCGCCATCACTGGGCTCAGTTTGTGTGAATAATTTCGCTGCTGCTTCCATCCTCCTGTTATTTCGTACTTCAGCCATTTCTCCTGACACAACTCGCCAGCCGGCATTCAGTTGTGTGCACTGCACTTCTCCGTATCGCACTCGATTCCCAGCTGCTGCTCTCGCTCCCCGAGAGAAGGGAAGACGCTCTATTGGTAATCGCTTCGTCTGGTCCAGTGTTTCCAACTCACCACGGTGTCGGAAAATGACGCGATCAAGACGCCGCTTTTGTTAATTTCAAAGCCGCGTTTCTTAGTTCATTTAAACGTACTCCCCGCAGCAAAGCTCCATGGAAATCAGGCGGGCAGAGGCTTTATTTTTTAAATAGACACACACTCCGATGGCGTGCCTCTGTCGCTTAAGACGGCGGGCACTCGACGGGGTTTGCCAGCCCCTAAAGATTAAACCACTCCTGGTCCACTTATTTCTTCACGTGAAAGAAACCAGAGTCGAGGCCCAAATGCAGTTCATAGTGCTTCAGGTTTATTAGGCACAAAAAACCCTACGCGTTTCGAGATCAGCCGATCTCTTGCTCACGGGTGGAGCTTTGGTGTACTGCCATTCTTTTAAAGTAAACATTACCGTGTTTGAAAGTCACACGTGATCTATAGACATAGACAAGTTCATTTCGTTGTTACAATGTCTCAATTAATAAATGAAAATCTATCAATTCATTTAAATCATTTTATCACGTTATTGACATTTTATAGTGTATTATTTGAGCAGGAAATGCATTCTTATTACGATACATGATAAACAATACGTGTTTAGCCCCAGTGGGCCAGCCAATGGAAAAAATTCTCAGCATTATTTGCATCATATGATATTTCGCAAAAGTTCACGTTTGGCCCATGTGGGCAAGTGTCCATTCATAGTTCAAATGATGCATCACATAATGCCGCATGGCAGAAATTGCCAAATGTCGTGTCATGTATCGTAATAAGAATGCATTTCCTGCTCAAATAATACGTTATAAAATGTCAATAACGCGATGAAATTATTTAAATGAATTGATAGATTTTCATTTATTAATTGAGAGACATTGTAACAACGAAATGAAATTGTCTATGTCTACAGATCACGTGTGACTTTCAAACACGGTAATGTTTACTTTAAAAGAATGGCAGTACACCAAAGCCGATAGCAGGTTTGAATAATGAATTTTGTTTAAATGCATGGTTTATATGTATCAAATGTTGTACTACCTCCCACTTAATAAATTCAATGCAGGCACGTGTAGAGGTCTTCAGACGTATTAAGGCCTCCTGGGCATTTGGAATCCAATTCCAAGATATAGCGAGTCTCTAATTTCCTTAGTTTATATTCCATATTGCCCGGTCTCCTAGTTGGTGGCACGGCATCTATGAGAAAATATTTTAACCCCTCTATCTTAAACTCATGTTTATCTTTAAAGTGCCGAGCAACTGCATAGGTTCTCAACACTCTCATGTGTTGGAGCATTTGTTTATGTGCCTGGAGTTTCGTACTTCCAATATATTGCAAATTGCAGGGACACCGAAGAGCATAGACGCCATGGTCTGTTTTGCATGTCATGGCCTTACTAATCTTGTGCTCTTTATCTCAAAATGGGGTTCGATATGTACTCTTATTGACCCCATGTCGGCAGGTCCTGCAAGTTTTGCATTTATGGAATCATTTGTGGATAGTTATCCAGTTAGTACCTTCCATTATCTCAGGTCTTGTTTTCACCAAACTGACTCTCATAAAAGATCCCCGAAAATGAGTAAACAAAACTTTATGTGGTAAAAGATGTCCTATAACTGGATCATTAAGTACTAATACCCAATTTTGTTTGATTATCGACCTAATGCTTTGTTCTTATTTACTGTATTTGATGATGACTCTAAACTTACTAGGTCTAAAGGTTTCAGTTACTGGGCTAGCATCTTTATTTGCCTAATTAACTTCTGTTGAAGGACAGATTTGTTTATCTGTGAGCAACTCTGCCCTGTCCATCTTCATGGACTTCAAGATAGCTTTATTAATGGTTTTAAGTGTATACCCTGGTTCTAAGAATCTCTGCTTGCTAGCTATCTGTGTCATCTTAAGATCGTCCTCCTTACTGTTAATCCTTCTTAGCCTTAACATCTCCCCATATGGTATGCTTTCTACCAGGTGCCTTGGATGAGCACTGCTGGTATGGAGAATGGAGTTGCCAGCAGTCTCTTTGCGATACAGTTTGGTTTCCAGTTTACCGTTGGATACATAAATCTGTGTATCAAGGAAATTTACAGATTCATGACTTATAGTGACTGTAAAATGCAGGTTGATATCATTGGTGTTGATTGCATTGACAAATTTCACCACTGTTTCCCTTGTGCCATGACAGACTACAAATAAATCGTCAATGAATCAGAGCCATAACTTGATATTTTTCTTTACATATTCCCCATGTATAGTACCCAGAACCAGCTCCTCCCACCAGCCCATGTGAAGACAGGCATAACAGGGGGGGAAGCTGGCTCCCATGGCTACTTCTTGTGTTTGCTGTAATAGGGTATTATTGAACATAAACACATTGTTGTTTAAACAAAATTTGACCTTCTCAATCAACATTTTTCTGTGTTGTACATACTGTGCTGGTTTTCTATTCAGATAATGTTCCAGTACTTTTACCCCATCTCTGTGATTGATGCTCGCAAACAGAGAGCTCACACCAAGCACCATGAGAATATATGTATCCTTCCATTCAAACTTGCTCTGTTTTCTCAGAAAGTCCCCGGTATCTCTTATATAAGAAGGCAATGACTGAACATGCTCCTGCAGGAAATAGTCCACATATTGTGACGCATGTTCTAGCGAGCCATCTCTGGCAGATAGGATGGGTCTTCCTGGTGCTTTCAGGGGATTCTTATGTACTGTAGGAATGAAATATATTGTGGGTAGAGTTGTAGTCTCATTTTCAAAAATGTATGTTCCTGCTCATTAAGAAGACCTAAGCTTTTCCAGGCCAAAATTTTCTTGTAAAAGTCATTGTACATGATTTTAAAATTCAGTGTGTTGCTTTTGTTATAGCACTTTCTATCATATGCCTCTTTCATATATTTTTCCTTAGACCATAACAAGATTTTGTCCTTTTGCCAGAGTTCCTTATCACGATCTTTTTATTTGTCTGCAGTTTTTTCATTAATAAAAAGTATTGATGATTTCTCCTGTTGTACCTCTGATTAGTATTACGTACTCTGTGATTAAGCCTTTTGATTTGGGATGTTACTTGTTCACTAAAAATATCGATTGCATCCCTTGGGGAGATCGGGTTAAAAATTGATTTTGGTCTAATGGGTGTGTGTCCAATATTAGTATTACTGAACCTTCTGTCTTGGGTATTGTTAATATTGTCTCTCCCTGTTTGGCTAGGTTCCGGGGGTATTTCTCAAAAAAATAATAGCAGGGACTCGCAAGGGTTATGGGGGCCCGTGCAGCCCCAGGGCTTCACTCATGTTGGGAGGGGGTTTGCGCTGCCCCCCTCCTGGAGTCTTCTATGTACTTGTAACTTTGGCATTGTTTGATGAATCTTTATGAAATTATCCGAAAAGTTTCTCTTTTTTTGATTAGCTCCTATATTAAAAGTTTGGGGTGAATGGTGTAGGAGGGGCTGAGAAAAAAGAGGGTCCTAAAACGTGTTTTCTCCATGCAATTTCCATACAAAACTTTTCAGAAGACTACAGGTGAAACTGCTGAACAGAATCACGCCAAATTTGGCAGGGAGAAAGGTGATGGTCCAGAAATCACACTTTTGTTTAAATGATGTAAAGCCGTTAAGTAGTTTTTGAGAAATATGAAATTTTACAGATATCTCTATTTGAGAATTCTGACATGTGATTGGCTGAGGGGTTATGAGTACCAGCTTGCGGCTTATTGGCTGTGAATGGTTAAAACTAGGAAGTGTTGGAAGTCATTTTGTGATTTACTCCATCATCTCGCATCTCTCTGTGTAGAAGCCATCGGGTCCGCAGTTTTGCCTGTGAGAGGCAACACTGGCATCCGTGTCTGTGTGAGATATGCCTTTGACGCTGCCTCTACTCATTTCACCAGGTCAAAGGGATGCCTTTAGAAGCTCATCCGTCGGCTTGTAGCTCTGTGAGTCAGTCTGTCGGTGTGATCCCCTACACTACCCAAAGACTACCCAAACACCATTGCATTGTGGTTATCCTAAAAGACTACCCCTAGCAGTACCCCCTACACTACCCAAACACCACTGCAGTACCCTAAATCTTAAAACACTACTCTCAGCACGACCCCCTACACTACACAAACACCACTGCACGGCCGTAAACCCTAAAACACTACTCCCAGCATGACCCCCTACACTACCCAATAACCACTGTACTGCCGAAAACGCTTAAACACTACTCCCACCATTACCACCTACACTACACAAACACTACTGCACTACCCTGAACCCTAAAACAGTACTCCCAGCATGACCCCTTACACTATCCAAACATTAGTGCATTGTTGTAAACTCTACAACACTACCTCCAGCATGATTCTTACACTACCCAAACACCACTGCAGTCCCTTAAACACTAATATGCAACATCCAGCACAAACCCTCTATAGTACAGAAACACTACTGTACTACCCTAAAGCATAAAACAGTGCTAGTCCGTCGGCTTGCAGATGTGCATCTGCAAGCCGTGGTGTCCCTAGCTGTACATCTGTGAGTCCGTCCGTTAGGTGATTTATCTGTCTCTGCTAGCAGGGCCGTTGGCCCGTTGGAGTTCCTTTGCGAGTTAGAGTTGAGTTCTCCCTCTGAGAGCCAACTCGTTGGTGTGCATTAGGAAGCCTACGGCCCGTAGCTCACACTGTGTGAGCTAAGCCAAGCCGAGACGACGGGCGGCAGTTCTCCCTCTGCGAGCCTTGTTGAGGACCCGCAGGTCTCCCTGTGCTAGCCGTATTGCAGCTGTCACTCTGCGAACCGATATTGGGAATATAAGGCGGTTTTAAAAAGAGCCCTCGTATTTATTAGTTGGAGCTATATATAAGTACGGATGCACAGGTTCAGGTTATTCAGAAAAACTCAATTTCCCTAATCTGTGAAGTGTACTCCATCACTTCTGTAGATATCAGCCATATCAAAACGTATGTTGTTGTTGTAGATCGACCCCAGTCTATGGTTTCTGAGGTATGCAGACACAGCTTTGTTGGCATTCTTCCACGATTTTTCAATCTGAGGACAAAATTGGTTTGACCATTTCCACTTCTGCTTTGGCATACATTGGAATATACAAAGAAAGTTTGAGGCAAAAGCAACATCAATTGTCTAAAGGTGTCCTTCATTAGCATTTCCAAACCTACCCCAGTCAATGTGCCTACGTCGTTTCCACTAGAGTGCACAATTATGAGGTCAGGGTGTTGGAGATGCAAACAGGTTTTAACCAAAGGCAACAATTGGTGCCACTTCAATCCTCTCTGTCCAAACCATTTAATATCCAGATTTTGTAAAGCTAGGTCTAAGTCAATACGTCTCTGTTCTGCATACCTTTTGCACCAGAAAACATAGCTATGTCCTACGATCCACACTAGCATTTTAAAGGTATGGCTGGGAGGTATGGATAGATGTCTGTAACTCATGCAATCCGTTTGTAAAATAAGAGATATGTTTAAAGATTGGGAACTTCTTTTTCCCCATACAAAGCGATAACTGATTGGGAGATAAAAAGCATTGTTTTTTTAAAGTAGAGTGCACATTCGTTTTCTGGAAAAGCATCTTTGTGATTTTTTAATAAAAAGCAATTTAAACGTGGAGTACATATAATAGGATCAAATTTGCTCAACTCAACCACACCTGCTACTTGCATTTGGAAGGCACTGTTCAAACTTAAAACAATCGTGAACTTTTAACCTGCATGTGACGTTAAATGTTCGAGAAAATTTTGCAAAGAAATTATCGCTAGGTTTAAAAAAAATTATGAACTTTTAACCTGCACGTGTTGTAGAATGTTCTAGAAAGTGTGTTGATAGAATATGTTGCACTTCTGACTTCTATGTGTCCTTGAATATTAAAAAAAGTGTTTATATGGAAAAAATTTAAAAAACAATAGAGAGAAGTTTTGCAATCTAAAAGAATCAAGGAACTATTCTAATTTGTTCTTTACATGTATTTATGTTTAGAGGAACAAATTACAGACACAACAGCACCAGGAAGAGAAACAAGCAGGGAGTGGGGGGACGGGGGTAGATGGGCACAGTGGCACACATGCACAATTAAGTACAGCACAACTACAGACAAACCGTGGCCAAAATGAAACACACCAACAAGGAGCACAAGTCACAGAACCCGCCAACATCACACCACTGACCAAGAATAAACGTGTAAACTACACTACCTGAAAGGGAGAAGGGTGAACAAAACCTCACATTAAGGGACATCTCACACACAATGCAGCACACACACATAGGAAGCAGAGTACACCAACATCCAACAGAATGTTGTCCAAGCACAAACATTCACACAATCAAACACAGGACACAAATGCTCGCAGGATATCTCAGAAAAGAACCTTTCATCCCTACAGTAACTTCTCTAGCTGCATTCATATAGGATGTATATAAACGCCGGTCATGGATGAGATGCCCAGCATGTGGCACATGGGCGAGTTCACTGTGTGTTACATTGCCAAACAGCTGCTTCTCCCTTCCACGAGCCACCACACTTTTGTGCGGTGAGCTGTTGTATCCTGTGCACTCCTACGGCACACCATTGTAATGCCTATTTATTCGAGCTTGTCCTGCGGCATTCCAACCACACCGTGACACTGCCTATTGGAGGTGGTGAATGCCACTTTACAACACCAACTGCTCTGCTATGGCCCTTGTGTATGCTACACCAGAACACAGAGACACACTTACCACACTTCCTGTACATGGACATGTCTGAGACACCCTGTTCCCCTTGCCGATAGGCACACCCGTGCGCTGACCTGTGTACGCCGGACTGGCACACGCCGCTTGTGCATGCAGGAGGATGCGTGGGTAGCTACATGTCCAGGCTCACTGCTAACGCTGAGGTGACATGGTAATGTCTGCTGAAGACAGCACACTGTGATGTTGCAGGGCCCGTTCCCATTGTGCTAACACAATGACCACACGGACACACTTGCTCAGATGCGCGTTCAGTGGGCGTTGGCGGTCCTGGGGTTGTTGCGATAAGTGTTGTGGCCCTCATGGGTATCCGTGTATCATGCTCATTGACTCTATGGCACCTGTGGGTGTTCCGGTGTGGCTCTTGGCTGTGTTCCCTTTCATGCTGCAGGTAGTCATCCTGCTTAACACCAGCAGAAAGCAGGTGTAAAATCCCTTGTGCTAACACGGCTTATCGCCAGAATTTGTTTCGCATTGCAGTTTTTGCCTTTTGTTGTGAAAGTTGTGATGTGGTTTTTTCATGTACAGAAAAAGAAACGAACTGGGCAGTGTATCCCGTCAAGATCCAGGACCTTAGTCACTATTCCTAATCAATGTAAATACACTAAGATTTCTTCATTGATTTTGTGTATACATTGTAAATGCACCCACTACCACAGTACAATTCAATACAGGATTTTAGTATTTCGAATAAATCGTAAAGGTGCACGTCGTGTCTTTTTGCACGAGAACGCCTACTCTGCATCTCATTATCAGCACTTTAACGCAACTAAAGTTGAGATAAATCTAACACACTATTCAAAAGCTGGTGCAAACTGCAGATGCCACCAGTATTCCTGCAATAACTGCCCAAAAATTTAACACCATGGTGTCCCTGTGCGGTTAGACAAACAATTATCTTACTAATGTATAGATTTACATATAAAACATTTTATTTAAAGAAAACAACAACAAATAAAACTAAAGGGAGTCTGGTGCTGTGGTCGCTGCCACGAACTTGGGGTCTCTGCCATTCAGGACACAGTTAGACATGTGGGATCTGCTTGTGTTAAAGAGTGTTAGTGGGACTATGTGTCGTCGGCCTTGCATATGGAAATATGCCTCACTGATCAGAGGGAGTTTGGTGCTGTGGTCGCTGCCACAGACTTGGGTTCACTGTCATTCAGGACACAGGACACAGTTACACATGTGGGATCGGCTTGTGTTGAAGAGGGTTAGTGGCAACACGTGTTCAAAATTCGAATTGCGACCTCTGCTGCCCGCAGTGTAGACTTGTGTTTACTGTTCGCTTGCACTTGAAGATGAATTTGATGACAGTACTAAAGCTGTAACTGATATAAAAAAAGTTATCGAAACAAGGATATTAAAAGGATATTATATAGGTTTTAGGCCTGTGATAGTTTCTTGCTTACTGGACTCTATAATTAAAGAATCAAGACTTAATTTTTATTGTGAACCCTGAGGACCGCAGTGTACGGCAGAGGTAGCGGTCAGCAAGGGCCCATAGCCACGTGGCGTTGAGTTCAGGTGCACAGTTAGTGGCACCAGAAGCATTGAGACTGTATGAGCCTGTGATGATGTTTGGTGTAGACGGGCCACACTGGGAGCAATGTTTCTTGCCTACTGTACTGCGTCATCTCCAATCGGGACTGTATCTGAATTGTGAGCCCTGCTGACCGCAGTGTAGACCAGAGGTAACGGTGACCAAGGGCCCACAGCGACGTGCCTAGGTTGGTGGCCCCACTGGCTTGCGTAGTTCAGGTTCAGTGACACTACGTGATATAAAACAAGTTCTTGAAGTAAGGATACTAAAAGGATATTGTGTGCGAACATTCATAGGATCTAATTTCTCGATGTGAAGGCATCTTTAAGCTGAAGCTGTACAATTTTTTGCTAAGTGTCTTCTCCTGTGAATTTTTTTCCCACATTCAATTATGTCTTCTCAGACTTGGTAATATATGACGTTATATAGCGAGACACAGCAATTCAGTTATCTGCAACATATTGTATGTCCATATTTGCATTCCACATCTTCTAAATCACCGCATTGTAATCATTAATATACTTTGATTGTTCTGTTCTTTTTGTATTATAAGTATTTTTGGGCGATTTTTGAGTGATAGTATGCCTCACTGCTGACCTAAAACTGTTCACTGTTCCTTGCGATGACTTATAGTGCACTGAGTTAGTAGTACCTTTAGCGCTCAGCATGTACGTGCCCTCCGATGATGCGTGGTCCAGGGGGGGCGCACTCGGAACAATGTCTTTTGTCCATTGAATTCTGCGTTAATAAGGCCACATGGCGATGACTTATGATGCACTGAGTTAGTAGTACCTTTGGCACTGAGCGTGTACTTATCCTGCGATGATGCGTGGTCCTGGGGGGACGCACTCGGAGCTATGTTTTGTCTAGTGAATTCTGCTTTAATACGGTCACGTGGCGATGACTTATGGTGCAGTGAGTTAGTAGTACCTTTGGCGCTCAGTGTGTATGTATCCTGCGAGGACGCGTGGTCCGGGGGGGGCGCACTCGGAGCAATGTCTTTTGTCTATTGAATTCTGCCTCACTTTGATTTTCGAGTGATAATATACCTCACAGATCAAAGGGAGTCTGGTGCTGTGTTCGGTTCGGTTTAATCCCCATCGAAGAGTGCACCATGGAGCGCGTTTGCAGATTGGTGGTTAAAGAGGGCATGGCCTGATATGAGAACTTACCAATGCTGCTGTGTGGGGCTTACTGGAGGTAATTGGAGGGGTAGTTGGCCCCAAAGGTTGTCCTTGGGGACACTTTTATTAGAACTCAGATTAAGTAGTCCAGCCTATAGCTTGAATGGCACCTAAGATTCTCTTTAGCATGGTTGGTACTCTTTTTTTTCAATTGGAAGAGGGTCTCTTTCGCCTTTTACCTCTGCTGGGATAGTACCTCAGTGAATGCTTGGAACCTTGAAAAATGCAGATGGGCACCTTTCCCTTTCAAATACATAGGAGTCCAATGAAGTGTTTACATGACTTCCTAGAAGGACAAATAGAAATCTACTCTGTCTCCAGCTAATGACTGCAGTAAGATATCTGATTATTTTAAGGATGGTATTCAGTGTTAGCTGCAGTGATATATGCATAAATTGATAATAATGCAGGTGTGGCGATGATATTAACCTGATTCATGGAAATATCACAAATGAATATACTTCTGTCTGCATAGGGCACTAAGGTAGCACAAGTGCAATGTGTTTGATGTAGCATCGCAAGCCTGTACATGGAGGAGAACAACTTAATACAGAACACTAAGCAACAACTGTCAGAACCTGACTACAAGTGAATAAAATAGATATATATCTCGTTATCACTACTGGAGCAGCCTACAAAGGCAGTTCAGCAATAGAAATTAAATTTGTGTATGAAGAGTAGTAGACCCTTTTAGAGTAAATGCTAAAGCAGGAAGCATATCACTGTGGTTGTCTGCTGCCTAGAACAATACAGAGGACCAAGATATAACTGTCCCAAAAAAACGAGAGAACAATACCTCCATGTGCACATGCCAGAAATTCACAGAAGGGGTCATGGCAGACATAAATGGATTCACCATTGAGTATATCTCCACCATGAGTGTGAACAAATCCCTAGTAGTAAATCCCACGCAAGGGGTGGGAAGTTTGTACTGCAAGCTATGGTTTGGCTTGTAGGTTTTTGAACTTCACAAACATTGATCCAAGCCTTCCCACCTTGGACATGGTCAGAAATGTATTTCAGCCAAGGGATGCAGTTTTCCCTTTTGCAGAATGAGAAGGGGAAAATATCATCCCCGGATTCAGGGGAAATTTATTTCCCCATAGAGAAATAAAATATGTATTTGTACAGCAGAGTTCACCCCCTGTTCTTAAATGTATGCTATGCAGATTTCCAAACATAGGGAACAGGAGCTGCAGGAGATGCAAATTACAATATAATCCAAGTAACACGCCTGGAAACTTGCACCCGGTGCTGCTTTTTCCATGCACACTACAGGGAATTTTTGTGAAATTGACAGAAAAAACATTAAAGCGCTTTGAGACAGAGATGTAAATCTCTCTGTACTTTTATGGCTTGTTTATGATTCTCACTTTCTGTTCCAGGATTACCACACAGGGTTTAGACGAATGACAGAAACAGACTCAACAATGACTAACATCGGAGAGGATCTCCTTATTTCCCTGGATTCAAACGACCCTGAGTCTCTTCCATCTCTCTGAAGCTTATGGCCTGGTGCATCACGATATCCTGAGAACTAGAAAGGAGAAATGGGTAGGGCTGTCACCTCTCTTTGCTCTTTGAACACAACCAGCTTCTTCATATTAGATCAACTGAATCATCCATCCACAAGGTAGCTTAGGGTGCACCACAGAAGTTCTCTCTGTTCACTAGCTTATGATCTGTATGGATACCAATTTAGATTTTAAGGCCCATATTTATCAAGTCTTTGCTTGTCCTTGCATTATGCATGAAGATGCTAGAGTACAACCCTAAACCCCAAAAGGTACCTCCCCAGGTCCTGGACCCTTGGCTGGCATCAATATGCACTCATCTGTGAATAATGATGAAGTCCTGAAGTTTTGGGCTCTTCATGACCACAAACGGGCCAATTCGGACCCAAGACTCTGCCTCCGTAACAACTGCCAATGAGAAGCTCCGGTGAACCATACTCTTCCTGCTCCAGGGACCGCCAGTGCAGGCCAGCAATGCAATATCTGCACTTCAAGCTACATCAATGATAACCCGCAGTGACCAACACCGAGATGTTCCAGCAATCACCGTCCACAATGCCCGACTGTAGCTTTGTGCTACATTGATGACCGTCCACAACACCAGGCCTGCTCTTTGGCAACAGTGACAATCAGCTGCAACACTCTCCCTGCTCGTCGCAAGGCCCTTTACTGCAAATTGGACTTTTCGCACTGGACTTTAAGAAGGTATCTTTTTCAGCGCGACTAACCTAGTCCCTGCATCCAGCCCGTACTCTATTGCTGTTGGCCTGAATTTGCGACTGTTTCTCAGTGTAGCACGACAAGATGCCCACAAGTGGTGCTTTCTGGTTTTTGGTACTATATTTATCTAAAACTCTAAAACTGCATTAACTCTGGCTCTACTGACTGGAGCTTTGTTGTTGTTGTATTATTTTATTTATTAAAAGTTACTCCATGTTTCTAATTTGGTTTGGGATTTTCCTGTGTTGTGTGATTTCTCTGAATTACTGTTTGTGTGCTTAATAAATACTTTACACATTGTTTGCAAGTTAAGCTGACTGCTTTTGTACCAAGCTACTAGAAGGTTAAACCAAGGTTCATTTAGTGACTTTTGTGGTTCACCCTGACAGGGAAGGAGATTGATGCTTGATGGGGGCTTGCACCCCTCTCAACTAATAACCACATTTTTTACACCCCTAAATGTACATAATGGAAACAAGATACACAAATGTATATGCGCCTGTGTCAGCTGATATTTTCAGATGCCTTGACCACATAGATTACTGGATGAGAGGAAACTTCATTTAACTGTGAGCTGATTCAAAAATATTCGTGGTTCAAGGCCAGACCTCCAAAATACTTTCATTCAGCTGGTCTCCAAGCATGGGGGTGATACCTGAATCCAATCAGGAAGTTAGGAAGTTGGAAATAATCCTCAAAATAGACATCATTCATTCCTCAAATCAACCCTGTGGTTTGTGACATTAATTTATAACTCTCTGTGCTTCAAAATGTTCCACCCACCCCTTCTTCTAGCTTGTAACTGACTAAGGCTTACAAGAAGTCTGGCTTTTGGGTTAATGCAGTACAGCAGCATTGTCTACAAAGGCCTTCTAGAAACACTCAGGAACAATCCACACAGTGAGTCTATACCTTGTTCGACAGACATCCCAACACGCAACACTCAGCACCCACCACTGGATTCTATTTGAGTCAATACTAAATTTAAGGTGTTTATTTACAAGGCCATTGCGCCACTGGTGCATCACTTTTTTGACGCACTGGTGGCGCAATAGGCTTGCCCATATTTACAAGGTCACGTAAAGTCATCCTGCATGACTTTTCGTGGCCTTGTAAATATGGGCTCCTCTCATGCATTACTCTGTGTGAAAGGGATGTTCCATGGGTGTTGCTGTGGGTGTTCCCACACAACATCCATGGAACTTGACGCATTACCAGATTTACAAAATTTTGTAAAACTGGGAATGTGCCAGAATCGAATGGCAAAACAAGTAGAATTACTTTTATTTCTCCTAATTGTTTCCTCTTTCTATGTTTGCTACATTCTGCAGCACGAAAAGAAATTGAAAAATGCCATTAGCTGTTGTTCTTGTGCAGGAAGGTGTCTCTACCTGCGCAAAAACAATCATCCTCGCAGCGCAGGCACCCTTGCAAAATGAACACAAGGGTGCTCGCACTGGCACATGGCAGCCAATTGTGCGCCAGTGCAGGGGAAAGCATGGGGATGCGTCATATTGTTTTTAATCCGACGCATCCCTGTGCTTTACAAATGACGCAGCACAGCAGAACTAAATGGCTTGCAGCGCAACGCTGCATCATTTTCTTGTAGATGAGACCCTAAACCTTTGCATTGTCCACAGGCGTAATGGAACAGAAGTCTAAGCTACTTGCAAAGTCTGGCTTGACGCTACAGGCTGGTCAGGAATCTCAACCCAGCCACTGCTCACCAAATTCACCAGTGTCCTTACAAACAGTTAAAAGATGGCAGTCATTCACTGAGGGTCTGAAATTCTCCTGAACGCCCGGAAACTGCAGCTATGGGTAAAATCAAGCTGCATACATTTCAAGATACTCAAAAAATGAAACAAACCTGTTCAGACGACCATTCGCCTGGAGGACTGAACCTGGGCAGTGTATGACAATTGGAGGATAGGAAACTCTTCTAACAAATTGTATGAACACTGGACGCCTGCCCATCTCTCTTCTCTACTCTCTACAGCTTAGCGTGCTGAATGAAGTAAGAGCAATAGACATTGCAGACTGCATAATAATAATATGGATGAATAATTAATACATTTTGAAAGGTTCACTATTCATTGGTTGACATTGTATTTACTTTTAATGTAAAGGGATAATTGCAAAACCAGAACGCTCATATACTATAAATTATGAGTTTGCATTAAAGTAAATATGTTGATATGGCTCAAAAAATATGGGAGTAGAAATTGTCTCAGCAGAAAGGAATATGCATAAGATGTTCAGTCACCAGGAACAGTACCCGGGAGGGAACTGTACGTTAATGCATTATTCATTCCAGTAAACAACAGCTAAGTGGAAATTCATCCCCCAAGTCACTTGTCTATTAATGACTACTGATGCCTCTACTTATCCCAGTAAATCACATAGGAGAAGGGAGTCAGTAAAGTGATGCTTCTTCTTCGTATATCATGCTTTATTCATTTTAAGCCACTCACAGGAAAGATTTCCAAGGATGCAGTCTCATAAGTTTAGCGCGCCTTACCCATGTACACTCAAACTTCCCTTCATCAGCGCAATTTTTGACTTTCTTGTGAGTTTTTCAGTTCTTTCTCTTTTAGGTACAAAAACATTTTCTTTGAAATGTACCCATAATCCATAAACCCACCACCTTATCAGAGCAAGTGCTTCCCTTCCCCTAACAAACACTGAGCTCCATGCCTACTGTTGGACCGGGCCCTTGTTGCAGGGTTATCCCCAAACTTATTTGCCTTCTCCCTATTTTTCTGACCCTCTTTTTGTCTGCTTTAGGATTCTGGACACTTTACCAGTGTTAAAGCGCATGTGCTCTTACCCCTAATACTTGGTATGATTGTCTTACACTTGTGAGGCATATTTAATTTACTTTTAAATCTCTTGTGAAGTGGTATCCTATATACCTGGGGCCTCTAAAATAAATGCTACTAGTGGGCCTCCAGCACAACTTGCGCCACCACAGAAGTAGCCTTTCAAACCTGTCTCAGGCCTGCCACTGCAGGGCCTGCGTGCCCAGCCTTAAACTCCCCTTTTACTACATATGGATCATCCCTAAGGAAGATCCTAGGCAGCCGATGGGCAGGGTTCTGTGAAGGTAAAAGGTAGGACATGTCCCTTTATTGTGTGGCATATCCTGGTAGTGACAAACAGCCTTGTTTGTTTCTCATTACTGTGAGCCCTACTCTTCTTATAGGTTAGCTTTGGGAATTCCCTTGTATATGTTTAAGTGGTAAATCATGATCTGAAAGGATTAGTGCTGCTATGCTTGGTATGTTTAGAATGGGAGTGATAAATCATGCTTACTGGTGTAGGTGGATTTTTTTATTACTATTTTAGAAATGACACTTTTAGAAAGTGGGCTTTTTTCTCTGCTTATAACTCTCTGTGCTTTGCAGCCAATTCACGTTTGGGCCTCTTTGACAGCTACACTTTGTGCATACTTTCCTAACAATCATGGCTGGCTTAAGCACCGCTGGCGGCTGATGCAACAATCTTTTTTGGTGCTCCTCCCCCATATAACCTCTTCCGCGCATTTCCTTACTACCACCCTGGCAAAAGTGTCCTTTATCTCTCCATAGACCCTCTCTTAAAACTATTTAACTGATTGTAAAGTGCTGGTAAAGATTGGTTTTACTATTCCACTCAGCTATCCACATAAAATGCAGATCTGTTCTTTGCAGCAGGCTTAGGTGCTTTTAAATCATATGTCATTGCTAAAGACAGCACTCGCCCCTGAGGTCAGTGCCCCCCCTCCTTTCAGGTCAGCGCCAAGTATGGCGCATCGGTCGCACCGCCCTAAAGCAGGCCCGCCAAACAGCCATCATACAGGTGGAGCTGGGTACATCTGCATGCAGATAGTCTTCCTGGGCTGGGAGAGAGGGAGGCAGGGCACACTTACATTTGTATAGGCTGTGCCCTGCCCTCACACAAAGGGCTTGGTTACCCCCTACTGTACATCTGGAGAAAGGGTGTGGATTGAAAGTGAGTGTAGTGCAATTGTAAGGTTTCTTTTGAAGTGCCCCCTAGATCAAATACATTTGAATATAAGTACAGGGGCTCTGACGCCAGGATTTCAGAACACTTTTGGAACTGGGACTAAACCTCTGTCAGAATGATTGCTGTGCTGCACAAAGGACTTATCTAGACTGCTCTTCTGATGCTGCCCTGCTACCTGCTGCTACTTGGGTGGCCTAAAGGACTTGCTGGATTGATTTTCTGCATGTTGCCCTGCTGACAGTTACTCCAACTGTGGCCTCACCATGCATCACTGGGCTGTCAGGAAGAACGACCATCTAAACCACTTGCTTTGTTGTTCGCTGGTTTGTCCGCCTGTTAGGCTTCTGGAGAGACTGCCACCCTGCCAGAAGGACACTTGTGCTGGTCTGCCTGTCCCCTTGTACCCGCCATTAGCGTTCTCCCTGAGCTTAGTGGCCTGCCCTGTGCTTTTAAAAACTAGCAAGTGGTGAGCGCACTTATCTCTCTTAGCGCTGGGGCTGACTTGAACAAACTGCGTGTTGAGCCAAAATCACCCAGCGCGTGGTGAGCTCTTTCCACTTGTTCTCCCCAGCATGTGACAGCAAAGCCTCTCTTTGTATTCAGCGCAGCTTCCTCCAGTCAGGGAAGCCGCGATGGGTTTGAGGACACGACCCAACCCGAGCAGCGTGACGTGAGACAGTAACCCCGTCAGCCGGACCTGCGAGTCACTTTGAATTGAGGCGACCCCAAGAAAGTACTGTTCTAGCACAGCTGACCCCACTAATTAGTGGGTGGCTTTGCTTATCCTTCCACATTGGGAGGGACCGCAAGCGGTCTCTCTCCCACCTGAATTCCACTGTATTTCCTTTGCCTGCAGCAGCTGCATCTCATGTTCACAGGCAGCTTCCCTTTCTCAGTTCTCGCATGCAGGGGACTAAGTGTGTAGTTCTGAAAATTCTGGACTCGAGAATTAAACTTCATCATAGCATGACAATTTTTATATCAAAAGACCGAGAATGGCTAGTACACTATGTACAAGCATTTTCGTCATATTCGAGTGACGATTTCACCTCGAAATCGCCATTTTCGTCTTGAGTCCTTGGCTTCCATTTTGTGTACGGCAGCCATTTTGTGAGTTGCCCTCACATAGGCAGACAAATTAAGCCAAATTCCATTCCAAAGGACACGTACACCTTAATTGACTTTCCTGTGACCTGGGCAAGCTGGAACCATTGCCCCAGGCCAAACCTGTTTGGTCAGTTCCTCTCCCAGTGGCCGAACGAGATAGCATCAAGGCACAACAGGCCATAAACCCTTTTCATCGCACACACACCCTGCCGAATCTTGCTCACCCCTGTCCCTGCTCTTTTCTCTCTCACTTGCTTTATGATGGGGAGGTGCCCATTTTTATTGGGGGTCCACCGGTATCTGATGGAAATGCTGGGCCTTGCCGGGTAATTTGTTGTGGGCTGGACAAACTGAAATGTGGGCTTGTCATCATGACTCTGCTTTTTCTTTGTAATGGAAACATGTGAATGGTATACTAAAATTCGAAGAATGTTTGCCTAAAGCACAATATTTCATATAAAAAGAGAAGCCTGACTTTGTAAGTTTGAGCAGTCTCCTGAGAATATACATCCCGTGTTGTTGTACTTCTAGGACGCCTGTTTCTTGGTTGCAGCCGATAAAATCGATCCTTGACTTCACCTAGAAGACTCTGAGTTTCTGTGGTCTAAATCAGGAAAGTACTCGAGGTCTTTGGGTGTGTACCCTGACACCACTGGGTTACCGGTTCGGTACCGGTTCTGAAAAACCCAGTACCTCAGTTGGCGCCCAACGCGGGGCGATTCCAGCGGTACCGGTCCAGCCAGAGGTTCGTGAGGAGCTTCGTGTGAAAATTCTGGAGGAAGGCCAACCACTTCATCGACCCCTGCATGTCGACATGGTCCGAAAGTCTTTGCTGCGAGGTTCCCCGCTTCCCGACGGCTACAAAGGACTGCTGCCCTGGCTATCGCCCTGATTTGGACCCTTGATGTTTGGTAGAGCGAAACAATAGACGAGTCTTCTGGTGACGTCATCGATATCTCAGTTAAGTATAAGTGGAGCATCTCCCAGTCCTTAGTTGGTCTTAGTTTGGGTATCCCCTTGGGATCACTTTGTTTGGAACTTGCAAGTGCCAAAGCCGAAGGACTCGTGTATTCACAAGAAATATCGTAATCGATAATCCTTTGAAGTTTGAAGCTAGACTAGAGAGCGAAGATGCCTGGTCTTAGCAGACTTGGAAATTTGTTTTGTCTTGGTTGTAGTAATAGGGATTCCCGATTGGAGGACTCGTGTCCGGTTCCTCCGATTGGAACTCCAACATATGAATTGTATGTGAAACATGGAGTAGGCCCCATCACATACAATGAAGTGTGGATCAAATACACCAGAAAAGATGGTGTTTTAAAATGGTCCCAATATGGTAGCTTTGATACAGAAATCTTAGATAACCTTGAAGTTAAACTTTTTAAGAAGAAAGCCCGGCCGGCAATGTTTGACTCTTTCCGCCTATGGCGTAAGGAAGCCAAACAGAAGGAAATTAAATTAGCGAAGAAAAATAAGAGAGAAAGGGGTATTTCGATAATGCAAGCTGCTACGCAGTTTAAAGACAATGAAGATGAACAGATGAGTGAGCCGTTGCACAGGCAATGTAAAATGGTGATAGATAAATGCTATCCAGTTTTGCCGCCTCGTCAGCAGGATGCAGCAAAAGAGCTTGAAAAAGATCCGTTAATGGCGCATTTGTTAAGTTCGCCACCCCCCTATGCGCAGAATGCTACGGCACCCCCGCAACCTTTAGTTGCGCAACATGTAGTTGTTATGCCTCCTGTTCATCCACAGCACCCACCAGCTATTCTTCAGCTGGCTCCTGCTCCTCCGGTGCAGCCTTCTCAAGGGCCGCCGACTTTGACATCTGCTCTTCCTCTACTTCCTACAACTTTGACTACTATATCGACTACCACTCCTGGTACTTCTCCTGACACTGCCTCCGCATCTGCCTCGTCTCACCCTGCTTTCCCGCTTGTCTTTTCATCGACTTCTCCTTCTGTTCGTCAAAGAGTGGCTAGTACTGTCGCTAGTTTTTTGCATCCTCTCTTTGGTGCAACAAGTGTAACTCCTGACACAGAGCGCAAGCAGTTGCGTAGTCAACTGCCTGATTCTAGGGAAAAGGAAACGTTGAATTGGTTGGCACATAAATGGGTTGCTGACCCGGTAAATATATGATTTAGAATGTGTTATGGATGTCTTCAACCAGTGGGAAATATCAAAGCAGAGATACGTTTTTGAGAAAATGTGTGTTTTTCTATGTGAAGATTTAGAGGAAAATGATTTGGACTCTAATCCTCCTGAGTTGAGCCATGTACGGTTCGAGTTTTCAAAAGGCGCAATTGTGGGTTCAGATGTTAGGAAAGCAGTTGCGACGTTGTTGTCGCTTAGGACTGAAGGTGTTTCTAAGTCGTTGTTTGAGTCTGATTCTTCTGGTAAGAAGAAGGGAAGACAATATCCCATGAGAGAAGTTCCTCCAGTATGGAAGGAAGCAGTAGCAGCTGGTCCTGGTAATGTTCCACCACCTATACCACCACATTTTCAGCGTGTATGGGTACATGTTCCATGGAAGCGAGCCGAAGTTTTGGCCCTTAAACAGACATTGCCTGATCCCCGTAAGAATCCTGCAGGGTATTACAAGGAATTGTCGCAGACTGCAGGTTCATGCATCATGAATTTAGCCGATATCGATATGTTATTTGGGAATGTTGTTCCACAGCCTTTATGGGGAAAGATTCGTCATGCAGATCATGATCAGGAGTTAGGTGACTCATGGACAACATTACTGCTGCAGATGCCCGACAAGTTGGTGGTGCTAAACCTGAGCCTTTAGTAGCAGACCTCCCTGGTAGGATTATTAATTACATGAAAACTTTAATGCCCGCGATGCGTGTGAATTGGGATAAATTGTCTGCGTGTAAGCAGAAGAAAGATGAAACGGTGTCTGATTTCTTCACCAGGTTTGAAGAAACGTTTGTCGACCACAGTGGTCAAGATATGAGCACAGAAGGTGGTCAGCGACTGTTCGTCGATACATTTGTGCACAATCTGCTTCCCAAGTTGTGTAAGAAGTTAAAAGATTCAGAGAGTTCTTGGGCAGTTTCCTCTTCAGCACAGATATTGGCTACTGCACAGTACTATGAAAATCGAGACAAAGACGAGAAAGATAGAGCAGAAAAGAAAACTAAAGAGTTGAAAACGAAGGTTCTGTTACAGCAAGCATATCCGCCACGTGGTGGTGGTGGCCAGAATAATGGTGGTCAGAATAACTATCAGAATAATTATCAGCAGCCTCAACAGTATCAGAGGTACTCGCAAAGAGTCGAGTATACTCAACCACGTGTCCCTGTAGGCCCCAATCAGTGTTCATATTGTAAGGAAGAGGGTCATTTCAAGTATAGTTGTCCTATTTTATTACAGCGTGCAAATGGTGCTTCTGGTGTAAGAGGTCGAGGTGTTCAACAAGCATCTAGAGGTAGAGGACGTGGAAATTTCCCCCAGAACACACAGTCTCTTCCACCCCATAATTCGATGAATAGGTTAGATCAGCAGAATAACGCATCTGGTAGGACGGCTCAGTACTATGCTGATGATTACTATGCAGAAGATGAGCATATGGAAGGTAATGATTGCTAGGACGGCCATAGACAAAGAGAGAGAGTTGTTTCAGTTCCAGTAGATCAGAGTGGACCATACGTTGAGGTGATTACATCAGGTGTGTCAGAACCTTTTCTGTTGGATACTGGTGCTACAAAGAGTTCTATTATGCACTCAAAACTCCCTGGCGCACCTTTGTCTGGCGAAATGAATGTTTCTGTAGGTTTTTCTGGCGCCCCGGTTAGGAACCCGATTTCTAGTTCTATGTCCCTTTCTGTTGGTCCTTGTGAATTCGAAGCACCCCTTATTCTGACAACAGGTTGTGGTGAAAACTTGTTAGGATTAGATCTGTTAAAAAGATTGTATGCGACTTTGTACTGTTCTCCTTCAGGAGTACAACTTACTTTAGGTAAGAAAGTGGTTTCTCCAATGTATTTGTCAAGGGATAAACTTCCAACAGAATTGTCGTTTCTTCCTGATATTCTTTGCGCTACTGGTCCTAATGATGTGGGTCTTTTAGAAATACCACCATATGTTGTAACATTGAAAGCCAATGTTAAAATGCCACGAATTCCCCAATACAAAATCTCTAGTGAAGGTGAAAAAGCTTTGCTAGCGATCGTTTACGATCTGATTGAAAAAGATGTGATTGAAGAAACAAGAGGCAACGTTTGCAATAGCCCTGTTCTGCCTGTTTTGAAGCGTACCGATCCTTCCCAGCCACCTGTTTACAGATTTGTGATTGATCTCAGAGAGGTAAATAAAATAGTTGTGCCACAATTTCCAGTTGTCCCCGACATTACTGCCCTATTGACTATGATTCCAGCTTCTGCAACCTGGTTTTCCGTGATTGACTTGAAGAATGCTTTCTTCAGCATCCCGATTGCTGAAGAGAGCAGGGATATTTTTGGCTTCAGTTTAGGAGGACGTAGCTTCCGCTTTAAACGCGCTCCCCAGGGCTACTGTGAAAGTCCATCAATATATAGTCAAGCTCTAAAAACACAGCTTGATACGATTGTTTTACCTGATGGTGCTACTCTTGTACAGTACGTTGATGATTTGCTTTTTACTGCAGATACTGAGGAAATCTGTAAAGAAGCCACGTTGTCTTTGTTGCGTCATTTGTGTGACTTGCATCACAAAGTGTCTCTCTCGAAATTGCAATATTGTCGACAAGAAGTGACCTACTTAGGTCATCTCTTATCGAAGGAGGGAAGGAAACTGACCCCAGAAAGAATTCAGGCAATAGTGAAATTGAGTGTACCAAGAACACAGAGAGAAGTGCGTGCTTTCTTGGGCATTACATCATATTGCAGGCAATGGATACCACATTTTTCGTTATTAGCCAAACCTTTGGTGGCATTAACGTGTAAAGATACACCCAATCCCGTTCCTTGGTCTGAAGAGTGTCAGAAAAGTTTTTCTGAATTGCGCACAGCATTATGTTCGGCTCCTGTGTTAGGTACCCCCAACTACAGTAAGCCCTTTACATTGTATGTCCATGAGAAAGAAGGTTGTGCATTGTCAGTGTTGACACAGTTGTTTGGAGGCAAGCAGCGTCCATGTGCATATTTTTCATCGACTTTGGATCCGGTAGCTAAAGCATTGCCAAGTTGTTTAAGAGCTACAGCAGCAGCTGTTTCTATTCGACAGTCTGCTGGTCTAGTGATAAATAACATGTTAGTCGTGATGGTTCCACATGCAGTGGACACGTTGTTAAACAGAACCAAGACACATCACTTAACTAGTGCTCGATTGTCAGGTTACGAATTAACCTTGTTAGCGAGTCATGTGCACATAAAAAGATGCAACACACTCAACCCAGCTACGTTGTTGCCAATTGTAGAGGAACTAGATGCTTCAGAACAGCATGATTGTTTTCTTAGGACAGAAGAAGAAACAAAAGGGGGAGTAGATCTCCAGGATACTCCTCTTGCTGAATGTGATGGTACATTATGGGTGGATGGTTCATGCTTCAAGCTCCCGAATGGTGGCACGACTGCAGCATATGCTGTCACGACCTTGCATACAATTGTTGAAGCTGCACGTATTCCACATAATTCA
The DNA here is from genome assembly GCF_964261635.1 of Lissotriton helveticus. Lineage (NCBI taxonomy): Eukaryota > Metazoa > Chordata > Amphibia > Caudata > Salamandridae > Lissotriton > Lissotriton helveticus. Next base: position 1,015,320,224 of record NC_136069.1, on the reverse strand, counting down.
GCTCAAGCAGCAGAATTGATTGCACTTACACGAGCATGTGTGTTGTCGAAAGGAATGAAAGTGACCATCTACACCGACAGTCAGTATGCGTTTGGAGTGGCTCACAGTTTTGGACGATTGTGGAAAGAACGTGGGTTCCTGACTTCGCATGGAGCTAAGATTCAGCATGGTCAGTTGGTGAATGAGCTTCTTGAATCACTGACCTTGCCTCTGCAAGTGGCGATTGTGAAATGTAGTGCTCACAAGAAGGTGACTGATGATGTTGGTCGTGGAAATGCATTTGCTGACGAAATCGCGAAAGAAACTGCAAAGAATGTGATGAGCCGAATGTATGTTGCAGGCCCTGCAAGATGGGTTGGAATGTGTGAAGACACGATAGAGAGTGTGAAGTCTATTCAAGCTGAAGCTACAGAGAAAGAGTTGAGCATGTGGAGAGAAAGTATGGGTAGAATAGATGCAAATGGTTGCTGGATTGAATTGTCAGAGCATCAGAGATGGTTGTTACCCGATGCATATGTGCTTGCAGTGGTTACAATGGCTCATGGAATGGCTCATATCAGCGTGAAAGGGATTTGCAAGTTGTTGGCTCCAGTATGGCAAAATGCAGGAATTCCTAAGTGTGCAGAGAATGTCGTCAAGAATTGCATGGTGTGTCTGAAACACAATCCTGGTAGGGGAACCCCAACTCCAGCTGGTCATTTTGCACCTCCTACGTATCCGTTCGAGGTTTTGCAGCTAGATTTCATCCACATGGAGAGGTGCAACAATTTAAAATACGTACTCGTTGTTGTTTGTGCCTTCTCAAGATGGGTAGAAGCATATCCCCTAAATGACAATACTGCCTTGTCCACAGCGAAAGCCCTTGTGAAAGAATTCTTCCCTAGATTTGGAATGCCTAGAATGGTCTGGAGTGACAATGGAAGTGAATTTGTGGGTCGAGTGATGAAGAGAGTATGTGAAGGGCTAGGCATTCAGCAAAAGTTCCACGCTGCAAATCACCCCCAATCAGCTGGACTAGTAGAATGTTATAATGGCACGCTTAAGTTAAAATTGGCCAAAATTCAAGCGAGCACTGGTCTTAAATGGCCTGATGCTCTACCCTTAGCACTCCTATCCACCAGAATGACTGTGCATTTGCAAGTGAAACTTAGTCCCTATGAAATTGTCTTTGACCGCCCGGCCAACATATGGGGAGTGCCAAGGCCCACAAAGTTCAGTGAAATCGAACACCCTGTTTTGCTTGACTATTTGTACGAATAGACGGCTAAATTGCGTGTTTTGCATCAACAGGTCCATGACACCCTGCCTCTGGTCCCTGAAACTCCAGGTCACCCCATCGACCCTGGATCCTGGGTTCTCGTGAAGAATTTCCAGCGAACCAAGAACGATCAGCCCAGGTGGACCGGACCGCACCTCGTCCTTCTTTCCACAAGATCAGCTGTTCGAGTGGAGGGGAAGAAAAACTGGATCCACGGGATCCACTGCAAGCGGATCCCTCTGCCTCTGCCGTACGACCAGTGGGTCCAGAAGGGTGTCGCCGACTCAGAGACTGAAACTGTGCCACGTTTTCTGCCTTTCAGTGATGCACGTGTAAAAGGAACACTTACTGAACAAGAGAGTGATACAATTTTGCAACCAGCTGTATCACCATCAGTTCGATTGGACACTACAGAACCTGAACTCCTTTTCCAAGATAATACAATACCAGGAAAGAAAACGTTATAATTTGAGGCCGAGACCTATGTACAAATAAATAAAATTTTCCTTTTTGCTATTTTTTAAAGTGCAACTCTCCCATCTGAGAAACTTGCTTATTTTTGTTATTCGAACCGCCATCCGGGTTCCGCTGCTAGGGCCGCGATTGCCCAAAGTCTTCGGGGTGCAGCTGACGACGTTAGGTCGACAGTTCTGGTTGGTCTAACGGAGTTGCCCTAGACTGACAGAAGCATTCCTTAGCAGAAACAACCTCCCATCGCGGGCAGCACTTTAGAGAGGATGGAGTTTTTCAAGATGGAGAGACCTGCCAAAACCATGAACTTTAAAGCCAAGATATGTAAAATGATGAAAAAGAAAAGCTTTTTTATATTGTGCATTTTCATGTTATTCAGTATGATAATGTTTTTAATAGGATATGTTTTATTCTCTTTTCGAGTAACATTTGCACCCACTACATCGCCCATACGTCCTCCTACTGTTTCCTCTCATTCTTTTCAACCCCTTCCTGAACATGAATCCGCTAGGAGGTTAGAGTTTATTAATAACTCCTTTGTTCAGCTCTTGCACCAACACCAACTTGTAATGAACACGACTAACTGTTGGGTGTGTGGTCTTATACCTCACACAACGGATAAAGGTATCCCTTATCTGGTCCTGCCTTTCAGCCATAATGGTTCTGTGTGGGCATACAGAACGATGTTCATCTATGCTCGTGAAGTCCACCCCCTACGTTCTGTAAAAGACAATCCTAAGAATAGTGCTCTAGTTAAGGGTATAGTCGACATGATTAAGGAAGATATTTCTTATGAAACTACCCCCGAAGATGAGACACTTGCCTATATAGGATGGAACGTGACCGGATATGGAACTACTCTGAGTGAGAAACAGCAAGCTAAGAGATCCTCCCCGATTTGGATTGTACCCCATCAGGGTCGCCTGTGTCTGCAAGGTACTGGCAAGAATCCCAGAGCTCAGTTAGGGAAGAGTATCTGTACTGACACGTATGTTTTTGGGTCTCAGACTTCCCCTGCGTTTTTAGCAGCTAAGGGTACCTATTTCATCTACCATGATAGAGCCTATACATGGTTGCCCCCTGACTTTTCGGGCTCATGTTTTGTTTCGTTCCTGTTGCCTCCCACCTACACAGCAGCGGCAGATTACCACAAGACAAGGATAGTTAGAGGTGTCTTGAGTAAAGAAGACACTGCAGGACAAGAATTTGGGGACTTCGTAAAGGGTTTTCTGCCGTTCTGGGGACCCATGGTTAACAGCAGGAACATAAGGCAATTGACAAGGGTGGTTGAGTCCACCGTAATTGAAACTGCTGGTGCCCTTAGTAACTTGACTGCTGAGGCTCTAGTCGGATCGTCTTATGACATTTCAGAACAGGGTCGCATTAGATGTCATACTTGCAGACCGAGGTGGGGTATGTAAATTGATCCAATCGAGTTGCTGTGTTTTCATTCCAGATAACGCTCCAACAGTGTACCAGGCCATCTCCAAACTGCATAAGATTTCCGAATCTATTCATGTGGATAAAGGAGATTGGTCGTTAATGGGATGGTTCTGGGAACTGATATCCGGCTGGGGATGGAAAATTCTGATGGTCATTGGGATGGTCTTAGCCATTCTTTTCCTGTTCTGTCTGTGCGTGCAGTGTGCTCCTGCAATATGTGGCCTCTGTGCCACATCATGTGTAAGAAAACCTGTATCAAGAGACGAACTAAGTAATAGAATGATGTTACAGCAGCATCTCAATGACTTTAGGAATATAGACCTGTACTCAGATTAGCATGAGATTAGGTTAAATTGCCTATGTAAGGGCAAAAGGAGGGTTTGTAGTTCTGAAAATTCTGGACTCGAGAATTAAACTTCATCATAGCATGACGATTTTTATATCAAAAGACCGAGAATGGCTAGTACACTATGTACAAGCATTTTCGTCATATTCGAGTGACGATTTCACCTCGAAATCGCCATTTTGGTCTTGAACCCTTGGCTTCCATTTTGTGTACGGCAGCCATTTTGTGAGTTGCCCTCACATAGGCAGACTAATTAAGCCAAATTCGATTCCAAAGGATACGTACACCTTAATTGACTTTCCTGTGACCTGGGCAAGCTGGAACCATTGCCCCAGGCCAAACCTGTTTGGTCAGTTCCTCTCCCAGTGGCCGAACGAGATAGCATCAAGGCACAACAGGCCATAAACCCTTTTCATCGCACACACACCCTGCCGAATCTTGCTCACACCTGTCCCTGCTCTTTTCTCTCTCACTTGCTTTATGATGGGGAGGTGCCCGTTTTTATTGGGGGTCCACCGGTATCTGATGGCAATGCTGGGCCTTGCCGAGTAATTTGTTGTGGGCTGGACAAACTGAAATGTGGGCTTGTCATCATGACTCTGCTTTTTCTTTGTAATGGAAACATGTGAATGGTATACTAAAATTCGAAGAATGTTTGCCTAAAGCACAATATTTCGTATAAAAAGAGAAGCCTGACTTTGTAAGTTTGAGCAGTCTCCTGAGAATATACATCCCGTGTTGTTGTACTTCTAGGATGCCTGTTTCTTGGTTGCAGCCAATAAAATCGATCCTTGACTTCACCTAGAAGACTCTGAGTTTCTGTGGTCTAAAGCAGGAAAGTACTCGAGGTCTTTGGGTGTGTACCCTGACACCACTGGGTTACCGGTTCGGTACCGGTTCTGAAAAACCCAGTACCTCAAGTGAGGTCTCCCGCCATCATCTAAAGTGTGTTCGGCCCCCCATTTTGATTTACCCGGGGGGACACGTGCTCTGTGATATGGCAGTACAAGGCAAAACCTCGATGGAGGCCCCCACTTGGTGGATTGAAACACTCCGCTGGGGATTACATTTAATAGGCGCACAGATACTCCCGCACCCTATTTTGTTTATAAAAGCACCAGATTCAATGTGGCAACCCTGCTACTAGGATGGCTGGGGGTCCTGTGCTATGTGGGTGGATGGTTACTGACGCATTTATTATATTTTATGATTCATGTGTCAATGCTAACCGTGGTGATTTATGTGCTTTGCCTCTAACCTACATAATGCATTTGCACCCTTATTTTCTGATATGTCGTTTTGCCTTTCATTGTCAAGATAGTGAGTATTATCACAGACTAGTATGCACAGAATTTATGGTTTATGTCTTTATGGTGGTGTATCTATTGTGTTGCTGGTGAGAGTGCATCGCGCTAACACTTTATACATTGCCTCGGGGGATAAGCTTGACTGCTCTGTGCCAAGCTGCCAGGGGTGACACAGGTTATCTTTGGGGTGTATCTTACTTGCCTGGACATGGAGTGGTGGGTTCTGCCTGGCTTGGGTGCATACCCTAGCCAACCAAACACGATTTCCAACACTTACAGATTCTCAACGCCTCATTCTGAGTGGTTAGGGGGGCGAGGCAATATCCCTTCATGTAAAAATAAGAATATCAGTGTGTGGTATTTACACTGATGTAGAAATAATATTGTAATATTACAGGTTTTCTTTGTTTCCAAGCTCTAAAAGTTTGAAAATTAGAGCTGGTTCATATGGCAATTTGGAGTGCGTAAAGTAGTATTTGTGCATTACATTCTATTTACTTTTCCATGCTTTTGTGAATCAGCCCCGAATTGTCAAACTCCTTCTTATTAGAAGTGCAAAAACATCACAGTTCTTTCTATTTGTACTAATTGTCCATGAATATTCCTCAATTATGCCTATAGCATTCTAGTTTCAGATGTTTTGGAGCCAATTCGTAAAGATGTGAAAGAATACGTGAAAACGTATTACAAGAGTGGTACTTTGAATTCTCCACAATGCCTTTGTGAATAGGCCCTGACATGTTTTTCCCTGCACAGGTTCAGCTTGAATGTACCTGGCCAATTTGTGAAGGGAAAAGAGTGACATTTTAGCACTACTTGTAGATTCCCCTTTGTGCCTGTATCAGCTTACCTCGAGGCACCGAAAGAGGCACTCACAAGTGTTATGCAGTGTGCACCTCTTGTTGACTAGACCGGTGGGAAGTAGGATTCTGTCAATCAGGAGAATAGCCAATTGTGGTTAGTACATTCTATGTGCGGCTATGCTGGAGAAAAATCCATATGCTTCCCATAAGATCCCTAAAAAGGGATGAGAAGATATTTATGTTGTCGAAATTTTCAAACATTTTTTGACATTGTGACAAGGAGTCATAAGTGCAAGATCATTTCAGGTTTCTGGGATATCCCATTGGTTATTCCAGGAGAGATTTTGAGACTGACTATTGAGAGAATTTCACTAGTAAATGATGAGAGACGTGATCAAAATGAACCACAAAAGTAATTCCCGCTTTGGGCATTCATTCCAGAAAGAGTGATGAATTGCACATACAGCAAAAGCATTGTGGCAGAAGATCCCTGCTCTGTCAAATTCCTGCTAAAACAAGACCAATTTAACGCAAATGTTAGTGGGTAAGTTATTTACCCTTCAAAAGAGAAGTCTGAATACAGTTGTATTGTACCAAAACCTTGGCATACACACATGCACCAAACAAGTTCTTGTTGTCGGGACATAGTTTAAAAGCGATCATCAACTAATACACTATATTATAACTAACTGACTGGAGTGAGAACCGAAAGACAATCCTAACATTTTCCAAAGAGGAGGGACTCAAAGAGAAATGGCTGCATGCCTAAACACTGAACCTGGAATCATCTGTAGTGAGGAACCAAAAGCTGAAGGTCACCTACAAAGTAGAGTACATCATTTAACAGAAGCTGCAAAGTTTTTTATATGAGGTATGGTTAATTCCAAATCTATGTCATTGCCTTACTTAAGCCAGGTAGAGACTAAAGTGTAGGCAATGAGGGTGTACTAGATTGGTGGGATGAAGATGAGAATCGTCTAATTAGCTTCAACTTAATTAAACAGACTGAAACTTCCTAATGCACACAGGGACAGATTCACAAGCCCCTTGCGCCACTTTTGCATCACTTTTAACGTGGGAAAAGTGACGCAAAAGTGGCGCAAGGGGCTTGTAAATAAGCCTCACAGGGTATTAAAAAGAGATTTAGTTTAAACCCCAAATTCTTTACAGAAAAATCAGCATCAACCAACACTTACAGACAGAATGGAATTTCCCAGAGTTTAACTCTGACACTAAACATATAAACACCATCATCTCTGTGACAATGTTACATTTACAGATCAAATCTTTTTATTGGTTTTGTACATGTTCATACTACTCACCTACAGCAACTGGCCAGCTGAAAAACATAAAGTAACAAAAAATTTGACATCAACAATACACAAATCCCCCCAAACCCCTGTATCCACTGGAATCAAGTAGTATTGAAAAAGATGCATTGTATTTTACGCAAGTAGGTCACTGCATTACTTAGGTATAAGCTTTTTCTGAGGCTCCAGCTTTCTCTATTGAGCCTCTGCGCTTATTTATGGTAACAAAGGTAAATCTCCTAGTAAAATGCTCAGTACACGTAGATGTTGTGGGCATGTAAGCTAACTGGATTCATGAGATGAAAATAACAGTAGAGGAACTAGTCTTAAGGACTTCTCCCTATTAGTTGAGTGCTGTGCCAAATTCCATCCCCATGAGTTCCCAGAGATGGTGGTACCAGTTACTCAAGTCAGTGAACGCGACCGTGCACCTGAGAAAAACGAAGGCCTATCTGGCAGTTCACAGAACCAAGGGCACGTTTCCCTCTAAAACAGTGCAGGGGTAAAGTTGACCTCTCTGAGAAGACCACGAGAGAGAGATTACATTATTGAACATCTTGTTAATGTCAATGCATGCCTCTGTCCACTACTTCTGATTTTTAGACCCTCTCATAACAGGTGTATCAGAGTGCCTCTTCACTCAGACCCTCTTCAGCACCTGACTATGTTTTGTCCTGTGGACTTCTCAATCTAAGATGTATGCAGCAGTAAGTTATGCATTTCGGAAACAAGTTTTTGTCATGCTCTATTGTGATCAACCATTTCTCAGCTTTCATTACATGCCTTGTTGCAAAAGGCTTAATAGAAGTATGCAAAACCTAGCGGCGGGGTTGGCAGTATCTGTGTCATTCGGCTTAACGGAGACTATAAACCCTCTTTATGATATCAAAAGGTTTAATATTTAATTCAACAAACACATTTCCTATTCTGATATAACCTTGTGTCTCCATTAACAAAAGGAATCTTTATCGTATCCCGGTGTAAAATCTGGATTGCACAAAATTGGTTAGAATAGTGATGGGAATGCAGATAGACTAACTCCTGTATCTGTTTGACCTACTTCCCAAAAGGCTCTAGTAATAGGGGAGGTATAAAGACACCAATGGTTATATTTTTTGTCCAGAGGGAATCGTACATATGTTTGTTTCTACACTAACTTGATCTATGAGGCACCATAACTTTTCAGACTCTGATCTTTCTCACCCCGCATTCAATCATAAGTGGAGTGCTTGATAATATTTGGTTACACTCGAAAACCCAAACCTCTGTTTCTGGGGTTCTGACTCATAAGACACCTGGCAATCCTCAACTATTCCCCACATAAACAAAAATGTGTATTTTGTCTTGAAATTTAAAAGCATGGTCGGGGGACTGGTAATGGTAATGAATTCAATAGGAATGATAACTTAAATAGCGTAGGAATTTTAACTGCGGCTAATTGTCCCATCCAGGGAAGGCCTTACATGTGCCAAACCCTTAGCTCTTTCTGTATTTCTTGCATTAACGGCACCTGCTTAGTCTGGACTGTCTGCAGGACTGTGGGTGGAATTAGAACTCCTCACTATGCTAAAGATTTCTCTGCCCATTGATAAGGAAATTGGAACTAGAGCAGAGACGCCAGGTCATGCAAGACCAAGTTGTTTATCATTTCCATTTATTGTAGGTTAACTTTGAACACTGAAACTTTTCAATATATGCTTAGTTCCTGCAACATTGGGAGAGGGAGGACTGGACCTGTGACCAAAATAAGACGTTTTTAGCATACATGGTCATTTTGGATAAGTCTCTGCTCATGTGCACCAATGAAAAAATAGTCGCTATTACAGATCTGGAAGGGATTCCAGTGAGATGACGAAAAATAGGGGTAAAAGGAGACAGCCCTCTGGTACTCCTTCTTATGGGAAATGAAGGAAAAAAGGCACCTATTTACTCTGGAGAAGGCCTTCAGGTCAATGTATCCCACAAGGCTCCAGACTCAAAATCTAGGGCCAATATCCAACATCTCCACGGTGCAACCGAGAAATTTCCAACTCATTTAGTCAAGTGTCATGTCATCATGGAGCAGAGGAAGAAGGGCCTGATTTATTTATCTGTGCGTATTATCTATAATGTACAGGATCTTTTTAGTGTTATCCCACATTTTCTCCCTGGTATCTATTTGGATTGATCCATGCCTTTCAGTCCTGCAGCCAATATAACTATGCATACTTTTGCATCTACATTTAATGATTGATTGATAGCTTTATTTCGATATGCAGATATATCTTAAAAGCGTTACATACATATTTAAAACTGCAGATCAACAATTTGTGAATACATTCAACGATTAAAAACAAGTACAAGATAGCGTTGGTACAAAAAATAAGTTAGTTAAAAATAGATTAAATTGAAATAGACAGTCTTTTAGTGCGTATCAACCAAGCCCATTTTAAAAATTTTGAAACACCACAGACTATGGGGGGGAAGTGTCAGTTAATAAGATACGTAATGCCTCCAGATGCTGACGTGGCCCCAATAGTTTGCACAGAGGTTTGAGCCAACATCTCCTTGGGCGGGAGTAATCAGGGCATTCAAAAAGGATATGTGACACTGTCTCAGGCCTTGTTGGACAGAGGGCACAAAAAGGCGATTGCTGCACAGGTGTTTTCCATCTGGAAAGGAGAACCCCTATCGGAAGGGTACCCACTCTAAACCTAAAGTAAAGAGCCCTATCAACTGGCATGGTGATTAAGTCCAGATAGGGCTCATAGGCCACCACGTCCTTAAATCTTAGAAAGGCTGCGGTGGAATTGCAGTGACGGGGATTTACGATAAGTTGAGAGGAGACCCATTCCCAGTACAGTTTTTTCAAAGTAGCTTTGGGTGGGGCAGATTTTGTAGCCCAAAAAGCCCCCAAACCCAATTCCCCCAAGAGGCTTTTAATATCCCTTAGCCACTTAATCTTGTGCCAGCCCCCATTTCCATCACCTCAGACAGCCCGTCGGCATAGGATTTTAGTTCTGGAACCCTCCACAAGCGGGCCCATAAGAGCAGCGGCCGGAGGCGGGCCTGGTCCCTGATTGGTTTACAGCCCACGTCTAAGAGCACCGGAACTGCTGGGGTGCTCAAGGGGAGAGCCAAAAGGTCTTTCAGAAATGTACTCTCCGACTTAGATAGGGCCTCCAGGTTGCAGAGATCCCACAGTTCTGCCCCGTATAGTGCTGCAGTGACTCCTCTTGCTTTATAGATGTCGATTAGTGGAGCCACGGACTGTCTTGATGAGGCACGATACTCCCTTAACAGCGCGCCCCCCACCCTTTTGTGGCTGAGAACCATTTTGTTGATATGGGGTGACCAGCTCATAGCATCGCTCATGCGTATTCCCAGGTAGTCGAACTCCAAGACTTTCTCGAGAGGGACCGAGTTCAGAACTGGAGCACGTCCTAGTTTCCGTGGTGGGTGCATGATCAGGTATTTAGTCTTGTCCACGTTGATCACCAACCCCCTCGCCGAACAAAATCCATGGAAACGATTCAGAAGCTTCTGGAGACCCTGGGGGGTCTTGGCAATAAGAAGGGTGTCGTCCGCAAACAACAGGGTAGGGATCCGTACGCCCCCCAGGGAGGGTGCATCTGCTGGTTCTTGGAGCAGGTGCTCTACCACACCATTAACGTATAAGGAGAATAGTGTGGGAGCTAGCACACATCCCTGTCGGACGCCCCTGCAGACCGGGATCCTGGCAGTCTTTTCCCCATTCTGGCCCCACATTTAATAAGGATGTCAGTTTACAGGAACTATAGAGGGTGCAATCTAACTGGTTTGGATATGACTGTGGCCATGGCTAATCCCAGGGATCAGCGAAGACGTTAATTAGTCTGGAAAGCAGAGGGTTTGTAGAATCGGGATATGAACCCATTGGTGCCAGGAGATTTACTTGTTTTCATTTTAGATATAATACTAAACACTTCTTCTCGTATGATAGATGAACTACATGGTCTCCTGTTAGAGTTTGCAGCCACACCAACATCAAAAAGAAAGCCACACAAGAAGGCAAGTAATACTCAGCTTTATGTAAAGTTTCATAAAAATCACTAAAGCCTGTGGCTATGTTTGTGTCATCTGTGTTCAAGGTACCCCTCGCCTCTGGCTCTCATGATTTTTGTCTATGTAGTTTGTTAGCGAACAGGCGCTCTGTTTTGTAACCCGCAGTGTAATACTTTTGTTTAATTCTAAGAAGTGGAAACTATGATTTATCTATATCTAGAGTTCTCATTTGTGCTCTAGACGCAATCATTTTTCTCCATCTTCATGGAGTTTATTCTCTTGTGTTTTCCCTCAAGCTTCTTTACCTGAGAATCTAGGCTTTGGCAGGTTTTAGGTAGGGATCAGTGGCGGCTGCTTCCGGGAAGTAGTAGTGGGCCGTGGAGTGGGTAAGGGGGGAAGAAGGATTTAAATAACAAACAAAAAAAAGGTCACTTAGTGGCGGCTGGCTGTGTGGCCGCCGCTTCTCCTCCGTCCTCTTCCAAGCTTCTGTGTGAGCAGGAAGCACCCAGGCCTACTCAAGCCACAATGCTACAATCCAAATTCTGGTGGGCTTTTCAGACACCTCTGCTGACTCCTCAGACAGCTCAGATCCAGGAGAAGGATCAAGCACAGTAAGACGTGGTGGTGCTCACTCTAATACTTTTTTAGGCAGAGGCCAGCCCGACACACCACAGCGGGGGCGAGTGAAGAAAGCCCAACGGTGGTACAATCCACCAGGGGAACGCAGAACACGAAACAACTTCTACCAATGGTAGAGTCCCTTAATGACACCATCACGCAGACAGATGTCATCCCCATTTTTAACTTATCGAAGCACACACTGGCAGAGCACGAACTCTCATTGCTAAAGAAAGGGCTCTCATTTGTACCCACCATACGTCCCAACTTCATGGAGTTACAGACGGAACTCCTTAGATTTTTTAGACGTATTCGTCTCAAAGCCTTTTTTTAACTCCATCCTTCCCCTAATAACACCACCAACACCCCCTTCCGTCCCCCATCAACATTTTCACCCACTGCTGGTATGCTACCGGCTGAGATTCGGACTTTTGAGAAGTTGGTACTCAACGACTTAGCATCTCTGGAGAAAAGATTAATTCCTTACAATATTTCTCTCCAGGAGAAAGAGGCAATTACCACGCTTAAAACCAATGACTCTCTTGTGATAAAGAGTACCGACAAAGGCGGTGGAATAGTGCTTCAGGAAATAGACACTTACAAAGCAGAAGTTTTACGCCAACTAGGTAATACTGAACACTATCAAAGATTACCTGGCAACTCCACAAAGAAGATTCAAGCCATCATTTTTAAACGTACCTCTGAAACTGTCATTAAGGGTTTCCTGAGTAAAAAGGAATTACATTTCCTTAATGTGAAGTCGAGGACTGGCAGATGATGAAGCATGACACCTGGTGGTGTGTGATGCCAGTCCATCACTTTTTTTGAGATGCCCTTACCTGGCACCTCGTGTTAACTTGGTCACATTCTAGAAGTGGTCTCTTTTTGTGATATACGACTTTGACTGGAGGCTGGCCATCTTCTAGAGCCCTATTGCCTCTTGTTCCCTACTCGGGTCCGTACCCGAGCCTCCTTGTGTTTTTCTTAATGTGAAGTCACCATGCACACCGGTCATCTATACCCTCCCCAAAGTCCACAAAAACACTACCAACCCCCCCGGGACACCCAATCGTCTCAGCCTGTGGGTCAATTCTGGAGCCCCTAGGCTCCTATGTGGATTTTTTCATCAAAAGCTTTGTGCCTGACACAGCCTGCTATGTGAGAGATAGCATGGCCATGATAAACTTGATTGAACACCACCCATTCAACCCCACAACAGATACATTATGCACCATGGACCTAGAGTCCTTATATACCAACATTCCCCAGGAAGCGGCTCTATTGGTAATACAGAAAACACTTGACTCCCGCCCACGTCCTCACACGGTTCCAACATTGTTCATTCTCCAACTCCTAGAACTTTGCCTCACGAGAAATTTCTTTACCTTTGACAATTTATATTACCAGCAAATCAAAGGTACCTCCATGGGGGCTATTTTTGCCCCAAACCTAGCAATCCTGTTCATGGACCAACTAGAGACAGGCTCCATTCTCACCCACACAAATCCATTCTTCTCAGGCATTTGCCTCTGGCGAAGATATATTGATGATATTTTCATCATTTGGAGACATGACATAACTGCATTACATCAATTCCTCCACGGGCTAAACAACAATTGCTTAGGTTTATCTTTCACTATCACCTTTGATAAATCATCCATCGCCTTTCTTGACCTGACTATTTTCCACTTTGAAGGGGAATTGCTTACACATCTCTACAGGAAACCCACTGAGCGCAATAAGCTCTTAAGCTATACAAGAGCCCTAAGGGATTCGCTCCCCTATTCTCAATTTTCGAGAATCAGGCGGAATTGTTCCACTAAAGAGAATTACTTCAGAGAAGCATCCAATCTCTCCTCCAAATTAAGAGATCGAGGCTACCCCAAGCGAATAGTCAAAAATGCCTCTAAACGTGCTTGGTATTGTCCACGCGATGTATTATTGACCCCGAAATCTAAAAGTGAACTTGAGAGAATAGCTTGCGTTACTACCTTCTCACCAGTGTCAAACAAAATATGCAAGTTGATAATACAGCACTGGCCCATCATCAATGCAGGAAACCTTAATATTGAGAGACCATTATTTGCGTTCCGCAAGAGCAGGAATCTGAAAGACCATCTAGTCAGAGCAGCTCTTCCCACTCCTGTCTCACATACCACACTTGATTCTGTCTGGGGCTTAGCCACAATTGTGGGCCATATCAAACGTGGGGGTTGTAACGTGTGTGAATTCCCGATTGAAGGAAAAAACCTCACTTTCAATAACATCACAGTTAAATGTAGTTCCTTTTCAAATTGTAACACCTACAATGTGATCTATTTAATACACTGTCCATGCATGAAACTGTATATTGGCCAGACAACCAAGAAAGTAAAGACTAGAATTGGGCAACACAGAAGCCGAATTAGGTGCAAAACACCGAATGCACCATTGGTGGATCATTTCACCGCTGCTAACCAAGACAAAGATGACATTCGCTGGACAATCCTGAAGGTCCTCAAATTGCCACAAAGAGGAGGAAACATGGCTCAATTGCTAAACCGTGAAGAACTTAAATCAATCATCTTATTTGACACAATTCAAAATGGCCTAAACAGGAGTGAGGATTGGACTGCCCTATTATGAACTAGTCACCATTAACATTGCTCCCAGGGTTAATGCTCTGGTAAACACTTGACACATGCAGTTCTTGCCTCCTCTCTGCATATTACTTCTGAAAACCCCTGTACCTGCTTTTTGAATCACTAACACCTCAGCTAGTACAACTGTTTCTCTATTTTCCATATAAATATGTAAATATATGTCAATATGCGCTACCACGAATGTTCAAATTATGTCACCAACTGTTTGTCACTGACTGTTGCACCGCGGTCACCATGTTCCCATTGAACACCCTTTTGATCTCACTCAATATGGCGGCTCCACATTGACACACATTGCCTCCAACTCTCTAGCAGCACATCCCCTTATTGCTTTACAATCTTGCCACCTCATATATATAATCTACTTGTAACGTGATACACATTCGCACACACCTTACATTAATTATTACTAGCTCGTAACTCTTCAGTTTCCATCATCCTGAGCCTGAGTCCCTCCTCCCTCTCGTCATCACGTTGACGTTTTCAAAATGGCGACCTGTAGGATAAACGATCACTCATAAATAAGTTATAAGATGGGTTTATTCGTATATAAAAGGAAGCACTACTAGTAACACATCCTGTGGCGCTGGTCAGCATACATCAACTGCTATAACTGTCAATACATGTAAAACGGCACGATAGCAGATCGTGCCACGGTATGAAGTACTATATTTGAACATAAACATAATGCGCGTGAAAAAGAGAATACGCGCGAGTACGCGCGAGAGAAAAAGCACGTGAGGACACAACACGACCTCTCCCAAACTACTTAACCGAGAGCGGCACATCCAACAAGTAGTGCCTGCCATTGTGCTAGACACCATACAGCACACCGTTGCTGTACATACAGAGAACACCATTGCATGACTAAAGGTAAGATCCATCCCCCTGTGATGGACTGACTGCTCCCTGCCGTTTTATTTTCCCTCCGTTCAGGTTGCCTAAAACCCCACCTTTTATTTCCCCAGCTCGTATTCAACCCTATAGTCCCATCTCCACGCCTAGGACATCGGGAGATCTCCCGCCTCATCGCCACGGCCTCCCGGCCTTCCAACGCTAGGAGCCACGGACTCCTACAACAACACTGACTCGACCAGGCTTACGAGGTACACTTTCAGGCTTACCACCACCCTGGTTCTCACTACGCAATTGTTTCCTTGCAATTATTAATTTCTGGCTGTTGCTACTCCCTTCCAGCGGCTCAACCCAATCTGCCCAGAAGTGACTCCCCCTACTCCGGCAGTACTTCCAAATTCCTCACGTGCCATTCCACTGTGCCTTGTCCTGGTAAGCAGACACTCATAGCTCTACCACACTTACTGCCGTGCCTCTCAGGTACATCTCAATAATTTTGGTCCTGAATTGTCAGTTTTAGTCTAATTCCCCTGATACCAGGTAACTTTCTGCACTCACAACTCTTGTGGGCTAAGTCTTACCACTTGCGCACTCTTCGTATTCAACTCTTTATTTTGCTCTCCACCACGACCGCGCTTCCCTCTCGCCGAATGAATCCCTTCACTTTAAATCAGCACACCTAAGTATGTTAAATATGGGTGCTTGCCAAAAATTCTCTACTTCGGAAGCTGGCATGTTAAACCATACTGTTGTATGTCATTTTTCTTTCACATCCATTGGAACCACAACACATTTTTTGTAAATACTGGACAATCACCCGCACTTCATTCACTTCCTTGAACCTTTTTCACTTGATCGTTCGAATCCGAATATTGTGTGCTTTTAGATCTCATTCCGCTGACGTACTCTATTTCTAAAATGCTTCTAGTGATTTTCATTTGTCACTCTCCTTTTTTGTTTCCCTTGTTTCCCCTGTTTTATTCCTCACAGGCGCTGATTATTTAAACCAGGCAAATATTATCCGTTAGTCCTGATGATGATCCCGTCTATTGTTGAGCTTGGGATCGAAACGTCGACTTTTCTAAATAGTGCCACAGATATCCATTGTGCCTAACTGTTGTGGTCACTATTTTTGGCTAAACTTGCTGCATTTTCTCACTGGTGGCAAGCTGCCACTGCTCTTAGTCTTTGCCTGTATTTGTTGTTTGTCCAAACTATGTGAATTGTCACTCCATTCCCTTGCACTTCCCCTCGCTACAAGGTACAGGATTGTGCCCCACTTTGTGTGTTGTTGTTTAATCTTAGCTTTATCTTTTGAAACAGTGAATTAATAAAATTCCTTGTCCGGCTGGCCATTGGATGTCAATAGCAACCTAACACGGTCTATATTCTATCCCTGTTTTAATTCTTACTACTTGCTTAGGACCATTGTTTTTTATAAATACAATGCTGCAATCCAGCATTGTGATTGGTCTGAGTGCTGTGGTTCGGCGCTCAGACAAAGAATGGGAGCCTGGGCATGTTCTGTACCCAGTCTGTAATGCAGCCTGGGTGGAGGTTATCAATCGGAAAGGAGGGGAATGAACCATATTAGTCTCAATACCAAAGTCTCAGAACTTTTTGCCTCGAAGACCCTCAATCACACAGACTGTGGTGTAGGTAATCCCTACTTAGTGTCATTCGGTGAATAGCGTTGTCATCCGGTCTTGTCACTTCACTGTACCATCTACAAGTGACATCAATACCTCCTCAAGGAAGGAGACTGTCTGGATGTTGACAGTGGTGAGTGTATTACAATTATCTCCTATCCTTTAGGTGAATCTTCATTCCGGCAAAAGAGTAGGATAGGGGTTAATCTAAAAACAAAAGCAGTGTTTAGTGGATGAGTCACTGGTCCACAACACCTAGTAGTCGGAGGCCTTATACTTCAGCGCTTCTCAGATAAAGCACTCACTCATCTTCGTCAGTGAGCACACTTTGCTCCAGACAGAACGTGGTTATAGGTATGGTCCGTAGAC
This sequence comes from Lissotriton helveticus, assembly GCF_964261635.1. Lineage (NCBI taxonomy): Eukaryota > Metazoa > Chordata > Amphibia > Caudata > Salamandridae > Lissotriton > Lissotriton helveticus. Next base: position 1,015,303,130 of record NC_136069.1, on the reverse strand, counting down.
CTACAAGTGTGAGGGAAACAAAGGAAAATTAAATGCATGATGAAACTAACTTTGCCAATTTCCGAATTCAACAAGTGTGAAACTGAAAAACCCATGGGCAGCGATGTCGCTGGTGACGACGTGGTTATGTTCCTATAGATTTGCATTTAGTGAAAAAGATAAAGCCAGGGGGAACAGGAACACTGCCTTGCTCTCACTCTTGGCAAATGTGTATAGAGAACTGTGAGGTAGAGCATAGTGCTCTTTATGTTAAATAATAATTATAGAGTATAGATAAATCATCCCTGTGTTAAATATTGGTAAACATGCTGGTACAACTAGGGGACAAAACATTCTCCTGGTAATTTAAACAAGTGAAATGATAATACTAGGCTGTTTGAAGAACCCAGAATGGGGGGGGGGGTATTTGTTTTTATAAAAAAAAAAAAATGTACTGTTACCTTAAAATGCATTTTATTTGTACCATGGTGTGGATAATTGTACGTCAGGGGTTTGAGCCTGAAGAGAAAATGAAATAAGTAAGCCATCACCTCTATCAGTACTTTTAAATTGAAAACTAAACCATAGGGGGGGTGAATTTTGTACTCTCCATCAATTGTATTTAACAGTCCTGCAGTGCTCTTGCATGTAATTCTCTACAAGGGAATGATGAAGGTGGTCTGGAGAGACACAGTTTTCATAGTTTGCTCAGTGACCTTAATTGAATAATTGAGAACAGGTGGTTGAGATTAGGTTGCTGCAGGTTTGTGTGGATGGAAAAAACAATATTTTGTGATGAACTACTGAAAAGGACAGTAAATCATTGTTTGAAGTGAAAGTTTCAAGTGAGGAATGTTTTTGTTTACAAAAATGAACAATCAGAGATGCTTTTGTGAAGAAGAAACTGTTGCTGAAGTTGCCTTAATGTGATTCATTAATTTTTGGGACTTTCAAAAAAAGGAAGTTTCAAAAAAGGAAAGAAAGACTTGTGTGGCCAGTGGGCTGTGTCAATTGCACAGTACACTGTCAGAGATGTTATTGTTAAGAATAAACTATCGCTGAAGTTGATTTTGTGTGTTTAATTAATTACTGGGACTTTAGAAAAAAGGAAGTTTCAAAAAAGGAAGGAAAGAAAGATACTTTCTACGAGTGAGCTGTATCAAAGGCACACATGCTTGTAGTGTCCTGGCAATTCTGTGCTGTGCTTATGGTGTAGGTATAATGAAAAGATAAATGCAGAATATTTACTTGCATGTTATGTTATGTTATGTTATCGGAGCTCATATAGCGCACAGCTGCCCCAGCCAAGTGGCGTCCCGGCGCTTTCAGCAACAGAAAACGGACCTGATCACTACAGAGGGAGAGCTCTAAGATAAAAAACAAAGACCAGAGAGCAATTTAATGGAAAGAGATAGGTTTTGATAGCTTTCCTAAAATCCGACAGACCCTCCAAACTACCTATATGAACCGGCAGGGAGTTCAATAGTTTGGCCGCCAAGCAATGTCCTCCCGCTTGACAGCGCTTTACACGGGGAACAGTGACCAAATGTTGCCCTAAGGAACGCAGCGCGCGAGGTGGAGTATACGGGGTCAGCAAGTTACAAAGCAGGCTAGGCTAGAGAGCTTCAGTATCTTAAAAGAAAGACATAAAGTCTTAAATTGGATCCGTTCCACCATAGGAAGCCAGTGGAGTTTCCGGATGGTGTCAGCAATAGGACAGAACCGAGGGAGTCCCAGCAAGGCTCTGGCCGGAGCGTTTTGGACACGCTGCATCCCGATAATCTCAGCCTGATTAGCCCCCAACAGCAAGGAACTAGCATAGTCCAGTCAGGATAGAATAGTCGACTGGACAATCAGCTGGCGTGTTGAGGGTTAAAAATAACTTCAAGAGGGGTTTAAGACCTCGCAAGCGGCCGAAACACGTACTAGCAACTTTGTTGGTGTGGATTTGTAAACTGAGGGCAGAATCCATCCACACCCCCAAGTTCTTAACCTCCTCCTTAGCTTCAGGAGTCTTGCCTAGAGCATTCGGCCACCAGTGCTCACCCCACAGGCTTGCATTCTTTCCGACTAGCAGAACCTCAGTTTTATTTGCATTTAACTGCAAATAGTTGGTTGTCATCCATTCAGCTTTGGCCGTCAGGCAATCTCTGAACCTGGAGGCGTTCAAGGTGGAACCTTCAGCCAAAGCAACCACTAGCTGCCTGTCGTCCACATATGAGACCATCGAGAGGTCCCACTGCCTGGCGACTGCTGCCAGTGGCTGGACATACAGGTTAATAATGTGGGACTCAGAGCAGAACCCTGGGGCACCCCCTGATCAATAGAATGGACCTGAGATAGAAATGGGAGAGCAGAGACTCGGAAAGATCTTCCGGTCTGAAAAGATCTGAACCATTCCAGAGCCAACCCCATTACACCTGCCTCCTCCAGACGTTGTAACAGAACAGCATGCAAGACTGTGTCAAAGGCAGCACTAAGATCTAACAGGATCAGTGCCACCGTCTGACCAGAGTCAAGGATGGTCCGCAGGTGTTCAGTCATGGCCAGGAGAGCAGTCTCTGTACTATGGCTGGAACGGAAGCCATTTTGCGACACATCCAGAATGTTATTCCATTACGCCACCTTCGCCAACCAGGGAAGAAGAGATATAGGCCTAAAGTTCTCAGGTTTAGCGGAGTCCAGCGCTGGTTTCTTAAGAATGGGGGAAACCCATGCCTGTTTCCATCCACCGGCACCATGGCTGAAGAGAAGAAACAATTGATTATCTGACAAAGAGGAGCCAGAAAGAGTGGAAAAGACTCCTTAAACTGAGCTGGCTTGAAAGGGTCAGCTGGGGAGCCAGATTTAATTTTCACACTCAGCCGAATAAGCTCATCTTGAAAAATCTCGGGGATGACCATAAGACTGGAGCTCGACCCAGGTCTTAAAGAGAGAAACCTAGGGGAAGAGGTCGTAGAAGGAAAGGACCTATAGATAGCGCGCACTTTCTCCACAAAGAAGGAGGCCAGTTCTTCACATTGGAGTTCAGATGAGATTACAGGCGCCGAGTTTTTCCTGGCTCTGAGATCTCTTAAAATCTTAAAAATGTATTTAGTAGGGTTGGAACTGAGCTTGATCTCATTGACATAATAGGCCGCCCGCACCTTACAAACAGCTCTATGATAAGATTTCAGCTTGGCCAGATAACGTGCTTTTTTCCCCAGAGTCATAGTCTTTTCTCCATTCGCGCTCTGTTCTTTTACAGGCCTTGTTCATTGTAATCAAAGTGTAGTTGTACCACGGACTGGAATTGTGGATGCGCCCCTTAAACCAGCCCGCCGGAATGAGGGAGTCCAAACCGTGTGTGATCCAGGCACATAACACATCATAACCTGACTCATCATTATTAAGAGGACCCAAAGGATCAGCACTAAGAAGTGCATGAAAGTCCTCCAATCTCAGTTTCTGCCAAGGACGTTTAAAAACAGGTTGCTGGATGGCCTTACCGAATGGCTCTGAGATAGGGAAGGACATTTCTACCAACAGATGGTCACACCAACCCATGGGAATAGACACCGTCACAGTTGCAGACTCAAATATTAGAAAAGATAGGGTCTAATAGATGGCCACCTACATGCGTGGGACTTGAAACCAATTGGTTTAGCTGAAATGCAGCAAAGTCTGCAAGCAAGCTACAGATGGTATTGTCTTGCGTAAGCTCAAAATGCAGATTCAAATTACCAAAAATACTAAAATCAGCAGTACCCACAGCAAGCGTGCCCACCACCTCCAAAAGTGCATTTTTAAAACTAGTGGCCAGCCCTGGTGGCCAGTACACCAGGATCCCCGAGAGAGTCAAATGGGTGTCCACGGTAATACTAAAACGTGCACACTCACACCCCTCTACTACTTCCTTAATAAAAAAGACAGGAATAGCAGGATTTAAAAATCACTGCAATACCACCCCCCTAGTCTCCCTGTTTATCATACAGATAGAGTAATCCGAGGACAGAGCTAGGTTTGGTTCAGCCATTGTGTCCCTATTAAGCCAAGTCTCCGTCAGAAAAAATATATCCGGGGTTTCCGCAGTAATAAGGTCATACATTTCTAAATGATGTTTGACTAATGACCTCACATTAAGCTGCATTAAGCCGTCGCTGGGGATGTATAGTGGAAGGGGCGAAAGAGATAGAGGAGTAGGAAGAACAAACGTACAGCATGAGCAGCTGGTTGGCCCACTCAAAGGATTTAGTGGAGGAGCTTTACAACGATTAGTTAAAGGATTCATCGCTAATAAATATTAAATAGGAGTGCGACATGTACAAGTGGACTTTCAAAACCATATCAGACGCCCAATGTCTCAAATCTCATGGGGCAAATCAGTTCAAATGTAGGGCTTTTTTGTACTCAAACAAAGAGATCCATGAGCACATTTAAAAAAAGTGTAATGCATGTGAGTATTTTCTTGTGCATGGACCCATGAGCGAAAGTCGCTGTTGTCAAGATATGGTCTTCCTTTACTGGCTGTACGCATGACTTTTCCAAACTCACAGGTTATTGTCACTAGTCTTGATGGCTCATACATCTATAAATATCATAATAATACATATTATTACTGACCAAATGCTAACCAAGAGACATTGTCTCTTAGTCCTATATCAAAAGTTCTAAGATGGTGCACCCATCATTGTTCTTTTTGGAAGAGAATGCGTTCGACATCTCCGTCTGTCTCATCCAATGTTTCCAAAATCACCAATTCAAGTTCGTTGACTGTATGTTGAGAAGTAAGAAAGTGGTTACTCATTCTTATGGTGGCTTTCTTCCATCTGATATTGTTACGGTGTTCTCCAATCCGTGTTTTTACTTTGTTGCAAGTCATGCCTATATATCTTTGTCTGCATGGGCATGTGACCATGTATATGGCATGTGTGATGTCCACTCAAAGTTTTTGCTCAATGTTAGGGTTTTTGTTACTTTGGTCAAATGACACACTGCACATGACCCACAGGGGTAATGTCCTGCTACAGGTGGTAGGCGCCAAGTTGTGAGCTTCAAATTTGTTTTCTCTTTCTTATCAGGGGTTTGTGTATGTACCAAGAGATCTCAGATGTTTCTACTGCTTTTGTGGGCCAATCAAGGCTTCGGACATTTTAAAGATGCAGACATTATGATGTGCCAATATTTGTTGATGGTTTTCTTACTGCTGCTGGACACTGTGCAGTAGGTGTTTACACGTGAGGATGTCATTATCCTTTGTGTTCTCTGTTTGTTCCAGGAGGTTATCCTAGTTCTGATTCCTGACTCTCTTTTTAGGCATTTGTTAATAATTTGGTTTGGGTAATCCTTCACCCTCAGTTTTTTCTGAAATACTGAGGCTTGCTTTTTCATACTCCTCTATATTGTTACAGCTGTGTTGTATTCGTAAGAACTGACTGTAGAGGAGGTTCTCCCTTAGTAAGGGTGGGTGAAATCTTTTGAAGGAGAGAAGGCGATTCTCAGCAGTTGGTTTATAAAAGGTCTTAGTTTTAAGCTCAGTGTTGTCAGTAAACATGGTAACGTCTAGAAAATCAAGCGTTTTTTTGTGCTTTGTGCACATGAATTTGAGAAATTCATCACAGGTGTGAAGCCATCCTAAAAAGTCCGGAATGGTGTTAGATAAGCCCTTCCAGACTATAAAACGTTTGTCAATGTATTGCTTTCAAAAATGGATCCTGGTTTTGTGAGGATTCGAATCATTGAGGATGTGCTTGTCTTAAAAGGTACTTACATAGAGTCCTGCCAAGCTTGGGGCAATGTGCTCCCCATAAATGTTTAGTGGGTCTGCAGTTATAGTGTCCTGTCACACTCAAAAAAGGTTCTCTGTCAGAGCTAGGCAGCAATATTGTAAGACAAAATATAGTGATGTATTGAAGTGCTATTAATTATTTAAGAGAATATCTTCAATTGTCTGCAGCATGGTATCTTGCAGAAGGCTTGTGTATATGCTCTCTATGTCTAAACCTACGAGTAGGTGTGTTTTGATCATATGTGATATCTTTCAGTTGATTAAGGAGATCCCTGATGTCTTTTAGATACCTGTTGGTTTTTCTTACCAATGGGTCTCAGGAAACCGTCCATAAACTGCAACAGAGGTTCCAGAATGGAATTTATGCCTGACACAATTGGACGACCTGGTGGTGGTAATTTGTTTTTATGCATCTTTGGCAAGGAGTAAAAGTATGGTATTTTGGGTGTCTATATCAAGAGATAGTCTGCTTCATTCTTAGGGATCGAATAGTTAACCTCTGCCTCTTCTAGCACGATGGCGATGATCCTTCGCAGTCATTGCATAAGATCTTCAGTCAGTGCTCTGTAGTATCTATGGTCTGAAAGTAAAGTGGTACATTGTGTTTGGTAGTCAGATAGTTTCAACAGGACAATTCCTCCACCCTTATCAGCTGGTTTAATAACTAGAATGTTGTTGTTTTCAGTTATGCAAGTGCAGTTTGATCCTTTTTGGTAATGTTATAGAATAGTTTCATCTGTGTCTTGTTGATAAACTCTACTTCTTTAATAATAGCCTGTTCAAAGGCAAGGATCTTGACTGGTACGGAGGAGGCGGGTGGACAAAAGGTAGACTTCCTTTTAAGGTTTGTATCGCCCTCTGATGGTAGGGTCTACTTGACTTTAAAAAAAGCTTTCAATTTGATCTTGCAGCAGAATTCACAATGACCATACAAAGTGCGCACGACTATTTGGCCAGCCCAAAACGGCCAGCCAGACAGTCATGAGCATTTAGAGAGTGCCACCAATCCTCTCCCCTGCACTGCTAAGCCCCACCTTGCAAAATTGCCTCAGCACGGAAAAATAAATTGATAATAAGTTTGGATTATTATCATTCTGTTCCCTTTTTTACAGTGCTGAACGGGCAGAGGGGCGACGCTCCTTTACCTTGACAGAGGAACCACCCCTGGTAGAGATCCTATCAAGTGTGATAGATGCCACAATTAAAATTCTTTGAGAACAGCTTTTAGTGCACCCTTGATAATGCTAATGGTTACAATATACATGCAATTTTCAAGCAGGCAGTTTTATTTGGTTCCTTTGATTTCCTCTCTTATGGATCACTGAGTAAGCCAACATTTAACATCCATTGTCTATTGGTTGGATTGTCAACAGGTGCAGAAATGCTCAGAAATATGGGAACATGGACACAGTGTTGTATTGTCAATAGCTGGATGGTTTATTTTGAGAGCATTGAAGAATTATCTAAAAGACGAGCAAGCCCGGCAAATGTTTTATGAGCAGCTGAGAAAAATAGCAATCTGTAGAATCAAAGTGTTGGACACCCCAGAAATCCACCAACACCATGCAATGAAGCCATTCCCATCCCACCTCAATTATCAAGCCTGCCTGAGCTGACTGTAGGGTGGATACATCCTTTAGAACTTTGATGACCAAGTTAAAGTCTCCCCAATCAATTTTTCCCTCAGCCCTACACAGTACGGCAGCAACAGAAGCTCGAGGGAAACTTTATTGATTAGTAATGGGAGCATGCATATTGGACACTGTATAAACGGGGATGGAGCCTCATTATTGGGAGAATCTGGGTGCCATCAGTAATAGAGTAAACCCAGATTCTAAATGAGTAAATGAGGGTAGCAAAGGGTATTCCTAAGCTTGAGCATGATTGCCAACCATCAGAGTTCCTACTCGAGAGGTCTATAAAAAAAGAAGATGTCAAAGAGAACATCTAGACGCAGTCTGGCAAACAAGACAGACAATAGGCTAGTCTTGGCACTCATCTCAAACACAGTGCCTGCAATCAGAAAAGTAATATTGATGTTGTTGGATTGTTCATAATAGACCAAAGGAATGAGAATAAGTGCAGCACTAAGTCTGTGATTATGCAGAGGTAATCTAAGTCAGACACTAGAACCTATTCTTTTTTCGTCAAATTGAGACCTGGAATTTGCATGATATGCCAACAGTTGACCAGGTTATTTTAATTGTTGGTATATTACTCAGAAATTAGGACCACACATTTGAAACGTCTGGATTTCTGGTGAAACCTGCATTGTCAGACTTTGCTAATTTGTAGTGATAGCTGGCAACCTTATTAGAGTAATTAGTCCTTATAGCTATTATAGCTCAAATCTGTTATGCACAGCAAGTTTTTCAAACATGTATCACCATCTGGAGACAACCTCCAGGCCATGTGTTCTCAACTGAATTCTTCCAGTAGTAGGATGTCAAAGCAAGCAACACAAGAGCGGAGTAGCCAGCCCTCCCTTGTGCAAATATTCTCCTGGTCCCCAACCAAATGGGTGATAGGTTAACATTTGAGAAAGTGGTCATTGCACAGCCTATTTCTTGGAGTGCTATCAAATCAACTTGTAGTCTTTTCAAAAGAGTACAAATTAAATATGTTTAACACCTGTGCAGATCCTTAGCAATGGCATATTGGAGTGTTGCCAGGGTCATGGACCCTTTACTGATGGCCACATGTTACTGCTGATTAGGATGTACTTTAGGAAATGTCTTAGATATTTAGCTTGAGAAAAGTATACACATGTATTCCTACTTACAATTCAGGCATGCACTGGGTATTGATAATTGAACCATTGGTCCTGATCCTAGGCCTTGCATGAGGTATGACAGGAAGCCTCTGCTTGTCATTCAGGATTCTTCTTCTGGTCTTGTATTCACTGATTGCTATTTAGGTTTCAACTTCTCATCTTTTGTCATGGCCATTGCATCTTGTTAAATGTACACTTGTTTCTTTGTGAATTTCCTTTTCTGTTTATTCTAACACAATAAGGCTATAATCAATAACAACAAATTCACACACTCTATTCGCTATGCATTTGGGACCTACTTTTAGAAGACATTTAAGCTTTTTATAGCTAATAGGCAAAGCTCGCTTAGATATTCCTAATGCCTTTTACTGCCTGTTTGACTTGCTGATAACACTTGTCGAGGTATGGCATTTGCAATGAAAGCACGTGGTGATTCTACAGCTCTTACAACAACTCTTAGTCTGAAAGCTGATATCCTTGCTACCAAATATAGAACCACAAATGAATTCTCTATCTTTAGTAAGTTATTGTACTATTTGAATTTGTCTGTTCCTATTTCATTCTTAAGTTTGTCTTTTAGTTAAGTCGTTTTACTTAGTGATTTTAACTGATGGCAGATCTTTCATCTTGGTTTACACTATCCATAAGTTTGACTGGCAATTGGCAGAGTTGATCAAGAAGATTGTCGACCTTTCACAGAGCCGCTATACACTTGATCTTGTTTTTGATGCCCATGAAGTGGCACTGAGGTAGACACACACAATACTCTGGAATTGAATCTGATCATTCATTTTGAAATTCCCTCCTCCATTTCTTGTTAGAGAACTGATAATATTATCACCTCAGAGTCCAGTGAAAGTACCTACTCTATTCTAGACAGAATTTAAACACTGGTTGTGCTTTCTGTGCTTTCTCTTGGGTTCATCCCAATTTCTGTCCTCTGAAACCTGTAATGCCCTATAAATCGTATATTTCATCAGCAAGAACTGCATTAAGCCCCAGCAAAGATGTGAACACTAAAATGTATTTACTTGTCTCAAACCAGACTAAGCTGTGAAGACATCTGCTGGTAAGACTGTAGAGCAAAAGTGCCACATGAACTACTCTTCCGATAGGGAAACATTTTTTTATGACATTCGGAGCCCCACCTTTTGTCAATGCCACATACATATTACTATTCCAAGAGAATCCTACTAGCCATCCTGAGCATTGTGTAGCCAGTCAGTGGAAGATTGAGAGAAAGGTTATTAAAAGTGTAAATTGAGTACAATTTGAGGCAGCAATGTGTCTTCCATTGGCAGCAACAGTACAAAAGTAGTCGCCTAATTCCTGAGCTCCATACCCTGGGCTCCTTCATCTGTCATCATCCATGGTGCTGGGTGTGTAATTAATCCCCCAATGGTCCTCTTGTCACGGGGACACTCAGAGGAACAAGCAACACCGGCACTCCCTGCTGCAGTTGCCAAAAACCTTCCGCAGGATGTGTTATGCCGCTGACATGACTGGTGACCGCTCAGCACCGCAGAGGCCCTTGAATGGCCCAGTTGGCAGCGGGGCATTGAACCTCATGATAAGGAGAACAGGGGGAGGTATAGGGCCACTTTGCTCCCCCTACCATGGCCACTGCCACAGCCAATGAGGACTTGGCCCGACACGAGGACCAGATGCTAGTGGGTCCCAAGGTCGCAATGTGCGGCGTGTACTCTTGAGTGGCCTGCCCAGACATCTTTAGTGGGACTCTGTGGGAAGTCGTGCAGTGCTCTGCCGCCTCCGGGTTGCCCTTCCTCCTGCCATGCACTGCTGGCCTGCTATGGACTACCTGGCACCCCCCTGAGATGGTGGTGCCATGGGTCTTGGGCCGTGGAGGCGGCAGCCATCACGGGCAACAGAGGTTTCCCACTACAGGAGAAAGCAAGCGCTCAGAGGAGTCGAGGCCTCAGTGCAGGCCCCTGTCACTGAATGCCCCCTTCTTGATGGAATGAAAAGACTGGATGGTACTTTTGGGCTTGCAGCTGGCCCAGTCCTCTTGTTGAGCCAGCTTTGGTTGGTGCCCGGGGTAAGGGGCCCAAAACTCTGGCAACCATGCAGCCTAAACGATGGGGCCTGCCCTTGTGGCGCACACTGCAACTTCTAGCTGTTTAAGAGATGGGACGGAAGGTGAGAACACACAGCCCCCTTTTCCCCCAGAGATATATATGGCAACCAAAGGTCAGAGGGGGGACCGCTCAAGGTCCTTGGATGAGGAGTGATGTGTGGGGCCTCAAAACAACCTTGCTATGTACAGTCCTTGCTGCCCTGATCGCCCTCCAGATGGCAGAGGACAGATTTTCATTATTTGCCTTTGGATACTTACTGTCCCTACCATCCTCATGCCAGGTGGCGCTAAGAGTTCTCGCACTTCTTGTTACCACTACTGTATAAATGCCTGAGACCACCTTGCATCTACAAATGCCATCCACTATACACCTTAACTTACCAGAGGAGGCGAGCCTCCTTCTTGGGGACTTAGCGTTGAATCCATGACCTGGATCTGACTTATGCCCTGCTGGTTTTTTCAGCAGAGCTTAAAATTATAGCAGACAAAAAAATCTAACATTTTCATGGATCCAGAGGACACCTTGAGGTGGGTGGAGGTTCATGGTACCCCCTCAGGGACTACGGGGTGCCAGGGCCTTCCCCCTCAGTTTTCCTGACCGCGGCGTCACAGGCCCCACCGGGTTTCTGGGTGGAGACCACGATCATAGTCCACACCATCCCCAACCCAGTTTCAAGACAGTCAACTCTCAGCTCTGGACATTGCCGCTTTATTTTAACGCTCTTGCCAGGTGTTGTCTGTCCTTTCTGATGAGGAGTCTGGAGATGACACTTCCCCCTTTTAACCTGCGAAGTCAGAGTCTCTTGTCTTGGGTGACCCCACAGACTTGTGATGGTATTATCTGACCACCCGCAGGCATGGCCCTCCCCCTCTCCTGATGCCTCAATGGCTGACGGCCCCCAGCCCTTGACCACCCTGGTTGTCCGAGGGTCTGTTCCTTTTCTCTTTCCCTGCTGTGCCTGGTGGCAGACCTCACAGGAACCCCCTGCATTAGGACACACCCCACACCAACCACCCTCTCCCACGGTGTCTCCTTGCCCAGCTCTCACCATATCCTACTGTCCACAAGCCCATTCTGGCTATAACTTACACTGCTGCCTAGCGCGTCCACATGTTGGGGTTGTTCACATATGGTTTGGACAATGGCCGCAGGGCCAGTTGCCTGTTGTATTCTTGGTTGCCAATACCCGGTTGGTATCTTGTTTACTAGTTCATTCTATTGTTGCAGCACTCACCCCTGAACGTTCCCTTTCAGTCTCCCTTCCCTGTTGAGCCCTCAGTCCAGACACACACATTGTTCTCTCACCCCCATGGGAATTTGCGATGGGCACTCTACTATTATGCTCCAACTCAGGACATTCCACATTATTTTGTGGAGCATCCGAGCAATGCACATACCCAAACGCTGCTATAATATTCGCTCTCTTCTCAGACGCAGATCGGTCGATCTATCGCTTTTGCTGCAATCAGCGATGGTGGAGGGGGCAAGTCTACTCCACTAGCTACTCGCCCTCTGCCAGAGGTTCCCTTATCTAGGTAAAGGCAGGTATTTCTCCCAGGTTTTAGCCCAGGAATTCGACCCAAAAGGCTGCTTTGTCCCTGCATTTAGGTAGTATTTATGCTCCTAATGTTGATCAGCCAACTTTTCTACACCGCCTGTCAACCCACAAAGCATGATGGGGCCATTTACCATGGGCCATAGGAGGGGATTTTAATTGCATCCTTGACCACTCACCTAGACCGTTCTCACTCCCCACTACCAGCGGCTTCAACGACGGCCTTTTGCTCATAGTTTGACTTAATGGCTCCATCTGTGATCACTGTGTGATGCATGGCATCATCTTAACCCACACTCTAGATTGTACTTGTATTATTCACCCATCCATGACCTTTCTGTTCCCCTCGTGTGCTTATCCTTCATTTGTCCTTTGGTTTCCTCCCCCAACTATCTGTGTAGTGAAAGTTCAGACTATAATCCCTTCTGATGTGCCTGTAGTGGGGACCAACCCCATCCCCGATCCCCATATGGGAACTTCAACCCACTGCTTTAGATGACCCAGTCTTAGGCCATGGCTTTGGACCAAATCGGGGAATACTTGAGTTTAATAACAGGTCCACTTCTTCCCCGGCTACCGAGTTGGAGGCTTTCAATGTAGTCTTCAGAGGCTTTTGTATCTGTCTATGGTGAACACCAATGTCTCTTTGACACCCTGCATCAGGCAGAGTGGGCAGATAGTGAATGATCCCGGGATACAAAACTTCCTGTCTCCGTTACAGAAATGTCAGGCACAGCTACTTCAGTGTCTACAATGCCTGGACTACTAGGCATATGTCAGGATGACTATAGGCCTGGTTGATTAAAAATTAATCACATCATTCCTTAAAACCACAACTTTGATTGGTGGACGGCTTAGATCTATATTCCAAGGGGAACATTCATGACATTCATGAGGCCTTTGTTTCCTTTTACACCTCACTTTACTCCCCACTTCCAAGCCATCCCGAGGTGCACATACAGAGATTTTTGGCTTTAACCCCCCTCCCAGTACTATCGTTAATTGAGAAGCTTGAAATCGAAGCGCAGATCATGGCACATGATGTCAGAGAGGTGATAAAATAGAGGGTGACCAGTAAAGCGCCAGTGACCGATGGGCTCCAGCGGATTATTACAAAAAAGATGCGGCCACTTTGACCTCCACCTGGTGAAAATTGATGAATCTGCACTGTAGTTGGGTTGCCTCCTGGAGACCTTATATGAGGCAATTCTGGTTTGCCTATTGAAGCTGGGTACAGACCCCCTGAGCCGTTTCTCTTATCAACCCATCACTATTTTAAACACAGGTTATAAGATCCTTGCTTAGATCTATGCCTCCCGAACATAGCAAATTCTTCTCCGGCTGGACCCTGCTGAAAAGTGTGGCTTTGTCCCGGGCCAGAACACTGCACTTAATATGAGGCGATTCTTCCATGTCCTGGAAGGGCAGAGAATTTTTGGTCCTGGCTTGCTGCTCCGGTCTTGGACCTGTAAAAAGGCCTTTGTTTCACTCGATGGGACTACATGTTTACAGTTCTTCCTTTGTTTGGGTTTTGGGACTTGACCAATACATTTATATTGCTACTCTTTGATGGTGCCTTCAGTACGGGTCTGGATGGAAGGCCATATTCTCAGCACCATAACGGTGGTTGGGGCATCGAACACGGTTGTCCGCTGTCCCTCCTGCTATTTTTCTCTTGAGGTGGAGCCGCTAGCAGCTCTTGCTCGACTCATCGGGAACCAGGAGGGATGGCCTTTTTAATGTCAAGGACCTCACTATAGACCTTTCTGGCCTCACCGACTTTTTGTTGACCTTCGGAGAGCTCGCAGGACTGTGAGTGAGCTGGACAAAGTTAAGATGTTTACCTTTTAGCACCCTTGATGCCCTGCACCCCTGTGGTTATGGACGAAATGCTTCTGCGATGGGAGGGCCAATTGTCCCAGTACCTTGGAATCTACGTTTTCTATACTGAGCCAGACGTAATGGAAGGCAATTTACCTAGTATGGTGTCCCCCATCAGGGCAGGACATTGGACGGGCACTGGCATCCCCACCCAAGGTCTCCAACAACACCAGACTACAATTGATTCAGTTTTATAGCCTACACAGGGCGTACCTCTCACCATAATGGCTCCATCTAATTTTTCCAACAGCCCAGACAAGTGTGCCCAGTGTCTGCCTCTAGTGGCAGATCTCAGGCATGTTCTATGGGACTCTTGGAGCCTCACTCCATATTGGCAGGATGTCTTCTCGACTGTCTCCTTCACTGCAGGCTGCCCACTCCTGGACGCCTGGGAGGCAGGTGCCCTTGGTATACACAAGCACCAGAAGAAGCCAAAAACAGTGGCCCACTTCACTGATTTGGTCATGGCCTTGATAAAGCGAGCCGTGACGATGTGCTGGAAAAGTATGCCCCACCTAGCAGCACTGCCTGCAGAGCCGCAGTGGGCCATAGGCTGAGACAACAGCGCTTCATAGGTAGGAAGCCAAGGGTCTTTGCCGACGTCCTATAGCCCCACTTTGGGATCAGCTACTCTCATGTTTCCTGATAATTAACCATGAAGCCCCCCTCCTCTCTCTTCCTCTGATGCTCTCCCATGCACTTGCTTCTGAGGGCTCCAATTTTAATAGAGATCAACCGGGTTTCACTCCAATACCCTACTAAGCGAGGCCCTGCACCACTATCATTATCGACCCTTCAACACAATATGTGCTGGAGTTACCCCTCTGTCCGTCCCCTTCCCTTGTCCATTTTCCCCTTCTTTTCAACCCCAGTGTTGTCCTAGTTACTCCCTCTGCCAACTGATTGTTAGAGTTATGCAATGCTCCAGAAGTTGTAGTACGAACCCAGTTCTTTGTGCATACCATTATTGTGCTAAAATTGACTCCTCTGATAAGTAATTGAATTCGATGGTGCAATGTAACCTTGCATATCTTAAATCTGAAATCTATGTTTGTTGCCTGCCTGAGAAAATCAATAAAAATACTTTCAAGAAAATAATGGTACAAAAGCTAAACCTCCCATCACTGATTGGTGTGCATTATCATCCTAATCTCACAAGATTGTGTTTTGCCATGTTAGGTGTGAATGTAACTCTAGAACTCTACAAGGAAAATATTCTTTATTTACCATTTTCAATATTACACCTAGTTTTTTCAGATTTATGTTTGTTTCCTAGATTTACTTTTTTCTTTATTAAATATTTTCTCCTCCTTTCTGTTAACAGAGACTTTGCACATTTGTGCTCCCCTCAGATTAAAGCTCTCTCAGTCCTATTTTATATGACCTAATATTTACAAAAACTAAAAGATGGTTTTTTTCGTGGACACTGTTGCTGTGGGTCAAAGTTTGATTAGGAAAAATAAGTGCAGTTCCCCAAAATTGAGTGTCACTGGTTTCCATCTACAACCACTTGATGTAACACCTTTTTAGATTTTGAATGATCAAGTACAAAAATATCAATGTTATCTATAGCTTTTCATGCGCTCTTTATTGGGCCTACCACAGTCTACACCCATTTTTTCCGTTTTGTCGGAAATAGGGCAAGGATACATCGAGGACACTCTTAATCTGGCGCCATTACTTCTTTGGGTGAAACTATGGCTGAACCCCAGCTTGACTCTAAACCGCCAAATCATAAGGGACTGCATGGGGAGGGACAGAGTTAAAGATATAAAATGGCTGAACTATATTAAATCTGTTGCTACTCAATTGGGCCGTACTGAACTGTATAGTAATCCGGAAAAGTTATGTAAAGATGATGTTAGATGGATTAAAGCTCACTTTCCAAAATATAGAAATATGCAACGTGAAGCCCAGGAAATTGAGAAAAACACTGTAAGGGCTCACTACATTTTACTTTCAACTATGTCCATTCAGCCTTACTTGATGGTAGTAAACAGGCCATATCACCGGTGGCTTCTCACGAAATTCCGTTTTAACCAGATGCATCTCCTTCTGGGTGAATACCAGAAATGGAATAAGCCAAGGGATCACGCCCCATGCAAATGTGATGCTTTTACAGACCAAGACCTGATTCATTTTGTATTTTTCTGTCCTTTTTTTGCGGAGGGGAGGGAAAAACACATTCTACCACTTTTGAGGAACAGGGGATTCATGCAAGTGAAACCCGCCCTGTTGTTTTTACAACTTATGGAGACCCGTATTGTAATGTTTGGGGTAGCCAACTTCCTGGTAGCAGCAATGAGAGCCAAACGGCTTAGATTAATGAATATTTCAATTACTGAATGTACTCTGTAAATAGCATAGTTTATATCAACCAATTTCCCTTATGTGTTGTACATTTTTTCCCTGAAAAAATTAAAATAACAGGTGAATGACAATGAAATTATCTATAGCACCCAAAAGTGACGGATTAATTAAGGTACATGATCTATTGTTCATAAAAACAAAAAACAAAAACCAAAAAAAAAAAATAAAAAAAAAAATATATAAAGTAATAATCGAACCTGATTTTTCCTTGCATACATGTTTTTTAACTGGTTTTTTAACGTTTAAAAAAAAAAAAAAATAGCTTGTTTTTTACTGAAAATTATTGTTGTATAATTGTATGTTTATCTTTATTTTTATTCTTTGTGTCTGTAGTATACTTTTATGATTTTAATTAATCGAATAAAGTACTTTTGACTCTCTCTCTGAATATAGCTTTTCAGAGCACACATTTTGAATACATTAGTTAAAAACATGAGATTCTAAAGGGGCACTAATTAAATATTCCAATACTCCATGTACTGTACTGGTGTCCTGGGAATGTTGGGACTACAATCCCCCCAAAAACCACCTGTGGCAAAACAATCTTGACAAATAGAGAAATTTTCAACAAAATGTCTCCTCAAAGTAGGCTCTAGGACTATAGCAGGCAATTCAGAAATCTGGTTATGTAAGTTCACCTGGCTTCTCAGTTTTTCAAATGTATATAGCACTAGCGGCCCGTCCCGAAGTTGTCCGGGTATAAAATAGAATGTGTGCAATGGTTTGAATAGGTAAGGATAGTTTATTTCACAACCTGCGTGTCCCGAATTCAAAAGCGGCACTGCAATGCTATGCGTGACCCAAATTTTTACCTCTGCATCTTTCAAAACCTGCGTATCCCGTATTCAAAAGCGGCACCACAATGCTGTGCGTGCCCCACATTTCTGCCTCTGCATCCGATGATGAAGGTCGCCAACGTTCAGCGTGTGTGGCTGCTGTCAAGTCCCTTGGATGACGGCGCCAACCCCGCGTGAACGTCATACGTGATAGGACGCTATTCTCACGCCATAAACGCACACGCCCACCACAATGCTGAACGCACACGCTGCAGGCGGCGTACTCTAGAACACTATTCTCGCACACGCCCACCTCAGAGCTGGTGCTACTTCCAACGCACTACTTTGCCCCACAATGTGCTTTGTCCCTTCCAAACTACATTTTGCGCTGGAGTATAGCCTATGTCCATCTGCTTTGCCTCCCCATACCAATGCTGTATGCAGTGTTCAGGTTGGCGCAGTGGTTCTGGAGCTTACCCGCCTCAAAGGTTTGGTCTCTCTCTTTATTATATTAGTATGGATTGGCGTAGCACATCTTGTATCTGAAAGTTCTAGTGTATTCGCTATAAAGATGTCTTCACTGGTGGTGTAGACCTTTGGGTCTTGACTGAGAGTGCTAGAATTAGCAACACATTTTATTGACAGTGAAGCCAATTCTGCTCCATGATAACGAAACAGAGGATGATATCAAAGCCATGAAGGTTTTATAAACAAATTTAGTAAAGTTTCAAATCAATTAATTATTAAATCTTCAAAAACATGAATATCTATATTATTGTGCTACAATTACTATAGAGAGAGCACAGAATATAATGTGAATTGTTTTCATAAAATAATTTCCCTATTCTAGACAAAGCATCAAAAGTGGAAAGTAAAAGTACAATGAGGAAGAAGTCGGCATCAGAAGAACCAAATTAAGGTTCGGGGGGAAAGAAACTGGGATTCAAGCATGAATCTCAACACCCTAGCAGGGAAAATCAACAGAGTTTGAGTAAGTTGTTCTCTCAGTGAAGTCAGGACATTATCTGCTAAACTATTTTAGGAAACACACAATTAATAAGCAATGGAAAGTTCAAGAAGCTTCTTCCCATCAACTTCCTCTGGATGGCCCAATCAGGAGACGATATTATCTGGGCGCAAGTAGACATTCAAGATTTTCAGGGTTGGACAAAGAGGGACACAGCTGCACAGCCTTGAAGTTAGCAACAGTTCAACCGCCCTCAGAGAAGAGGCTCTTTCCCATCCCCATGAACCGTATATCCACTGTCAAAATTCAATCAGGCTAGGTAATGTAACAGTACCCAACTTTAAACAAAGCCCAATTATAACGAATACGCTATTCTTGAGTCAGCACCTGCAGTGAAGAGAAGAACATGAAACACGCAATGCGTTTATTAAAGAGATAATTCAAAAGGCGAAGTCCTAAGCACAAATTGTGTCTGGTTTTAGGGGAAAAGATGGCTACTGAACAAGTGTAGTTAACATGAGAAAATACAATGTTATAATATGGCTATACATGTGGCCCTCACTACAGGTAAATACTGTCACCTACTGTTATTTGATTAATATGGTGCACATAGATTAACATTGTTTCCGTATAATAAGTATACATGAGGCATAAGTGCATGAAGTGCAAAACTGTGGTGCACCAGCATTTAATAGCTATGGGGCTATCCCAAAGTCTGCTCTCTGCGTATTGTTCACAAAATGTTTGTACGTGCCACAACTAGAAAAAAGGAGCTGAGAACAGGAGAGGAAGAATATGTATTTCAATTTTATGGTATGACAATAGGCCATTGTAAGATAGAGTGTGGGGTGTCATACACAGACTCCACAATTGTCCCCACTCGTAAATTCCCCAGATCGAATCTCTTATGTGACATTAGGGTACATTTTGTTCTCTGCTTGCAAAATTATTTCACTTAAAAAAAAATTGCCTTTTTCAACAATCTTCACCACAAATCTACAGCACGGGACTGTCAGGTGTATGTTGGAGGAATTGTATTGAAACATTTTGTGTTACTCCTGAAGTTATAAAAGGGAGCGTATGCACAGCCCATAAACATACTTGTGATAGTAGTGTGTTCCCAAAACTTACTGTTGGTAGTCAAAACAGATTAAGAATACAGTGCCATTTTAATCACTTTTAGTAATATTAGAACACACAATTTACTGTAGTTTTCAGAAAACATAATTTACAGACATTTTCAGAACCTGACAGCAAGGCGATTTGGTTTTGATACAGGGCTCTCTAGGCAATTTGAAATGTTGCCTGGGTTAATAAATAACATGCTATTATTCAAGATTTTTCCATCATAAAGATTTATTGTCAAACTCCTGGTGTAGTGGGCAGAGCATATTTGATGTGGTGTCATTAGTTTCAGTCATTAAGCACTGTAATGAGCTGAAGAAAATATTTTGCAATTCAGTTACAAGCAGCAGCCAGATCTTAATTCTGAACTAGGCTGGCGGCCATTTTGGTTGCTCTTGTAACATATTTGCTGTTCTTTTTCTGATTTCAAAGTATTTTATTTTATAAAGAAGTGACAAAGTAAAGGTAGTACATATTATAATAAAAGTGATACAATTGGCCTAAGGAGAACAAAACAATCAGAGGCTAAGTGAAAAGCGTAAGTTAAGAGAATGCATTCGAAGAGAACAGTAACCTGGTATATGAACTGAGAAAGTAAAGGCCAATCTTCGAACGATAAACAATTGTATCACTATCAATTATTAGAATCGGGGGCAGGGAGGGATATCAGGTTATAGAAAGAAGAAAGAAAGAGAGAACAAGAGAAGAACTGAAAGGGGAGAGAGGACAGAAAAGAGAAAAAGAGAGAAGAAAAAGAGAAAGAAGGATTCCCAATGGACTAACCAAACATGCATAGCTCCATACGTCACTCAAACAGGTACATTAAAAGGAAACTGGGCAATCAACCCCTTTGATGACAAATCCATATAAACATCCAAAGCTTCCCAGACCCTACTAGAAATAGAAGGAGAACAGTGAGATTGATCAACCGAGGTGTGAGCACTACGCAAAAAGGATACCCAAGCCCACCATGTATGATAGGAAACAGAGGAAAAGGATTTCCATTCCATAAGTATAACTTTCACCGCAACCGTCAAAAGGAGATCCATCAACTGTAACTCCAATGGAGCCAAGGGGAGAGGAACAGGGGCAGCCAGTGGACCCAGTAAGATTAAAGGAAATGAAAGTTGGAACTCAATACCAAAGATGAGAGATAGATGTTTATGAATGAGGTGCCAAAAAGGTTGAAGAAGAGCGCATTCAAAAAACATATGCGGAAAATTGCCTTTCAGCAATCCACAGCTCCAGCATAAATTGTCATCCTTGAGATTGAGCGAGTGTAGACGAACCGGCGTCCAATGAAGGAGGTTGATAGAGAAAAATTTAGATTGTATTAATGATGGGGCAATTTTATTCCGAAGGGAGAATTTACCAATCAATTGCCAGGTGTCTGAAGAAATATGCTCCGTAACTTCATGATCAAAATGGTGTAACCATTTTTGTTGAGTCACCGTATGTGTGGGCAGACTAGCAGATGATAAAAACTTATATATTTTGGAGGCCACGTGACCAGATTTAGTCCATATATGAAAAAGAGAAATGGTAGAAGAGGAAGGATGCAGATGAACCTTAGCGATTGCGACTTTTATTTTAAGAAAAGTATAAAAATCTAGGTTAGTCAAAGAATGTTTTTGAGCCAGGGTGGAAAAGGGTAATGGCTCATTGTTAGCACCATAAAGATGGTAAACAAGAGAAATCCCTTTAGCCGCCCAATAATCCATAAGAGTAGGAGTAATGTTAAGTTTAATTTTAGAATTTCGCCAAATAGACGACCACCTAGTTTTATGTAAGGGGATTGCCACTTTTTTATCTACACTCCGAACCGCAGCAATTGTATCAAGAATGATAGAACGAGAAAACCGGATATGTAACGTAGAAGTAGAGCAAAAAGAGGCAGTCGGCAAAGGAGAAGCTAATTCTTGTTCTATTAAAAGCCAAGAGGGGACAGGAAGATGAGAAGGAGAAAACCAAAGAGCACCTTGAGAGGCCAAAAAGGCAGTCTGGTACTTTCCCCAATCAGGAAAATTGCACCCTCCCATATCATAAGGACGTCTCAAGAATTTGTAAGCAATTCTAGCACGTTTGTCATTCCACAAAAATTTGGAGGTCATAACATCCAGCTCACGAAAAAAGGAATCTGATAACTTAACCGGAAGCATGGACGATACGAAATTAACAATGGGTGTGATCATCATTTTAAGAGTCTGGAGGCGACCCCACCAAGAAATGTGTTTCGGAGACCATGTATCCAAAAGACGACGCACTTTAAGAAGAGTCTGAGACTCATTATATGCAGACGTAGCGTATAAAGTAGAACAAAAATAAATACCTAAGTATTTTAAGTGTGTAGGCTGCCATTTAAACCCCGCAGAGCCCATATGTGACGGAAAACAATAAGCATTCAAAGGGAACATTACCGTTTTATCTTTGTTTAAGGTATACCCTGAAACCTTTGAGAAGAGGGAGATGGTATCGGAAATAGCAGGAATTGCCAAGGCAATATCGTCTGAGAAAATAAGAACGTCATCCGCATATGCAGCTGTTTTTATACAGTGAGATCCAAAAGAAAAACCTTTAATATCTGGGTGTAACTCAAACAATCTGAGAAGAGGGTCAATAGATAGTAAAAACAAAAGCGGAGATAAAGGACAACCTTGTCTCGTGCCCTGACGAAGATTAAAAAAGGACGAAGTAGCACCATTAACTCTGATATTGGCTCTAGGTTGAGAATATAAGGACATTACCATGTTAATAAAGGCGTCACCAAGATTATGAGCACACAAGACAGCACGAAGGAACGGCCAAGAAACCTTGTCAAAGGCCTTTTCAGCGTCAAGGGCCAAGGCCGCGGCAGGGAGTTGAGATCGTTTAGCTGCTCCAAGAATATGACAAAAAGTGCGTATATTATCGCGCGCAAGACGACCCTTTACAAACCCGGTTTGAGAGGGATGGACAAGATGGGGAACATAGGATTCCAAACGTTTGGCTAAGATTTTGGCAAAAATCTTAGCTTCCATGTTGAGAAGAGAAATAGGACGAAAATTTTTGGGATCTGAATGATCTTTCCCCTCTTTCGGAAGCACTACAATAGTGGCTTCAGCTGCAGTACCAGAGACAGACCCATCTTTAACAAAAGAATCAAAGACAGATTGCAATTTGGGAAGAAGCACAGGGAGGAAAGTTTTATAAAACAAAATAGGATAACCATCAGGGCCCGGGGCTTTGCCAGAACCACTCGCTTTAATTGCGGAAACAAATTTCCTCGGGGGAAATCGGGGCATTTAAAAAAGTGCGAGCTTCATCTGAAACCATCTTAACCGGAATAGATTTTAAAAAATCTTGACAGTGCTCAAAAGATGTTTGATTAGAAGGAGTGTATAAGTTATGATAAAAATCACGAAAAACACCAAGAATTTCCCCCGTTTTAAATTTTTTAGAACCCAAGTGGTCCGTAATAGATGAAATTTGAGAGGACTTAAATGAGGAATCTTGAAATTTTAATGTAGCTGCAAGAATCTTCCCAGCCCGATTCTTCAACAGTAATCTCTTGGACTTCTGCGCTTGTACTCCAATATGTGCTCGTTTGGTAACTATAGTATTATACTTGTATTTTAATTGTTTTATTGATTGCAGGCAGGATGCATTTCTAGATTGTCTAAAGGCAGATTCCAAAGATTTTATTTGTGATGATAAATCAATAAGCTCTTTCTTAATATCAGAATTCCGTTTGGACATACATTTAATAACCTGACCACGGAAAGTGCATTTAAAGGAATCCCAAAGGACAACTGGGGAAGAAACTGAACCTTCATTTTCATGGAAAAAAGTTTCAATTGCATTAGAGAATTCATTAACCTGAACAGAGTCATGTAAAACTTCCGTATTTAATCTCCAAGAGCGGGCACCAGATTTAGGAGCAAAAGACGATAAAGAAAAAGTAACCGCCGCATGATCAGAAATCAAAATCGGATGAATAATCGGAGAGGAGGAGGACGAAACAAGCGAGGAGTGAACCAGTAGATAATCAATCCGAGAAAAGGAAGAGTGAGGTGAAGAAAAGAAAGAAAAGTCACTACCAGTGGGATTGTGAAGCCGCCATATATCCTGAAGCTGAGTGAGGGAACACATGTTAAGCATTTGTTTATGGGATTTTGGAGGACGAAACTGAAAAGCTGAATTCCTATCCAAAATTGGATCCATCGGTAAGTTAAAATGACCTCCAACAATAAGGTTTCCAGCATGTGGAGTATCATGTAATTTTTTGGTTACCGCCTTCCAAAAGGTCAGGTCATCAATGTTAGGGGCATATATATTCATCACATACAGAACATTATGCCCATCAGACAATTTGGTTAACAACCAGCGACCTTCAGAATCGTGCTCAGAAGAAATGATAGATAACCCTGAAGACTTGGAAATTAATGTAATGACCCCATTTCGTTTGCCCGAGGCATCAGAACAGCAAACATCAGCAACCCATCCTTTTTTCAAAAATAACGCCTCTCTGGTAGATACCTTAGTCTCTTGAAAAAGAATCAGGTCCGAAGAAAGAGCTTTACAATAATCTAAGACTTTTGACCGCTTCACCGGATGATTTAAACCCTTAACATTAAGGGATAATACATTCAAACTAGGCATGTAAACATATACAAAAACGGAAAAAAGACACCCTCAGTGACAGAGAAATAACCAACTGCACAGAGACAAGGATCCAAATAGCAAACAGAAAGCGCATAAAGGGATAATCCATGTGGGAAATCCGAAAATAGAAAGAAAGAAAATAGAGAAAAAGAAAAGAGAAGGGAGAGAGGAAATAACAGGGGAGGCCTGAAAAAGGCCCAATTCATACTAAGGAGAACGTGGAAAGGCGAGCAAGGGACCCATACAAGGAGGGAGAATAATTAATGACAATAGCCCCAATAGATTACCTAATAAATGACAATAAAGGAGGATAAGGCAACCATCAAATTATAAACAAAGATCAGCATAATACTATAAATAGGAACAATACAACAAGCAACTCAGTAAAGTCACATCGAATTGCTAAACTAAGAACAAATGTCATACCTATCATGCGTAATAATATTAGCCAGATTGATATTGAAACACACAGTATGGTAAAATAAAACACAATACACAATTTATGAAGGTAACTCTGTGTAGCCTCAAAATAGACCATCCATACTGAACAAACATTAAAAACTTACGATATGTAATTAAAATCGAAAAACACAAGAGCATATGAAAAAATATAAGAAAAGAAAGGAAGAGAAAAGAAGAATAGACATCGAAAAAGATAGAGAAGAGACGATACCCATCAGAGAAAAATAACAATTCATAACAGAAGCGCAGCAAACAATGAAAATTGACCGGAGATGAATATTGATCGACCAAATATAACCCCGAGGGCTGAGGAGAAGAAAATGAGACTAAAATAGTGAGCAACTTAGAAGTAAGCAATAAAAACATAATAGAAAAAGAACAAGAAGGAGAGAGTACATAGACAAAAAGCGTAAACAACAAGACTCAGAAAGAAGGAGAGAATACAGAAAAAAGATCAACGCAGTAGAAGGGTAAAATAGGAAAAGAAAGGGAAAGAATAAAAGAATAGGAACGGAGAAGACAGAGCGAAGGTGATACTTATTAGAGAAAGGCAGCTGACTTAAAAGACAAACAGTAAGCAATGAAACTCACATGTGGTAAATATTGACATAACATAAATCACCTCAAATGCTGAGCCCCAGATAATGAGACATAAAGAGTGATGTACTAAGACGCCAACCATATATACAAAGCAATAGTAATACGAACGAATCCAACATTGAAAATACAATATGGTATAGTAATAAGGAAACCAAAAGACCATGGTAATCGCTATGCGTAATCTAAAAAACAGTAACGCAATAAACAGGCCTGAAGATCGTAAAACGTACGAAATGTGAGAACAGTTGAAAAATCATAAACATTAGAAAAAATGGAAGATAAGAACGAAAAGAGAATAGGAGAATAAAAGCAAAGAAAGAAAATGACAAGGTGAAACACACTAGAAAAAGGTAGCTTGTATTGAAAAACAAGCCTCAACCAAAGAGACTATCATGAAAAGAAAAGAAACGTAGAGTATATATCCCCAGAAGGGAGTACGAAATAAAGAGAGGAAAAATAGTGATCGACTAAGAAGCAATCAGTATATACCTAGTAGCAAAAAAATGCAAGGAAGAGAAGTGAGAGAGAAATAATACAGTATATAACATGGCTAGGAAGAAAATACGAAGCAGAGAAAAAGAAAAAAAAAAAAAAAAACTCCATTAACGGAGTTAAAAGTCAATACAACAGTATGCTAACAGCAAGAAAGAGAAGAGGAAACAGCAAAATACAGAAAGCCACCATAAAGGAGACTAAAGGAGACATTTCAAGTGCCCGAAGCACCAGGATCCTGGGAAGTCGCCCTTTGAATCTCCATCTGAATCTCCATCTGATTGTCCAGGAAGGTAGCTAAATCCGCCGGCTCATCAAAAATCCTGGAACGTCCCTTGTAAGAAATGCGGAATTTGGAGGGACCAGCAAAGGAAAAGGGAATGTTCATCTCAGAAAGACGTTTCCGAACATTAAGGAAGCCCTTCCTCCTTATGACTGTGTCCCTGGCAAAGTCTTGAGATATTGAAATTCGATGACCTTCCCAAACGACATTTTTAGTCTTGCGCATGTGCGAAAGAATTTGTTCAGTATGTTGATGACGCAGTGGCTTAAAAATTATTGCTCTTGGCTGGGTGGCAGACTTAGAACGAAAAGTTGGAACACGATGTGCTCTTTCTATCTCAAAGTCTCTTTGAAATGAAATTTGTAAAGTATCAGGAATCCAATGATACAAAAAATCAATCATAGAGGAAGATGATTTCTCTGCATCTTCCGGCAGACCAAAAATGCGTAGGTTAGATCTACGATTACGGTCCTCCTGCTCCGTGAGATCTTTACGCAACGCCGCCATTGAACGCTCTAAGTGGCTGAGAGACCTGGATTGCTTCTGGATATTATCCTCTGAGGAACTTATACGTGACTCCGTGGCCGATACTCGAAGAGACAGGGCTTTGAAGTCATTCCGAATAGCGGACACCTCCACTTGTAGTAAATCCGTATTAGTCTTTGTAGATTGTGCAATATCGTGCACCTCATTAAGGCGCGATAATATTGCGTCAAGAGCAGAGGTGGTGTCTGACGGAGCAGTCTCAGGTGTAGGAGACACAGACTTAAGACGTTTGAGTGAAGCGCCAGCATCTTTTGGGTCTTTATTAGTTGTGGAACGGCCCATACTTGCAGCCATGAAGAGACAGACCCAAAGAAAAATACACAGCCTCTTGAGAAAAAAAACTGCGCAGTTGCCCCAAAAAGAAAAGAAATACAGCACACCAAGCGTGAGAAGCGCTAAAATCAGTGACAGTGGCGGACTTATAAGGTGAGAAGGCAGCAGAATACATGGTAGAGCCTCATAGACCTGAAGAGGTTACACCAAAAACATTGTCAGGCAAAAGCAGTTCCATCCATAGATATTATCACTGAAGAAAAGAGAGAGCATGCAACATAGTATCAAGCCACGCAGCCCAATGAGCATAAAAAAATAGAAAAAAGATGTTACCATTTCAGCGCCGTGAGGAAAAATGACCAGGCTATCCCCACACCGGCAATATTGTAACAAAAGCGGCACCTCTGAGGAGAAAGCGCCGTCTCCGTCACAAGCGGTAAGATGGCGGCCGCCCGTGAAGAGACCGAGCGTTGCAGCAGCTGACCTGGGCAAAGATGCAGCCTTCAGCAGAAATCGCCCAAATGGATGTCAGACGACTCCTGACATATTCCGGCACCTGGAAATGTCTTTTCAGCGAAGAGGGGCAGTCAGGAAGCGGTAAATAATCTCCGCCGGCCCCCACTCGCCTGAGAGCTCAAGCGCGACCCGCCATGTCCCAGCGGCGCGCAAGCCACGCCCCCCGTAACATATTTGCTGTTCTGAAAAAGTCAACACGATTTAATGACTAGCCTTGAGGACTGGGCTGAGAAACCAAAACAGCCTGGAAAAAATGCTCAAACTATCCCCCTGCCCATGTCTCCTCGAGCAGTCTTGTTCTTGTTCTTTCCAGCCATCCATCCATTCTCCCTCTCCCCTTCTCTCCTCTCTCAATTCTGCATCTCTGATCACTTTCTCTCTACCCTCCTCCTCCTTCCCTCTCTATGTCTCTTGAAGGCCCTCCCTGCTAACCTTTTGGAGCATGAGGAATGTGACACAGGGTCCAAGTGTGGCTCTGGGCTTTAAAACCATCCTCCAAGGGCTCCAGACCACCAAGAAAATGGGCAGTGGAATATAAGACCATTTCGGCCCTGCTAGTCTTTAATCATTATTTGAAAGCTAAAAACAATAGATGCCACTTTACGTCTCTTGAGCTTCGAAAAGAATGTGCACCTGACAACATAACGGTTGAATCAGAAGTGTCTTTCATGACTGATGCTGGTTGCTCAGTACCCCAATTTAGAAAAGGACAGCCATAAAACTAATGTAATGTCTAAAAGTTTGACTATTAATTGTGCAAATCATTTTGGCATGCACTTGAGAAGGGTGCCTAAAAATATGGCCATTTAATTTTTTTGATTGTGTAAAGTTAGTGCAATGAAGCAAAGCCTTAAATAAATGTTTGCCTACATGTTTTCTCACCAGAGATATTATGTGAGACCCAGTCAGGTAGATTAGTTTAATATAGACTTCTAGCACACCACAACGGGATATACCGGCCAATAAAGGTCCTCTCCTTTAACACGAAAGTGGAACTTTAAAAACTGTATATCCAAGCTGCAGTGGGCCATAAGGCTATTAGAACATTCCGCCACTAGAGGACAAAATGTTCTAACAAATAAAACAAAGGCCTCACAGAGCCCGAAGGTATTGAAGTGCCCTTGGGCTCCGTGAGGCCTTTGTTTACAGAAACACCTGTGAAGAAAAACATTGGAATGTTGGGGCTCCTGACTTCTACTGGCCATTAGAAGCCCAGCACACTCCATTGTTTTTAGTGGCGTTCCCAACATTCCAATGTTCTAATAAGTGTGAGATTTTGTGATTCTAATTGTTGACTTACATGCATATATACAAAGTAATGTAAAGAGAAGACATCCAGACTCATCATTTATTTGCCCTCTTCACTTAGGTAAATACAGTGATAAATCTAAATCATGAACAAATATATCTATTTTATAGCTTAAAAAAGAAAGATTGACAATGCACTGTCATATAATCCAATAGATAATACTCTGCTGGTCAATTTCGTTGTGTGCGAACGTGTCTCACCTCCTGATCGTGGGTGTATATGAACCAAAATCTGATTGTTTTGTACCGTATCTGGAACAGTTTCCCCTTGGTGCACTACTGATTTGTCCCAAAATGAGACACAATCTATGAGCTTCATTCTCATTCACTTCAAAATTGGTTAAACACACATTAGAGCTACTGAACTCATTAATAAATTATATGAAAATTGGTTTAACTAAGCATCAATGCCATTGGGACGAATCAGTAGTGCGGCAGGGGGACGCTGTTCCCGATAAGGGACAACGCAAACAGATTTTGTAGTTTATACCTGCCATATATTCAGAGAGGGGCTCTAGCAGGGGCGGATTCTCCATTAGGCCTCTGGTGCTGTGCCTCCTTGAAATGATTTCCTTCACATACCTGTCCAAATATCAAATAGAGTGATTTGTTTGGAAATATGATTGTATCTGTAACAATGTAGGAGAACACACCACAGGTAGTTGAGTAAGAGGTATTTAATACAACCTCATCCAACAGCCAAGGAATCTCACTGTCATGTCGAGAATACAGAGGGAAGGAACATAGAGGGACCAAGGTTCCACGCTGGACATTCCAGCCGGGGAACAAGTGACATCATTACAGTATCTCTATACAAATCGATGTATTTAAGACTGTGCTGTCTGTCCCAGGCTGCCTGCCCTGCCTGTCTCCGAATCAGGTGATAGAAGTCAGGCAGTAAATCAACTTTCTGAGCTGCGACATACGACATATGGTTACTGTTCTAAAGCCCTTCATAATGAATCACTGCCATTGTGGTCTATGGCAGTATTCTCTATAGGTCAGTGACACTGTCAGCGTCATTGTTTGGGGTGATGGAGTCTCCCTCCCTGCATGAGAGCCACATCCATCATTCACAGGCATTGATCCCACCCTATCCCATTCCCACACATAGGAGTGGATGCAAGTACTTGAGTTTTGGTGCCTTGTTCTCGGTAATGGTAAGTGTTAGAATCGTAATCGTCTGTTTTATATATTATGTTGAGACCCCTCACCACCATACCTTCCCCCATTGTGACACCACAGGCCCTGGCTGCACCTTGCTGGCTCTGTTAGAAATGGAGCTGCAGCATTTGTTCCCCTGTGAAATGGATGCAAAAGAAGAGCAGGCCAGGGTTCTTGTTCCCTTGTGAAGTTGGTACAAATATCTGAGTGAAGGGCAAAGTAGATGTATGAGCTATCCTATTTCTGCCAGCTGAGTGGAATAACATTAGCCCCAATCATTCCTCCTCTGTGCCATTTTCCATAGATTACCACAGATTTCTCTTTTGGCGCTAGGGTCCCATTTGCATTCTAACCTCTACATAAGTCAGTGTCCTTGTGAGAGTTCTTGGCAGGCTTTATGGCAGGTTTGGGTGAGTTATTAAGTTGTTCGAGCGGATTTATTTGGGTCGCAACATGGTCGCAGGAGTGCTGGACACCGGCAAACGTCACCTAGGCAGGCCGCTTCTGTGATTGCCTCAACTCTCACTGCACTCCAGGGGAAGGCTAGTGCAGCACTCCAGAGTAAGTGAACCAAGTGGCAAGCCCCCTTCGCCCACTGTCTGTATGACATTAAAACTGGCCCAATCTTCATTTCCTTAACAACATTAATGCCAAAATCATGGATTGATTTATGAACAATGAGTTTTAAAAATGTTAAGGCAATGCATGTCAGCGATTTATTTCCGCTCTTATTTCAAGTTTTACTTATCTTGCCCCCCTTGAGAGTTAGCTATTTAATCATGTTGTGTTTCTTTCCGTATTTTTTTTCCATGCATACTTTAAGCTGTGCAGTTGTCTTTGCGGGGCTTTGATTGAGAGCTCTGGTGCTGACGCTGAAGCCAAAGCAAAGTGTCTTTCAGTGTATTGGCCTCACTTCATCACCCCAACAATCCATACTCAGAAACTGATACCTCATCCTCGGACGGTGACGCTAGATCACAAGCTACACAGAGACCGGAATGCGGAACCACACAAACAGCAACCACATCAACAACCGCGGTTCATTTTTTTAGAGGATGGCCAAAGCGAGCAGGCAGATCCAGGCGGGGCAAAAACCACAGACACACCAAAAGCTCCCGTGGAAGTCAAGAGCAAGAAGAGCAACCGGAGAAAATGACGGATTTCAATAACCTTGTGATTAATATCTCATCCTATCAATTAACTCAACATGAGGTCCGTACCCTACAATAGGGACAAACTTTTGTACCCACCACCGCGACTAACACTCTGGAATTGGAAGTACGTTTTTTCAAACTAATGAGAAATATCAGATTGAGACACTACTTTGAAAACATAATTCAAACTACTACACCAGACGATGACATCCTTTTAGCATTACGTCCTCGTAGCACTTTCCTGGCTCCCATAAGCCATAAGGTCATTGACACTTTTGAACAATAAGTCAAACATGAGATTTCCACACTGCCATTCCAAGCTACCACTACATATTACAATCTCACCATGAAGGATCTGAGTATCTTGAAAAAACTGGCAAACAATCCATCTATCACTTGTCAGAATGCTGATAAAGGTGGCGCCCTCGTCATCATGGACAGCTCTTATTATCAAGAACAAGTCACCCTACACGTATCAGACATTAACACCGACGTTGAACTGGATGGAGACCCCACCAATGAGTACGCATCAATACTAAATACAATTGTCCACCGAGCAGCAGACAACGGCACCATAAGCGAGAGAGAGCCAAGAAGTTCCTCATCAAGGAGAATCCTAGAGCACCATCCTTCTATATGCTGCCGAAGATCCATAAAGACGCCCAAAAACCTCCCTTCAGACCTATTGTGTCGACTAGGGGCAGCATCCACGAGCCTGTCGGGAAATTCATAGACAGACATTTACAACCACACGTGACTACCAGCAGATCCTACATCAGAGACACCTCTGATTTCTTGTATAAACTCCAGCAGACTCAGATACCTGAATCAGAGGAACTTTGGCTATGTACAGTGGACGTCAAGTCCTTGTATACATCCATTCCCCATAACCTTGGAATTGAAGCCATTGAACAAACTTTACTAAATTCAACCATGGATGCAGACCTTCACGTTTTTTTGATGGAACTACTCATGTTCACACTGTATCACAGCTACTTTAAGTGGAATGACAAATGGCATCTGCAATTATGTGGGACTTCCATGGGCAATTGCGCTGTGCCGGTGTATGCAAATTTGTTCATGATACACTACGAAGAGCAACACATATTTAACCAACCTATTTGGCAACAACACGGAAAGCTGTTCCTAAGATTTATAGATGACATTTTTATCCTATGGGCAGGTACAGGTCACACTCTTGTTGATTTTCTACATCATTTGAATATTATTGACGAACGCATCCAGTTTACGTGGGAAGTGAACCAAAAATTAAATCATTTTCTAGACGTTGAGATTCAATTCAACGAAGGTAGACTTTCCACTACCTTGTTTCGTAAATGTACAGACCGGAACAGCATCTTGCACTATAACAGTTTTCATCAAATGGGCCTCATAAACAATTTACCTTTTTCACAGCTACTCAGAGTTAAATGCATAGTATCTTCCCCGGGACAGTGTGACCAACAAATTGACGCAATGTTAACAAGATTCAAGGATCGTGGGTACCCGGAAGAGATCTTTAGATCGGCTAAAACCAGATGTGAATCACTGAACAGACAAGATCTACTGACCACCAAGAAGAAGGATACTAACAAGCGGATAGTAGTGGTTTCTAAATACTCTACCTCAAGTCATCGGTTTCGTAACATGATACTCAAACATTGGCCTTTATTGAGCAGCGAACCTGATTTCATGGGAATATTTGAGAGTAAACCCATTTTCGCATACACTCGAGGCAGCAACCTGAAAGACTTACTAACCAAACCCATTGAACACAATGCACCTTCTCAGTATACAGGTTTATTACCATGTTACAACTGCAGTAATTGTCACAATGTCATCAGAGGCAATAACTTCAAGCCACCCAATGAAAGGGACAAAAATCAAACTAAGAGTGAATGCCACCTGCAATACTTCAAATGTTATCTACATGTTGCAGTGTCCATGTGGATCTTGCTACGTGGGACACACAGAAAGAAAGATTCGCATTCGAATATTGGAACACAAAAGTAATATCAGGACTGAAAACCTTAGGTCAACTATTGCCACTCATTTTCTGGAAAAGAGACACAATGTAGCCTAATTAAAATTTCTTGTACTAGAAATAATCAAACCCATTGCGGGCACTAACATAAAAAACAGACTACTCCAAAGAGAGAACTATTGGATTCGCTATTTACGCACTATGCAGCCCCACGGGCTCAATGACAGGATGGAGTTTTTATGTTATCTGTAACTGTTGCTGAATGACTGTGTAACGACTTTTTGCTTCTCAGGATTTACATGTACTTCTTATTAATTTGTTCTTATTTACTTTTTGAAGCTCCCATGCATTTTTGAGTTTATTCACACTTACATGGACAGTCCACTTTTTTATTCAGTTGACATCATGTTTTTTGAACAATTTACAGGGCTCTTAGCAGTCCGTTTCCTTTTGCCCCATTCTTCTCTTTTACCTTTCCAAGATGGCGCCCGTGCTTTTCCCAGCCGAGTAGCCCTCTCTCTATGTTTACTTGCATCAGCACTAACTTCACTCAGTTCACACGAGCGCACGCCGTTCGTGATCTTCTAACCATTGAACTAAGCAGTTTGGACTAACAACTGAGAAACTTGTCTCCCGCGGTTGCTTCACAATCGTAAGTACCGCAAATTTGCGGACCTGTCAGCCACTTTCACGCTCCATTCACGTTTTTGTGGACAACAGTAACGGGGTTTTGATATTTTTCCTTACAGAATGCCGGGTTACCTTTGATATACGCACACGTGAGAACTTGATTTTTTACCTTAGATACACCGTGTTCCGTTAGCCGTGCACCTCATTCCAGCCTTTTCTAACTACCCATACCTTCTATAGATACGAGGACCGTTCCTCTTCACTCACCCTATTTTTCTGCACTTGCATGCTTTTCTCTCACGGGCCGAGGTCTAGACTCATTAACATAGCGACTTTTATAGTGCTTCAACTTCACCTCCAGCCCACACTACTACAATCTGCTCATTGTGCTTTTCTTTTAGCAATTTATCACGTTGTTACATGATTGTTAACACTCACCTCAACTTCAACCTTGCCACGTGACGTGCGCCCTTTTTTCCACCAGCATGATTAACTACTAACTGATTTCTGGAGCCATCTCGAGATTCTCCCCATTTAAGAGCCCTTGTTTCCATTTTTTCCTATAGATTGATCCCCTGACGAAAGGCAACATCAATGCCCGAAATGCATTGGGATTATGGATATATATTTTTGGAAATGTTTAAACCATAAGTCACCTAAACTTCAAAAGTTGTGAATATGTTTAACATTGAAAACTTTGGATCATTGAAATTAAGTGATCAATAAAAAGACTTATCTGAACCAGAGACTCCGTAATTGAAATTTGGAGATAACACTTGATAAAAACATTGATTTGTTTCAATAAGCTGTGCACCAGGGGACAACCCCTATCTAGGGGTTGCAACACTTTGCATATATTTACAACGCTGTTTGGTTCGGACAGCGAAGCCTTGTCTGCACGCGACAACTTAACAACCCATCAACCTTCCACGAATACAGGCTGTGGGTGTCCACACTCTTTGTTACTCACTGCAGAGCAAACAGAATAATGATCTTGTATTCCAGTTGTAATTGCAATTTTGTGAAAATGTGTGTTAAGTGGGGGCACCTATGGTAAAATATTTACAGGGCAAAAGTAAAGAAATTGCTTAAATTTGAGTGAGTTCAGTGCATGTTTGGGCGTGGTGAAGTGAGGAAGATGCAAGGAAGAACATTCAGGTGAGAGTGAAAAGAGAGTGCTGAAAGAGGCATGGTTGAAGATTTGCAGATCATTTTTTTTTTAAAAATCTTTGGAGGAGGATCCAGCCTGGACACCACATTCGTCCATTAAGCTCGCCAGCATCACTCACTACATAAAAGTCATACCAAACTGTTACGCACGCTTCACCACTTTTAAATGTCACCAGCCGCCACTGGATTCTAGGCACGCGTAAACCCATTTACATATGTGGTGCTCTACACAGTAGTGTGAAGTTTTCTGCACCCACTAAAAGGTTGGAAAATAGGGATTCCTATGTGTGGTTAGTGTTCGAACTTTGTGAACACTCACAAAAATAAAAGTATGTAAGTGGACATTTGCAAACAACACACATTACTCTTTTCACCCTCAAAACTATAGGATTTTTACTTCAGCCGAGTGCTGCTAAAAATACCTTTCCAGGGTGAGTAGGTTAATGGTTCTCCCCACAGGCATGTTGGGGCCAGAGAGAAATAGGTTTCTCTGTGGGAAATGTATTTTACCTGCAGAGAAAGAAAATCTCCCTGTGCGAAGTTCTCTGCTGTACGTAACCTCACATAGCAGGAATAGGATCCAACTGTGAATGCCACATGACCTTTCCAGAATTACTCCTGGAAACCTGGTGCAACTTTACCGAATTACTTCTGTGAATTTTTATGAATTCAAGAAAGTCAGAAAACTACATGCAGATAGAGCTCACCAGCCTTTATTTTCCAAATTTCTTTGTGAATAAGACCCTATGTTTCTTTCTGTTTTCACTGGAGCTTCTGGGCTCCTTACCCAAGTCATGATTTATTATTGAATTTTTGTATGTGTTTCCTTGAATTCTGGAGGTGCACCAATAATCTGATGCTAATTGAAGTGATTGGTAGCCTCCTCAGGGATTTAATGCACTATATTAATGTTGTAATACAATGCTGCGATCAAGTAGGGTGTACGTATTCATTGTTTACCATGGAGTTCTTTCATGACATTTTGTTTATAGAGCTAATGGGCACAACTTCATGACTTGTCCAGAAATGACAACTGGGAAATTTCAGTGGTTATTTCCAGTAAATGCTCCACTGCACCCCGAATTTGTTGAATTATATGAAAACTGCACACTTACAAGACGTCTTCTTTTGCGTACATGTAGAGCAGAAGTTTTCTGAAGCACAATAGAAGGAGTAGAGATTGATAAGTTCAAAACTGAGGTTAAAAATAACTGAGTTTCATAAAAATTCATATTCTCAAATATTTTTTTCAAATAATAGTCCTTGGATTTAAATTGTATTTTTGTGTACAGGTTTTTCAACAGATAGCAGTGCAATTTTGAAACATAGTAGACTACATTGTTTCTAGGTAAGCTCAAGTTTATCAGGCAGAAATCTTGTACCTGTTAATATAAGGAGTGTCCTGGAACTAATATAAAATGAATACCACCGTAGGGAACTAGATTGCCAGACTTGCAGCCAGATGCATCAAGCATCCATTTTGCGATTCCTTATTAGCGAAAAATAAGGAATCGCTAATAAGGAATAGCAAAATGGTATGCAAGAAGAAATCCCTTGAAAAATAGCGATTTCTTAGAATTCCTTAATTGCGACTCGCCTATTGCGAGTCGCAATTAAGGAATACCTCCCCATTCATTCCTATGGGCCTAGAGGCCCATAGGAATGAATGGGAAGACAATCTCAATTTGCGAATCGCAATTAGCGATTCACAAATTGAGATTGCGATTTCAAGGGTGCAGGGGTGTCCAAAGGACACCCTGTTGCACCCCTGAAATTGATCTGTGCACATATGTTGCGCACACATATGGCCTTAGGGCATGTGTGTGCGCAACATGAAACTTTGAAAAATGCACTTTGGTGCATTTTTCAAAGTTTTTGCAAATTACCATGAAGTTGTACTTCGTGGTAATTTGCGTGCCCTATTAGCGAAGTCGCTATTTTTAAACTTTCATGCATTGCATTTAAGGAATCTCTATTTGAGATTCCTTAAATGCAAACAATCGCAATTTAGCGAATTCTCAAATTGCGATTTTTGCATTTGGGATGATGCATCCTAAATGCAAAAATACCGGTCGCAAAGGGGCAGATTCTGAGAATCTGCCCCTTTGCGACCGGTTTTTAGCTTGATGCATCTGGCTGTTAGTGCTTAATTTGTTTAAAAAGGTCCAGGGGCTCAAAGTTGTCCTTTGGAGAACTCAACTAACACTGCTGAAAGTAATGGCAGCTGAATACCAAGGCTGCCTGGTCTTGATTTCATATCATCCACAACTCTAGACTTTCTGTCCCTCAGTCCCTTTATCTCCCAGTTGTAGGTTCATTTGCATCACTGCTTTCTCCGTTTGTCCGCGTTTTCCTATGTTTCACTGTCTCTTTTCAGCTTTTGTCTCTGTTGCTCTGGATCAAAATCTGAAGATGAAAAATAAGTCCCTGTCCCCAAAAATGAATGCCAAATTCCACTCCAGCACCCACCAGCACAAAGTCAGCGCCATGCAGGCTATAAGGGAAAGAGGCCACATCCTGGGTATCAGCTTTGACCGAGCTGCCCACTGGTCTGAGCAGCTGGGTAAACCTTCAGAGAAAGGCGTGTGAGTAATGAGGTGTAACGCTCCACTCATACAATATAAATATAAAAAGTTAACGGTCCACACCAAGCAATAGTAAGAAGATAAAGACATATTAAGAGAAATTCCATAAAATTAAACAACATTCGATAAAGGGAAAATTGAAACAGTCCATGAATGAATGGTAATCCCCTTACTCATCTGGCAGCAAATGGGCTAAACGTAAAAGAAAATGATAAAATACAGTAATAAAAATATTTTGTGGCTACAAAGTCCCTAAGCAATCATTTAGCACTTGAATGACAAGAATAAGGCGTGAAACATGAAAACAAGTGTTTTTTTATTAATACCAATTTGCTGCAGGGTCAGCCATGCAATAGAACTCCTCGTTAGGCGGCTTAATGTGCCAGGAATCTTCACAGAGACCGACGTAGTTGATGCTGTCCGTTACTCTGGCTGATGCACATTGTATCACTGTGCTAGTTTTACAGGGTTAGTAGCAGTGTTGCCTACTGTTTTTATTGTTCTCCAGGCCTGTTTGCAATTAATTCAGTGCACTTAAAAACGCCTTTTTGTTGTTTCCACAAGCTTTACAACAATTTATCACAATTTCCTTTCTATAGACCATTTAATCCGGCAACAGTAATTCTTCAAGGTGGATTAAAGGCTTCCTCGTGTAGGGTTTTTCAACATCCAGGCACTTCCACAATCAAAAGGCAGGCCCCAAACTCATCAAGATATCGATTAAAACAAAACAGAGACCACACTGTGCTTGGGAGTCTGTCAGTGGCAGCTCCTCCGGTAAGGCGGAGGAGCATCACCCCACTGCTTTTTAGCTGCGAAGTTAAGGAAAAATAAAATGATAATAACGTGCGTTATCATTTTATTTTGTCCTGATGTCCACCAGCTTTGCG
This sequence comes from Lissotriton helveticus, assembly GCF_964261635.1. Taxonomy (NCBI): domain Eukaryota; kingdom Metazoa; phylum Chordata; class Amphibia; order Caudata; family Salamandridae; genus Lissotriton; species Lissotriton helveticus. The sequence continues at coordinate 1,015,265,143 of NC_136069.1, read as the reverse complement.
GGGTGGGGCTGCTCTCACTACAGGAGCAGGGGGAGTAGTGAGCACACTGTAAGTGCGCATGAATTTTTGGCCAGCCTTCTCGGCCTGGCCAAACAGTCATGCGCACTTTCCATGTTCTCCACGCAAGATGCTCTGGGTGCCGTGTAGTTGACGGATGTCTTCTTGGGGTTCTTCCTCAGTCCACGTGTATGGTGGGCCGACTTTGGCCACAGCAGTCAGAGTCCCTCATAGTTCTCTTTGAGACAGTAGTTGTCCTGCAGCTGGACTACTAATCTCCAGTGGGTCTAGCGGTATCCATTGGTACGGGCTAGTGTCCTTCTTTGGCTACCAGTCCACACTCTGACAACTCTCCCGAGTCCAGGACAAGTGGGTGCAACTTTTAAATCTGGGACAGAGGTCTTCTGTGTTGCAAGTTGGAGGTCAGTGGTGATTCCTTGCAAATGGCTTCAGGCTGGCCAGCATGGTCAACTTCAGCTTTTATGGCCCTGGTGATAAAATAGGGGGGTCATCATACCAACCCTTGGAGTCATGAGTTCAATCTGGGGCTCAGGAGCAACTCTTAGTGGAGCCAGGTGCTACAGGCACAGTCCTATCTTTGCTAGCCCAAGAGGCAGCAGGTGCAGTCCTGCGGTTGATACATCCTCTCTTGCCAAGCCCAGAGGTCATCAAGGCAGTCATTTTTTGGTCCTCTCTCCTGTCCAGGTGTGATTTGAGAATCAGGGTGCCAGGAGTGCTGTATTTCTGTACAGAAAATGCCCTTGGGGATGATGCGGTCACTATTCAATGGGCTACCAGGATCCCTTCCAGACTATGATGAATGTATGTATGCATGTCCTGCATGTAGCAAATCCCAGACTGCACTATTCTGCTCACCCTCAAGATGTCTGAATACTTCATTGGAAGCTAGGAGCTTGGAAGCCCATTTTAGAGTTGTGGTTATCTGTGACTGCACGCCCACAGGAAAACTGGCTTGGTCACTGGTCTCCCCTCTGTTTCCACCACCAGCTGACCTACCCGAACAAAGGTACAGCACTATAGGAATGTGATCACCATTCGCCCACCAAAGGCAACTTCCCCTTTGAAGCTCGTCTTTTGGGCCAAGACCATGTTTGGCTTCCTGTATAAAAGAGATAACACCACCATCTGTAACAGGCTTCTATCAACTTTTCCACAGCAAAGACATCAATTTCAGGATTTTGCTGCTAGGAGACATTAAGGTATAGCTCCAAGTAAATAATATGTAGCTGCCTGTTTTCTGCCTCGATAGGCCTTCCTTAGGGGAGACTCCCACATATTGTTCAAGGAAATGAGGGCTTTGCTATTGTTTTAATTGGCAAATTGAGTCAGCAGTTTTACAACTGCTCTTAAAGGCTGCAGTGGCAGGCTGGGAGCCATGTTGTACTTTTTCACAAGAAGGCTTACACAATAAGGGCTGCGACCCTGAGTGGACATGTTTAACTTACATGCCCTGTGTACTCTTGGTACCATATACTAGGGTCTTATAAGTAAGTGAGCTAATGCCAATTGGGGATAGCCAATTCAACATATATTTTGTCATGAGTCAGAAGACTGGTTGACAGGCCTCAGTTCATTCTCAAAGTAAAAAAATCAGCAGGTGCAGTCCAAAACTTTGGGGATGATCATGCAAAAGGAGTTATTTCCTTACATAGAGTTAAACGTTAGAATGACACTAAAACAACAAACATCCAATCAGTGAAATCTGAAGCCTCAGGTGAAAATAGCTCCAAAAAGCACAAAGCACCTGTTAGGAATCAAGCGCCAGATAAGTAGAAGAGTTCAGGAACTTTAATGCATGTCCAAAGAATATGTTGTCCACTGAAACAGTAATTTGATCTTGCTCCCTAAGGAGCATATCAGACCGCCTCTCCGATCAGCTGACGCTTGGCTTACTGAATCCCCGTTTGGTGCCCACGCCCCCTGCCTTGTCAGTCGAAGTTCCTGGTGTGCTCCATGAGCGTCTCTATCTTCGCATCTGAGAGGTGTTTATCTTTGCCCTATCTCCATTTCCTGTTCTATTGAATCGGAGAAGCTGATCCTGTCCGCTCCAACTCCCCACTCAGAGCCGGCCAGCTTGTCACTTCAATTCTCGCTGGTTTGTTCATGTGCGCTGCTGCTCCGCTCCTCCCCCCACTCGGAGCCGGTCAGCACGCCGTGTCAACCCGCTTGTGTGTTTCGCTGCTCCGCTCCACCTCCCCACATGGAGCCGGCCAGCAATCCACACCTTTGTAGCGCAGTCTGCCCGCGTGCGTTGCTGCTCCGCTCCACCGCCCTTCTCGAAACCGGTCGGCACGCCGCGCCATTTTCCCTAGCCCTCTTGTGTGTTTCGCTGCTCCGCTCCACCTCCTCACACGGAGCCGGCCAGCAAGAAACATCACTGTTTACTCAACCTGTCGTGTGCATCGCTGCTCCGCTCCAACTCCTTTCTCGGAGCCAGCCAGCACACCACGTCATTTTTTGTATTTTCTTTGGTTGTGTGCATTTCTGCTCCGCTCCTCCGCCACACCATCCTTTTGAATTAGTCGCTCTTGTGTAGCGGCTCTGTCCTTTTGCCCTGTAGAGAACCAGTTGTAGTGTGAAAGGCCAAATGTTGCTGAAGCTTCACATTCTCGCTCTGCGTGGGCTGCCGTTACTGATGTGGACTGTCAGGGCTGATGCGAAGCTCAGTTTTTGCTGGAAATTTGCACAGGCGGCTGTCAAGGACTGTCATCATTCGGCACAAAGAGTCCAAAATGTCAGGATTTTGTGTATGAGTTCAAAAGGAGCTCTCTCTGATGCCAGCCAAGAATCAAGGGCATAAGGGGTACCTCTTGGGGAACTGGACTCATTCTAGCAGAGGCAGGTAAATGAATTCAGGTGGGTTCAGGCGTGTTCAGTTGGTGCTAGTCAGCTTAGCAGGTGCCTCTGGTAGCTTGTTGTCCCTGTAGCTCAAACAGGAGGCCAACCAACTGACCCTTGGAGTCCCTTCTTAGATCCTGGGTTCGAGGCAAGGAGGTTCAGTCTTCCTTCTTCAGATAGCAGGGCAGTTCTTATTCCTAAACATCTTCAAAGATCCAGGAGTGTTCTGATGAGAGGCTCTGAAGGTGCTACTTTTATCCCCAGTGCAAGGCTGTGAGTATGGGATTCCATCTTAGTCTTACCATCCCCCTTTCTTAAGTTTGGCTCCAAACTATATAAGATAACAAAGAACAGGCAAGCCTTGGTGTGAGCTGCATTGCTTTTGTCAGTGGCAGGGGTGGCAGCCCCTAGAAGGCAGGAAGGGAATGGGCAAGCCGCGATGCTAACCTTTAAAGTTCAGGAAGAGTTGAGTACAACCCCCAGGACATCCTGCTAAGAAGGGCAATGCAGTGCCCCACACTCAAGGCTCTTATGTCACCATGTCTGGAGAGGAATACACAGAACACCACAGGAGAGCTACTCACAGTCATGTGACCCTGGACACTGGCAGAAAGGCACATTTGGTTTAGGCATAAAAAGGACAACGTTCTAAAAGTGGCCCTTTCAGTATTGTAACCTAAAATGTAACTATGCAATTAAAGAGAAGTTTAAATAACATTTCATTTGGGTCGAAGAAGAATTTCTCTATCTGTACCCAAACTAAAGTTGTTGCATGTTAAGTGTAATAAGGTGACTCAGTGTTAGTCTGTGGGGTAGATAGTCTTATGACAGTGACAAAATGACTTCAGGAGTTTTCGATGTTGGGGCAAATAAAGCCTGAGTACAAATGGTGTGCTTTTTAAATACCACTCACCCTGCCTTATGAGCCTTTAGGGCCTACCCTAGGGGCGATTTAAAAGTATTAAAAAGGAAGGTTTAGGCTTGGCAAAAGGTTTACTTTGCCATGTCGAAATAGCAGCCTAATGTGCGCTTCAGGCTGCAGTGTCAAGCCTGAGGCATGTTTTCCAGTGCTAGGTACAGTGGGCGGCATGTTATGTTATGTTATGTTAATAACTTTTATTCGGCGCACAGCTGCCCCAGCGAAGGGGCGTCCTGGCGCCTGATCAGATACCACAACACAACAGGTCAGAGCTGAAAAGAAGAAAGATCAATTAACAGAAGCGAACAGGTGAGTTTTAATGGCGCGTCTGAAAAGAGTAAGGCTATCCAGGGCACGGATGTGTACAGGGAGGGAGTTCCATAAATCAGCCGCCAGAACACGAAAAGAGCGCCCTCCCATCCTACTCAGTCTGAACCTAGGCTTAATCGCCAGATGGTGAGATTCAGACCTGAGGGACCGTGTGGGGAAATACGGAGAAATGAGGCCCGCAAGAGCAGGAGGGGAGGAAAGCTTCAGAATCTTAAATGTCAGACAGAGAGCCTTAAATTTGATTCTCTGTCTAACCGGAAGCCAGTGAAGGGAGGTCAGGACAGAGGAGACAGAACATCGTCTCGGGAGGCCCACGATGGCGCGTGCAGCAGCGTTCTGCACAATCTGAAGCCTAGAAGCCTCAGCCTGGTTCACTCCAAGTAGCAAAGCACTCCCGTAGTCCAATCGCGACAAAATGGAGGCCTGAACCACCAGTTGCCGCGTGGGGGGGTCGAAGAACTTAAGGACAGGTCGCAGTCCTCGCAGGATACCGAAACAGGTAGCTGCTGTCTTCTTTGTGTGACTGGCAAAAGAAAGATGGGAATCCAGCCAGACCCCCAGATTTTTAACTTCGGCCGCTGGAGTAGGAGAAGCCCCCAATTCGGGAGGCCACCACTGGTCTCCCCAAAGTTCCGTCTGCTTCCCTAAGATCAGGACCTCGGTTTTTTTAGCGTTAAGCTGTAAGCAGTTGCTACGCATCCACTTAGCACATAATGTGTGCTTTAAAACTCTAGTAGCATTATATTTACAGGCCCCGGTTACATGTAGTACCATTTATTGGGGCCTTATAAGTAAATTACCTGTGCCAATTGAGTGTATGCCAAGTTTGCCATGTTTAAAGGAGAGAGTATAAGCACTTTACCATTGGTCGGCAGAGGGAAAGTGCACAGAGTCCTAATGCCCACAAAAACCAGTTCAGCAAAAATGGGGAGGCAAACATGTCTGTAGGAATCCCATGCCAAGGATGTCAGGTCTAATGGGCACCCAAGAACACTGTTAGAGAAAGAGGTCTGTGGTGCTTGCAGCTCTCTTTCTCTTCCTCTATGTGCTGCCTTGTCAGTGGAGATTACAGCTGGCAGTGATGGATGGTAATTTTAGAAGGGAGGGAAGCAGGGGGCCAAACACGCACACATATACACTAGCTCTCAGCCTTGTACTCACACATGAGCAAACATACACACCCATTCACAACACTCACTGACAAATACATCTACATAAATACATCTTACATACATGCACACACAAACGCACGCACCAAACATCAAAAAAAAAACGTACTTTCACTGCAGCAGTCTGGGAGGGAAGCTTCGGAGGTCCCAGGGGGGATGTGACTGCTGCTTTCCCCAGTGAGGGAAGGCAGCAGTCCCTCACGCATCACAGTATGGGATGGAGTCAGTGAAACTGCTGACTCCGCCCCACTCAGTGACGAAGTGTCACTGATTGACACTCAGCCCGGGCACTTCAGGGATTAAAACTGAAACACTCAGGTGCAAGGCTATCAGTGACACTCCCCTTCATCACAAAGGGGGGGCCTCGAGGCACTTTTGACAAACTGAGGAGGAAATGCCTACAGGGCTGTGAAATCCTCAGTCTGGCAAATTTCAGTTCAGGCAGCCAAGCACCAGCACATTTAGTGCATGTATAGCTCCTGGCTGCCTGACTGAACAAGAAGAGAGTATCTGTCGAGCTGGAATTTGTTCAGCCTGACAGACACTCTTCTTGTCGGGGAAAAAGTATGCATCGGCCCGCTGTCAGCTAGATAGCTAGCCTTCAAACACTTGTGCTTTTCAATTCCTCACTTGGTTCAGCCACTGTTCCTAGTTGTTGGAAATATGCAATGGTTACTCCGTTATTAAAAAAACCTACTGCGGATCCCAATGTTGCTTCTAACTTTCGCCCCATTTCATTATTGCCCGCATTCTCAAAAATCCTCGAGAGGCATATTCATTTGCACTTCTCTCAATTTGTGGCAGCTAACAATCTTTTACATCCCTCTCAGTCTGGTTCGTCCGGGGTTCTCCACAGAAACCACTCTTCTTGGAGTGACTGAGAATCTCCGCCTGCTACTGGATCGAGGGGAAACGGCTGCACTGATATTACTCGATCTCAGTGCAGCCTTCGATACTGTCTCTCACAGTATACTCTTAAAAAACCTTGCTTCCTTTGGCATTGGTGGAAAAGCCCTTAGTTGGCTTACGTCGTTTCTTACGAACCGGACTTTTCAAGTTTTTTCTCATACGTCCACATCCAACACATATGTATCCCGTCATGGTGTGCCCCAGGGTTCTATTCTTAGCCCTCTTCTTTTTAATCTTTACGTTGTTCCTTTGGCCCACATTGCACATCGTTCTGGTTTAAATTTATTTACTTATGCTGACGATTCACAAATTGTGTTTTCTTTATCCCAAGCTGATTCTTGCACTTCCTCTTCTTCCCTGCAAATTGGTCTCAGTGAAATATCCTGTTGGATGAACCGCAACTTTCTTAAATTGAACAGTGGAAAGACAGAGGTTCTAGTCTTTGGAAATAAACCTGATCTTTGGAGCCCGAGACACTGGCCGCCGGCCATGGGCCTATTGCCCACTCCTTCCGAACGAGTACGTAATCTCGTGGTCATTATTGACAAGAGTTTGTCTATGAGGGATCAGGCAAACAAAGTGGCAGCCACCTGTTTTACCATCCTACGGTGGCTGAGAAAATTTTTCTGGATACTACCTACTGACACCCAGAGATCTGTGCTGACGGCCTTGGTGACCTCCAGATTGGACTACGGTAACGTACTCTATCTGGGGTCTACCAAGGCGGTCATACGCCGCCTTCAATTAGTCCAAAATTCTGCTGCACGGCTTCTTTGTGGTTGCCGTAAACAGGACCATATCACCAAGAGTTTGAGGGAAACCCACTGGCTCAATCTCGACAGCCGGGTAAAATTCAAGGCATTATGCATTATGCACAAGATCAAGATTGGAGCGGCCCCTTCTTATCTTCAGTCCCTTGTCACACCCTATATTCCTGCCCGTTCACTTCGTTCCTCCTCTCAACACTTGTTCTGCATCCCCAAGTTCAGACTCTCGAGAATGGACGGCAGATCCTTCGCAACCTTGGGACCCAAACTTTGGAATTCTCTTCCCTTGGTAGTGCGGATGGAGTCTTGCCACTTTCGCTTCCGCAAAGCCGTGAAGACCTGGCTCTTTGCCCAACAATCCTCTAGGACCACATGTTTGCTTTTGTCTTTCAGCGCCGGGAAACCCTTACGGGTAGCTGTCGCGCTATATAAACTTAATAAATAAATAAATAAATGTGCGGTCGGAAAAAAGCTTGCACCCCTCCACAATTAAATTAATTTTTTTTGTATACTGGACTTGTCACTTAGTCAGAGGTGGGCATTTATGTAACAGATGTAAACATATTAAATTAATACATTCAGTGGTACTATATTTTCTAAATGGGAGGGTATTACCATTTAGTCATTGCATGGGGCTAGATTTTACTGTACCTCCTGTCAGGAATTACCTTCCAGAACTCTTCACCTTGGATTATATTGATATCCTAAATCAGTATATTGACAATATATGTGTTTGTAATCATTCTATGTAAGATATATTTGTTCATTGAACTATTTAGGTGGATGAATACATGAAAGGTCACTGCGATCTATTAATTCTGGGTATCAGAAACTGATATTTTTTCTTGAGGCAACACCAAGTTTCTGTTGACATGCATTCAGGATATTACGTATTTTTAGGGCCAAGGACAAAATTTAGTATGTACAATAAAAACTTGATAATGGCTATTAGATCCAATTTAAGCAATAGTTGGAGGTGTGGTTTTTACACATAAAAAAATGCTGATTCCTCCTGTGAATTGAGGCACGGCCTTTGAGAAACATCCGTTTTCCTATGCCTCTTCAAATTTAATTATACATAGTAGTCCAGAGGTAGAAATTAGTAAAGTGTTCTATCTACTCAGACATTTCATTCTCACCCATTTCAGAACATTAGACATGTTGATTGAAAGACACGCTTGCCAGCGCAGTGATTTATTGGTTGATTCCACAATGTTCAAATGGACATTCTCAGAAAAGTTCAATTAAAGAAGAATGCTAATATTATGAATTGATTGGAGAAGAAAGGGGAAAACTATCTGGGTGCATTCTTGCTGGAATATGATCTATGCATTACAAAGCATTTTGTACAGAGCAGAATTCTTGTCATTGAAAAATTGAAGCCTGCTGCTTCAAAAAAAGAGAGGACCTATATGGCAATTAGTCACTTATGGCATCAAATAGTTTGGCTAAAGATGGGCAATTCATGTTTTTCCAACATATGTCCATCGTTCACTATAGAAAAATGTCTTTTTTAGGGTCTCCATTATTTTGTTGCTTCACACTACCTATCATTGAAAACATTTTAGAAAACAAAACAAATCCTTTCCAGCTATCATTGTAACACATTGTACACTTATTTCATAAACTCCATTTATTGTTTTGGGTTTTTTGCATCTCCAGTAGACTGGTTTTGATATATTTCTTTGTAATTGAATATGTATAGATCTATACATTAACAGCTTAATATGTTATCTTAGAAGTGTGTCTCCATTTCATCTTATGTCTCAAGATATGAATAATGACATTAGAAATTTAACAGTATTTCAAAATAAGCAATATACTTGGTTGAAGAAGTCACTTTGATCACGATGAAAAATACTGTGTGGCATGGTTTGGTCTGTGGAACAAAGTAACGTAACATTTCAAGAAAGTGCATTTGGCAATTCTTGGCGTGTTGTACACTTAGGCCCAGATGGTTGTATAACACAACCACGCATATCTGAAATACACGCTCCTTAACAAAGCAGTCGGAACAATGAATGCCTCTTAACCAACCATGCATTCCTTTACCACGCCTGTCTTTACAATGACTTGCCTTAGGAAAAGCCCTGGATTTTGGAGCAGCATAATTTAATACTCCAACTTCAGTCCGCGCAACAGTAGGGAACGTAAAATCCAACGCCGCTTTTCATAAGGCATGTTTTGTAACAACATGTGCGGTACAGGAATGGGTGGTTAAGACTCTTTAGTTGTTCCAACCCCGTTACAAAGGGAATGTGTGGTTTGGCCGTCGTTGTAATTGCTGCTTCTCAGCTCAGGTGTATCAAACTTTCATGCAATGCAATGCAGCACAGCAAGACACCTGACTGCTCTGCACTGCATGAAAGGAAGAGGGCAGGAATGCGCCATATTTAACAATGTATCTGGTATTGCATGGGCTTGTTTTAGGCTACATAGGGTGTTCGAGGGGGACCAACTTTGTAGTCACACTTTCATCAAAGGACCGCATCTGCACCTACAGTGTCCCTGCATGATTTGGGCCATGAACTAGGTGAGGACACAGACGCGGTCCTTTGAGGAAAGTGTAACTACAAGAACATGCTGGGCCTGATGACCGCTGTTATCAAATAAGGACGTGTACATGCGGCAGAATATATGGTGACAATTGGGGAGTTAAACCAAAGAAATACACAGTTCCCCAGGGGGAGAATGGGGTGGAGGTTTAAGCAGACCAAGCAAAAGAGGAAAGAGGGGAAATTCCCCTTTCGGAACTAAAACCCTCACACACTCAGTAAGCTAGGTGTCATGCTTCATCATCTGGGTTTTGCTCCTCGTCAGACTGGCGCTGCAAAGTCTGACGGGCACCCATGAAGGGGCTCTTTATCGGAGATCTTTTGTTCCTGCCAGTTGGTGCATGTGGGTTTGAGGGTACTAGGTGAGGTGTAGACGTGCAAAAGTGAGTGAAGGTTAAAAGAGGTTAGGTAATACACAAGGTGTTTTAATGGAGTGGTTATCTACCTCAGTAATAACAGTGAGGGTAAAGATTACACACTGGTGCAATGATCCAGCAGTGTATTTCCTACCTAATGGTCGACATGTTTCATGCTATAATCGCAATTCGTCAGAACCTAGAAAAAGAAAGAACTGTGCTACACAAGGTGGAAGGGCACTCTTTAAAATTGAGCAAAGGTGGGTTCACCGACTGGCTACTGATAGTGAAGGTCTTAATGACTCTATCCCTTGGGGCGCCCTTTTTAGATGCTAACTCCTGTACTTGTACTACCTTGTACCTCTGCATTACCCGGTAATCACTGCTGCATTATTGCCCCTTTTAATACTGTAGCCCTATGACCTCCGTGTGCCCTCCTACCATGTTTACTGACAATACCTCTGATCACCTTGACCATTTGTGCCCACATAATACCTTGCAGCGGCCCATATGGTCTTCTATGACCTGCACCACTACACTAGCAGGATTTTCCGTCCACACTGGATTTCTCCTTATTGAGTAATTTTAACCCTAACCCAGGACGATACCCTGTGCGCCTGGCATCATTGACCTTATGCGCTGTCATACCCCGCCTTTCATTTTCCTAAGATCATCACTTCGGTTGAGTGCTGCCTACTGAATCCCAACTAGTGATCCTTCCTCACCTAGCCGATATCACTTTCTGTCTTATACTACCAATATGGCCACCACTGTCGCCCGCTGTATGCACTGATTCCGCTTTTGCTGTAGCTTTCCTCCTCCACACCATACCACGCATGCGCGGCTCTCCCAGCGCCCCCTGCACGTGACTTGGGTGATATCACGATGGCCGAGTACAAGTTAAAAGACCGGTTCTCCGGCTTACACTCTGCTCCGGCTTCTCGTTGTTCGCCGCCGAACCTTATGTGGGTAGGTGTGTCTGGTTTAGCCCGCTCAGCGGACAGGTAAGGGGAATACTCTGAGGCAATGCTTTGGTTGTCTGTGCCTCTAAGCTCGCGATTGCTATTTTTGCCACTGATGCCGCAGCTCCATGAGTTTGGTGTTTTTTGTAAAAACGGTGTTGGATCTAGCCCTGATCTCTTGACTGGGTGAGAGTACTCTGCTTAATTCAGAGACTCTGTCCATCACCACCCCTTGTTGTAAATCATATTTACAAATGGGCACGGCGAACCACCTAGTCTCCACTCTCCTTGTACGCTACCGGACGATACATGTTTGGAAGCGCCTGCTTCCCGGATATTGCCTGTTTGGACCTGGTGGTGGTTTGACGGCACCCCGGGACACTGTGCTCATGTGTTTACATTGACGCCTTCACCGTGGCCTGTGAGCATCTGCTGACGACCTTTTGTAGTATACGCCTGAACTTGTCACATCTCTCCCATTTACCCAAGGTACCTACCACTAGGGTGCCATTACACGGGAGAAGACCGTTGAAGCCTGATATCAACCCCAGTAGGGTGAGGATACGTACCTTGTGACATCCCTTTTCTTTTCTTTTCATTTGAGAGAACCGTTTTGACCGTAGTCTTCAGTTACAATAGCCTAGTTTTAATTAAACTTGTTTTTAATCTTGCCACTTCTAGCTAAGGATGAACCCACCCCTCCATTTTTAGCCTGTGTGTTGTTTAAGTAACCAAGCATTTGTGACCTAGGATATAGCGGATAATGACTGAGATTTGTACCTCTTGTTTTTTCTGTCATCCCTCTCTAGGTCGCATTAGAATAAGCAGGACCTTGTGGCCTGCATATAAGTTTCCAGTGGAAGGTAGTATCACCCCTTCCACCTTGTGTAGAACAGTTCTTTCCTTTTCTAGGTCCTGACGAATTATGATTATAGCATGAAACATGTCGACCATTAGGTAGGAAATACACTGCTGGATCATTGCACCAGTGTGTAATCTTTACTCTAACTGTTTTTACTGAGGTAGATAACCACACCAATAAAACTGGGGTATCATCAACTCTGGTGACCTCACCATCCCCCGCCCAAGGTTGCATTTAAACGCACAGCCAACCTGAAGGGTGAGCTGGTACACACTAGGCCTAAGGCAAGGGAGTGTAAGACCCAAAGGACTCTGTGGGACCTTCCCCCAGTGGTGTGCCATTACCCATGCGGGGGTTGCTCCGTTTGTTCACAAACTAACCCTTGTAAGGAGATCAAACTCACAGATTCTTTTACTTGGCATCGCAAGCGACATACCAATTGTAACACGCCCAGGTGTATCTACCTTCTCACCTGCCATTGCGGTAAAAGGTATGTGGGAATGACCATGAGACAGGTCAAATTAAGAATTACCGAGCACCAAAGCAACATTAGATGCTTCAAAACACATACTAGGCTCTACCACCATTGTACAGAAATGGATCACACAGCAGATAGCCTGAGGTGGACAGTACTCGAATCACACCCACACATAACACATCAGGCACTCTTTAATGTTGAGCAAAGGTGGGTTCACCGACTGGCTACTGACAGTGAAGGTCTTAATGACTCTAACCCTTAGGGGCGCCCTTTCTAGATGCTAACTCCTGTACTTGTACTACCTTGTACCTCTGCATTACCCCGTAATTGCTGCTGCATTATTGCCCCTTTTAATACTGTAGCCCGATGGCCTCACTACACACCTCCGTGTGATATCCTGACGCCCTCCTACCATGTTTACTGACACTGATCACCTTGACCATTTGTGCCCGCATAATACCTTGCTGCAGCCCATATGGTCTTCTATGACCTGCACCACTACACTAGCAGGATTTTCCGTCCACACTGGATTTCTCCTTATTGAATAATTTTGACCCTAACCCAGGATGATACCCTGTGCGCCTGGCATCATTGACATTATGCGCTGTCATACCCCGCCTTTTATTTTCCTAAGATCATCACTTCGGTTGAGTGCTGCCCACCGAATCCCGACTATTGATCCTTCCTCACCTAGCCGATATCACTTTCTGTCTTATACTACCAATATGGCCGCCACTGTCGCCCGCTGTATGCACTGACTCCGCTTTTGCTGCAGCTCTCCTCCTCCACACCATACCACGCATGCGCTGCTCTCCCAGCGCCCCCTGCACGTGACTAGGGTGATATCACGATGGCTGAGTACAAGTTAAAAGACCGGTTCTCCGGCTTACACACCGCTCCGGCTTCTCGTTGTTCGCCGTCGAACCTCATGTGGGTAGGTGCGTCTGGTTTAGCTCGCTCAGCGGACAGGTAAGGGGGATACTCCGATGCAATGCTTTGGTTGTCTATGCCTCTAAGCTCTCGATTGCTATTTTTGCCACTGATGCCGCAGCTCCGTGAGTTTGGTGTTTTTTGTAGCAAGGGGCCATATATGCTCCCACGCCCTTTTGCCCCACCAGTTTACCTTATTATGGCACATTATTTCAAGGCTGCACTCATTATCTGGGGGGAGTGCGAGTATGAGTGATTGGGATTGTGGAGCCCGCCGTGACCATATTTACAAACGGGCACGGCGGAACCACATAGTCTCCACTCTCCTTGTACGCTACCAGACGATACACGTTTGGCAGCACCTGCTTCCCGGATATTGCCTGTTTGGATCTGGTGGTGGTTTGACGGCACCCCGCGACACTGTCCTCATGTGTTTACATTGACGCCTTCACCGTGTCCTGTGAGCATCTGCTGACGACCTTTTGTAGTATACGCCTGAACTTTTCACATCTCTCCCATGTACCCAAGGTACCTACCACTAGGGTGCCATTACACGGGAGAGGACCGTTGAAGCCTGATATTGACCCCAGAAGGGTGAGAATACGTACTTGTGACATCCCTTTTCTTTTCTTTTCATTTGAGAGAACCGTTTTGACCCTAGTCTTCAGTTACCATAGCCTCGTTCTAATTAAACTTGTTTTTAATCTTGCCACTTCTAGCTAAGGATGAACCCACCCCCTCCATTTTTAGCCTATGTGTTGTTTAAGTAACCAAGCACTTGTGACCTAGGATATAGCGGATAATGACTGAGATTTGTACCTCTTGTTTTTTCTGTCATCCCTCTCTAGGTCGCATTAGAATAAGCAGGACCTTGTGGCCTGCCTATAAGTTTCCAGTGGAAGGTAGTATCGCCCCTTCCACCTTGTGTGGCACAGTTCTTTCTTTTTCTAGGTCCTGACGAATTGCGATTATAGCATGAAACATGTCGACCATTAGGTAGGAAATACACTGCTGGATCATTGCACCAGTGTGTAATCTTTACCCTCACTGTTTCTACTGAGGTAGATAACCACACCATTAAAACGCCTTGTGGATTACCTAACCTCTTTTAACCTTCACTCACTTTTGCACGTCTACACCTCACCTAGTACCCTCATACCCACATGCACCAACTGGCAGGAACAAAAGATCTCCGATAAAGAGCCCCTTCATGGATGCCCGTCAGACATTGCAGTGCCAGTCTGACAAGAAGCAAAACCCAGATGATGAAGCATGACACCTAGCTTGCTGGGTGTGTGAGGGTTTTAGTCCCAAAAGGGGAATTTCCCCTCTTTCCTCTTTTGCTTGGTCTGCTTAAACCTCCACCCCATTCTCCCTCTGGGGAACTGTGTATTTCTTTGGTTTAACATATCATTCGGGCTTATACACTGGACCCCGTTAAAAATAGCCCCCCTCGGTTCCCCTCTTTTTGTTGACAATTGGGGAGTGAAAGCTGACCCTCAAACTTCGCCAGCTCCTGTTTTTTAGTCCAATATTTCCACAACAAGGCGGCCCAAGATGGCAGCGCCTGCCTGATTCTTCAGCACTTCCGTATCCCGCTGACCCTCAAGCGGCGATCAACATGTGCTATAACCGGACTGGCTGGGAAATAAAGACATACCCTGTTTGCCTCTTTGATTCCGGGATCCTTGCATGAATTTGACAGAAAGGTGTCGATAAGGACGCAGGGTTAATCCCATTCTGCCCCACTCACATGAGACGAGCTGCATCACCATATACACGCACCTGACCCAGGGCACTAATCACTTCCCGGACTGCATGATATGCCATTGAATTGCCTCACAGGCTAACGCCTGGTGGGTCAGGTCCAGCCCTGCAATAGACTAAGTAAACATCCCTCGCCAAGCTGAGCTCACCTTAATGGCGGGGAGACACTGCCCTAAGGAATCATGCTTTCTCTCCAGGTGTAGGATGTCTACACCCTTTGAAGGATAGGTACAAATGCAGGGTCTAGTCCACGGTACCACATGGCCACAAACTGGTCTGTAGTCCTACTGCAGAAAAAAGGCACCCAACAAATAATTAGGAAAGTCTAGCTCATGCCCAGGAGAAAACACAAACTTTTTTGTGAAACCCTCATCCACCAGGGTTAATCCTTAGTGGCATTCTTCATCATAGGGTCCTTCCCCTTCTGCTGCGGAACGGGGCATGCTGCGACCTACGAGTTACGTGGGAGCACTTTTGTTGACTATGAGAGACAAGATGGTCTGTGAGGGAGGAGTGGGGGTAAAAAGGGCAAAGCTAGAAACTTTACAAATACCTTGCTAGTGGGTTATTATTATTTTATTCTGACCCCTAGTCGGTATGGTTAAAAATCCAGGGGAAATATTAGGAGAAAAAGGGTAATTTTTCTATCTCCTAATGGTCAACATGTTTCGAGCCTACCCCTATTGACTATTCTTCAGGACCTAGCATATGTTATTGTTTTCTTGTAAGATATGTGTTTTTCGCAGCTCAGGGCATTTCATAAACCAACACGGACAGTAATATATGTCTGCAATACATGGAAAAGGCCCCTCTAAACCTGCTTCTTAATTCATTTAATATTGTATCTGTTCATTATTTTAATTAATGTGTTTAGGGGACTTTTTTCCATCTTTGAATGTGGAGCCTACACCTCTGTCTTTGTGGTTAAATTTGTGTTAGATAGTGCTGTGATATCCCCAATATGTTCCCAGTATTCCTCAAGTCTTGCAGAACAAAAATGACTTCGAATGTTTAAGAGATGAACTTGGTTTAATCATCTTTTTATCAAAATTCACTAGATCTTTGATGGCATCTTAAATGAGTATCAGTGAATAGCCAGCCATGTTTCACCCCTTCATTTGGCTTGCACGCCTGGGGCTTTATCATGGCCTATGTTTACTGTTTTCATAAAGCCTTTAGGTTTCCCTTTCTGTTGAAGGCCATCAAGATCCTCTTCAAACCAGAACTAATTAAGGCGCTTGTCTATTTTTTAAGGCTATTGTATTTCGGCAGGAAGTCCTCAGTCTCTGTACTGTCACTATGGTCCGTAAGCGTGTTACTCATGTGTAACACGTTTGCAAGCAGTTCACCACCACTGTAGGTTGTTTATGCAAAGTTTTCATAGTATCCGTTGTCTTGTCACAATGAGAGCACTAAGGGCCAGGTCTAGCAAGCATTTTTGCGTTCACAAACAGGCAGAGCAGAATCTGCCTGTTTGTGAACGCAAAAATTGCTTTTCCGATGCAGCAAATCTAATTTTGCGAATTGATAACCTGTTACCGAATCGCAAAATGGGTTTGCGATTCGGTATTAGGAAGAGGTGTGTTTTGGGCGTCCCTTCCTAATACCGAATCGCATTGGTATGTATGAATGTTTTGTGACCGCAATTGCGGTCGCAAAGCATTTTCATTTTACCACCTGCTTCAAGTAGGTGGTAAGCCATTCGCAAATTGGAAGGGGTCCCTAAGGGACCCCCTTCCCCTTTGTGAATGTTTGTAAAACCATTTTTAAAAGCAGGCTGTGCTGTGGTCCCACGGACGACTGCCTGCTCTTAAAAATGAAAAGAAAGCTTTTCATTTTTCGTTTTGTAAAGCATCTTCTTTTCCTTCAAGCAAAACGGGCTGCTTTACAAAAAAAAATTGCTTTATTTAAAATCAATCACGGACATGGTGGTCTGCTGATCTCAGCAGGCCACCATCCCCGTGATTTTTGCGATTCCTAGGGGGTCGCAAATTGCGACCTACCTCATTAATATTCATGAGGCAGGTCATTTGCGACCCCCTAGGAATCGCAAAAGATGTACTATACACCTTCATACATTGCATTTTTCAATTTCCTACTTGCACATCCTTTTGATTCGCAATTAGGGAATCGCAAAATGCTAGCTACATACATCTGACCCTGAGATCCTGCAGGATGTGATCAGTTGAGTATACCGGACTTTACTTCCTATCCCAAGGACTGGACAGGAAGTGTAGGGGATGGGCAGGGGATGACTCTGAATTGTAGGACTACTCAGGGACAGCATGAGTGGAGATAACTTTCCTTCACCCCAACCCCCAGGTAGTAGAAAACAATTTAATATTGAGAGTGAATACAAGAAAGAATAGAAAGAAAGAGTGCATGATGCTGCATCCTAAGACCAACACGAGGTCATACTCCCACAGGTCATTCAACATTTTTCCAAATATTTTTGGGTATACACAAAAACAATGATAATGCAAATTCAGAAAAAAATCCCAGTGACAAATTGAGATAACTAGATGTATTACTCCCTGGCACCAATCTATGAAGCAGAAAAGGTTGCCATTAGGAAAGATGATTAGCCAACATCTTTCCAAAGATTTTTCCATCTATGCTTAGCAGCGAATTGTGTTGAAAGGAAGTGAAGAGTAAGGACCCCATTTTAATTTGAAATAAATGTATTCACGTGCTTTGAAGAAAAAAGGGGTAATGCTATTCATCAGTGCAACTTCAATTACTTTCTGTATTAGAGGGGTCCAGAGACCTTGCAGATATTGACAAATTTAGATTTAGAAAGTATTCAGCTTCTACCTTCAGACTTATGATTCAAAAGCTCTTACATATAATTTAGGAATTCTACATTCATGATGGCAGAGGCTACATCCTTAAATGTTGTGAGACCAGGGCCTATAGAGTCATCTAAACTGATTACAGAGATTTGTCATGTGAATAGTATTAATGTTATCAGTATTAATAATAATGATATTAATATTAATGATGATAATAATAGCAACAATTACAGTAATACACTTATTTAGCACACTATACGATCTGTCTGGTCTTTAGGAGATGCTACCCAGCGTCCTTTGTTAAGCAACTCAATGGTAATAATGTTAATCATTTTATCGACCTCTGCAGAATGAAAACCTGACTGGAGTCACGGGGATTCAAAGCTGTGACCATCATGTTAGATACAAATTTCTACAGTGGATGCCTAACTCCAACAACAACTTCTTAGTGCCTCTGTATCTCTCTACCAGAGTGCCACGTGCACTTCAAATGTCACTGATTCTGACATGTGCCTTCTATTAACTCAGCATTATTACTACCATTGTTCCTGCATATTAAATAGGTTTGTAAATCTGGAATCTCTATGTTTTTCCAGATTCCTTGTTTTTCTTCAATAAGGAACTGGTTTGTATTTAATTTAACTTGAACTAAAATTACATCAGCCCTTTGTCCTTAGTTCTTATGCAGATGTAGATCATTCTTGATACTTAGAAATTCTACTATGTTTTTACATTTCCCCCTATTTTAATACTCATTGATCACAGAGTGAGAGGAGCACTCAGCAATAATCACCTCCATTGCAGTCCAAACGATTGCAATGGCAGGTATTTATGAATCACTGCAATGCTCTTTTTAACCAAGCACTAATGAAATAAGTCCAGGATCATTAAGAATCAGTATGTCAAAAATCCATCAGATTCTATGAACTATGATAATCTACAAAGGAGTGACTAGGTGGTCCATAATAATAATCGGCTCCATCTCAGATTGGACATTGTGGATGAATGAAAGTGTTATAAAAGAAAATTGGTCCAGTATACCTTATGCTCCCATGTGAAAAAGACAAAGGGACAATTACGATATTGGTCGGATCACAGCCTGTTGTGGTTACAATCTGACCGACATCTGCTGTCGGAGTCTGACCACCGCATTATGATGCACGGCTGTCGGAGGCAGTTGTGAAGGGACCGACCTACGATTCCAACATACTCAAAGAGAGCTGTCTGACCATTGGTCAAAATTTAATTACCCACAATTTTTTTTTAGAGTTTTATATAGCGCGAACTAGACCCGAACCGAATCAGGTATCAGAGCGCTTTACATATTTTTCCAGTTACGTTACATTTTTACGTTTCCAGTTACTTTCATTTTAGGCACGGGGAGATTAAGTGATTTGCCCAGAATCACAGGAGGTTTTCGGCGTCGTTACCGAGACTCAAACCCAGATCCCCAGCTCCGAGGTCGAGCGCCCTAGCCGTTACGCCAACTCGTGCCTGCTCAGGTTCCACCGTAGGCATTAAGATGTCCCTTTCTGACAGCCTTTCAATAACAGTCCAACCACCATTGAAAGGCTGACAGAAACAGATTTTCCTGTCCCTCTTTGGCCTCCATTATGAGGCCTGGGGTGCACCTGTGGTGCCCCGACCAAAACATCCATGCACCGTGTGTCAGGCACCATCTGCTGCGTACGCTTTCCGGCTGCTGCACAATCAGCAATGGGAAAATTGATGTTTCTGACTGCATCATGGGTGGTCGGATCCAAATTTGTGAGCTGGAACCAATGACTGCTTGTTTTCATTCCGTCACGATGCCAGTCGGACGCTTGTCTGACCGGCTTCATAATAGGGCCCATAGTGTTGATTAGTAGGATTTTGCAGCCAGTAAATTACAACAAAATTCATAATCATTCCATAGTTCAATCAAAATTATTGTGTATGTTGCCTACTCTGCGCTGGTGAACACTAACATATGATGTAGGACAACATTACAATGACAGTGCAGAGTTACAGGGCCATTACAGTTTTCTTCTTGTTACCAATGTTTAATGAGAAAGGTCATGTGCCATGCTTGCAGGATCGGGTGTAGTATTTACTATCACAATACTAAAGTTACACACTAGAATGTCACCCCAGGTGTGTTGAGGGTTTGACAACTTCACTCAAAACTAGTCTCTATCAAACTACCTTAAAATTTACTCTCCTGATCTTCAAATGCCAAGTGAACTTTTTGAAGACAGAGTACATCTGGAAGAATATGCCTTGCATAATCAGAGCTCCTAAAAATGGGATCCCTATTCCACCCACACATACAAACATTGGTTTAATAATGAATCTCACAAACATATGACGAGGAAAGATAGATACAAAGGTAAGAGGATTGCTGCCAATAAACGCTACTTATGGAATGCATATACCAAATGATTGTGAAAAAATAGAGATTATAACATTATAAGTATGTTAGTCCTCCTTGGACATTACTCATGTGTTCATGAGAATTATATCAGGACTAGAATTGTCCACTTCATCTGTCTTTGCCAATATGGATATTGATATTTTTGAAACCGTACTTAATGTCTGCTGTCTGCATGCACCAGAGCCTGTGGGTCTCTTGGCCGGTAGGTGAGGTATCCTCTTTAATCTTTCGGTTCCCTCATCAATCCAGGTATGTACATATCTTTTAGAGCTGAATGCATGTGTGTCGGTGTTTTGTCTCCGTGTGTGTGTGTGTGGGTGTGTTAGTGTGTGTTGTCCGTGTACATGGTACCTTGGATGTATATATGTCTGTGTCTATGGGTACCAGATAGTCTGTTGGTCTGTGCTCAATACTGTCTGTATATTTAGTATCCTCATTGTATAAATATCTGCATTTATGTTGGTCTGAGTGTATCAGTGCCTTTATGTTTGCTGGTACCCAGTGCAAATTATTCCAGCAAGGAGAAGCTAATGGGCACAGTTCATTCAATACCTTCCCAGGATCCCCCTAATGTGATTTCCTCTACAAAGAGGCTAAAGATTAAGCCTATTCATCTGCAGAAATAACATGTTTCCGTTCACCCATCTGTCGTTCATCCTCTGCCTGTTTGTTCATCCTGCTGTTCACATGCTGATGTAACTGTTTTTATGTCGGTATGTGTGTTGACTAAATGTGAATACGTGCTTAGGTGTCCATAGGTGGCAGTATGGGTGTTTTTCAGTGAACATGTATGTTTGTCAGAATATATACACGAGTGCATGAATGTCTCTTGTTCTGTATACGTGGTCACCTTTATGTCTGTTGATCTGTTTGCATGTGTTCAATTATGCCTTTTTGTCTCTGTGCACGTACACTGTGTACCTCTTTGTCTGTGTGCCTGGGTGCATTTTTGTCTTTACACCTCTGTGCATGGGGTAGCTGAACGTTGGCTCTGTGTGCAGGGGTACCTGTATATATGTTGGTTTGTATGTCCCGTTGTGTGTGAGTAATTTCCTGTGAACTTGAAGATCTGTGCGCATGGGCAGCTTCATGTCTTCATACATTTGTAATCTGTATTTCGATGTTTGCATGTATGGATCTGTGACAAACACCACTCAAAAACCAAACCTATAATCTTTTCCAGTGCTTGTTACATGATGGCCTCATGGTTTAACCATCAGATTGTACAGCCTCTTCAATTAACTTTTTCTATATCTAAGCAAAGTGGCTTTGCTGATATTTTATCAATTAGATATTCTGAGCGTATCACATAAAGTGAGCAGGGGGAGTGCTGTGTTAAGCAGAGGCGTCACTAGGGGGGCGCGGGGGGTGCGAACCGCACCGGGTGACAACATCACATGGGGTGACACCGTGAGCCTCTGCTTTAAATAATCGCATTGCTTTGCTACATATCAGGAGGCGAGGAACCCATTGTTCCTCGCCTCCTGATATGTAGCAAAGCAATACGATTATTTAAAGCAGAGGCTCACGTTGTCACCCCATGTGACGGTGTCACCCAACCCATTACCCGGCCGCAGGCCAAGATTATTATTAGGCTGCTGTACGACGTCAGCGTCCGGATGACAATGACGTTTAACTTCCAAACGTCACTCACACAAGGAGCGGCGGAATGCTTTTGCGTGATCCCAGTGGCGGCTGGTGACATTTGAAAGTGGCGGGGCGTAAAGGAAGGGTCTGAATGTGTGTTGTGTCGCAAGCGAACCTGAGTGACTAAAGGGGAACTGCGGGATCCTCACGCCAAGAAAATCTTGAAGAACAACAAAAAAAGGAACAAATGGTGCAAGTTAAACCACATTTCAAGAAAGCAAGGATATTTATCAAAATAATTAGGATATGTAGTCTTGAAATTATTAAACACATTTAAAATTGTTCCATATCGTGCTTCATTCCTGCCTCCACCCATGCCATCGATTTAGACTGACTACATTATTTTAAAACAATAGGGTTGAAAATAATCGCCAGCTGCACATGTTACACTTCATTTAACAAAGGCTGCTCTTGAAATCGCAAGTTAAAGATGAGTACCTCACGATTACATTGCAAACATTTGCATTACATAATACCCCAATCTGTGACCTGCTGCGCCTACTGTTCGAGACCACACAGGGCCCGCGTTCGTATCTCACACATCCTGTGCTATTCTTAGCCGAGGTTGTTTGCAATTCGAAGTCCTCGGCTAAGAATAGCACAGGTCGTTTGGCATAAAAAGTTGTCAGAATGCATAACTATAAAATTAACCAGACTGTGTTTGCGTCGTTCCCTCGCAGGGCGAGCTATGTGCAGGAGGTGCTCAGGAAGTACTGGGTGTGCCCAGTCAATCAATACAGGGTGTGCTGGTGTGATGCCAGGTAGCCACAATGTAAAGAAACCGCCGCCGCGCTGCATTTTTTCTTAACTCAAAACAGAAAATATTAAAGTTATTTGTTTAAACTCACCAGTTCCAATCAGACATTTCTAGACTTCGACTGCACGCATGATTCTATCTCTCTCAGGGTTTGTGGAGCGAGGCTGCCTGATGCTATGTATAAATATAAAAAACTTACCTTGGATTCCCGCGCTGAGTCCCGAGACTGCAGACCTGGATTTTGAATGTTGCCGCCCGCTGCGTCTGATGTGGTGTAAGTGGTGTGGGCTCTCGTCACTGAAGGCTGCAGGCAGCCTCCCTCCCCTCCATGGCAGCCGGCGCTGATTGGTTCGGCCGGCTGCCCTAACCACGTCATTTTTGCTGTCTGCATCCTGCAGAACGGAGAGTGGGAGGAGGCTTGGGGGAGCGGCTTGCCCACTGTTGCTAATACTGTCTGTTTGGACAGCCTCTCAGGCTGTCCAAACAGTCCGTATTCACAACAGTGGGCAAGCCACTCCCCCAAGCCACTCCCCCCTGCCCTGAGGCTCGACTCGTAATCAGGAAGTTCTGCTGACTGCTTTCTCGCCGTGCGAGAAGGGCAGGCAGAAACAAATGGTAGTTATAAATAAATAACTACCATTTGTTTCTGCCTTCTTCTCGCACGGCAAGAAAGCAGGGGGGGCGGCGCCCAAACGCCCCCATGGTAGAACCGCCACTGCGTGATCCACTGAACCCAGGAGTACTGCGCGGCCAATCCCCACCTGGCCACGCCGGAGGGTTTAGCTCCCAGGGCTCGGGGTTTTACCCCATATTTTCCTGATTGTGCCCCCATACCATGGCTCACAGGCGGGGGCCTCAGAAACCGGCCGGGACCTCGTGTGCAGACTGAGGTAAGGAACGCGCCTGTGCTGGATAGCGCTATGTCGCTCTGGGAAGTATCCGTCATCAGACATTTTTATTTAACCCAGACGTGTGTACAGTAGGGAGTGTCAGAGTGTATTCAGCAGAGAGTGGGGGAGGGGCAGGGCATGGTGACTTTGTGGGCTTGTTTTCTGCTCTGAAAGAGTCCTTGGTGTGCTGAGGCTTGTGTCAGTGTGCGCTTGGGCCCGACTGACATAAGTCAGTATGACAGGGCACACTTAAGTTCCAGTGCTCGCCAGGTATCCTCAGCAGAACCAAGGCCAGCATGATTGAGAAAGACAAAATTAAACATTCTGTTAACCCTATGATTTTTGTTCTGCATTTAGCTAACATGGCAGTGAACGCTGACGTGGCCATCATGGCGACCAACGCTTTTAATGCTTCGACCTTCAAGTATGTGTTCAACCCGCGATTCTGCTTGGTGATTTATACAGAAAAGATTTCATTTGAAGCCACAGGATATGTAGATTTTGCTTTCGATCTCATATTTGTCATTCTAATGGCTCTGGCAAGCTGTCGCATTTTGCTCATCTTGCACAAACATAAAAAGAAAATGGATGCTGTCAGGACCCTGGATCAGGGCAACAGTGCAGAGATAAAAGCAACAAAAACCGTCATTGTTTTGGTCTCATTCTACATTAATCTTTATGGTATTGATAACACGATATGGCTTTACCAGACTGTAGTTAATGAGATCAATGCAGTGTGTCGGATATTCGTGTCTTCTTTACCACGTGTTATGGTGCATTATTTCCTTTCATTCTCATCATTTTTAGCAAAATGATAAATAAACTTTATAAAAGTGACAGTGCAGCAAACTAGAAGGTGGGGATGTCAAAACATCACAGATTGACGAACATACAGTTGCTTTTGGTGTGTTGTCAGAGAAAGCCGAACCTTTTTCAGCAGGACTCAACACATTAGTGTTGTTCTTAAGAAATACCATGACAGCCTGGGGCTGTAGTTCTTATGCTTTTATGTTATCTAGACATCTGGGCCCATACTCGATCAGGTATACTGGCTCAGCGGGCAGCTGAGTAGCTGCATTTTTGCGTATAAGGCATCTAAAGTTCATACATGCAACTCAGAAATTTCCAGATTGAATATATGGGTTAGGGAGGGAAAGGAGAACACAGAATGGCAAAGGAGGGTGAAAGGAAGGAGTGGACATGGAAGGATAGGCTACAATGAGAATTGAGAGGTCGGTGGGCAGGCGAGAGAGCAAAAAGTAAAGCAAGGAATATGTATAATAAAGAGAGAACGGATATTGTAAGGAGAACTAAAAACACATGGCCCCGTGGCCGCTTCAAACCTGTAAGAATGATTCTGGTCCTTACTTGTTTATTTATTTTTATTTTAAGGTTTTATAGAGCGCGTAGTAACCCTAGAGCATCCCAGCGCTAGAACCAGAACTCAGGAGAGGTCAGAATCGAAGGGGGGGGATTTAAGGAAAGAGAAAGGTTTTCAAGGCCTTCCTGAATTGGAGAAGATTAGGTTCAGTTCTCAGTCTCCGAGGAAGGTTGTTCCAGTGTTTGGCCGTGTGGACCGAGAAGCGCTGTGACATGACTTGGGCGCTGTGACATTCATTTCACTATCAATGTATGTCAGATGGCACACATTAACTATGCCGGCCTCTTGGCGCTACAGAGTAAATGGAACCATTTACAATAAGGGGATCATTTTAGTTTGCTTAGGGGGCAGTGGGTTGGGACACAGAAAACTGCCTGGCAATGGTTGTATCAACACAGAGTTAGTGGTTATTAAAAAAGACTTCAGGAAAGGCCTGAACCAGAGAATAATTCAATACGGTGGAAACCAGTGAACTAAGTATGACGCCCAGACGCAGAGTAAACCAAACTGCAGTCAAGTGAGTTTATATTGAGCAAATACAGGCACAAATGCTTGCAAAATACAAGGGACAATGCTGGACACGCAGATGAGCGTCCTGAAGTTCGCGCAGGGTACCCCTAGGTAAACAGTGGAAAGGGTGCAGACTGGAAGGCAAACCCGCTGATGGCACATGAGGTCCACGCGGTAAGTGGTGAGGGGGTGGCACCATGAGTTACCCGCACCGGGTGGCACCAACCCTAGTGACGCCACAGTCTCTGCTGCAGGTTTTGACTGACTGGTGTTTTCATTAGCTGATGAGCTGCAGCATCGCTGTTACCGCGTTGGACAGTGGTAAGTGGTTGCTGGCCATGGCATGTGCTGCTTTTGGCTGCAAATGTAAAAGCAGTTGTTGATGTATCTAAATTAGCCAATAAAACATGAGAAAGCATACACACCCAACGATCTAATAACACTATTGAGACATAGCAGGGTAGATCACAACAAGCCTGTCAAATCAAACCACCCCACAACACCTGCAGTACAACCCAACAAATCACATTGTAATAATATAAATATATAGCAGCACAAAAAGACGGAAAACATTACCACCAAAACAAAATTACACACAAGTATGCACAACCGTTCTTGTCAAATATTAGCGGTTGTACGGGTTGTGGAACAATCACTGCTTTAATTCACCACCAAGGCAGTGAAAGAGTGTCAGTCAAAAATGTTTTTTCGTCTGACACTTTGACTTAGCCTGAGCTGAAGTGCTGGCCGGGGCGCCACCATATTTAGCCGATGAGTCATGCCGCTATGTCCAACACTGTGCTCTGTCTGTCATCCGACCTTCCAGAACCTTCCGCAGCTGGTTGGATCATGACATGAATTACTCGACTACTGAACAATGTCTGGTGTGTGGCTCCAGCTGGACTGATCGCTACCGGGACTTCAGCCCATAAAGGTTGCACCCTCTGTCAATAAACGTAAAAAGGAACTATGTGAACGTCTTTTTTTAGTGCCTAGTGGTAGTCTGGAAATATTATTAAGCACTACTGTGTGTGCGAACTTTACGTGTATTGTGCCTGGAAATGTATAGACGGTTACCTGAAATACTTTTCGTGGAATGTTTTTACATCAAATTGATCAATAGTCTAGCATGGCTCCTACTAGCATAATGCGTCCATTTCTAACGATAATGGCATTACTCCTAGTCCTACTCCCTCGCCTTCCTTCGGTACAAATGAGGCCTCGCCTCCCACCCAGACCCACCCCCAGCATAAAAACTCTGCCCGCCCCCACCTCCACCTGTACATAAACAAGCCGAGCTAGCACTCAGTTGAACCGCACCGGGAGGGAGGGTCCACGAAGAAAGGCGAGGGAGTAGGACTAGGAGTAATGCCATTATCGTTAGAAATGGGCACATTACCTCCCGTCTCTCCCTCCCTCGCCTTCTTTCGGTACAAATGAGGACATAGCAAGCAGAGTAGAACAGAGACGGACAACTGAGTGACAAAGAACACAAAACAGTGTCCCAAACACAGCAGATCAACATCCCAGGCCTCTGAAAGAGGACAAGACTCTGTGGGCCGAACCCCCACAGGAGGAACCACCCCCACAACGAAACCAACCACCAGGAAGGCAAACAACACCTGAGTCGGACCAAGTGAACAAACAAAGAGACTACCACCCGGAAGGACCCAGCAACCAGCTGGCACCACAGCAAAAAGGCGCCGGACAGTCAAACTGACCAAACGAGCCACAAGCAAGGAAGGAGCAGGACCGAACACAGGCAACAAATTCGAGACAGAGCCAAAACGCCGAGTCACCGGAGGGACAATGGACGGAACCGGACCCAAAACAAACAGACCCGAACAGCCCAGACAGAAGGGAAACGACCAAGACAGGGACAAAACCCCCAAGCGCCCCACAGGGGCGACGACAGTCCAAAGCAGAGCCGCCGAACACACCGACACTCCAAGGATGAAAGGCCAAGAGGACACAAGAGGATACGAACCAGTGACCAAGAACCAGAACACAGGCCGCCATAGTGTGCGCAGCAGGCCAGGCAGCCACCCGACCAGGCACACGTGGGCGGCAAACCCAAAAGGTAAGAGACGAAACCCAAGACACGCAAGGGGCCCAGAGGGAGGACCGGACAGGACAACCAACCCCAGCAGCAAAGACCCCGAAGGGAAGGACCGGACAAGGCGGGGAAACAAACACCGCAGACCCGGAAAAACAACCAGGCAACAGACCCCAGGCAACGTGCAAGGAAAGCTCTAATGAGAGCATGGAAAGCTCTAATGAGAGCATGGTAAACAAATTTATTGTGTATGGTTAATCAAAACTTTTACAATATTACAAAAATTAAAAATGAGTTCCAACTGACATTAAAATAAAAAGTGCAGTTACATTCTATAATGTCCTTAAACTTTGAAAGAGAAAGAAAAGAAAAAAGAAGAAGCAATATTGCTTAGTCTGTATTCTTGGCCATTACATGTTGTTCATGCCTTCTGTTTTGTGCCATTGGTCACTATTTGTTCAGTTGCAACGTGCAAGGAAGGCAGGAGCACCAAGAAGCCAGAAAGACGCCCACCGCACTCGCAGAGGGGCCACCAACAACCCCAGAAGCGCACCCGCAGGAGGGAACCGCCACACCAAAAGGAGGCCAGCACCACGGGACCAACACCCAGAGCAGAACACCAGGCCCAAAAAGGTCCACAAACACCAAGCACAGGACAGCCAAGAGGAGGACCGACTGGAAGCCCGCAAGCCACTGCCAACCAGACCGGAACCCCCAACACAGCCGAATCCAGGTGCACAACCACCAGGCAGCAGGGTCAAACCCCGCACAGAACCCAGGGGAAAAGCCCGAAACCCCAAAGGGCACGGAGCCACCTGAAGGAACCTCCACCGAACGCAATATCGCCCGGACAGAAGTGGAAAACAAAGAGCCCAAGGCCAACGGGGAGCAGCCAGAAACCCCCGAGCAGAGACCCACAGAGCCCGCACAGGAAAGGCTAGAGCAGAGGAAAAGCCGGGAAGGGGAAGCCGAGAGAAAACCCAGGACAAAGTAAGGAACCAGCAAAGCAGAACTGCCAGCACACAGGTCACCCACCAAGGCAGAGAGCTGACAGACCCAGCACCCAGACCCCAGCCAACAGAAACAGGACCCAGGCAACCAAAGACAAGGACCAGAAACAGGACCCATCCGATCGAGGCAGAGGACCTAGCCACTGGAACGACCACGGAGCCAACACCCACAGAACCGCAGAGACCCCCGAAGGGGCACCAGGGCAAGCCCCAACGACACAACAGCCGCATTTGCAAGAGGACCCCCGGGAGAGCAGCAGGAACCAGAACTGGAATCCGAACCGACCCCAGCCAAGCTCAGAACAGGCCGGCGACCGAAGCCACCACAAGCGGAGCTGGAAGAGCCAGCGAACACCCAGCCAGAAGGCAACAGTGGCCGAGCCACCAGGAGAGTACCCCCGGGGACGGACCGACAAGGGCAGCAGGGACAACAGACCCCGAAGACCAACCCAACAGGAGCCAGACGGACAGGCGGAGAAGAAGAAAATGAGCCCTGGGAACCAGAAACACCACAGAAGCCAGGTGTCCCAGCACCCGCAGCCACAGGACCGCCCATGGAGCCACGGGACAACAATGCCCAAAGCCACGAAGGAAGAGAGACCAGGCACCCGGACAAGGGAACAGGGCTGAGCAGAGTCCGAAGACGCGCCCGACAAACTCCAGGCCCAAAGAGGGGACCAGCGAAGACACACCCGGGCCACCAAAAAACCCGATCACCAGAAGACCCACAAAGGACCTCCCGAACAGACCGAGCAAAAAGACACTCCAGCCACATGCCGCAAGAGGCCGACCAGAAAAGGAAGAGGGAATACCCCCGCCGCAGGAAGGAGAGCCACGAGAGCAACCGGACATGCGGGAAGACCCAGGGCGAAGGAGGCAACCCAGAAAACGTGCGTACCACACAGAGAACCACAGGAAACGCAGAAAAGAAACAGCGTCAGGGAAGCGGAGAGAAGCGCATCCCAAAAACCCAGGGCATGCCAAAAACCGCGAGGCAGAGCCTGCGGAAAAGCAGCCCTAAAGGCCAACACACGGAAGGGAACCGGCCAAAGCCAGGAGCAGACCCCCAGGAGAACCGAAACAGGCACAAAGCCGCCGGACACCCCAGCCCCAGCAGCGAAACGGAGCGGGCCCTATACCCGAGCCCCACCGACAGGAACCCAGCAGAAGGAACAGAAGGCAAGCAACCAGGACACCCAGCCCAGGAGAGCCACCCAGCAGGAACCAGAGACAGGCACCGGAGGCAGCCGAACCCCCGAACAGGAGGAACCCGCACCAAGCCGACTCAGAAATCAAGACCCACAGATCCCAGGACCCCGCATCCAACAGGAACGATCCACCGCCACAGAGGAGGAAACGCCAAAGACGACCACCCACAGTCAGGGACCTGACCATACAGCAGCGACAGGAACCCAACAGGGCAAGGCACACAGACAAGGAGGAAGCAAGCCAGGGCGAAAAAAAACGGGCAAAACTGCACCCAACCGAAAGACGGAGGCACAGCAGGGATGACGGAGAGGGCCAAGTGCAAGGCACGAGAGAGAGGCAGGATGCCCCACTCAAGGCAAGGCACGCAGAGGGTCCAAGGTGGCGACACCCAGCCACCACGAACTGCCGCCGCCAAATCCACGAAACCCCGCAACAAGGAGGGCACAGAAGAAGCAGAGAACAGGCCAACCAGCAGCAGCCAAGCAGAACACCAGACCCACCAAGCAGCACAGCCAGGACCGAGTCCGACAGCACAACGGGAGGAAAGGGGCGACCCTCAAGAAGCAAAGCCACTGGAAGAAGAGAGGGAAGAGCAGCACAGAAGCGAAACCCCAGACACAAACCCTGCATAGAAACCTGAAAACCCTCCAGGATCAACACAGCGCAGAAGGAATACGGAGGGCTGAGGAGAGACCGCCACGGCACGTCACACAGGCAACCAACAAGCAACCGCCAGCCGGGCAGGCCACCGTGGACAGAGTAGCATGGAAACAGCATGGAAAAACACCAAGCATGGGCAACGCACGCCATACCTACAGCACCATACACCACACCGGGCATGAAGGGCAAGCCCAACCAGAAGGGCCGGGAACAGCAAAGAAAGAATCCCACAGTTCCAGCCCGGCAGGAAAAGAGGAAAGCCACCCCCCATCCCCCGACCAGCGCAGGAGCTCAGCGAATATTCCATGACAAGAACACACCGCCACCCCAGAGCCCCACGCATCGCCAAAGGCGGGAGAAGGACCCCAAAATCCCAGGAACCAGACGGGAACCAGCCCCTAACAGGATCCTCAGGACGAAGATGGGAGGGCACAGAAGGCACCAGTTGAACCCCAGAACACTGGACAGAGCAGCCTCACCCAAGTCAAGCAACAGAAGCAGAAACGAGAGGCAGAACACCCCCCATGGAGCCCATGCGGCCAGGGCACCCCAGGGGGACCAGAGAACCAGCAGCAGGGGAAGAGGACACCAGCACACCCCAACAACCACCTGCGACCCAGAGGCAGACAAGCGCCAAAGGGCACCACCCATGGAAACAAGGAGCAGCGGCAGGAGCACACACCCCAGGCAGCGAGAGCCCGTGCCATCAAAGGCACGAGAACAGCCACCAAGCCACAGCACCAAGGTCTGAACCGCAGGGCAAGAGAACCGCCCAAGCAGGATCAAAAATGTAAACAAAATGGGCACAAACCCGCCCTACTTGGCCTCCGGGAAAACAACAAACCGGGAGGAGGCAGCCATGCAGCCCGACCCTGAAACACAGCCCCAGCCACAGGAGGACCGCCGGACACCGCCGTTGATTCCTGAGCCACCGCTCCGCCCCAAACCACGAGGGAGACGAGGAGAGGAGGCCTCGCCAGGAGAACGCTGCCGATGGCACCGCCCTCGCAGAGAACCGGCACGAACACTCCCCGGCACCGCCACAGGGAGGAACTGAAGGTAAGTCTCACTAGGGAGACAGAAAAAAACAGGTGGAGGTGGGGGCGGGCAGAGTTTTTATGCTGGGGTGGGTCTGGGTGGGAGGCGGGGGCCTCATTTGTACCGAAGGAAGGCGAGGGAGGGAGGGGAGGTAATCGGAGATTCTTGGAGCAACTGCAAGCCCCATGCCTCTAGAGCTGCCGAAGCTCGCTCCTAAAAGCACCATAAACTAACTTGATGACTGTGTGAGTTAGAAAGATGGAAACCTGTCCCTCTTCGTCATCTCGAAGAAGAAGTCTTAAACCCTACAATCTTGCTCACTCTGCCTTACTGATATTATCTTATAGGTTAAGCCATCTATTTACATCATGGTGACCTAGCCTAAGAAGGCAGTGGAATACTCTAAATAGAGTAAGTTATTGTCCAAACCAAACAGAATAAAGTAGGGTAGGAGGTCTTAGAATATGAGCATGAGGGCCCTTTAACAGAATCACCCTGAGTTGCAACAGGTGTTTGTGCCTATTTTTTTGGGGGGTATTAAAGAAGGGGCTACAGATGCTTGTGTCCCCATTCTGTAATATGTTACCTGCCGGAGCACACCGGCCATTGCTCCATGCGGATGAGGGAACGCTTTGAACCTACATACATGCTTTATGACAGATTGGGAAACAAGGGCAAACATCTTGGCAGGAGGCACACTGATTGTATTCCACTTATGAAGTGGCACACAGTCTGTGCATCCCCCTGTCACCCAGAGGGTGCCCTCCAGTGAGGGATGTATGACGGTACCACGCGTACTTTTACAACGCGTACCGTTACAACGCTACTTTTACCACGCAAGTCGTTACAACGACTTGCGTGGAGGGGCGCTGGATAGTAAATTTTTTAATTTACTATTCCAACTCCAGTCCCCGTGGACTCTAGGGAAAGGAGTTGGATAGTAAATTAAACTATTTACTATCCTGGAGCGCCCCCCAGCGCAAGTCGTGGTAACGACTTGCGTGGTAAAAGTAGCTGGGTAACGGTACCGCGTTGTAAAAAATGCGTGGTTACCGTTGTATACCTCCAGTGAGGGGTACAGGGGTACTGCATCCATCAGCACTGAAAGACGGACAAGTGGTTTCAAACCACCATCAGTGTACAACACTACACTGTCCCCTGGGCATTGGCGTCCGCAGGGGGGGGCAAGGAGGGGCGCTTGCCCCCCTGGAACGACCCTCCTGGGCAGGAGAAAGTTCACACTTGCACTTCGGACAGCACATTCTTACATAACGCTGTACATTTTCCTGATCTGCACCGGGTGTACCTAATTGAAGGAGTGCCCTGCGCAGGTAGCAACACTGTGCAATTTCACATAATTTGGCGCCAGGAAGGAAAGAAGAAGTGGACTGAAGTGCTGTAACTGGAGAAGGAATTGGCAGGTGAAGTAATAATAATTTAACAAGTTAGGTATCAACTTTGCTTACCTCTTAATCATATTAATCACACCAACATGTCCTTCTCCATAAGCGTCCTGCCAATGTGAATGCTTCATGGTTTTCTTTTTCAGCTCAAAACAATAAATGTACCATTTTGTGGTGGTACCACAATGCACCTCATACATTTGCTGAGAACAGCTCTGTCCTGATTAGGAAAAATTATACATTATTCTAAGGATCGAAATCTATGGTTATGTTTGCTTGACATTAATCAATTTATGGACATAATGCCCTTGTGTCACAGTGTATGTTTTGGAGTTCAAGGATTACAGTTGTGTTTGTGACCACTGCATTTTCTACACGTCCACCTTATCTCTTTTCCACCTGCACTGCAGCTACACAAGGTGCAAAATTGTATGATTAATTACATTTTTCAACGGTCAAACAACAGACACAATAACAGACTATCCATTCCCGTGCTTGTCTTAAAATAAAGAAAAGTACTTTAGTATCACATCAAAACAACATAGTTATCACCGTAATGGGGAGTCAGCTACACTTCTATGTGGCTGTAGCTAAGTATGAAGTTTTTCAAACTATTTCCAGTGGTCCAACATAAGGTCTGTGGTGCCCACTATATTTACAGGTAATATAAATGGCCGTAGACAAGAATCATGCACAGACCCAAGCCCCTTTATTAGGCTATGCCAGCAACTACCATGGCATGTAGCCCTTAATGTTAGTTGATTTTTCGAGGAAAAAAGTTCACACTGGATCGTTATTCTCTATAATGCACAGGCTTATCTTTTTGATTTCAAGATGGAAGCCCTTATTTCGAGTTTGACGGTCCTTATTGGCGGTACAGATCTGGGAGTGGAGAGCTCGCTGGTCCGAATGCCGTATTATGAGTTGGGCAGATCAGCTTTGCGAAGATTGCAGCTGGACAGCCGAGCCTGCCAGCAGACCACCAACCGCAGGGTTGGCGATCAGGGAAAAGCAGCCCCCATAGGGCGGTACAGAGGAGCTGCACTGCCGTCCGTATTACGAGTTGCCTATTCAACGAGCAGACCATGGCGGTCTGACCGTCTGCTTAAAGGTGGCGGCAACGAAAGATTTGGGGTCTGTAATCACCCCTTTCTTCTTCCAGGCAGATTCCAACATGGATCCCTTTCTCCAGGTACCCCCTTCACAGTAGGCTCTTCCCACCGAGGATTGCAACCCTGTGTGCGGCGATCTACTGGTGAGTCCTTTTCATCCCATATTCCTATTGCCAGAACTGTCCACATATGGGTCGAACCCCAGTAATGGGTATATGGTATTGTTCAACACATATCATGCATATGTGTGTATCCAACACATATGCAGTCCAAATGCACACACATACATCAATATATTTGGTGATACTAACAACTGCTGCAAGATCCCCGCCTCCACACAGCTGGCCATGTGGTTGACTGGTAATACGTAGGTCTTTAGATTGCCAGCGTGGTGGACCGCTGACAGACGGAGCCCTTCGGCGGTCTGACCGCCAAATTTGTAATAAGGCCCGGAGTCTCTCAATCTTGTTTTCAGGCTCTGTGTAGCCTATTCTCTGGAACAGAGCTCAGTGCAGAGTCTGGTGGTGTACTATTCATGGTCACACCATCAGTGTCTTAGTGGGTGTGGGATCACGGTATTAGTCCCACCTCTCAGATCTCACCAGTGGGAATGAACATCTCAGTAGGTCTTGGCAGCAGTCACCCATCTTCTGCGGCTGTGTTCTACAAGACCCTCTGCTTCCACAGTGTCTTAGAGCCTTGCAGGTTGAACAGCATGTCAAAGCAGCCACAGAAGAATTCCCTCAGGTGATTTTGCAGTGATGCCAAATGGCACACTGTCATTTGGGGGTTGACGGTGTTTCACGCAGTTTGCTACATGAGCCAAACCAGAAGACGGTTGACTCCTCAAAAATTGGGTAAGCCCTGTCATCCTCCTGGTACATGTAGGCTCTTTTGGGTGTTTCACACTCTGGGAACACAACTGCACTTCTTCTCCTGGAAAGGCTCTTGTCCTGCAAAGCCAGGCAATCCCCTATGTAAGCAAAGAGGCATGCTGTTTCTATATGCTATGCAGACCCACAGCTTGTCCAGCAAGGTATGCATGTTTTAGGAATTGTCC
Organism: Lissotriton helveticus; assembly: GCF_964261635.1. Lineage (NCBI taxonomy): Eukaryota > Metazoa > Chordata > Amphibia > Caudata > Salamandridae > Lissotriton > Lissotriton helveticus. Next base: position 1,015,230,345 of record NC_136069.1, on the reverse strand, counting down.
CTTTACCTCTGGGAGACTGGCTGCCATGCAGATAGAAGCAGTGTATCTCAGAAGCCCTTTGAAAAATCTCAGGAGCACTCTCTTCTTTGGTCAAGAAGAACTTAGAACTGGAACAAAATGGGACGGTTTGGGTCCCAACATTATACTCACTTTCCAGACAAAGGGTGATGATTCACTGACTAAAATCTAGGAATTGGTTTGTTGCGACTCTTTTTAAAATTGTATTTTCAGGCCAACGGCAGTCACAGCTTGTGTGCAAGTTGATGGTTCTCACAATAATCATAATGGCCCCCAGCAGGAATGTCCCAAACATGAGCACAATAAAGTATAAATATTCTGGACCTAGCTATCATCAGTCTTCTGTTAGCATTTGAGGCAGATAAAAGGGCAGGCACTGTCTAGAAACTCCCTCCCCCTTAAAAACAGAGGAGCTTATTTACAAGCACCTTGCACCGCCTTGTGCCACCATTGCGTCACTTTTTTTGACGCAATGGTAGCGCTGCATTTACTTAATATTTACATTAATGCAGATACGTCACTTTTTTACAGGCTGCGTCTGTTTCACCTGTGCGAGAATTGCCTGTACTGCCTTAGATTTTAATTTATGCAAGGTAGGTGTTCCGTCAGAAATGCCTACCTTGAAACCGCAGTGGTATTTACCCCCTTTTTTTGGCGCATCCTGCCGCTGTGCTTCCAATGTGTCACAATCCCTACGCTTGTCAATCCCAGGCATAGGGTTGATGCATTGGCTGTGCCCAAGGGACCACACCAACTGTAGTGACTTGAATGCAGTGTGCAATCAAGTCACAAGGTATATGGGCCACATATGGGAAGTATGTGCCAGTAATGTCGCAATTTGTGACATTTCGTGCTGATGTCACATATACAAGTGGGCACTATGCCCACTTGTATGCATCACATCCAGGCCCAATATATTTGAGCGCACAGTGACTGTCACTTTTTCCTACGCTAATGCATTGGTCCCCATTCAGTAGGTGATGCGTCAGTTAAAACTGATGCATCGTCTCTGTATTTTGATGCATTGCTGGAGTTCCATTAGTTTTCATGCCAACTCCAGCAATGCATCAAAAACCCTGTGCCATGGTGCACCGTATTGTAAATGCGGTTCATCCATGGTGGTGCAAGGTTTTCTCCCGCAGGCGCAAGAAAACTGAAGCAACGCTGCTTTAACACAGTGATGCATCAGTTTCTTGTAAATGAGGCCCAGAATCTGCTGACTCACTGCACCCCTCCCACCAGCAAGCATATGGAAGTGGTCAGGAAGGTCTCATCAATGTTGCCCTGCTAAAAGATCCTCATAAAATAGTGTAGCCCTATCTCCATCCTAAAACACTCCAGTGTCCAAGGCACCTCCTTTAGTTCCAAGCATGAAGGCATATATTTGGGGAGGGGGGAATTTACTATTTGAACTCCAATCCCACACACATTGTGGAAGATCTGTATATTTGCAAAGGTCATATTTACCATTTTAACTCCAGTCCCACAAACACTGGGGAAGGTACATATATGGGGAGGACAGACTTAAGTTTCTAACTCCTGTACCACGCACAATGGGAAAAGGGTCATTATTGGGACATATACAATGCACCCGGGACTGGCTTATCCTGATAATTAATACAGCAAAGCGACTCAGTGAGGAGCTACTCACCGAGATATTGGATCTGGAAACTAGTATAAAAAATGACACCACAATACTAGATACTAAGGAACAACTATCCAAGATCCAAAACGACTTAGGGGGATACCAAGCATACATGGTTAACCAGAAGATAAAGGGCTTAAGAAGCAACCTTGACATATTTAGCCATGAGTGGGCATTCCCATACACAGAGGATCAATATTATCAGCAGGCAGCCAACCAAAACCCAGGACCCCAACGTGGGAGGGGCGGGCGACACCCTGGCAGGAGAACTCCAAACAATTGGGTGTTTGATAATACGAGCAGTGAAGATGAGGAACAAACTGCGCAACCTCCACAGGGTAACACCTGAGCAAGGTTTAACCCCCAAGTCAATTCAGATCAGGACTTGGGTGCCCTCTTTAGAGCTTTTTTAGGACAACATCCACCAGACCAGAGAGGGGCGAACACGAGAGGCAGGAGCAAGGGGCGGGCACGCCACATCCCCAACGCAACTCGGCAAATGTATTCTCCCAGGAATCACCCGAAGCAGGGGACGAACGCCAATATAAACCCCATTGACAATATTGTGGTTAACCTTTCGGATTACCCACTCACGCCAAGTGAAAATGCAGTTTTGAACAAAGGCTTAGGTTACGTTTCCACACCCAAACACGACAGCTTTCAACTGAGGGGTGAGATCAACGGCGTAATGCTGAAGATCAAACTTCGAAAGTTTTTCGAAGGTAAGGAAATGACATCCACTACCATGTCTTTTAGTACGGATTTACGGCGACCGTCTAACTTCACGCCCCTTAATCATCAAGTGGGCCCGGAAGTGACAGTCTTTGAGCAAAAGGTCCTCAAAGACATTACTGACCTGGAACAGAAACAACAGACCACGAGACATAGTAATATGTCTAAAGCAGACTGGACGGCCATTAAATCTTTACAGGACAACAGCTCCATCACCATCAAACCGGCCGATAAGGGCGGGGCGGTGGTGGTGATGAATACCACTGATTATGAGAACGAAATCAGTAGACTGCTAGGAGTGCGAGAACACTACAAACCGCTCACTAGAGACCCCACTGAGGAGCTACAGACAATTATACACTCCATGGTAGCAACTGTCAGAGAAAAGAAATGGTTAACAGCCAAAGAAGCACAGTTCTTGATTAATCCATCGCCCAGGGTACCGGCATTCTATATTGTGCCAAAAATACATAAAGCACAGCGGCCCTCCCCTGGACGGCCGATAGTTTCAGGCATCAATTCAATACTTGAACCTCTTTCGCAATTTTCTGACTTTTTCCTACGTGAGTGTGTGGTTACACAACCATCTTACGTGCAGAATACAACAGATATCCTGAGGCACCTACAGACAGTGAGATATGACCCTGAAGAACAATTTATAGTGACGATTGACATCGAGTCACTATACACGAACATACCCCAGGAGGCGACGCTGGTGGCAGCAGCGCGCTCCCTGGGGGAATGTGAGTGGTTCTATGACACCTCACCTACATTCGTGCTGCAATGCATAGAGATTGCACTGACTCGCAATTTCTTTGCGTACAAAGATCAATTGTACCTCCAAACCTCGGGGACCTCGATGGGGGCAACTTTTGCCCCCAGCCTGGCATGCATCTATGTCGGCCAGTTCGAGACCATTTACATCTATCATACATCTAATCTCTTCCAGAGGAATATAGTCCTCTGGAAGAGATATATAGATGATATCTTGTGCATCTGGAGGGGTTCTGCTGCTGAACTGTTTAACAGTTCTTGACATGGCTAAACAGTCTTGAGGGTTGTCTTAGATTCCATTGGAATGTGGATCGTCATAAAGCAACGTATCTAGATTTGGATAGACAGGCCACAGACAATAAGGTCACAACAACAGTCCACCAAAAGCCGACGGACAAAAATTCCCTCCTGCATTATAGGTCCTTTCACCCCAGAGCCCTGCGGGATAACCTCCCGGTGGGGCAATTCATGAGATACCGCAGGAATTGCACGACAACAGGGAGTTTCTTGGAAAAGACAGAGGAATTAGCCAATAAACTCACTGCAAGAGCCTATCCACAGAAGGTAGTCAAGCAAGCACGAAAGCGGGCACTCAACACCCCGAGGGAAGTCCTACTTGACAAACAGACCAAAGAGCAGAAGCAATGTATCCCGGTGGTCACCACCTTTGGCTCTCACTCAACGAAAATTCGCCAGATAATTAGGAAGCACTGGCACCTGCTGAGTACTAATTCTATGGAAATGCCGCAACCCAGATTTGCCTTCAAACGGTCTTCCAGTCTGAGGGACCGGCTGGTCCACTCACGACCATTATCATCGGTGAAAGACTCGAGCATCCCCTCGGGGCATTATACATGTGGGGGGTGCACAGTATGTGCACTCACTATTAAATCTAAATCGATCACAAGATCTAGTGGAAAGACCTGGCACTTAAATAGTTTTAGTAATTGCAATACTATTAATGTGATCTACGGCTTTCTTGTCCGTGCGGGCTGTACTATATCGGTCTTACGACTAGAAAGATCAAAGTCAGAATCCAGGAACACCTGAGCACGCTCAAAGCAGCCAAACTGACAACTAAACTGGTGCAACACTTCACCACTCAAAAACACCAACCCAGGGATCTGCGTTGGATTGTAATTGAAAGAGTGGTGGGGGACCAGTTTATTATGGATAACAGACTCCTTAGGAAAGAGGCGCGCTGGATTTTTGAAGAGGCCACGGACCGTCATGGTCTCAATGATATTATTGAATGGAATAGATTAGCTGCCATTTAGTGGATATGAATGTACCATACATATAAAGATAAGCATGGACACACAAATTCCTCATCGAGGTTATGGGGTACCCAGTTGGTTGAGTAATGATAAAGGCAACCACTGGCTATATACAATCTCCCCAGTCGCCTCAGGTTAGAGACATTTGGTCCAAATGCATAAGGACATCAAGCTTTACATCAGCCAAGCCCCGTCCAATACAGTCAGAGACAATCAGGGCGGGAACATCACTCACTGATGGTGTATACAAAGTTCAACCTTTATTTAATGCCCTCCCTGTAACTACTAGGTTTCGTTGTGCGCATTCATGTATTGGACTTAACCTACAATGAATTACTGTTGTAGGAATTCCAGAGCAAACACATATGGCCAGGCTTTGTCAGAACTCGAGATATTTTAGATTGATAAGCTGCATAATACAGATCGCGTCGTAATTGAGCTATTTTTTCAAGACATAGTTTGAACCTTATCCCGGTCTAAGATGGCCACTGTTTAGAAACCCAGCGTGACCATCGCTTGACCAATGTGCCGTGTTTGAAATATACACACCGGCATCATTTGTGAAGACGAAGGGTGAGCGGAGGCCACACCTGTATGCGCAACCGGTAAGGATATTAACCTTCACTTTACCGGGGCTATGTCCTCGGTTGCGGCACGCATGACAATTAGACGGAGATTAAGACGAAACCACGAGTGTGGGAGAGGTTCCTCAATGCCATGCGCCATGTTGCACGACTGGACACTTTGCTTTTGAATTATCTCAGTATACCACGGCGAACTCGTCCCATTAGTTAAACCTGTAAATTATACACTGGTACATTTTTATCGGCTGTCATGATCGGTTGAAGAGAGTTGGGGATAAATGCACAGACGCCGGCAGCAAACTACGATACGGCTCTATGAGCCAAACATTTAAATAAAATAACGGGACATTGCAATTAGCAGCTTCGACCAGTCGAGATGATTTATAGAAGCTTGCAGCAAACTTTGATATGGGCACAGTGATTGCAGCGCCCAAGGATGAGGGTGTATGAGGGGGATATTTAAATGACGAATCGATCATGCTCTTTTTATCTAACCTCATTCATCTTTTTAGATACTGACCAAAGGGCGGTCCACGGAACCTATTATTTGCTAAAGGGTCCGATCATTCCAGATTCTTCTAGGGGAGCCTGGTAGGCTCAACTAAATAAGGCCACCTGGTAATGTATGAATGATACAAGCATGACCAAGTGTTCAGTTGCTAGTTTGCATTCCCAGCGAGACACAGTGAGTAAATGTATGTGTATGTGCGATTTTATCACAGGTACAATAAAGGGAGAATCAAGACGTGCAGGATTCACGCTGACCCAACAAAAAACCCTGATGATATTGCCGGTAAAGGAAATTTCTGCGATGAAACATGTTGGTTGTTTTTAATTAGAGCGGGCATACAGCACAGAATAAAGTTGCAGTTGCCAGTATAGCTCAGCTCTTTTTATGGTGGTGGGACCAGATCTCGAGCACAGGAGGTTTGGTATACCGCAGTGGGTCACTTACACTTAGACCACATATAGTTTTTTTTTTTGCACAGTCTTTATCCCCATTCTTTTAATGGTTGGCAGTTGCTGATGATGAGAACGTGAGGATCCAGGCGAGTACCAGTCTGCCATATCCCCCCCCGGGTGTTGCTCCCGTGAGGCTCTGCCAACCCCCCTCCCCCTTTTTTCACAGGAGAAAGAAGTAGTGAGGTGTGGGATTAACACATGGGTTTCATGCATACACATATTTTGTTTTAAAGTTTTTACTTTTCAAAACAGTGACTGTAATTAGCACACACAGATAGAAGGCTGTAGTATACCCTCTGTTTAGTTGAGTAACATATTAACAACTAGGGGTCCCTGACCCCATAGTATATAGGGGCAGGCCATCGATTGTCTATGATGTAGTGAGTGGGGGGCGGCCTGTATAAATCCCTGTTTCTTTCCCCCTGAGGCTCCTTGTAGTTCAGAACATGTACAATTGACTCATCTAATTCCTGTCCTGCAAACAAGGGGGAAAATACACATATTTGCGGGGGCAGTAGATTTCTCCTTTAACTCAAGTTCCATTATCATTGGGGAAAAGGAAACCACAACTGCTGTACCTGAGCACTGTTTGCACCCAAAGGGAAGACTGCCACTGCAAAAGAGTGATACTGCACAAGTCTGCCTCACTGACTACATTAAGCGGTCCCTTATCCAAAGTGAGGTTGCTGCTGTGCTCCTATAGAAGTGAAGCTGCCACTTCAAGTTTGGGTATCTAAATCGCACCAGCCATATAACTAGAATTGCAATGCCACCCAGCAGGGAGAAGTGGTGCTTAGCCTGCAACTGGAATAATAGTTTACAGTGCATATGCTGCATGGATTTAGGGTGTTTACCCTGGTGAATGCAATGGTTGAAAGATGTTTACATGAATTGCATATCAGTGGAGTAACTTTGAAGTAATCTGTACCTAATCAAGGGGTCTCCAGCCTTTTCTGTAGTGAGAGCTAATTCTGATCAGTGAAAATCATCGTGAGCTACTAAAGGCCAAGCAACTCGGACACTTTTACCAGAAAACTCCCCATGCCCATCTTCATTGACTTTATGATCTCTTGAGCAGTGTCCCCTAAGTACATGCCCGAATAAGCCCATGATCTGCTATTTAGTGTCTTAGCAGTAGCTCCTCCTTGTCCATCTGAGTTTTTTCACTTCAAGACGAACGAGTGCCCATAGTAGTCCCTTATACACAAGCACAACAATGTATTCCATTTCTCATTGAGGATACGTTACAGCTGTTGCAAATGTCCAACCATACATGAGTTGTACTTGCATATGGATTCTTAATGCCAGTGCACCACTTCAAATGTCAAAACTGTAGTGTTCCTATGTAAACTTTTTGCATAAAACATAACTGACTGGCGTTCTGTTGTGATATTTATATGGCGGGCTTCAGAGACTTTGGAATTAGTTTAGCAATTATGTATTATGTCACAATAAAACTTGTGGTCTCCAGGTTCAAACAGACTAACGCGGGTGAAAAAAGCTCTGTGTCCGGTATGGCTAAAATCTGGAATGTTCTCCCACTTCACATCAAAACCATACCTATTTTGTAGCCTTTAGGAAATAACTAAAAACCTGGTTGTTAAGGAATTATTCTTTTTTCTTTCTTAGCTTCTTCTGACTGAACTTAGTAGAGCCAGAGCCAAGAAACCTCTGGGTATTCGTACGCTCCAAAACTTTCTATAACATAACATAACATAACATAACATAACATAACACAGCATTTTATTTGCTCTGCAGGTGTATTTAATATTCTAATTGCAGCAATCAGGTTTCCTTTTCAATAATCTTTCCTCACATTGACATTACTGCCTTTATTCTATGATGGTCACTACTCTTTACTTAAAGATGTTTTTCACAGGCTGAGTCTTAATCTATGCCTGGATATGTGAGCATCTTCATGAATGTCACGGCCGTGGTCCCAGGACTTAGTAGCCCTTCTGGTTCCAGTGTCCCTGCTTGGTTATTCATGCTGTGTCATTTGTGCCCCCTCATTGCAACCCAGTGAGCATGTGTCACTTCTCCCTGATGTCCCTTTACATCCCATTATGTTCCGAACTCAGTGTCACTTGTCCATTCAGATTGTTGTATGGAGAAAGCAATGGAGGCTCTTCCATGTGGGCGGAGGAGCATTGCCCCGCTGCTTTCTCGCAGTGCGAGAAGCAGAAACTATAAGTACCATTATATGTTTCTGGTTCTCGCACTGCAAGAAAGCAGAAGGGTTTGGTTGGGGGCGGGCAGGCTGGCGGGTGGTCCTGCTCTAGGGCAGGGGAGGAGTGGCTTTTCCACTCTGAGGGCGCTGACTGTTTGGTCGGTCTCAGGGCTGACCAAACCATTCATACACACGCTGCATTTTCTCCATGTAGGTTCCATGCTGCCTACTTGGGGAAAATGGCCTCCCCATAGACGCCTGTGTGGTCAGCGTCTCAATCAATCACAGCGTTGTGATTTTGTGATTGGCTTAGGGGAGGGAGTCTGCCTGGGCTGCTTCCTGTGAGGAGCATAGACGACACAGGACCGGGTCGGGCAGGTGAAGGTAAGTTAACTTTTTGGTTTAAAAAAAAAAATTAAAGCCCCTCTGCATGACCGCCTCCCCATGCGACCCACCCCCTCCACCCACAAGTCATGCCGGCTGTGACTGGGAGAAAGCACCAGAAGTACAATTGATTTTAAGTTAAACACAATGCTACTTGTCCTGTGTTTCTTTCTTACTGTATTGCCATGTTGTTATCGAGCTGGGTGGGCACTTAGCTTTATTGCTCGCTAAAGCAAGACGTTATGGTTTTCCTACTAAGTGCACCGAAGCCCACACCGGTTAAGGTTCTAATCTAGGATAAGATCAGTTCAGTTCATGGTCTTTGAAATACAGACCAAGAATTATTCTCCATAGCTTTCCTTATTTTGTTGGTTTGCGGTGCTCAGGATAGCCCCTGATTAACATTCTGTCACCATAAGAAAAGCCACACTTAATGGCTTTCATTTTCGGGTTAACCTCTGAAGCTTATTCTGATCTACTACATGCCAAAGTTGAGTGTCATTGTACAGAAAAAACACTGGGTCCACTATCGCAGCATGGCCACAGATTAGGATGAAGTTGTGATAACATGGAATATCGCATCATCAACAGATACGAGGGATATTGCTAAGCAACAGACATAGTAGTGAGGCAGTAGAAAGCATGGATGTGGATGGAATCGCAGAAGTGTGGGATCTCAGTGAGTCCCTCCGACTGGGAGAGAGGAAAGATTACGTGTATCCGAATAAGCAACCAACTTTATTAACATTTAACCAGGGAAGCTAGCATAGTGTTAACTGGGTGAAGAACAAGACCTCTAAACATGAATGTGGGCAGATGGGATGCCTCAGGGTAGCTATGCGCTCTATAAATGTTTCTTTCATTTCTATAAATATTTCTTTCATTTCAATTCATCTAGGAACTATGGTCACAGTGACAGCTTGCGACCACCAATGGGAAGCTGTTAGTTTATTGCAATATGGGGACCTAGAAAAGCTTGAGCTCTTAACTCAACAGCCTGGGTATTCATTCATAACATGCGTATAACAAAGAGCTGACATTAATTTCACAACTCTCACAGCAAAGGGGGACTGAGCCCAATCACAGCAGTATGCACCACACACGCCAGAGCAAGAGGTCACATATTCCTCTTCTGACCTTCAGCCCAGCAGATGAACCTGTGGTACACCAGTAGTAAGTGTGCAATGCTCAGTATGTACAGTGTGACATGACAGTACAATGTACAGTGTGTATCTGTGTGTATGGAGTGTTTACATTGCGCAGTATTTACTGTATGTAGCGCATGTAGGGGCTGCATGGAGCGTGTGCACACTGCAGACTAAGCACACAAAAATAATAAACATTTTACTGCACTCAAGAGATCCTACGTGGCAGGCTGCAAGCGTACAACTGCTAGGGCAGGGGCTCACAACTACACAACAACTAATTCAGGCCAGGGCTTACCGATTGATCTGCTGCTCCGCACACAGATCAAAGACATGCTGCCAGCCTGTAAAAGGTTACTGGTGGGGTAGCAGTTCAATAATGCCTGAGCCACACCACTTACACACTACCAAGATTTCAGGCCCCTGTGGCTCCACGCCGGCACACATAGCAAGGTGAAAGCGCAGTGCCAGTATGCGAAAGGCAGGTGGTGCAGAGATGACTCTTATGATGAACAACGTCATCCTCTTCAGCCCGCCCCACTCCAGCTAAACTCAGTTAAGCCTATCAGAGCAGCTGGTTTGGGTGAGGGCGGGCAACGCTATTAAAAAAAGGCCAAAAAAGCTAAAGGCAATCAAGGGCTACCAAATTAAAACGCTGGTGCGAGCTACTCACAGGGCCTTGGCGAGCTACCGGTAGTTTGTGATCGATCAGTTGGCGACTCCTGACCTAATCAACCTCTATGCAAACAATAAACTGGAAACTGAAGTCATTAGAAATCTCCTACAGCAGGGAGTGAGAGAGTACCAGAGAGGGTGTAGCGCCTTGCACAAAATTGGAACTCAGAGGACAACCCTGAAATTGCAATTCATATTGATCTGTGTAGTGTGATATTAAAGCACTTTCTTTTAACTTAAAGATACACACTCGGCTGGAAAATATTTGATTGTGTCTGTTGGTTGACTGTTGAGTTCTGAGCTCTTGTACCCCATACAACCTCTCTGAAAACCTTTCACTGCTTGTGCTCGGTACCGTAAAAGTCAAGTGCAGAAAGATTTATGCTTGGCCTGGTTTGCAGAACTGTAGTGGGACGGAACCCAACACACTAGAGGTAAATAACCTCTGCTACGCTTGGTAGCTCCTGTTTATCCTGTGACCTGCCAAATGGGCCCTGACAGTCCTGTTCAGAGCTTCTTGACTTAAAATAGAAAATGTCATCCAGAGCTCAATGACGATGTACCCAACTTCGAGAAGCACTTTTTAGCTGCCATACCGTACTGAAGGGTTCCTAGTAAACTATAAAGTCAGAAGGTAAAAACTTTGACATTCATGGCCCACTTAGACTACTCAACCTTTACTTCATCTCAATCAGCCTGAAATACTACCAATGATCTGTTGAACCGCACATCAGTTGGCGATTTGTGCTTACCTTCTTTTTTTAGCTTAAAACGTTAATAGGTCATATTTCTGCTTCCATTAACTTGCATTTTCAAAATTACTTTGGAAAGCTTATTCTGTTGTGTTCTTGATTTTAAAGTTGTTTGACACTGCTTGAGCTTAATAGACATACATTTTCTGGGAAATTGCCTGCAGTTTTTGCCACAGCCTATTACGATGTAGGGGGTACTCCTCACCCAAACCTATAATCCAATTTCTGACAGTTGTAAATGGCAGACTGATGTTCCAAGGATGCTGTTCTAAGGATGGTGCTTCCACTGATTTCCAGGCAATTGATGACACAGCCACATCACAGTGTACCCCGTATGGATACGTGTTTCTTTGTTGGAGCATGGACTGCCAATGCCTAAGAACCAGGCTATATATTCAGCTCCAGAAATCAGATCATATAAACCTTAATTAAAGAAAATCATTCTACTACCTCACACTGTATGTAAGAATAATTTTCAAGCTTCTGTCCACCACACAAATATCATACTGCAGCAACGTTTCTGGGATATTTACAGAAACTGACACCATACTACACCCCATCCACAACAAGGACATCTATTTGCCTAATTGTCATGCTTGTGAAATGGACATCATGAATCATTTGACACCCAATGGCATTACACAACTTCTTGTCCCATTCCTGGCCCCTCAAAAGCGTCCTCTTTAGGTTAAAGAAAAGGCAAGAAGGGAAATCCGCAGAAAGTAAAGAAGCCTCATAGATCTCTTGTTACTTTTGGTGTCCAGGGCTTCCTTCCTGGCCCTGGAGGCCAAGAACACGAGAAAGAAATAATGGAAAACCAGCTCCTACTTCTGGCTACTACTTAGATTGGCATTCAACTAAAAATACTGTCGCAAAAGTGTCAAAACTCAAAATGATGGGACCCCACTGCAGAATCCAGGGAGGGACCTCTAAGAATCCTATATATCACAGATATTGATTGACCTTGCCCTGAATGGGTCCCCTGACGGGCAGAAAAGGCTCCTTAAGGGGTGACCCTCCCTGCACCATAAGGGCTGCAGGGGCTTGTGTTACACCTCTGTGTCACAAACAATGTGAAACTTCACGAATACTGAAAAGGATAAATCTGCCCCTTCAGATCATATCTAACTATATTTGTCATTTTTTCTGTTCTTACTGTGCTTGCATCACAAGGTGACGTTTCAACGTTATTTAAAATACTTACATTGCTGTGATTTTGGACTGAAGTCATTGCTTCCGTCTTCCATCTGTCCACACATTCCTCTGGTTGGTGGTTACATTAGAGACCCAAGATTAATGGTAGTGTTGCCATACAGCAAATTGTGACTGACCGCTTAAGAGACCCATTCTTGGGCCAATCAAAATGTCTAAGATTTCATCACAAAAGGAACTACCAGAAATAGTCTACAAGACCTGTTTGCTCACCAATAATTGTCCCCAATCACTCAAGATAAATTAGAAAATATTTGCAATGGCTTAGATAGGTCACCAACAGGTGATATTGTTTTACATACCCAGTCCATTTTAAAAGGTACACACAATTCATTAAAATGTGTGGAACTGGCTAGCTCATTGGAAACCTGATTATATATGACTCAAAAAAATATAAGCAGCTGTCTGCACCCATAAAGATGCTTAAGAACATAGCAGTTGTTTGCTCTAGTCTCCAAGACTCTGTGCAAGACACATACATGAATAAATAAATAAAAAGATAAAGAGGATCATTGGACTTCTTTTCAGTCACTGTATTTGCCATCACTAGATTTAAAATACTGGTCAACTGTGGGAAGAAATCCTATGCATGTGACTTCTCTTTCAATTGTAATACTGTTATGGCAGAGATGAAATACATGTAGCTTCCATTGACTTATTGTTGTACCTCTTTTTAGCAATCTTTTTTAAGATTTCTCAGACTTATAAAATAGTACAGAAAGCAAAAGAGGAGCCACAACATAGGGGAGATACACTGAGTTGTGTACAGATCAATCAATACCACACAATAATAACCTCACAGCGTCCTCTGTACAAAGAAAGTGGGCAGTGGTGCAGGCTGAACAAAGGGAAAAGGTGGAGCTATAGGGGAGTGGCGGGGATCAGAAATCGTGTGGCTTTCCCCTTTATTTTTCGAGGTTCTAATCAAGTTGAACAATTTCACCAGATTATTGGCTTATGGAAGAGAACCCTCTTTGAACCTGCATGCTTTAAAAACTTTCTCCTTTTCTGAGCTGTATTATCTTCAGATTAAGAATCTGACAAAACAAACGGAGGAAGGACAAAAAGGCCAAGATGCATCTTTTTTCTGACACTTTACCAAAAGGACGGGGATTCTTTGGGTTGTTTAGGGTCAATTGTATGAAACAGTTTTAACAAGTAGCAAATCCCTCAATCGCTCCTTCTAGTAGTAGTAATAATTAGGGTAAGATGCTACACCATTGAGGGAAATCTTGGTTGGGAGGATATTGTATTTTTAATGACCCTATGTGGGAATTTTTTTGATGTCATGCGTAAGTGACTTGACAGGTCATTCGTGGAGCACCTAGCAATGTGATCGAGGAATAACTGTGAGATATAGGCGCACTCAGGATATATATTAACTGGCCATTTACAAGTTTATTCTGCAGGTTCCATGTTATGTGTGCGCTGTTAACAAAAGCCTTACTTTACTCTATTCTTCTCAATCTGGATAAGACCTGTGAGGAAAATACCACTGTAACTTTACCCACTCACTATATTTGTCTTGTTGATATGGGACTGAAAAAAGATGGGTAAAAAGAGGATGGGGTGACATATCCATCATGAAGGGTTATATTACACCAATCCCCTATGTTTGCATTCGTATGTTTCAAATGGTTGTATGTCGTTACAACGCATTCCGTTGCACCGCATGTCTTTACCACGCATGCGTTACAACGGAATGCTTTTTCCACGCATAACCTTTACCACGAATATTCCTTTACCACGCATAGATTTACAACGATTTTTGTGATGATGCATGATAAGGGCATACTCTTGGTAAAGGCTGTACCCCTCCCCTGTACCCTTACATGACCCTCCATTCTTTACTCCTTATTATTACCCCTGCCCTTAACTCTTAATCTTTTTTTTTTTTAACTAAAATTCTACTTACCTTTTCACTACGTCTCGTCTCCATCTTCCTTGGTGACGTCGTACGTCGTAAAGAGGAAGCGGAAGTTTCTTTCCGTTTCCTCTCAAACTACGCAGATTGCCTCTGCTTCGTCACATCAGGTGCGTGGTTCTTTTTTTGGGGGGGAGACCCCCCAACCCCACTTTTTATTCCCACGCATTTTTTTTATTTTTGGGGAGACCCCCCAAGCCCCCTTTTTCTTTTTTTAGCCTTTACCACACATGCCTTAACTATGTATTTCGTAGTAAAGGTATGCGTGGTAAAGGCTATCGTGGTAACCACGCATGCATGGTCATGCATGCCTGGTAAAGGTTTGCGTGGAAACGGCTGCGTTGTAGTGGCCGTTTCCCGTTTCAAACTATGATAAAATGCATCCTTTGTCTGACAAATGCAATGTCTCAAACACACATAGACTGCACTAACTCAGCCTAACATTTGCAATTTGGCACTTATATACAGCACTATCTCTCACTCGTGTAGCTTAGCAGTACCTCTGGGAGGGAGGTTCTGACTTGTTGTGGATACCAAACATTGTTTTGTGTTACCCAGATTATGATTGGATGTTGTCCACCATTTGGTCGCCGTTCCTGTAATGGAAAAGTACCCATCAGCCACTTGACCTTGTCCTTGTGATGGTGTTTCAGCTCAAAGCACACAGAAATGTATGCTATTACGTTTTTTTATGAGAGTTTAAGATAATATTACCTAAAATCACTTCTCCATAAAATCAATATCAGGGATTACAGAGTGGCTTTGAAATTCGTGTTTGCACTAATGAACCCTTTGGTCTGTGTTAGAGTTGCACTTTAAATTTGGGATGCCAAACATCTCAGGAAAAGTATTGTACTGTAATGTATTTTATGTGGGGGTTTCAATCTGGTTTTTGACTTTATGTTAATATATTGCTGTGTATTTAGGAATTTTATGATGATGCTTTTCTGTATGTTCTATTATGGCCTTTTGTGTTTAGAATTTTTTTTAATCGAATCGACTTGGTGTTGAGATTTATAGCCAGCTGAGTGAAAGAGTCTACCTTTGGTGACATGCAGGGTTTGAGGAGTTAGAATTAGTCTGTACCATTTTGGTTCAATATCTTCTCGTTCGGTATGCATGTCCTTTGCCAGACAAATGTATAAGCCTCCTAGGCAGCTGGTGGAGGCATGTGCTGTGCCCTCATAGATGGAAAGTTAAATGTTAGGGCAGTGTTGCATGTATGTTCAGGGCTTTATCTTTATGCGTTCATTCTATTGTATATAATTTTGTGGTGTGCCTTATTGAAACTGTGTTGTTCTCATGGTTGTTCTTGACTATGTGGGGTACCTAGTCTGCGTTGGTTGTAACTATGGTGTTCTTGGTTGATTAGTTCTGTGGCATGTTATGTGAGAGTTGTTCAGTGCTTGAAATTGAAAAATTGAAGCGTTGGTACTCTCCAATTATAAAATATAGCATTTCTCTTGAGAAGTGCTGGTACTCTCCCTCTCAAAATTAAAAAAGTTCTGGTACTCCGCACCGGACAGTACCAGCCCATTTAAAGCACTGGAGGTGTTTGAATTGGGAACCATGATGCTGTCTGGACGTTGATACTCACCTAGGTGACATATCTGAGCTGTGTTGGATGTGTGGTTGGATGGTCTATTCGACATGAGATGTTGAAGGTTGTGCCTGTTGCCGATGAAGCACATTGATACATGGAATATCTATCTAAGGATGGGTATATATGCAGTGTTGTTAACTATTTCTTAAATCTGCTGTGAATCAAGTCCCTCTGCCCGCTTTATTTTCATTTAATTATCTGAAAAACTCATACCACTACTGTTTTGGTGATAATGTTACGAACATCGTGTTTACTTTAATGCTCCGCATATTAGAATTTCAGCACTCGGAGGTATTTAAAGGTTTTTTGGAAAGCATGTAATCGTTGATATAAAAACAGGACAATCAAAAAATGATTTATTGTCATTGGCTTGTCCTTGCAAAATGAATAAAATCAGTCAACAATTACAAATTGTAAAAAGGCAAAGTAACCGCTTAATGTATCAAACCATCAGGTGCTAAAATAGCCAGATAGATTGTAGCATAATTAAATATACTAAGATTGATACAGAGGGTCTTTCGTTTATGAATTTTTGATTTTTCAGACATGATATTTTAAAAATAATTGATTCAAAAGGCCAATTACAGTGTCAGGGGATGCTTCAAAAACAGGAGCGGGCTCCCTGCAGCACGGGTCCCGCCGTCAGCTGCTCTCCTGCCTGGTTTTTCCCGTGGCCGGTGCCGCAAAACCCCACAGCCAATTACAGCGCCAGGAGGTGCTTCAAAAACAGGAGCGGGCTCCCGCAGCATGGGTCCTGCCATCAGCTGCTCTCCTGCCTGGTTTTTCCCACGGCTGGAGCCACTAGAGCTCACAGTCAATTACAGCGCCAGGAGGCACTTCATAAACAGGAGTGGGCTCCCACAGCGCAGGTCCCGCCGTCAGCTGCTCTCCTGCCTGGCTTTTCCCGTGGCCGGAGCCGCAAGAACCCACAACCAATTACAGCGCCAGGAGGCGCTTCAAAAACATGAGTGGGCTCCCGCTGCGCGGGTTCCGCCGTCAGCTGCTCTCCTGCCTGGTTTTTCCCGCGGCCGGACCAGCAAGAGCCTATAGCCAATTACAGCGCCAGGAGGAGCTTCAAAAACATGAGTGGGCTCCCGCAGCGCGGGTTCCGCAGTCAGATGCTCTCCTGCCTGGTTTTTCCCATGGCCGGAGCCGCAAGAGCCCACAGCCTTACAGTGCCAGGAGCGGGCTCCCGCAGCATGGGTCCCGCTGTCAGCTGCTCTCCTGCCTGTTTTTTCCCGCGGCCTGAGCCGCAAGAGCCCACAACTAATTACAGCCCCAGGAGGCGCTTCAAAAACAGGTGTGGGCTCCCGCAGACGCACCAGCCCGGGCCAAGGGCGGGCCCGTTTGCGCTAGTCCGAGGCCAGACATGGCTGGGCTGGGCGCCTTCTCTTGGGTTTCCACTTTCAAATTTCCTGGACTGGACTTTCTTATGTGGCAGTGATTTGCTAAATCTACACAGAAGCACAGGAAATACTCAAGAGTGGTCTACTAACAGCTATAGTGAGGCTGTCACCCGGACAAATCATAAGTGCAACCTGATTTTTAATCTATAGTCGGTTCTGTGTTTCATACATTCATACATTTTTGCTTGACTCCTCCCCCTGTAACTCCAGTATAAAAATCTAGTGGGGTATATATCAGCCCAGCCGGTTGGTTACAAGAGTGATCTTAGGGGTCCCTGTCACGTGTCCATAAAACCAGCTAGTAATGGGGAAGTGTACTTCAAATGCAATATGCCACTCACCTCCCCGGCCTATACCACCTTCCTTTCCGCAGACATCTATTGACAGGATGCTACAAAGGGCCATAGGAGTGGTGGCCACCGAGATAGAACTCACAGAACGCAGACTGTCAATGACCCCGAACCTTCCTCAAATCAGCACCGTCACGGTCTTGCCTATTGCACAAAGCGGATTAGAACGATCACCCAAATCTTCAACACAGATTCTAACACCATAGGTGAGCACTGAAACAATCCCCAAAGTAGTCACAAGGAGAAAGGGTGTCACTAAGGGTATAGTCAAGCCCAGTAATACAAAACAGCCCACAAAGTCCACGAAGGTAGCGGTCAAAAGGAAGAAGACATACGATGGAACCCCAAAGTACACAGGAGATGGGTCAGTCCAGATTGCGCCAGAGGTGCCGAACCAGCTTGTGGACTTGTTACCACCAGCTTGGGCTGCTCCCATGCTGGAAATTCTACGAGGCCAAATCAGAGACATTATGAGAGAGGAACTTGCCCACATTTATGCACATCTGGATCTACACTCCAACCAAAACGCCCAATCCTCCAACATCGGTTAGAGAGAGTAGAACTGTGTCCTTAGATCCCACAGAACCTGGAACTGATGAGAACAAAGAAAGGACTAACGCATCATGTGGTGCACCCACTGTTAACATGGCGGAGCCAAGCATACGGCGAGATATGGGTCACAAAGGCACCTATAAATGAGGGTATATCTGGAAAAATTAATGGCAATGCGAGCCCGATGAATTTGAAAAGCTGGGCAGGGACTGACCTACCAACAATTAACCTTCCACCAGCCTCAACTCCTTATGTTATTGTTCTTACTGGAGTCCCGGCTTTAAAAGAAGGCCAGAAGGAAACACAATTTGAGTTAAAAAACGAATGCTTGCATTTGTTTGCTAGACACTGTTAATTTAACTATGCTAATGCTGCCGAAATACTTATGACATGTAGGTGGGTAACAGACCCAAAGATGCTAGAGGGGACTGTGTTATAGTTAACTTTAGGAACCCAAGTATTGTACAACATCTTTTGCATCTGAGCCATTGCCTCTCAACCACAGGTTCTGTTATCAGACTCCTTCCGCTCACCCACTTTTATATCTTCAAACCCATTCATGCCAGCAGGGACGACTCCAGATACAGACAAAAGGACTGGCATCAGATACGGCCATTGGTAGGACAGGATGTTACACAATTGAGACTATATGTCTTTAATTTGCCTTTTGCAAAATGATTTTGGGCTTTGGAAGATGTTGACTGACTTTTGGCCGAGCGAGTACCCTGGTCGATAAGCATGAATGATCCTGCGGTGGAATGGGCCCTGGATCCTAAGAACAAGCTTCTTAGTTCTCCCGATAAGGACCCCACTTTTAACACTGTAACTGTCCATCCCCGTCTAGTTGCCCTTTCCAAACCACCCGAGGTTCTACTAGTAACTCCTAGCCATAAACACACAGGATGCACATCTTCTTACTCCAACACATCCCAATGTTCCCATCTGTCATCATGGCAACCTGGAAAACTCTGGTAACCCAGACAGGGGGGAAGATACAGTGTTAACCATTGATTCTTTTAACAAGTGCCATGCAACGCTACTAGAAATAGAAGATTATTCAATGAACAAAGCTCAGGGGGACACTATAGCCAACTGTAGCGCATCGAAAGATCTCAAGGTTGTATCTCGAAATGTGGCAGGCATTAAAAGCAAACTAGACTGCCCTGAATGGGGAAGGTTTGTGGATAACTGTGACATTTGTATGTTCCAGGAATCCTGGTCAACTGTGGAACCAACTCACATGGCTTTGCGTCATTTCATATACCTGCCACAACTAGGGGATGGAGTAGACCCTCAGGCGGGCTCTGCACTTGAGTTGGGTGTCATTTAGGATGTACGATCACTCCAGCGGCGTCCAATTCCCCAGACATACTGTGCCTCATACTGTCTTTTACTTCAGAATTCAAAATCGCCCTAATTAACTTCTATTCGAGGCCGGTGAAGACTGGCCAAGAATCACCAACTCTAGACCAACTTGATAACCTGCTATCCGTCCTCCCAAATAATGCTCTAGTGATGCTAGGTGGTGACCTAAACTGCCAATTTGAACCATTGAAAGACCAAATTGGCACACCTGTTACAGAGGAGGACAAGCTGTGGGCTATTCCTGAGACCATTATCTCTCCGATTAGGGCTTGGACACCTCTAGTACTACAAATTAAAACACTTACTTTAAAGCATTCCTTGAGAGCCTGTAATGGTCGCATTGGCTCATACTCCCCTGAGAACCATACATACAATAAAGTTGGCCACTCATCCATTCTGGATTATATCTTAATAGAAACAAGGTCACGGGCCCTGGTCAAGGACTTTATCATCCGGCCACGCTATGACAGCAAACATAATGCCCTAATACTTGCACTCACTTTGCCAATGAATAGCGATAACCCAGAAGAATCATGTGCTACTGACCAAAGACTGACTAACTAACAGGCGGAAAGTCAGATGGGCATGGCTAGAAAAATGTACGAAAAAATGGCCCTCCTAATCAAAGCCATTATTCCTAACTTTGAGGCCATGTCAGAGATTGGGAAGCATGGAGATCTCGCTACTTCTCTTGTAGAAGTTGCAAAGTTTAATGAGTTCACTACCTCTAAGCTGGAGGAGGTGTTCTGGACCGTGTGCACCAGGGGTCATGGGAGGAAGCCAAAGCAGTCCTGGTTTAATATGAATTGCCGGGCGACAAAAAAGGCACTGATAGAGGCTATAAAAACAAATTGTAATATTGCAGTAAAAACAGCTAGGTCCCTTTATAAAACTACCATTACATCTGCTAAAACCTCATGAGAAATGGATCAGTGGGATAGTTTGAAACTGGCTCTGGAATCTAAAGACATGAAAACATTCTGGAGTATTATATCTACAGGTGGTAATAAAGGACAGGCGGCCCTCGAGCCAAACATAGCGGCCGATAGTTGAAGAGAACATTTTCTAACCCTTTACTTCCAACATGATGTTGTGGCTAGTAGTGAGACACTAGTAAACTCAACTCCTCCGGTGTCTGAGATACGTATTCCCGAGATTGCTCTGCCAGAAGTCACTAAAACCCTAAGTAGAATAGCTTCTGGCAAGGCTGCTGGTCTGGACAAGATACCAGAGGATCTGTATCGGGCAGAGCCCAAGATTTGGGCTCCATATTTCTGGGTGGTCTTTAATGCTATTTTGCAGGGAATGGCTCTCCCTGTGGCATGGCTAAGTGCTGAGGTTCTGCCGATATATATATACAAAAGGATCACTATTATTACCCATTAACTATAAACTGATCAGTTTTATCTACGTCTCACAAAAAGTATTCGCCAGGATTTTATTAGATCAATTGCAATCCTGGTTGGAGGAAAAAAGATCTTGACCCCTTTGCAGGCCGGCTTTAGGGAAAAAACATCAACAATAGACCAGATCTTCAGGCTCCAACTCCTCTACTGGAAAATACTACATCTAGAAGGAGGTAGCCTGCATCTGGTCTTTGTTGATCTCAAAAGTGCATTTGGCCTGGTACCCAGAGATGCTGTGTGGAGGGTTTTGAGTGAACTAGGATTTCCCTTTTACCTTTTAGATATATTGAGACGGTTACACAATGGAAACTATGCCCAAATTAGATACGGGCAAAATTGGGAACATACGCAGCCCATTTCTGTAAATAGGGGAGTAAGGCAGGGATGTGTGCTCGCCTCTACCTTCTTCTGCATCTATATAAACAGACTGGTAAGTGCGCTGAAAGCTTGTAAGGATATAGATGCCCCTAAACTAGCGCAAAAGCAAATCCCGGCCATATAGACGGCGATAGATATCGCAAAGCGCGCTTACCGCTTTTTTATTTATCTCCATCTATCGCTGGAATTTATCGCCCGGTTAGCGCGTTATTAACAACGCGTTTCTCCAAGGCGATAGAATACCAGCGATGGGGGGAAATGTCAAAAACATCGCTGGAAAACCAGCATTGATCTCCTGAATATGGCGATAACCTTGCTGATATGACCCTGTGGTCATATCACCATAATCCACCTCCAATGTAAAACATACAGAACTCATGTTTTTTGCAGAGGTCTGGAAGCAGAGTTAAGGGCGAGTTAGCGCTGAAAAGAATATCACTACTCCGGATGGGGCTGCGTTGTAAATATCGCGTAGCCCTGCTAGCGATATTTCACAATGAAGTTTCACGAGGCATGCCCACCTTGCATCTCATTAGGGATGCGAGGTGAGGCGGCAAGAAACCGGGCGCTAATGCAAGGAAACACGTGCTAGCGTGTCCTTGTAGATAGAGCGATAATATTATCACTGCTTTTCGCCTGAAAACGGACGCTAAAGCGGCGATAATATCATCGCCAGCCATTGCAAATATGCCCCAAAATTTATGGTCTTCAACCCTAACAAATCACCCCGCCCCAACCCCTGTATGAATGGCCTCCCCTTGGAGCGGGTATCCGAATTTGACTACCTGGGCCTTACACTCACGGAAAACATGACGTGGGGCCCTCAAATAGATAAGTCTAACCTCAAACTGACCCAGACCGCAGGTGGCATGGCCAAGTTCTTTAGAAAGTCGTTCCACAAACTGGTGAGCCCTGTTATGGAGATTTACAAAACCCAGTGTAGGCGTGCTTCTCTTTATGGGGCTTAACTCTGGGGGCACTCTAACCTTAGGACTATTGTTAAAACCGAGAAAAACTTTTAGGCAACTACTCGGATTACCGGTAGGTTCCCCTCTGATTCCACTGCGTATGGATCTAGGGGTGAGATCCATAGCAGAAGAAATTGGCTGCAGGCCTTTATTCTTTTGGTGGCGCCTCTGGGTGACACCCGAACTGGCTGAGTACAGATCCAAGGGGCCGATTACAATGGCAGGCGGACTTATCGCTGGTGGAAAAGGGACCGCAAGGCGGGCGGAAAAGGCCCGCTTTGCGGGACCACGGCGGATGGTCTTTCTGTCCGCTGAGGTACCTTTCCCCTTCCCACCGCCATCCTAATTTGGCGGTGGGAATTCTAATGGAGAAGGTGGGAATTCCGCCACCGGACAGGTGGTCCTCACCACCGGACCAGCGGTGGCGGAATTCCCACCATCGTAATCGGCCCCCAAGTTCTTAGAAATTTTGAGACTCCCCGGCATATGAAAGGTGCCATGGTTTATACACATTAGGGAAGGCCTTTGTGCAATTGGGCTGAATGACCTTTGGAATAACCCAGATACAGCATGTTCGAGAGCCTTGCGTAAACATCTAAGTACAAGTTACTGGGGTGGTCAACTTACTAAACTATATGAAGATTCTGCCACTCGTTCTCTTACATCACATTTTCTGGATGTGAAGGTCACGTATAATTTGGGGCCATGCCTTGACGAAATTGATCCGGCATTAACCAGGAAACTATACATGCAGTTTCGGCATGGCTGCCTCCACCTGCGTGTCTTTACCCACAAATGGTCTAGTGGCACCCCATCGGGGTGCCCAGCTTTAAATTTGGGTGAAGAGTCTGAACGCCATGTTTTCTTTTTCTGCCAGGGATACCATTCAATTAGACACAGATGGCTGGTCCCGTTGTGTAGAAACCTTGGCACAGCACATTGCATGGAAGCATTCAGGCTCCTAAAATTATAATACCGAACTCCACATTGTCTGTGCGGTCTCAGGCTTTCTAAGTTCAATGTGGTGGGCAAGGATGACCTTTCTTAAAGTTTAAAACAAGGATTTGGCAATGTGACTGACCTCCTCAGTGTTTTAACCTATGTATTTTTCCAATCTAAATTGTTTTAATCTTTTTAACTGTTTTAGCTTGCTTTGTACACACCTGTGTAAATTAGAGAATACACAAACAATGTTGTTTGTAGACCATCCCGACATAAAGGGTATGGATGCTATTCATGTGCAGGAGTTTATTTGTGTGTGTTGTTTTTGGGAGTGGGTGGTCACCAACACTCATTTTCGGCGACCAGGACTTATTTTTGGGCAGAAGAGGGACAAAGAAGAAGGAAAACGAACATGAATCACTGAGTTAAACAGAAAGTATGAGTGGGGTGGTGGAACAAAGAGGGTTGGGTGGGCTAGGCAGCATTGGCATCTTGTAACCTTGGCATTTAGTAGTGCCAGCATCTGGCTCCTGAGTAAAAAGTAGGCCCGCTGCACTTTTTGTCAAATAAAACTCTACTCATATGGCAGGTGGTGTAAATACATTTATGAAATCCGAATAGGGTAAGAAATAGCACTCACAACGTTGCTAATGTATTTTTCTTTCGCTGAAATCAATTTGCAAACTGAGCAGTTGTTAGAACATTTTCCTGGGAGAGCAGTCATGCAGAGCCATTTGACATAGAAGGAACATTCCCTCAAGGTATTTTTTGGTTCAGCCTGACAGTCTTGTTACACCATCTGAATTTTAAGAATAACATATTAGGCTGTGCAAAATTCCATTTCTGAATGCATAATATTTCCCATTTCCTAGTTTAAAGTTTAGGGAGCAAGGTGATTGCCATAGATTAATTCATCATTCTCCCATTCCAGCAGACCTGCAAGCAAAACTAAACATTGGTCCTAAGTGAGATTTTATAATCGTGGTGTCCCAAACTCTCCGGCTCAGTCTCCTGAGTCAATTTTGCCATGTTCAGTGTTTGGGCGCACATTGCTAACCGGTCAGGGGCACTGATGTTTGTTATCCAGCAAGCTCAGATGGAATAACAATCACGGCCATATAGCCCAGACATTTAGCCAGTTCGCTGGCATATTAGCCCTACGTAACCCTCTGACAATAACAGAGATGAATAGACCCTTTTATTCAAGAGAACATTTGCAAGTGCACAGCCAACCATCCTTTCCAGTATTTCTTTCATTTCCATGCTCGCCTTGCAAACATTGATTACACCATTAACTGTACTAGGCACAGAATGGACCACTGGCAGGTTTTGTTTGCAAAGTTCTCTTTCACTACATTTCCAAAAAAACAAGTAACTTAAAAAAGGCATCCCAGAAACCTGCTTTATCTCAGTTTTTTAATTTTATATGCTAACAGAAAAAATAATTCCCCTAAAAATTCCCACTAGGCCCCGACCTAACCTAGGCAGTCTCCTTGCGACCTAATTTGTTTGTGCAAAGGAAGGCAACAGACCTTGGCTGCCACCCTGTCATGAATCACCAGGTTAATTTTGCTCCATTACTTGTGTTTTGTTTTACAATAGCAGACACTGTAGAAGAGAAACCAGCAGACTCATTGCAAGATCTCTACAGGGCCTTGGAGCGGGCCAGTCTGTCCCCTCTCGGAGATCACCGACTCTCAACCAAATTGGAATACAAGAAGTCTTTTGTAAAAAGATGTAGCGATCCAGTAGTCAATGAGAAACTGCACAGACTGCGAATTCTGAAAAGCACTTTAAAGGTAGGCCATGAGAAACACAAGCCAGTGTACTCTGGGGCTGTTAGAAAACAGTCTCACTTGTGCGCACGTGAATTAGGCGACTATAGTAAATGTGTGGTTATTTACTAACTAAGTAGATGTAGTGTAAATATGTACTACCTGAATCTCCGTCTGTCACGTTCCCTCTCCGCTGCTTGGTTATTGTGTGTCCGTTGCGTCATGGTCACGTTAAAGCATCTTATGGCATCAAAAATAAGTGAAACATGCATATGTGTGCCTGTAGTTGATAAACGTGGGTTTTTGTGTACATCAAAGGTGTACGAAAATGGGTAGCTAATCTTTCTCAAAAAAGTTGACAACATGTAAATAATAAATAAAAAAATAATACCACTTTAAAATTTTGAAAACTTTGGTTTTGAGAAAGACTAACCCCGAAAAAGCACATTTTTACTGTGAGAATTTGCTTGCAGAAACGTTTTTTGCATCTCCAACAGAAATGGTATGTGCAACGTATCACCCACATACCAAAAACTGTAAGAATTACGCTCTGCGAATCAGCTTTTCAAATATTCTTTAGCAGGATTTTAATTTTGCACACCTGTATTATGAATCCGGTGATGGTGGACTATTTGAGATCCAGTGAGTGGTGAAGTAAAGATCTGAGTCATCACCTGAAGATATATTCAGTAAAGATACATCTTTGTGAATTAGGTTGAGAGTGCGAGAAGCAGAGGCAAAGATAAGGTTTCTTTTAGAACCAATAAAGGGAAAAGGATAAAGGGTTCATTCAAGTGCAGAACATGAACCAAAATTAGGCCCTAATACAGCTAACTAACTAACGAAAGCCTCTGTAAATAAGGCCATTTACAAACGTGTTCCTTTTAGAAGCAATTGCTCTTGACTACTTCCAGACGACATGTAGTAGTCCAAAGTGATGTTCATATTCAGTCAATCAATATCTTATAAAGTGTGACTACTCACCCGTGAGGGTTTTAAGGCACTCCTATTTGCTCATTTGTGTAGAGAACCACCAGTGCGGGCATTGGGAATCGGACCCGACTTGGTAATAAATTATTGAAATATTGTGAACAATTCTTGAAAAAGTAGGAGCCAATGTTCACTCAAAATTCCCAGTGCAAGTAAGAGATTTAGAAATGGTGACTGTCATGAAAATTGTAATATTCTATGGGATACATCTCAGTATAGTAGTGTTTGAATGACATTGGTTTGAATGGGCCGAATAACTGCATTCTGATGTTGCCCAAGAGAAGATCCAAATGATGTAATGTTAAGTTTATAAAAAGATAAAGCATGTGTAAAGGTTGCAGTGTGCAGGTTTAGCACCAACAGTTTCTCAATGTGCAATGCACTTAATTTAATCTGGCCTACATTTGCTTAAGTAATTAGTTTTCCTGAACAGATAGATTTGACCAAACCCGAAGAAGAATGAGATGCATCTAGTTGTGGTCTAAAAGGCAAAATATGAACCTAACTTCATAATGGAGATAGACCCCTTCCTTTTGAGAAGCTTTCTGTAAACTTACACCAATTGAAAAGAGAAGGTAATAGATGAATTTATTTGGCATGCAGATAAATGACATATTAATGCATTGTATCCCGAAGCGTCAGCAAAAACAGCAGATCTCAAACCTGAAGGGCCTATTTACATTGGTAAATTTACAAATGAATACAAATACCTGTGTAAATGTATCCTAACACTTTATAGGAAATTTGTACTTTCAGTTATTCACATTGTCCAAGTATAAATTTACTGAAAGTGTAGACTTACATGTTCACACCCCCTGAAGCCATGGGCTGAAGCTAAATTTACAAGTGTTAAGTTACTACTAGTAACATTTCACATATAGGTTGAGATGTCCCCCACCGAAACGGAGTTCTGTCCAAGGTAAAGATTAGGAAAATTAAAAAAGTTTAATAGACTTTAAAATAAGTGTAAAAATATTTTACATTATATATTGTTGTAAATTAGTTTTACAATCAATTCAATTCGAAAAGCTTTATTCGATTTTCAAAAGAAAATCGTAAAAGCATACATTTACATTACAAGTGCCATAAACATTGAAGTGATTATACAAATTTAAGATTCACAGAGAAAAAAACAGTAATTGTTGTACTGGTCTAATTATCTGCTCAAATAAGTTAAAAACATAATGTTTCAGTTAAGAAGAATCTAAAAAAGATTTGATCATCAAGGTTATTACATTGAGGTCCGAAATCTTATGACAAGTTTTAAGAAGCTAGATACTGCATGAATTATAGAATCACTTTCTAGATGTTGCAATCTAATAAATGGCAATTTAAAAGTCCGTATTCCCCACTGTTTTAAGATAGGTTTCAGGAAGGCCCTCCGTGGTGTCTGGTAAAATTTACAAAAGAACACACAATGGATGTTTGACTGAAGAGATATATCGTCACATGGACATGTTAAATTTTCCATTGACCAGTTATTAAGGTGTGGGAAAGTAATCAGACGAAAAAAGGTGCCAAACCTGAAACGGGAAAGTGACATTCGGGCATAACAGCTTGAATTAGACATAAGGTACCATTGGAGCCCTTCACAGGTGGTGATTTGTTGATATCTAATAACTGTGGACCTGGTTTTTACCAGGTCCCACCTCTTGTTACTTAGGTGGTCCAAGACCATCTTTTTTATTGATTTTCTGGAAACCAATTCCATGCTCAATGGGCTGGTATAAAATTCCAAGTGCCGGATCTCAATCATCATGTTCTTCACATAGGTTAACCATTTAATGTTATTTACCCCAACCAGTTTAAGGCAATCGTTGATTAAGTCTCTATTTACTAAGGTCTATGGGGTAACCCAAGCTTTATGCCATAATAGTATGGGCGCAGTTTTTATAATGTCAGAGATATAAGGGAGACCCAGTTCAATATGTGCAACATAGGTAGGTGTTGATTTTGGTATGGCCAGTAGGTGACAAATAAATTGGTTCTCGCAATGTTGGATCGATTGTGCGTTTTCCGTCCCCCAGAGACCTGAGCCATATAGCTGTGGAAACGCATTTTGCATTGTAAATGTGGATCAGCTCTCTCACTGGTCTGCCCCCTATTTTAGCCTCAAAGTTGTTCAGGGCACCTATAGTCCTAGAAAAGGCTAGCTGTCTGGCAGTCACTGCAGGCTGCCAGCTGCCTTTCCTGTCAAAGTTAATGCCTAGGTAAGAGAATCTATCCATAGATTCGATTCTCCTGCCATCGAGAAAGATAGGACAAGGTGTCCTCTTAGACCCCGGGCCACATGACATAGTATATGTTTTTGAGATGTTGACTTTTAGTCCTCTATCTGTCATGTAATTGGCAAATTTCAGAACAGCCTTCTGCAGGCCAACCCTGGTACAGGACATGATAGCGGCGTCATCAGCGTATACGAATATTGGCACTGATGATCCCCTTATAGTTGGATGATCGTGCTGGGATTCGCTAAGATGCTGAGCGATGGAATTAATATAAAGGGTGAATAGAAGGGGCGCTAGAATGCACCCTTGCCTTACAACCCTCTTAATAGGGAACTTATCTGAGCACTCGCCCAGTCTACCATAACGTACTCTGGCGCCTGCTCCCCTGTAAATTTCTTTAATAAACTGGAGAATTTGGCTGTCCAGACCCATATCTCTTAATATTGCCCAAAGTAGCTCATGGTTAACACAATCGAAAGCGGAATTCAGGTCAACAAATGTGATAAAAAGGTTTCCCTTCTTGGCCTGAGTATATTTTGATATTACTAAAGCAAGGTTTAGTCCCTGCTCTACTGTTCCTTTCCTCTTTCTAAAACTGTATTGTAAATTTGATATGATTTCGTTCTCCTCTGCCCATGATTGAATCCTGTTTAAAACTATCCGACCAGCTACCTTCATTAGTGCATCAAGCAATGAAATTGGCCGGTAGCAGGTGCGATCATTTCTATTACCTTTTTTAAAAATTGGGACCACTATAGCTTCCGTCCAAGACGGTAAGAACCCCTGTTGGTTTACTTTATTTAAGACATTTGTCAGCAATGGAGCCCATAGGTCAGTTTCGTTTTTATACACATCTATTGGGACTCCATCGGGGCCCGGGGCTTTGCCTGAGGGACTTTCGCTGATGGCCTTTAAGAACTCTTCACAGTTAAAAATAATGTCTAACGGGAATACACTAGATGGGACAGTATCGGAATATGTGTCCAACATCTCCGTCCCAAAATTGGCATGGTCTGGGGGGTTCACTTTATCATAGAGGTGCGTGAAATGGGTCACCCATGATTCCCATCGACGGCCTGGTCTATGGTGTCTCCCTCTCTATTCAGTAAATACGGAGTGTTTATAGCTTTCCAAAATGCGTATTATCCCTTCTTTTGGAAGCATCACGCAAGACAGACCAGGCCTCTTTCTTCAATTGGTTTTTCCTAGTCTTAACGGCTGCTTGGTAACGCTTTCTGGCTAGCTGGATCTCCAGTGGGGATCTAGGTGATGCATGCAGTGCCCTTTTCAAGTTTGTATGTGCTGTAGTGCAGCTTTTATCAAACCAGCCATGCAATTTATTAGAGTTTGATCGGTATTCCTTGGTTAATAGCTTCTTCATCTCCTTTTGTATTTTTATGAATGAGCTCACTACTTTTGATGGCTCCTCTTTATAAGATAGACAAGTGAAAAGGTCTTCACGACAGACCGATTCCAAATTTTTTAAGAAACCCACTGGCTCCACCTTATCCCATTTAACCGTATAACCGTTTCTGGTTGCCAATTTGATTTCCGGTTTATATAAAGATTTCTCATTCAAAGTCTGTTTATGCCCTCTATAATTTTTAAAGCAAAAGAAATTGGATAGTGGTCACTTAAAACAAGCGGAAGGGTTTCCCACGAAGATACCAAACCCGAATGGAGGGTTGATAGAAATGTAAAGTCAATCGTTGAATTACATCCCCTGCCGTTAAAAGTCTGCTGAAACTGGATAATTGGGGTGCAGTTTTACAATCATTTTAAATATAGAACGTAAAAAATCCTATAGCGCTCTTAATTTAATTTTGAATTACATATTTATTTAATTTAAATATTATGATAACATTTAAATTGTGTTTAAAGATGTATTAAAAAGTCCCACTACAAGTAAAATGTTTATATTTATACATTAATTTACAAAATGTACTAAACCCTGCATATAGAATTATTTAAAATGAATGTAATTATCTTTAAAAATAAATGCAAATTAATTTTTAAAATAACAAAGCTTATTAAAATACTTTATAATACACAACATATTTGTATTTATATATTATTTTTTGAGCATTGATCTATATATATATATATATATATATATATATATATATAATTATATTATTTTTAATTCAAATAAATTAATGTATTTTACCATTAATTCCTTTGGGGTGTTAATTTAAGTCCCTACCTCCACTTTTATGGAGTACCAGTGGTTGGTCTTGTCTGGAGCTGGACGGACTCCAGGTGTGAGCTGGAGTACATTCACAACTGTTTTAGAACCTTTTTGGCTGTTGTAACCATACAATTGAAGTTTGTGAATAGCAATGGGTGCACTCTTTTGTGGGTGCACATTTGTCCCTCCCTAAACCCCTCCTTCGTCCTACCTTAAACTCTCATTAGTACTCTTTAAATCACTCCCATTTCGAAGTAGGTATTTCCCACTTCCTAGCCACTCTTCCCGGTTCCTCCCATATTTACTACAAAAATATAGTTGCATGAGTACAAAGATCGCTGCAACCGGGTAGAAATTATTTTCAGCTTTCAGCGCATAAACGTATTGGTGGTTGTGTTTTCACTGCGTCTATATACATTTAGGCTTTCAAGGCACAACTGCATTTGAATTGCTCATTCTTCTTTTTTAGAATCTTAATTTTCTAAAAGTTGAGAAGATGAGTTCCTCAAATCCACAGATCACATTTCTTACTATGCATGCAGCAGTCCCTGGTGGCTCTTACTACTAGGCAGATTGGTTTGTCTGCCCTCCAGCCTCCCAGAATATCTGCCTATTTTGGAGCTGGCTGAAATTCACATATTTTCTGAGTATTTTCCCGAAAGCAAGTGGCATTCACTAAATAGATCATTGATTGTGAATACTTCTTTAATTACAAAAAAGTCTGGAAGAGTTAGTTCAATACAAAATGTGACAGAAAGATAACTACAAATTGGGGGCATGGGATCCACTTGGGAGATGAATATTTCAGCTCTTCTGTCAAATGTCTGACGTCACTGGATTTCGGTGGCACTAACTATTCAACTATTGTGTCTCTACTTTACTGAAACCACAGAAACATGTTCTTCTCTTCTATCCAATTGTGTCTTGTTAAATTGATGCCTGAATACACTATCATCTGACTCAATTTTCTGATTTATTTTACATCTGACTCTTCTGTTCCCAATCCACTCTGCATTATCTCAAATGACTCATGACTAACACTTCTGAATCTTTCCTTTACGATCTACTACTACCACTCTTTGGAAACCTCACTTTATTGACTTCTATTTCTCACTAAGTGAACTCCTGAGTGCTCCGTAGATTTTTGTTTTTTTCCCTTCACTAAACTCATATCTAACTCCAATCAACCATCTCAACCTCAACCACCCCAAATTCTGTGAACTCTGAATTCACTCGTCTGGCTTATTTAGCTACCATTTCCACTCCTCAGTCTCAACTAATTATTTACTTTGCGTATTCCTGGATCCACTTTTCCAAACTTTGCTGCTCAACTATCTTCAATTGACTCTCTTGATTTCCATCTGACTCCACAGCTTCATTACCTTTCCTGTAACATGGCTG
The DNA here is from genome assembly GCF_964261635.1 of Lissotriton helveticus. Taxonomy (NCBI): domain Eukaryota; kingdom Metazoa; phylum Chordata; class Amphibia; order Caudata; family Salamandridae; genus Lissotriton; species Lissotriton helveticus. The sequence goes on along the minus strand of NC_136069.1, from coordinate 1,015,198,538 downwards.
AATAATAACTCTCATCTCATGACTTATCAATTCTGATTACACTGACATGTAGCAGTGTCTTCTGAATCTACAGACTACTTTCCCCAGACTCTCAACCTCCCTGGCTCAGTTTTACTGACTTCACTTTGCAGACTACTGTCAATCCAGACTATTCTCTTCTGATTCATGACTCACCTATTTTTTAACACACCTTTGTGTGAACCTGAGAGAAGTTGAAAAAAGGTTTTTCCTACTTGAACCCATGGTTCAGTGAGCCAATAAACCTTCCCTGGAACTTCACAAGCATTTGTAACACCAGGGAAGAAGTTGTAGAAATTAAGAATACATTGTGTACAAAATATTTAATATTCAGAGAACCACGGCAATGCTCAAAGGCAGCCTACCTAACAAAAAACTGCATAAATAGGATATCTGGGCTCTTGGAGGCTTTCCTCAACATAGGCTCCAGCCTTACACTGTTGACAGTTTTCATCCTCTAGAAAGGTTTCAATGTCCCAAGTTAAACCACAAGAGAGAAAAAAAGCCCCAAAGTGTGCCCACCAAATATTGTAACCTCAAGTACAACTTCCTTGGTTGCCCAACTCTGAACTTATTACAGCAAAATCTAATAAAACAGTATGAATCAAATAAGCCAATCCCAGTGAGTCATGTTTGACCAAATATATTCACCTTGCTCTGATAAAAGATGTTGATATCCATTGAAATGATTAAGTTGGGTGGTAAATTACTTGACCAAGTTGAAACACTGATTCATGCCCGAACTTGAGCCATTGTATGTTGACTGCAGAGGGTGCATTCGACCAGATGAATTACATGACATTAGGCTATACTAAATTTTCGGTTCTTGTTTCCCATGGGTGCTTTTTGATATTGTTATAATTCCTAATCCCCACACCATATTAACCGTTTTGGTGTAATTTTTATAATTATAGTGAAATTTTAGTTTTAAAATAAATACTATTTAATTTTAACATATTAATTTGTTCATTATAATGTGATTTTATGTAGCCATTTAGGGACTTAAAGTGATTTTCTCTGATGAAAGGCTTGCTGATTTAGGGCCAAATGTATCAAAAAAGAGTTTAGCGATTCTTAAATCGCGATTTAGAGAATCGCAAAATGCAATGTATGTAGGATTTGCAAAAATGTTTGCGAATCTTACATATTCCTTATTTGCAAATCGCAAATTGAGATTTGCAAATAAGGAATACCTTCCCATTCATTCCTATGGGCTAGGAGGCCCATAGGAATGAATGGGAAGACATTCTCAATTTGTGATTAGCAATTAGAGAATCGTAAATTGAGATTGCAATTTCAAGGTTGACAGGGTGCCAAAAGGACATCCTGTTGCACTCCTGAAATACGCATGTGTGCACACTTTGCGCACATACAAGCAAGGGCATGTATGTGCAACAAATGACACTTTTAAAATATCAAAAAAGTGCTTTTTTAAAGAAAATCGCAAATTACCACCAACTTGAAGTTGGTGGTAATTTGCAATTCCCTAAGGCCAAATAGCAAATTTCTGGTGCTTCCAGAATTGCATTTAAGGAATCGCAATCTGCAATTCCTTAATTGCATTCGCAAAATAGAGAATTGCAATTTTTGCAATTCTCTATTTTACGATGGCCTTTTGGGATGATACATCCCAAAAGGCTTTTTCCAATTCGCAAACGGGTTGATTCTGAGAATCTACCCATTTGCAAACTGGAAAAAGGCTAGATACATATGGCCCATGATCAGGCTATCAACGTTGTGACAGCTCAACCACAAAGTATATCCCTCTGGCAAGATCAGCATAGCACCCTGGACCTGAACAGGGCATGAAGTAGGGGTGGGGCTTAGAATGGTAGAGCTTAAAGTGGTTTTGTGCGCTATATTGGTGCCTTCTAAAAATAAATGTTCTAATTTCCTTGTTTGATTTTAAGTTCACTTATTTACCCCTAAACATTTCTGATATATTATTTACAGGGGGAGAGTGAGTGCACTGTTAGGAGCTATGTTGCACATAAGTCACGGAATAAGTTGCATTAACCTACTAATGTATCTCACTATATTTGGGATTGAGCTTTCTCACTAGAATTACAATCTGTGTCATGAAGTATACACACAGACCTCTGCAGCAAATGCATTTACCCAATTTATTCAAGCACTGATTAGAACATATGTCCAGTAATATACACAAAGCTTTCTCAAGTTGATTTGATAATACTCTGTTGACTTCAGATAAAACCGCACGAGCCACATTAATTTCTTCCACCTTCTAACATGAAAAATGCAGAACCTATTTCTTATTTTGCTAATTTCCTATAATGTCTGTTTCCCCGTTCTCAGTTTCTTTGCCCCTCTTTTAGTTGTTAATTAATTGTTTGTCTACAATCTCTCCTTTATATGTTCTCTGTTTTTCACTGTGTTTTTAATTGTGGAGAATTCTGCTTCTTTTCATTCTTTACCACCACAAGTTCTGTTCCATGTGTCTAAAAGGACACTCCAAATTCTACATGCTATATTTCCATGTATTTCTCGGACAATTTATGTTTTCTGCACTTTTCCTTATCATCCTTTTTCCTTTCGTTTCATTTTCAGTCAATCCTTTTCAAGTTCGTTTCTTAACTCGTAGTGCCTTTATTCTATTTTTCTACTTTTCTGACTTTGCTTACCTTTTGATTTCTCTGTCTCAGCCCCTTTCTAGTTCGGGCCCCTGTAACTATGTTTACTCCTATTTTCGCTAAGACAACCTCTTTTTTCATGCCTCTTTTCTAGTGAAGTGACAAGTACAGCAGAACGATCTGCTCATCAAAGAGCAAGAGATGTTTAAATCTTAGAAATAGTCGTACTGTTTGCATGGATTTGTGGCGTACAAAGACTGAAGAGCTCAGTTCATCGCCAGAGGAACATGCCTGGCTCTCAAGGCTGAGGGCTTAAGATAACATCGTCCAATAGCAAATATACTTTTGACTACAGCAGTAACTACAGCAGTAACTTGACCTCTCCAGTGGAAATTTGAATGTCTCCCCTACACTCATTGGTATCAGAGTAGGCAAGTGTGTTTCATTTGGTTTCAAAGCAGCATAAATGGTGTCAGGTGCTTTTCCCATACTTTACAGTCACAGCCAATCTAGCAATACCAAAGTTGAGATTGCTGGTGTTCCTAACTAACCAGAACTTGAGTACTTGGTCGGCAACTGAAAGTTGGCCTGTAAAAACCTCTTGTAGACTTCCTGGTAATTTGGTTGAGCAATCCAGGTCCAACTCAAATGAGGTGTTGTTAAGATTGAGGGTTACACAAATTTCAGAGGAGGATTAAAGATAGAATACGCAGTCAGAGGTGTTATTTTGTATGAAAAGAACACCACTTCAATAACACTTTAGATACATACATATATGTACCTTAAACATATAACTTTTCATTTGTATACACAGACTAACACAAAACAAAAAAAAACAAAAAGAACATGTCGTTTTTATATTTCAATAAAGGCACCATATACAATTATGATGCTATTTCCCCATGATATTAAATCAATTCCTCCCCAAGATGTATCACCCTTTACTTCAAACATCAGTATAGCTGCAGTCGCTACAAACTTCGCATGTATAGAATAGGAAAATTGTACATGTAAAGGAAAAACATTAGGTGAAAGTAGCAATGCTTTTAGAGCTATTCATATACTGACCCTTCAAGAACATCCCAGAGTCATTTCTCCAGTAATGGGCTTTCTTTTTGAAGCCAGTGTATATGAATGCTTTCCCTTGCCAACAGTAGCGGCTCCTTGAGGGAGTGCTGCGGGGCAGCACACGTAATGTAATTAATTTTATTTATTTACTTAACTCCCTTCGGCCATATGCCGGCACTGCCGGACTGGCCATAGCAGGCCCCGGTCAATCCCCCGGTGCGCCACACGGGTGGGGGCCGGTTTTGGGCCCCTGAGGGCCGTGTTTATTACAGTGCCGTTTTTCCAGCATAGCTGCAAAATCGGCCCTGTACCAAAATTGACCGAAAACAGGACCCGCAAATTGCTCGGCGGCACCTCCAAACCCCGAGCGGGGAGGGGGTGGGGCCGAGCACTTTGCCAGGGCCGGTTGAGGTTCCCAGTCCGGCCCTGTATGCCGGAGTTTATTACCCCCCACCATGCCCCGCCCCCGCCCCACCCCACCCCACCACCCGCAGCACTCCCTCGAGAAGCTGCTACTGCTTGCCAAGGCCAAACATATACATGCAAATGTACACTTCATTTTCCTTTTTGTTGGCTTTATATGCAGTCTTTTAAGACAATGTTAAATGTTGTGTTCCATTAATGTTTCTACTACTGTATGCATCTTTGAAATGAGATATACCTAATAATTCTAACCCATCACACACATCCAAGCCACATGTATATAAAATCGGCTCCCCATTCTCAACATCTTGACACACAATTTTTATAGAAGCTATATTTTTCTGAAGAATTGTCATGGACTAGTATACAATAAGGAGGAACTAGAAGTGTACAAGGTTAAATTGAGCATTACAGGACACTGACTTCACTTGGCGACAAGGCCCGTTCCATTCCACTTCTGACACGGATCTGCCACTATCCTCCAACCATCACATATAATCTTAAATAGATTGTTTAATATAGTCCGTTTTCCCTACATTAGTTAGCAGCAGTGAGTTGGCTCTCAAAAGCATTTATGAGAACGGGACATATTTCTTACATGCCTTTGTAAATCAGCCCAAAATATCCAACTCACTATTAGTAATATTGCAGAGAGGGCACAGTCGTTTCTATTTGTAATAACTCTATGTGACTTTTGAATTCCTGTTTTTGGGGACAATTAAGAAAGGCATGTAAAAGTCATACTAGAGTACTATAGAAGCACTACTTCATGTACACCAAAATGCCTTTGTGAACAGACCCCCAAACATTTACTTGTCAATAAACCTTATATTACCCCCGGTGCCATTGCTATAATGGGTTGCTGTGGAAATTCTCTCCATGTTAACCTAGCTGCACTGGTCCACCTGGATTAAACCAAGAACTGCTCTCTCCGCACTCCTTATTGCTTTTGAGCCTCTAAAAATGGTAGCAGGCTGCCCTCTGCACAAATTACCTAGTTGGGTTCAGCCCTCTTGTATCCATCATGTAACCACATTCTCCATTCTCAAATTTCAGAAGACCTGTAAGTAGCACAAGGGAGATTCAGGGTGGAATGGTGTTCATCCTCCCAATCTTTGTCTATGCGTGCTCCTTTCATGTCAGAAATTTTATCCAACAGGATGTTTCCACCAAAAATGTCGCTGCTCCAAACACAATGATCAATGCACATTCCCAGACTGTTCAAGTCAAAAGCATTTTACCAGTCCACTGTCTTCTGTCACACAGTCTAAGTTCTACACCGTATAATAGAGTTGCAGGTCTGTCACAGCCATTCCGCCTTGTTCAGACCTTCTTTTCAATGTTTTCGAAGTAATCCTAGAATGGGCGGCCACTCAGATCACTGCTATTGTGATACTATTCAACTCTTTAAATGTTTTGCATGGAATCTCAGTGATCATTCCTTTTGCCACATAAAGACATCTCAGCAACATTATAATTTGGCATGTAACACCCTCCACAACAAGGATAATAACAGTTTAGTCAAGAATGTCTCTGAAGCACAAAGGCCTTCCATAACTCTAATTTGTTACTACCCAAGCTGTTCACAGGAACATGTTTGACACCTATGTCCCGATATTTAAAGTATACACTTTGTATTGCAGCCCAGTGTCACTCAAACATAAATGGGACAAGCAGGCCACCCCCTATCTGCACACCACTCCAAGGAAACAATTTCAATTTGCACCATTTTGTGACCAGGTCAAAGACCTTAGCAAAGTCATGATTATGAGGCTAAAGTAATTTTGACCCCAAACCCATCTATCAAGGCACAGCACAGAGTTCTCACCAATGGCTCCAGTACAAATGCAAGCAGGAGCAGGGTGACCAGGCCTCCTGTTCTGCAGCATCCATTTCTCCAAAATAATGTTGCCCATCCTACCTTTAGCAGTGAGGTGTATATTGATGAGTCTAATCCACTTGTCCCTCCTGCACAAAAACAATCTTATAGAGGTAATTTCCTCTTTCTTTGTGTGATGCTGAATGCATCAGGAATAGAAAGAGGAAGTAACAAAGAGAAATAAAAATATTTCTCTTCTTTACATCATCCTCTGAAGATGTCCAATTTCTGCACAATCCCATGTTTACTAATTTTAGTAAATCTAGGATTTTATGTTTGGATGCATGGAAACACCCACATGCCACCCATAGAACACCTGCCACTGCAGAATGTAATGTAATGCAGTGCAAGCTGCTGGGTTGCATTACATTTTGATACAAAGTCAGCAAAGGTGGTGCGAATCGCCTTTTGTGTGACTTAGTAAGTATCACTTAAGGACTTGCGATGCCTCATGTCAACATCACACATGGACAATGCAAGTCCTTGACAAATCTGGAGCAAAATATCGGTTAACTTTCACTATTCTGGACATGATAGCCTTATTTAATATTTCATTATCCACATTCAACATTGACAAGGGTCGATAGGAGGATTAGTCCTCTAGATCATTGCCCAGCTTGGAGATTACCACCATTAGTTTCTCATTCTTCAGGGCTTTGATGTATGCCTCCAAGACTTTATTGAACTACAACCAGAGTATTTCCTGTAAAACTCAGCTAGTATTCATACCCAGTTTCATATGTTTAATGGCCTCCAGAACTTCTTTTGGGGTCAGAAAAGGTGCTTCTAAGGTCTCTCTCTGGTTGTCAGTAAGGCGAGGGAGCAATGCGTACCTCAAATATCTCACTAATTTCTCACACTCAATCCCAGGATTAAGGTGGTACTGTTGGAATACCTGATTACGGTTCACTTTTGACACTATGTTTTTTTAGATGGCATTCAAACGTATATTTTGTTTGTCTTCTCTTTACCAAATAATTTTATTAGCCTTGTCTCCTCAGTACAGATGCTGCGTATAATTAGTATCAACAGATGTATCTAGACTATCTGATTGATACTTCTATCTGCAGAATCCTTATCTTTGTTTTCCCAGGCTGGATCCGGAAATGTTTGCGTGAGCAGTACCCCTGCACGAGCCGTGAGGTGGCTCCATTCGGCTCCACGCAACATTGCCGGCGTTGTTAGTGTCGGTTGTGATGTTGCAGTCACATATATAGGCGGTACTCAGACATGCGGATGTCAGTTCTTTTCTTTCCGTAACAGTTAAGCGCCAATCTGGAGAAGAGCTACACCTCTGTCTCCTTTTGACAGGCTTTTCAGATTTTTTGTTGAGCAAAATCTTTTTCTGTGAGTCGAGGGATGTCTTGTGGAAACACAGGATTTATACTATGTGGCGCCTGTCACCGTGCCATGTCGGAAACTGACCTCCACCTTGTCTGTCTCTGGTGTCTCAAGCATGACCATGACCATGACTCAAAGTCATGCTTGGACTGTCGAGCCATGTCTCTGAAGGCCTTGCAGTAGAGAGCTTTAATGCTCTTTGAAGCCTGGCTGTCAACACTGGAAAGCGAGACTCTGCAGAGATCCTGGTCCCAATCAAAGTAGAGTTCAGAGGACTCTCCCTGGAGCCCAAGTTCTCTTCCTCCCACTTGAGGTCTTAGAGACACTCGGGGAAGAGGCACGAGAAAAAGAAGAATCTAAGAAGACTTCATCTTCATCTCTGCTATCCTCCATCGATGAATTATTAATATTAAACTGAATTTGTAGGGCGCAGAACTACCCCAAGAGGTTTCCCGGATGAATGAGGTAAGGACCACTGAATCTCTTGGCATAGTTCTGCGAAGCTAGGGTCGACTTCACACCCCCTCCCATTTCTGGGAGCTGGATCAACCCCCGAAACCTCTGTTGAGCCTTTCAGCTCAGGGTGGTCAGAAGGGGCCCCATTGGATTCTAGGCCGTTGGATCCAGCCACGGGGCTGGTGGGGCCACATGGATACGAACCCAGATCCAGGATGAAGTTAGTCGTGCCAACGCGACCTTCCTCAGTGTCGGACCCAAAGTCAGTGCCTTCAGCGCCGCTGACACCCAACTACGGTGCCAGCCCCATCCTTATTCCTGACAATTCGGAATCAGACCTGCATGACTTAACGTCAACTCCAGTGCTTTCAGGACCCAGAGGTTCTATGTTGTTGCTTGGACTTTTTGATGACTTTTCAGGCATGGAAGATGACTGGGAGGGGTCTATGGACCCTTTAGAACACCAGGATGTATGTGTAGAACAGATGGAGTGGTACCAGTAACTTGGGGAAGCCAGTGGACTGGACACATCCCCTGATACTGGCATGCTCTCTCAACTGCCTGTGGCTACAGAGGAGTGGGCTTCTTATGCCATGGTGGTAAGGAGGGTAGCAGAGGTCCATGGACTGAAGTTGCCCTCAGTGCAGGTAAGGACTAATCTCCTGACTGAAGTGCTTCAGCCTGGGCCTTCCACCACTGAACCGCTATTGCCTTTTAATGGAGCACTAACTGATGTCCTCCTAGGCTCGTGGTCCAAGCCTAGAACATGGGCTCCTGTGAACTGGACAATTGCACACTGCCATCGCCCGGCTCTGGGTTACCCAAGGTTTTCTCAGCCAACACCTCATCCCAGAGAGCTTGGTGGTGCAGATTTCGACATCCCATGGTGCATTCCTGACCACTCCTCCAGATAGGGAATCCAAGATGCTGGACACACGGGATGAAAATCTTTTCATTCACCAGCCTGGCATTGCAGTCGATAAATACTGCATGCTTATTTGGCTGTTACTCGAGCTCTCTTTAGGGGGCGGTTGCGCAAGTGCTGCCACAGATCCCGGAGGAGACCCAGGCTGTACTCTCCCAGATGATGATGGATGGGAGAGATGAAGCAAAATTCACCATTAGGTGTTGTCTAAACATGACCGACTTGGTTGACAGAGCAGTTTCGTTGATGGTGGCCTAGGCTAAGAACATCTGGCTTCTCAGATGATGTTCAGGCTAATCTAATAGACATGCCCTTTGACAGATCTCGTCTGTTCGGATAGAAAGCGGACGTGGCCCTGGAGCACTTCAGGGAATCTCCTGCTACAACCAGATCCTTGCCCATTATAGACTAATGGGGTAACCCACTCACTGTCCCCGGACCTGGGTATCATATAGTATAGAAAACAGATGGTCCTAGACTCTTTTGACATACATCAAGTCAACGACGTTTATAATTCAAGTATAATTTGTTGCAAGCATGAAATCAGCACATGGTAACTATGCAAAACCAAGTCAGAACCAGCTGTAATGCTGGATTGGAAAAGTAAAGGAATCAATCCTTAGATAGGGGAACTAATCACCCAATTTGATCTTTCAGAGAATGATTACATCAACCCCGAGATGCTGGTTTGTCGCCCGTCAAGGTCCGGCCAGATCCTTAAGGCTCTCATTAACACCCATGGCCAGTCTCCCTTTCACCTCTTTCGTGGCAGTGGAAGGGGTTTACAGCTGCGCCAACTGTATTCCAGCCACTGCCCTGCGCAGACTTGCCAAGTTGTGCGAGGACATGGACATGGCTCATTCCGACATCGGAATGGAAGCCAGAAGTACTCTGCCACCCAGCCCTCGGCAGCCTCCAAGCACTCCTAGTTTGAGACTGCAATGCCACTCTGCTCCGGTTGGAGGGAGAATCCATAACCATCTCCTCCACTGGAGGTCTATAACATCTGACAAAGTGGGTCTTGCAGATCATTCAGGAGAATTAGTCTCTGCCTTTCTTTTCCTCTTTCTATTCCGCCACTTCAAGATGGCTAGTGGAGGATCATCTAACTTTACTCCAAGAGAAAGTTACAGCTCTCCTGACCAAGGGGGCTATAGAGAGGGTTCCGATTTCACAAGTAGGCAGTGGTTGCTATTAACGCAACTTTTTGATTCTGAAGAAGAACAATGGGTTGTTCCCATTTAAGATCTTTCGACCATCAATCTCTTCCTGAAAAAGGAGAAGTTCAAGATGCTCACATTGGCTCAGGTCTTGTCTGCCCTAGACTAAGGTGGCGGGCTGGTAGTGTTGGACTTGCAGGGCGCGTATTTTCACATTCCCATCCTGCCAGGCCACAGATGTTACCACAGGCATTTTCAGTTTACAGTGCTACCTTTTGGCCTTACCAGCGCCCCTCAGGTGTTCACCAAGGTGATGGCAGTGATTGCAGCTCATCTGCACAGTTAGGGGTTTCAGTCTTCTCCTACCTCCACGAATGGCTGTTGTATGCATCCTCGCCCCAGGCTGTCGTTTCCCACCTCCAAACTATGGCAGAGATCCTGCATTTGCAGCGGTTCTCAATAAACGTGCTGAAGTCACACCTGACTTCTCTGATGCTCCCTGTTATCTGAACTGTTCTGGACACAGTGCGGTATCAGGGTTATACTTGTGAGCAACGAGTCCAGGATATTCAGGTTATGATACCGATGTTTCAGCCTCTATCCTGGGTTTCGGTAAGCCTGACTCTGAAGCTACGGGGTCTCATGGCCTCCTGCATCCTGTTGGTAAAACAGACCAGATGGCATATGCTGCATATGCGGGCTCTGCAGTGGGACATAAAGTTCCAGTGGACGTAGCATCAGGGGAAACTCTGTGAAATGGTCAAGTTCTCAGCGGGAACTGCGAAAGACCTGCAGTGGTGGTTGACAAACCGTGATTAGGTCAGAGGCAGACCCCTTTCTCTTCCCTAACCAGATCTCATAGTAGTGAGAGCTGTGTTACTCCAGGGATGGGGTGCCCATATGGGAGAGCTGGAGATCAGGGGACATTGGTCTCCAGTGGAAACGGGACTCTACATCACTTTGTTGGACCTTCAAGTGATCAAGTTGGCATTGAAAGCATTTCTTCCTTTTGTCAAGGGAAAGTTAGCACAGGTGTTCAAGGACAACACCACCGCAATTTGGTACTGCACCAAGCAGGGCAGGATGAGGTCATGGACCATTTGTCAAGAGGCTCTTCATCTCTGTACATGGCTGGAACAGCAGGCCATAACCTTGGTGGTTCAACACCTGGTAGGTTCTCTAAAGACCAGGACAGACAAACTCAGCCATCGATGCCTAGTGGATCAGGAGTGGTGTCTCCATTCGAAGGCAGCGCAAGGTGTCTTTCAACAGTAGAGAGAGCCATGGTTAGATCTGTTCGCCAACAAAGAGAACGCGCAATGTCAGCAGTTTTGTGCGCTGTTGTTCCAAGATGGTGGTTGTTCTGTGATGCTTTTTGTCGTGAGTGAATCACAGGCCTACTGTACGCCTTTCCACCCATACCACTTCTGTCCAGGGTTCTCAAAAAGATCAAGAATGACAGGGCCCAAGACATTCTTGTGGCTCTGGACTGAGCAAGGAGAGTCTGGTATCATGATCTTCTAAAAATGAGCATCGATCCTCCAATCAGGCAGCCCCTTTGGGAGGATTTTCTGTTGTGCTATCAGGGAAGGGTCCTCCACCCGAACCTCTCAACTCTCCGCCTCCATGCATGGAGATCGAGTGGCACAGTTGATAGCTTTCAACCTTCCTCCTGAAGTATGTGAGGTTATTTTGCCTGCCAGGCGGCCCTTCACTAAGACGATGTACACCTGCTGTTGGCAAAAATGTGTGAAATATTGTACAGTAATGTCTATTGACCCTCTTTCTGCTTCTCTTTCTACTATTCTTTTCATTCTTACCAATGCCCAGCAGGGCTCTACGTTCGGTACTCTCAAGGGTTTAACTTTCTGCTCTGTTTACTTTCTTGCGGCTGACAGACCAACCCTCTTTGTTTAAATCTCCTATTGTAAATAGATTCTTAAAAGGGCTTGTACATATCTTTTCACCAATGCTCTTTTTCATGTCACAGTGGGACCTTAATGTGGTTCTCACTTTTGTTATGTGCGATTCTTTAGAGCCTTTGCATAATTGTCCCCTTCTGGCTGCTTACCATCAAAACACCTTTTCTGGTGGCAATAACATTGGCTTGGAGGGTGAGTGAGTCTCAGGCATTGCTATCCAAGCCTCCCTATATGATGATCTTTGGAGATAAAGTGATGCTTCACACCCTGGCTTTATTTTTGCCAAAGGTGGTGACCCCATTCCATCTGGGTCAATCAATTACGCTGTCCACCTTTTTTGCTACCCTGAATCCCTCTATAAAAGAGAAGCATCTCCACTGTCTGGAACCGAAAATAGGATTTTTGTACTACCTTGCCCACACAAAAGAGTTCTGGGTGGACAATCAACTATTTGTGGGGTACGTGGGAGCTAAAAAAAGGTTAGGAAGTGCAAAAGTTGACTAGTTCTCGCTGGGTCGTTCTCTGCATTAAGATACCCAACACCCTGGCTAAAAAGCAGCCCACTGAGGGCTTACGAACTCATTCACCAGGGGGAAGGCTCCAACCATGGCATCGGCTTGGAGTGTCCCAGTCCTGAACATCAGCCAGGCAGCAACATGGGCAACTTTTGACATGTTTGACAAGTACTACTGCCTGTACAGTCAGGTCCGCAGGGATGGGCATTTTGCCCATTCAGTCCTGCAGGACTTCTTACTGTGAGAAATCTGTCCGCTGTCCACTGCCAGGATGGTGTGGCTTCTGTAACACATTATCTGGTAGAGACAGTATCTAGCTGCACATTCCTTTCAGACCCGTCCATGTCCCCCTTCTCTGTGGATTCATTTGTAAGGGCTAAGGTTGTTCCCTTTTTCAAGGTACTAGTTATGACTCACACTCAAGTCAGTCACTTCATGGCTCTGCACTTCTGACATGTAAAAATGAAAAGTACTGATGTCCACATGCCTGGGTTGCACCTATATAGGTGACTGCGATATCATAACTGACGCTAACAACGCCGACAAATTCACATGGAGCTGAATGGAGCCACTCAATGGCACGTGCAGGGGTACTGCACACGCAAAGTTTCTGGATCCAGTCTGACGCATAGGAAATTCAAATGTAAGGAATCTGCAGCTAGATATTGTCTGTGCCAGACAATGCTTTACCAGAGGTAAGTAGCTTGTTCGTCTAAAGCTAGCCGCAACTCATGTACTGCCTTTCCCTTAGTGCTGGCGCTAAATTTAGCTGCCTAGGCCAACTCAGGCACCATTGCACCAGAGTACAAGGATGCATGCGTTGCAGGGAATGATTGTTCATGTGCAGGAAGGGACACCTTCCTGCAAAAAAAAAAAAGAAAAAAAAGGCCTGTCCGACTCTTATAGCAAACAATGTGAAATAGCGCACTCACAAACATGTTAATCCATTTTGTGTGGTAATACACCATATTTCACATTTTGTAAGGACGTTGGTGCCAACTAAAAGCTGATGGTAGAAAACGGGTGACACGTCACACCTATAATTATTAAATGTAGGAAGGTGAGAGGATGTGACGTAACGTCTAGAGCTGCTGACTTTGGAACTGTGATTCGGGGCAAATCATGTTATCTCCCCATACCTCAAAAATGAATATGAAGTTGTGTAATGTGACCATTGCTCATGTAAACCGCTCCAATGCCGTCGGGTTGAGTTTACGCTATTTAAAATCTGCAAAACAAAATGTACCCACACTGTAAATGTAGGATGATGGTGTAACAAAATACACATTAGTCTAGATCGACAAAATAGTTGGACCAAGCCTACATTTTGTAATAATTCCCTTTCTCCTCTTCCTTTTTTCGGCAGGCCAGAGAAGGAGAACTAGCCATTATCGACAGAGTTCTGGAGAATCCCGGTTTGACTTCTAAAGACTTTCAAGATTGGAAAAATACATATTTTGAACTTTTCTTGGTAATCTGCCACAGCAATTTGTTGGATGACTCTGCACACGACTCCTCTTCCGACATGGAAGCACTTATACCCTCCTTAACACACTCACACTCTTTCATTGAAACGCATGTATAAATGTCTTCTCCTTGGTGCACACGCTTGCCGCTCTTGACCCAAGTGTATAAGGTAGTTTTTGGATCGCTGTGTGGGAGGTCTGGTAAAACGATTTTCCTAATTGTTGCTGAATTGTGACGTAACTCTTCTTTGGTCCTGATGCAGTTGTCTCTATTGATGCTACCAGTGCACTGCTGTGTTTCAATTTTGTGCAGACAATATAAAATGTGATATTAAACAGTTGAATATATATATATATATATATATATATATATATATATATATATATATATATATATATATATATATACAAAAAAAGTATATGGATAAAGATATATATATATATAGATATATATACTTGGAAGCTAGTGACCTTCAGGGAATAAACTATAAAAGAGAGCAGCAATTTAATGTAGAAACTTTATTGAGTCTCCATGCCTTGAAGTATAATTTTGTAATATATATTATCAACATTGTACCCTATTTTGGGTGATGGGGGCATTGTTTTAAGGTTGGGTACTGGGAGAATAAAAGCATTTGTATATTTGTTGAAATGCTGTAAGAGTTTTCTTAAACATAATGGCAAATGCTAAATGATGCAATTATATTTTTGATGATGTATTATAGTATAAGCTAAAAATCACAAACTATGAACTGAGAAAGCAGTAAACTCAGAAAATGAAAAGCACATTAAATGTGGGTTTTTGGTTTACAGTGTTTCTATGAAAATTTCAGGTTATTGACATTTGGACTATATTCAGAAGTTCACATGATGAACATTAAATATGATACAGTAATGTAAAATGTGGAGTTTGCATGTGGAATTTAGCAGTCTCTTTTGCAGTTCTAGGAAATAGCTATGCTTGCCCGGGACATATTGGCTTATAAAGGGAGAATTTCTGACAGAAGGGGCCTGTGATATCTTGAGAGAATGGTGCACTGTGCAGTAAGGGTATGCAATATGTCAAGTCTCTGAGCACCTGTTGAGGTAGACTGCTCTGATACAGTAAGGTAATTTATCAGTCAATGTATTTACTTGATAGTTTTTTGTAAAAACATGATTTTTACAACCTACAAATGGCTATAGGTGTCCTACTTATCCTAAGTTTCATACATATGAACTTCTGATGTATTCCCAAATGCTGTTGACTAGCCATCCAGTTGACCTGCAATACGCTTGTTCCAGATCTCATGATGATCCAATTTCCCTTAGAACTGTGTCTAGAAGATTACTTATTTGATTGTATTTCTGTGACGAAATTGATCACAATACCTTATCATTCATATTAAGAGAATGCATTGTGCTCAAACCAATTTTTAACACTGTAGTTAAAGTGTAAGTATTATACACCAACAAACTTATTGCACAAGTGTTCTCCGAATTGCAATGTCTTTCCTTCAAACTTCACAGTACGACAGTAGTTCTTCTAAAATCTAGCTAACAGCCCACACCTACTCCTCAAAAGACCTTTGCCCCATCCTTCATTGGCCTGAAAAACAACAAAAACATGGATCATACTAGTTAGATAAATTTACAATGATTCACAAAGATGTGTTCCATTTGTCAAAGAATCTCAGGGAATCTTTAGTACAGTTCATCCAGTATTGCAGCTTCATCTAAAATGCACACTGAGCACAAATGTAGAGATGATACGTTTTTACAAAGGCATTCTCATGGTGCAATGCAGCACAAAAATGTAGAGCAGATTTACTGTCCATTATTTTTTTTAAACCTGAGCATAGTGTGAACATTATTAAGTTTCCCTTCATACTGCATAGTGCACAAGTATTTGCAGTTTCTGGTGCTGACAGTCCAAGTAAAACACTATCTTACAGGAAATTATGTTGCGCTTAAACCTGGAGGATTACAGTCAGTGAAAGAGTCTGGAAATCTCAGGCTGATTATTAAATGACTTAACCCAAGTATGAGATTGTTAGCTCTATAAGAACACTATTGATTGCACTCAACTCAGAGCAAAGCGTGTATTCCAGAGTTTGCTCCAGACAATCTACTGTTTAGTGTCCGATAGAGCTGCACAACATATTTTGGGATGAGCCCTGCATCAACTTGGTGAACATGGACCTGTTGGCTCCTTTACTTCAAGGAGCTAATAAAACATAGGTTCCCTGCAGATCAAATATTAGTTTACACAACCTTGTATCAAAGAACAAGACTTTATCAATACTGAACAATATTTGACCTAGACCAGCATTTCTCAAGTTAAAAGCCGATTTTTGGCCGGTTGAGAAAGTCTGAGCAACAAAGATGCTTTTAAATTCAGTGTTTATCTTGTCATATATGCTGGTGCTTCAAAGACAGAGGTCAAATGTCAGGCTATGTCTTCTGACAAATGGCTGCTTATTTCTTTTGTTATGGGATTGGTTTCCACTTCTCTTTCTCCGACTGCAAAATGAGACGTGTTTTTAAGTAAATTATATGACAATCTTGCTGAAGTACTGGAAGTGTGAAAGGAAAGGCTGTAGGATGTCATTTTTTGCAACACACAACAAAATGTAAATACCTGTAAATGAACTGCATGCATTCAGAAGTTAGGAAATCAAAAATGAAATAGATTTTATTAATTCTGAAGTGTGCTGGAAAGTGAGATTTTAATAGGATCAAAACAAATCAAGATACTTTACCGGTGATGAAAGAAATTGAAATTTTCACAGAAATCCGATTTCCACACATTATTACTTGTATGCTATATAGTTTTATTAATATATAGTATGAGAAAATTTAGTGGCCATTTTAACTGAAAAATGTGCTGTCTGTAATTAACAATGTGCTACCACACAACGCTTTAGTTACATTCAAACATCGCCCTGCCTCACGTCCATTAAATGTAGGTGGGTCACAAAAGTGTGTTGTTCTAATAATTGAGTCCTGGTGCTAAAACGTTTGGGAAGCACTGACTCAGACACACTTTGTTATGGTGCACTACTTCAAGCATATCAGCATGTGATAAAAAAAATATACTGCCCCTCCACAATCTTTGCTTCCCAAACTCTTATAAAGAAAACTTGGCATGGGAGATCTGTGCATTGTGCGGCCTCCTTGGAACAAAAACCTTCGTAATACTTTCTCTGCGATGGTAAATTTCATTCTGTCATCCTTCCACAAGCTCAAAGAATCAATAATGGCAATCCATTTTTTGTGCCTGGAGGATCCCATTGGGTCCTTTGGTGTCACACTTTGTCTCTTAAAACCTTGTAGAGAATTCCCACCATGCGACCAATGGGAAACCATTTCACGGTCTGATCTACTTTAAATATGTGATATCATACCCAACGTCTATTGTGCCTTTTAAACATTAAGTGTCCTGGAATATGCATGTCTCCCTTGTAGATCACCATATCCTGCCTACGTTGACTTGCCATCAGTATATTCATTTAACCTTCTGGGCAAAACAAGCTTCAAAACACAACTAATGGTGATACATTTTGCACTACAAGAACAAAATGGCAGATTTGGGATGCTAGTAATTTTTCAAAAACGCGTATTTTTGCAAAAGGAAATTTTGCGATTTTCGCAAATGAAATTTCGCGATTTTCACGCACTTCTATATATATAATCACACAAAGAAATGTGAACTGTGTGGGCCGTATCTCCACCTGTTCTAGACCTATTAGTAAATAGTTTGGGTAAATAGTTTTAGTACTATGGAAAATATAACACTGTAAAAATCCAAAAACCAACAATGGAACCTCTCTAAAAAGATGCTATTAAAAATGTGATCTTACAAGAGCAGTGCAGGTCAAAGATGGAAGGCTTCCAGTATGTAAATTGGCACTTACGGAATTTTCTTGTCATTTATAGTGCGAGTGACACATATTGATTGGTGTGGGTAAAGTTTTTGTAGTTTTTTTTCGTTATTTTGGCATGCTATATTTCAGTGCTGCTTACCTTGTGTTTTGCTTGCTACATTTAGGAGGCCACAATATGGCTCAATTCTCAAGCAAGCAGAAAACAGGGCTCCTGATCTCCTGCACCTGCGAGCTCTTGTCACCGTCAGCATTATAATATTGCCTGTACAGCTCAGTGATTGTACTTTCCTTCACCCAGAGCTCGGATATTCATGGGAGGAGCGGAGATCAAGGAATCTTTTTTTTTTTTAATTACATCGAGAATGCAAATGTTTTTGCAAACTTTGCACACGTGTACAGAGGAGTGCCTACCTGCAACTCGCCGGAAGCAATCCTCAACTCTCCAAAGTGGTTGACAAATCATGTGTTAACGTTTGTATGAAATTCTGGCACAAGTATACTATTTTTATCATTAGGAAAAGAGGTACCTGTTTGTATAAAATGGACATTTATTAGCTGCATGGAACTCCAACTTGTACATTAAATTTGTGAGGATTTGTATATTTCTCATAAAAGAATTGAAATGCTTGACTTGAAATGACTTGTGCTAATGTACCAAGCATTAAATTGAGAAAATTGTTATTGTTTTATTTCAACAAATAGTGAATATATTAATATAATAATATCTTTAGGATAGGCGTTTAGCAGACTGTTTTGAGCTGATAGTATGTCAATCCTAAAAGCAGATTTAAATACCCATCTGTTGCTATGCAACAGGTATTCTGACAGCAATCTGCAGAATTAAAGGAAACTTCCATTGTATCAATACAAACCATTACGATTTGTGTTTCCGTGCACAAAATGCCGAATTGATGTATGGAAGTAACATCGCAAGTCTTCCAATGGGGAGGATGCCTTTCCTTTTAGCTACTTCCTCCTAGCTCCCCAGCCACCCACCCCTTCCTTCCCCTCCTGCGCCCCTACACTCTCATCTGGAACAGCCCTTCAAGAATAAGAACACTGAAAACCCGAGTCAGACGCTTTGAGCTTTTAAAAAAAATATTTTACTTCAGGGAAGGGTACATTTTTTGCTCAATTATTCACAAAAACGTCATGCAATAATGTGTCTAAAAGACTGGTCTTTCCAGAGAGTTCCAAACTCGAAGCAAAACTAACGTTTGCCTGCCATCTGGTGTCTAGCTGCAGTAGCGCAGGCAAACATTAGTAATTGCTAAGTATAAGATCAGTCACGAAAGAATGCATTAGAAATGTGCGGTCATGCATATTTCGTTTCCTTCCATAATTATACAAAGGAGGGTTTTAGATAGGACTACCGATTACTGCACAAGTTAACTTTGTATTAATTATTCTGCACATAGAAGTTCATGTGGCTAAACTGCGGATCTTGCTAACCTGTCTGATACCCGATAACTACGAACAAATTGCTTATAATATCAAATCCATTTAATACTTTGTTGTTTTTTGGGCCAGTACTCACTGGCCTTCATGCTTCTTTACGGCCCTCCCAAAGAAAACATTCTAGAGCCGGGCCAGAGAACAATGCGACCGAATGTTGAATTTGGAATGATTAGCCAGTGCGATTTGTCATTTTTTACACTGACCAAGAGGTGCAAACCTAGATGCTAAAATAACTTAATCGCCACTGCGATCTGTGTAATCCACCCTTTGCTCTACTTACGACTTTGTCTCTGATACCAAATATCGACTATTAAAAGAACTAATGCAAGAAAAACGGATTTGTCCGCAAGCATCCAGTTAGGTCGCAAACTAATCCATTAAATTGTGACGTTTTTTACTAACACTTTGCATAGAATTGCGTCAATTTACTCAGAGCTTTAAGTAGGAAGAAAAAACAGGGGGGGGGTCTCTCAAAGGGGCTCGGCCGATGTGATTAGGGGCGTGGCTTAAAAACACGGAAGCTAAAAATCTATGCTTAGCATAGTGTGCCGCCCGAATGGTATTTTTCTGTTTCTGTCCTTGCATCCAGATATACAATACAAGTAACATTACACCTCCAACTGGCCAGGACTATTGGCTCTGCCAATGGGTGTTAGTTGCATCAGCAAAATAAGCAACAACTACGGGTTTGTTGTAAATAATATTGAAAATGCTTCAGTTCATAAATGATGAGAATGAAATAACTAAAACGAGTCTCTTAGAAGTTACATCAAAGGCAGTGAAGGGTGGTACTGCTGCAGTTAGGATTTTTTTTCTTCAGACTGAGGGTGAGGGCAAAAATGCCCGTCTCAGCACCTGCTTTTTAGAACTGACGGTGCTGAGCACCGGCAGGACCTGGCCCACTTAAAACCCTAAATTTACTATTAAAAAGTATTGCGTTCTGCCTTTTCCAAGGTAGGTCGCATCGTGCTGCGTGCATAATACTCCTTGCGCCGGCGAACAAGACTCACACCCAGACACGCACAGTATTAATTCGGGGGAAAGACTCCAAGTGGTCCCCTCCCATTTATTAGTTCACCCACACAATCCTTGGTTAATCTATGCCTTGGTTCTGTATTCTGATCTCGTGTTGAGAGATTCACGCTCCTCCAACCACACTAGAGAAGCACACCTGTGCAGTAATGCATCCACTGAAGGGCCTGTGTTCGCCCTCATGGTCCCAGGTTCAAATCCTGGCGGATCCGCTCAGCCTTTCACTCTTCTGAGGTCCATAAAACGAGTACCATTGTGTTGGGTAGCAATGAACATGTGTTACTCAATGCCAAGATACCCTTGGGTGAACCCCCGCTTTACAAATACACATTATGCTTATGGCATTGGAGTTGTAACATTAGATCATGGGATTTAGTCAGGGAAGTGAGTCAAGTTTTACCACTGTGAAATTGTTAAAAAGTAAGGCATGACACAGGCGCTAAAAAGACTGACAGGATTAAAAAAAAAAGAGAATTACTGCAGCAAATGGAAATTAAAGTTACATAACAAAATAGGAAAATTACAGGGAGTGTTTCACAAGTGCAATTTAAGAATTGCCAAGAAGATCAAGAAGTAATTTCAACCCACACTGTGCGCATGTTTAAGGAGCAACTTTGGCATGAAAAAACAAGAGAAAGGGCTTGATTCACAGGGGTAAACTTACACTTTTGTGTAATTTTACCACGTTTTGTATTGACAAACTACGAGTTAATAGTAAGTTAAAAGTAAGAGTCTCTGCAGTCATAAACTTACTATTAACTCGTAGTTTGTGAATATAAAAAAAAATGTGTAAACTTACACAAAAGTGAAGTTTACTTTGTGAATCAGGCCCTATGTGTGCAAACAGGCTTACAAAAAGCTAACAGGAATGACAAATATTGTTTTTTATTGAACATGGCATGATAGGAAGTGTATGGGCCCAGTACTCAACTGGAAAATTGGGTAAATCATGGAGGTCAGAGGGAGTGCATCATACTTGGTAAAAAAAGATGAGAGTGATGGAGTTATGAGAGGGAAAAATATGTAATTCAGCTCAGAAACAGGAAGTTGTGTGTCTCCATGTGGCAGTCAGCATTCAGTCAGGATTGTGAGATATACTTGAATCACTTTACAATGGAGCCAATGTTGGAAAATTCTGAAACCAGTAGATGACAGGAATAGCGAGATTGATGCAACTTGGAGAAGGTATGGGAAAGGCTTTAGAGAACTGGTTAAACAGGATAACGGGTTTAATATTAAATTGTATTTCGATACAGCCTTTGAATCGTTGCACAGAGAAGTCCCATGCAAAGCATCTCACAAGGAGTGGGAGTGCAGATGGAAATGTTGGGTATCACGTCCCTGAGTGGAAACAAGTAATTAGAAGTGAGAGATCGGATGTTACTCCTCAGATTGCAGCGGGGTGAGTGGCAGCAGAGGTTACATGTTACTTCTCGGGTTACAGTGGGGTGAGTGGCAGCAAGCAATTAGAAGTGAGAGATTGGATGCACTTCTCAGGTTACAGTGAGGTAGCTGGGAGCACGAATTAGAGGTGAGAGGTTGCATGTTGTCTCCTAGGTTGCTGTGAGGCGAGTGGCCGCAGGTAATCAGAAGGGAGAGATTGGGTGTTATTCCTCAGGTTACAGTGGGGTGAGTGGCAGCAGAGGTCACATGTTACTTCTCGGGATACAGTAGGGTGAGTTGCAGCAGAGGTCACATGTTACTTTTTGGGTTACAGTTGGATGAGTGGCAGCAAGCAATTAGAATTGAGTGATCTGATGTTACACCTTAGGTTACAGTGAGGTGACTAGCAGCAAGTAATTAGAAGTGAGAGATTGGATGTACTTCTCAGGTTACAGTGAGGTGGCTGGCAGCACAAATTAGAAGTGAGAAGTCGCATGTTGTCTCCTGGGTTGCAGTGAGGCGAGTAGCAGCAGGTAATCAGAAGGAAGAGATTGGGTATTATTCCTCGGGTTACAGTGGGGTGAGTGGCAGCAAGTAGTTAGAAGTGAGAGGTCTCATGTAACCTCACGGGTTTCAGTGGGGTGAGTAGCAGCAAGTCATTGGCAGTGAAAGATTGGATGTTACTCCTCGGGTTAAAGTGGGGTTCACCAAAGGTCAAGGTGGAAGCAGTTTTCAGAAATTCTTTCTGAAAAGACACAACAGAGGTGTAAAGGTTTATGTGGTAACACTTGATGCCATTGCAAGTCCCAGATTTCAATCCCCAAGAGGAGCACACGAGGCACACCCTGAAAACCTGAAATGCTAATTTGTGACCTTGAAAGTAATTTCTTCAAAGAGAGCAACATTTTGTATAGTACTTTAAAATTATGTGATATGGATTGATATGTCCCAACATATGAGGAGACGGGCAATGTGAGACGGCAGTGGGTTTTGTAGCAAAAAGGTTTATGCGGGTCTGGAGACCACGGGGTCAGAATGATGTAGGCCACTTGGAGGCATACTAATGGATAACACGTTCCTGGTAAAGGCGTGGAGACTAGAAACTCAATTTTCTTGATATGTTGCACAATTGGCACCCATTCTCAATCTCTCCAGAACATGAACTCTTGCAAGGAGCTCAAGATTAAGATCCCACCAGCTGTCGCAATAAACTTTGAAGTATACCCTGACTCTTGCAGTTAACTTTGACTCTAGCATAGTCTTTGAAGTAAAAACCAGACGCTCTCAATGAACTCTGATTAAAACCCTAGCACTTGCTGTAGACTTTAAGCTAATCCTGGTTCTAGCAGTGAACTTTCAACTATAACCCTGATTCTCACATTGACCTTTAAACCACGATTCACAATCCTTCAATAAACTTTGAACCAAATCCCTGACTCTTTCAATTAACTTTGAATTAGAACCCTGGCATATTCAGAGAACCTTGAACCAAGACTTCTGATTCCAGAATGAGTCTTCACCAAAACTTTGATTCTAACATTGAACTTTAAATTACAATTCCCAGCTCTAGCAAAAAACTTTGAACTAAAACGCGAATTACTCTTTGAACTCTTGACAAAACTCAGAATGAACTTTGCACTAAGGATCTCAACTCTAGAAATGATCACAATGGCCAGGTTCCACAAATGTATGGTATCAGAATATCTAACCAAAATGTATACTGACAGAAACAATGTGTCCTTGTGTGTCCATAAAACGTTTAAAAAAATATTGTCCAATTAGGATAAATATTAGAAAACCTACACAAAATGGGAAATATATTTCAAAACAATACTTAGGCCATGGTATGTCTGTCAGATGACGTTTTTGCTAGTGATATTCTTACATACAACCCACAAAAACATCTTCAGCTTTCTGTTCCTCCTGCCTGACAGACCCCCTCCCTCCTGTCTTGGACTTTACTTGCCCTGATCCTCCTCTGAATCATTGCATTGATGTTGTCTGTCCTCACAATCCCAAACCAACCACCCACTTCTGCCCTACAGCACCTTATTGCCTTTGTTACTTCTCAAAACTCAGACAAAACTTCATTCATACAACTTTTACTTGACTAAAGGAAATTAAGAGATGATACCAATGTCAATGTATACAACTCAAAGAGGTAAGAAGCCACAGAACACGAAACAAAGGTTTTATGAAGAAGATAACACAAAATGGAGGCAGTACAATGAAAATGTATTGGGGTGGGTGAAGTATAAAGAAATATGTATTAACATAAAAGGTCAACACGCGTGACTGCTGCCCAGTGAGTGCAGTCACAACAATTAAGGACAGAAACTGTGAAACCTAGCACTAGAGGGTAAGCTAGGATGACCGTTGATTGTCTGGCCTGGGAGGAGATGGGTCAACGAGATGACTGGCCAAACCTGGTGACTCGTATTTGCTCCTATTATCTTATGTGTATGTGTTTCCATTCTTCGCATGTGAAATATGCCAGCCAGTATCTTCAATGTATTATCTGCTTAGAAATGTTCACTAACTCAAAAAAGTGTGAAAAAGTTAGCAACTATTCTTTTATTCCATTTTTCATATACATTTTTTCCCATTTACATAGGCATTGTACAATTGTTTTAAACCACAAGAATGTTCTATTTTGACATGGACTTGCACTGCCTCCCTCTTCTCTCACTAAGCAGTCAGATGAAACTTTCGTAATCATTTTAGCGATGGCATAATGTTGAAAGGGTCATACATACTAGTTACAACTATCTGTTATGATGCCCTTGCTGCCACAGTCTTGTAATCAAAGGAGCCCTAATTGTATCAAAATCGCAAGATAGGAAGACTGTGACTTTACCACATTTCAAACATGTAATCTGACGGCTGTGCACGAATGTTTGCGGTGGGCATATTAGCCCACTGAGCTGTCTTTCTAGCTTGTATGATGTCCCCGATAAGTACGAGAAGGAATCCTGTACAAGCTTCTGCGGACAGCGCCACTGTAAGGTTGTAAACATGCCTGGAATGATAGGCACATATATATAGTGCCAACACCACTTGGTCTGTCATGTCCACGCTTGGTCACATGCTTTACCTCACATTAAGGCTATTATTTCTGTATCTCCATCACAAACTCTCTCAAGATGTCACTCACCACGTTTGTCTCCCCAATGTGTTCCAGTGGTTCTTCCACACATTCACTACTCATCCTATATTTACTTGTACTATACAATACCTCCTCATCGCCTCATTCAGGCTCCGACCATGAGCTGCAGTTCTAAGAATAGTCTTATGCTGTAAAAATGTTGCCTCTTCTTGTGTTTAATCTATTTACAACTTTACATGTTTCTATAATTTGCCTAATCTCTCTTTCTCTTTTGTGTATACTTGTTACATAGTAGAGACACTCATTTAGAGAAAACATGCTTTCCCAGGGTGGCTCTGAGTTTTGACATCTGGAATGCAGTATCACATGTGTACATCAGTGCTAACTCACGATTTTTCACGTTTTACCAAAATTCTGACCCATTTCCAAGGAATATTTTCACCTGCTTTTTTTTTAAGGATTTGTGCCTGAAAGTATTGTAGCACTTATATCTCATTTGGCAGACAACTGGAGGTTTATCGATTATTCAAGCAGCATTATCGGACCCAGAGGGCAGTCCCAGGTAGTTACTGCACAGGGTTGGAGTTAGAGGCCATGAACTGAAGCGAAAGACTGAATTATATGCCCAGTTATGAGGGAATGATTCATGGGGTCTCAGGCAAGACTGACGACCCTATTACACTCCAGGCTGCATAGCTATGCTGGTGTTCACTTCCCCTTTGATAACATTGGCAATTACATTTTGAGGGGTTTTCACAAAATGTTCTACCATGCGTTTTTCCATGGCACTACCTGGGTACAAGGTCACATGAAGAATTACTCTGTTGTACTATTTAAGTGATTTGACTTCACCATTTTGTTTACTGGAGCAACATGATATTTCTTTTGCAATTAATGTTATGGATAATTATTATTAGCCATCACAACTAAAAGAAAATAATAAAAATTTGTTTTTTTGTTTGTTTACCAGTTCCTTCCTTTTCACCTTCAACTATAAAAGTGCATCAGCATATAACACTTTGGGGCTGATCCGGAGTTTGATGGTTACACCACCAGGCCATAGCAGCAGTAGTGAGGAAAAGCCCCCAAGCCGGTGGCATTTCAAGTGCCGCACTGATTACCGGAGGGCTGGCTGTTTTGCCACGGCGGCAGCATGATTCTGCTCTAGAAAAGAGCCTAGATTCAATGCTGACCGCATTGTTGTGCCTCCAGCAACTCGGGCGCACTGTTGCCATGCACCATGTCATGCATGGGAAACAGAGCGCACACTGACATGAGTGGCATAGGGGGCACAACATGGGCCCTGCTCACTAGCCACTTGGGATTATTTACCATGGGGTCCCTGTCTGTGGCCATTTATCTGCCTTTCTTCCAACCTTTTCCTCAAGGGGACACTGCCAGGGAAAGGCCGGCAGAAAGTAAGTTATAATTATGTTGGAGGTTCATGGCAGGTACCGCCGCCATTGACTGCCACTGTCCCCGCGGCCGCAGCTGCGGGTGCTCAGTTCTTGGGACTGGCGGCGGTCTTGAGGCAGTCCGACCGCACAGATCATAACTGGGCAGTCAGACCTCTGAGGAGTTGGCAATCAGACTGCCACAAATGGTATGGCAGTCCCAAGACAACCGAAATCATAATCAGTCCCTTTGTTACCACATATATTAGAAGTATGAGTTTGGCCGATAACACCGCACTCCTGTACTTCCCCCCCCTATACCTTTTGACAGGTCAATCCTGCCAAAATTATTGTGTAAAATGCTGTAAGAATCAGCATCTGCATTGTGATCCCCATTGTCAGTTAGAAACTCATAATTGGGTGCTATTTGTCGCACCCGGTGAATCCTGACCCCAGCAATGTCAGATTTCATAAGATGAGATGAATATTAGTCTAATTTGAAAAACACCAAGGCTGGCAAGTGCAAATGCTTCTTAATATACCAAACAATATCTAATCAATTTTTTGTAAACAACAACCTCTGTAACAGAAGCACGCAAGCGTCAATCTGAACAATGTGGTAGCGATTTTTATAACATTGGCGTATGTATGCCTAACCAGTGGCCAGATCAAGAACATTTTGGGGGCCTGCTCTGCTTCTGCAACATGCATCAGCACAGACAATTACTGCTTCATATACATATTTATCAGCTGCATAGGAAAGTGAATAATTCTAAAGCCGTTTTGTCCAGCAGCATGGCTGATAGTGCTGACACATCCTGGGAATTAGGTTAGTGATCTGGTTCTTTATTAGAACTCTGCCATCTTCGCAGACAGATGTTAGGCAGCCAAGTACTAGTAATACGTGAGCTGCACCCACACTGGGGCTTGTCTAAAAAATTGCAATGAAATTCTTAGCGAGATATTGACCTCTTAGAAAACCAATAAAAGTATGCTGGTATTGTGTGTCAGCCATATTTACAAAAGTTCAGGATCTTACTATATATAGGATTCTGTAAACCCTGTATAATGCATGCCTCTTGCTTTATAATCGGTGACTAGTGACTCACCCAGTCGCTGATTATAAAGAAAAGACATTAGAACTTGACTAGTATAACTCATTACAGTTGAGTTCTGACTTCACAGTGCCTGCTGCTAGAGCCAGCAGCCAAGGTTAAAGGCAGGTCAGGTTTCAGGGCACAACAGAAGCAGCAGTGTAAAACAACTGAAAATGGAACTTGCTTTTCTTTCTTCTGCTCTATTTTTATAGCTTACAATGAAAAGCAAAGACTATATGTTTATTTGTTTCACTCCTTAGATAAATACTAGAATATTTCTGTGTGTTTCTGCACATTTCGAACTTCTGCAGCTTTTTTTTAACTGGCTTGTATTGAACTGCTTCTAATATGTATTTGCATCAAATATGTAAATGTTTTATATGTATTTTTTTCCACTAGAGGTTTTATTTTTAATTTTCATATTTGCAAACATGTCCACTTTTTTTGCATGAAAAAGCTATGTAACAAGGTTTGTGGGAAAGGTGAGGGTGTGACCATGTATTTTATGGGGTAAAGTACCCCCCCCCTTCTGTACATGATAAAAATAATATGTCACCTCAGAGTTCCATAACTTTATAAAGGAACTTGTCCTTCTGCCTCGCTCCTCTATGCAGTTATAGAACTCGTCTGTGGCTTTCAATTTTCTTTTTTTTTTTTGTTTGCAGAGTTTTATATAGCGCGAACTAGAACCGAACCGAATCAGTTATCAGAGCGCTTTACATAGCACCAGTTATGTTACAGGAGGACACACTTTCATTTTTTAGGCACGGGGAGATTAAGTGATTTGCCTAGAATCACAGGGGGCTTTTGGCGTCGTTACCGAGACTCGAACCCAGATCCCCAGGTCCGAGGTCGAGCGCCTTAGCCGTTAGGCCAACCCCTCTCTCCTCTCCCCTCTCTCTTCTTATAATGTATGGCAGTGGTTACTTTATCCCTTATATTATAATTCATAAAAAAGGTAGAGACAGATTGGCCATCCATGATTTCCAATTCGTGCAAGTGTTCAAATTAACTCAAATTGTAAAATTGCATGCAACTTCGCATGATTTCAACAACTTCATGGTTGTACAAACTGGTATTGGACACTTTGTACTCATAATTTGAAACAGATTTTATTTTCTGTAAACCGTGAGTGCAAATGCCTGTGTCAGCAGAATTTGCTCCTGACCAGTAATCTTTTTTCGGGCACAAATGTGAATTTGCCCAAGATTAGCCCATTCATTATAGTGAAGGTATACAGAGAAATATATAATTCTCCACATATGACATCAGATGCAGCACGTGGAATTTTGCCTTTAAGGAATAGTGCAGATGGTCACTGCGTTGGTGCAGTTACTGGCCTAATGCATGTGCGTAGAGCTTAATCAAGCTTACAGAAGATAATCTGTTTTATGCCTGTGGTCCATTTATAATCCCACCTCCTGCAGTAATTGCAGACTGGTTGGCGAGACCAGTCCATGTTACTGCCAATCATTCACTGCCTTCATTTTTGAAGATGAAGGACAACTCTTTCATTTAACGCCTCAACATCCAGTGCTGGAAATCAGGGACTACTTTGCATTTGTTGCATCTGTGCAGGTGCAACGATGCACTAACATTTCCTTGATTCACCAATGTTGGTGCAATTTTTAACAACATGTGAACTAACGTTTGAGCTGGCCGACCTGTGCAAAATGTTTATGCGCTGGCCTGTCGGTTCTAATGTTCTTTGTGCTTGTTCGATGTGGCAAATGATTATGCAAAACTGCACCCATGGAATCTGATGCATGCAAATAGTTTAAAGTCTAGGAGTGCTTTTGTTTTAATAATTGCGGCACCCCTAAGACTGAACTTTGCAACCTCTGAGTGATAAAAAATTTGACATTTGCCCAGTTACAAAGACAGATTGATTATACAGTGCTTTTATGCCAAGTATTTCTTAGGAAGTTGCATTTAGCCCTTTTCATTTTTGCCCCTGGAGTACATACATCTTCACCTTTTACTTACTTTGTGCTCAGCATAATTCTTTCCATGTGACACCTACAGTCGCTTTTCTTAACAAAGTGCTCCTCTCATCTGGCTGAAAGAAGTGCCAGGACTGGGTGTCTTACTTTATAGAAGCAGATCATATGTTTTTTATCCTCAAGGTGAACATTTTAAGATACAGTCCCTAAACTGGCACTTCAAATCATTTATAACTATTTTGATAATGTTACAATATTACTTCTGTTGTTTCAGGTCGTTCTCTGGTAAGTCTGAAAGCTGTAGCACAGCACACTGTATCCCAAACAATGGCAAGGGCAGGTTGCAGATCTCTTCCCAGCAGTCATTCTCTGTGTCGTAGCCCACAACGTTCTGGGTGGGCACTTGACACGAGTCTTGCCATTTCTTACCACCAAGCAGGAGCACCGTTTCCTCCACCACCACCAACCCATAGCAGAAGCGATCGTGAAGCAAGGGCCTCAGACGTGTCCACTGGTTTCTCACTGGGTCATACTTTTCAATGTCACAAAACGGCTCATAAATCCCTAAGAAGGTAAATATGCCATCATTGACAGTGGCCATTTGGTGCCCAAACCGTGCAATGGACATAGATGCTTGCTTCTTCCATTGCCCGTTAGGGATATTCAAAGAGTACACATCCTTGGTGGTATTCACTAGTTCCGCACACTTGCCTCCAGAAATGTAGATGGTCTTCTGGTAGACTGTGCAGGCATGTCCATGTATAGGGGAAGGTAAATCTTTACTCTTGATCCACTTATCGCTGTGAATGTCATACACTTCAACCGACGCATGAACTGACCCTTCACCCCCTTTCCCTCCAATTGCAAAGATGTTGTTGCCAACAACGCAGCAAGAAAACTGAGATCTGTGCTCCAGCATGCCAACAATCTGTACCCACTTGTCAAATCTTGGGTCATACCGATGTACCATATTTGAAGGCATTTTAGCAGTGCTCTTATTGTCATCACTCTCATGGCCTGAAGTTTCTCCTCCAAGTATGTAAAGAAAGTTACCTACAACACAAACACAATGATTTTTCAAACTGAGCGGTATCTGTGTTGCAGTCCTCCATTTGTGATTATAAACATCAAAGGCAAGGATGTCACTAACAAGCCTCTCATTTGAAGTTTCCCCACCAACCAACATTATCCACATTTTGGGGTTTCTTAAGGTGCAGTACTTGTCTTGCATGAGGGGTTGTTTGAAAGCAGAAGCATGGTAGTTTATTGCTTTTATGATTTGACTTTTTGTAGTTGCTGTTAATGGAACAGCTGAATGGGAATAGACTTTCCTTAAATACTCCACAGGTACAAGGCCAAATCTAATATGCTGAAGTAATTCTGTAGTGTACTTGGATCTGGACTTGTGGTATTGCAGCCATTCCAGGACCAGGTCCAACAAGCAGAGTTCTTTTATTTTAGGTATATGGTCTGATTTCACTACAGCCAAGAGTGATCGGAAGTTCAGCTCAAGCAATTCTGTTGACTCCAGATCGTACTCAAGAAGCCGCCATAGGTTACTAGTGATGTACTTTTCTGCAGCTGATAGGGCATCTGGAAGGTAGAACTTGAATGAAACATTAGCAAAGAAGCAACAGTTCTCCAGGTCAATCCTGTTCACTATATAACGACTGCAGAGAGCGAGGGCTTCAGGCACCTGCAGATAGCTGGCCGCCTCCAGAGTGTCCTCTAGCGTCTGCAAGGAAAGAGACAGCCAGGATGTGTAGATGAAATCCAAAATATGCTCCAGACCAGTGGCTGAGACAACTTTCAGGGGGATGACAGTGGCTTTAGATTCCCTGGTGTAGTCCTTAAACATTGCCCTGAAGTAATCACTGGTGCATGCCAGGAGAGATTTGTGGGCAGGGAACTCATGCCCATTGACCTTGAGTAAGACATCACACAGAAAACCCTCTGTCCGGAGACTCTGATACTGGCTTAGGACACTGCCACAGTGAGACTTACAAAATGCCAGGAAGTAACTCATACTGCATGTTGGCAAGGCAGGACAGAAGAGTCAACGGTTCCTCATCACATCCCCAACTTATTCGGAAAAGTGCAAAAACAGCGAAAACCGTTTGCAGAGATGAATGTAGGACAATATTCTGCAAGCATGCATGCAATGACTCACATGATCCCCACAGTAGATAAATATTTCAGGATGTTTCCTTCTCATCTACTGTGCATTGCAAATGGTTGAGCAGCTATGCTTGTCATCAGGAATGTGGCCAAGGAGGCAAAAGGTCACAGGATGGGATCTTTAATGATCAAATATGAGGTCCCCTCTTTTGGGAAACAGATCAAACTCATCCTCTGCTGTGATCGACAGAAGAGTGCATCTCCAATTGCTCTGCAAGAAAGACTCTGACAGTAGAGGTGGGCACCCCATTGCCTCTTCAGTAGGCACCGCGAGCCAGTCCGTGTTCATGCTGAGCTTTCCTGTGGATGCAGTCGCTGCTCTCCTCTGGATAAGGGAACCAGACTTCTCTTGTTTTTATCGTTCAGTTCGACACCCGCCACTTGCACTTCAGGATAGGTCTATCTGAGGACAGTGCATATCTTGATGAGTCACCGTGAAGGGTTGGCAGGAATCTGAATAGGCACTTGATTCATGACTGCACCATCACTCATAGTTACAAGAATAGCCATGCTCGCTCACTGCCAGCTGCAGTGTCCCAAGACCAGATCTCTGCCTGCCAGGGAAGGAGGGAATGGAACAACAAACATTTCCAGGCTCGCCAATTGGGCCTGCTGGCCTGACTGGAGCCGGGCCTATTTTCACAAAAGTGCAGCGGCTCAAGCGTGGAGTATGGGATAAGGTCCAATCTGATTGCAGGACACTTTAATCAAACACATTTGATGCCTACTATATACATCCCAGGAGCTAATATTTTGGCGATCTGAACTTTATAAAATCTACCTATATAAAACTACTGACTTAAAATTTAACCACAATTTCTTATTTTTCACAATCAATTTTTTTACTTTGAGCTTTTTTCTGATGGTTATGTATTTTGGGGACACAAATGTATGCATTTCTTAGTTAATTTTATTGCATGGGTGTTTAAAAATCACTCTTTAACAAATTCGTACTTCGGTTACCTATTTATGCGAAGAGCCGTGTAAACAAGAAGAGGCGGGGGTCGTATAGAAGTACCTACATCTGTTAAAAGAGAATGTTTAATATGGACGATATTTTGTGCATATTCAGTCCCTATTTTTCTCAGTAGGCCTGTGCTAAAGCAAAACGTGCTGCTACTTTTTGACTGGCTTCCTTCATAATTAACACTATTGCCGATACATTGTATCGCTTTGCGGTGCTACCACGGTCAAAAGTACAAACCATTCCCACGTAAACGTAGCTTCCTCCGTAAAAATATGCATTTATCTACAGCCATCTCGCTGGTGAGAAAAGCTACGACAGTTAAAAAGTCAGTAGGTCTGGCCTTTAACTTCAGTGCTTGTTAATTGGTGCCGCATTTACAACTTCGACGACTTTGACTTTCCCGTTCCCGCAACCATCATACACAATTCAAATCACCGAGTGAAATAAACTGCCGAGACAAACTTTCCCAAGCTGAACCGTGTGTGACCCCACGCTGCCCTCCCCGATGATTGAACGTAGCAACACCTGCTGTTTTACGCCACAAGCTTGTCGGGTGTGCAAAAAACTAAAGCCAATCTACGTAGTTTTAAAAGCTACGTAGCGAACACGATAAACGTCAACATGTGACTGACAATAAGGTGAAGAAATGCAGTCAAATAATGACGTGGTTTGTTGAAAAAGAAGTAGGTTGAATACACTTTTCCGTGTATGGTAGAAAGACGTGGAAAATAACACACGGAAAGAGGAAAGCAGCGAATGTACCCCGGATAACCAGGGTTATGGTTGTTGCATGTAATGCCGGTAACTCGGCCTGGACGTTAATGCATGGTAAAGGCAGGATAATTACAGAGACGCCACACACACTGACTCTCGTTCTGACCTGAAGTTACGCGGCTCACGCCCCCCGTCCCTTCTTTTATAGCCTCTGACCCTACGTCACGGACGTGACCATCGGGAACCAGAGGGGAGGATCCTTCCTCACAAACACCACTCCTGGGATTAGCACAGTGAGCTTGACCAGTGAAGGCATGGGATTCTGTGTCTGAATATAGTATAAAGCGGGGCTTTAAGTGGGCTGAGCACCGGCAGTTTTTTTCAGGGGGCCTCGAAATGGGTCTCTATCGGGCTCTGTTTTGAGCCCTGGTACAGGCGGTCCGTTTTTTTTGCAGACTGCTCTGACATCGGAAAAAAGTGCCAGGGAGCAAAACTGCCCGCCAGAGACACGTTTCGAGAAAGCAGGCACAATGATGTGTGTGCTCACCAGGTGGGCAACTAGAGCCAAATTCCGGGGGGGGGGGGGGGGGGGCTGAAAAATATTTCGGGGGGGGATAATTCTTCCAACCACAGACAGAGTGGCTGCAAGAATGGGTGAACACAACAAAAGCCTCATTTACAATTAATGGTCTTTTAAAGACCTGTTAAGTACTCGGGTGCAGCTGCAATTAGATGCTCGCCAACCCGCGAAGACGTGTCAGCCCGGGCTGACACACACGGCAGGGTGTGGGCTGAAGCCCCGTGAGCCCAATGGGTGTTGCACGCCTGGTGCTCACACTGCTCACTTCACTTGCGAAGAAGTTACGGCATGACATCTTGCCTGGTGTGTGTTGTGGGCAAGGGAAATCCTTTAAAGAGTGATTTTGTTTCTGGATTTCCCTTCTCTTCTTGAAACGCAAGAGCAGCAACATTGTCCTAGTGTCACCAGGGCTTTAAGTGGAAGCTTTTTCAATATAAATGTAACAAGCCGTAGTTGCAGCTTATTTATCTTATGCAACTAATAACCATTGACAAAGCCAATAGTCCTGACTTGTAGGTATGATGTTACTTGTTGTATCACATATCTGTATGCAATGACAGAAACAGAAGTCTGGCGGCACACCATGCTAAACACAGATTTTTAGCGTAAGTGCTTTAAAGCCACGCCCTTAATTACATCGGCCTACGCCCCTTTGAGAGACCCCCCAGTTTTTTCATCCTATTTAAAGCCCTGGTATAAAGAAAGATCGCCTTTCGTTAATTTTGTAACTCAAAATATATTTACAATGATATCAATCATCCGACTCGACTGGGAGTAGAATTTCTGTCCACTGTAAAGAGTTAGAGATAAAGAACAGCAAGCATACAAACAGCTAGCTCCATACTGAAGAGGAGTCTTCCTACTCAAGATTCCTTGCGGGTTTAACTTGATCAAAGAGACCGACTCCACTGTTATTGGGAGTACCCTCATCCATATCTCCAGCACCAACTGAGGCAGGAGGAAGAGCGCATCCCGCCATGGTCATCACTACTCAGTCCTGCCAAGTACCACGTATACGGCGTTAGACTAACGCATTTCAGTGTGGTGGTCCGCATCACCGCCCTGAAATATGAAGTCACGCATTTATAGCGCACTGACCACCCGGTGCGTGCCAGGCATGCTCAACTAGGAGTTTTATTTAAGTACCTAATGCAATGCTAACAAGCGCGCTAGCTCTGTTGTGCCAATCCGCAGTGATGTCTGAAGTACATCAGCTTTATTCAATATCTGTCCTGACTGCATAATAATAATACTGATTGTATAATTATTGGCGCTGAGCGCTGATCCTCGTATTTATTCAAGCCCATCCTGGCCTCCCCCTCAAGTATCCCACTTGGCATCTCAGTGCCGGATAAACAAACATAGCTGCCACAATGCAGTGTGTTGATTGGCCCCTGACATTGAGGCGATGGGCAGCAGCTTCCTTATTTCATTGCTGCGCCGCTGCCGTCTCTGCTGTATAGTTGAAGTCACAAGGGTCCGGTAGCTGTGCAGGTCAGTGTGGGCTGTTTTATTTTAATTTGGCTGCCTGCAGGCCTTCATGGGCCTTGTGCACCGGATGGTGATTTTTCCGATATTAGACGAAAGCGACGGCTGTTTGAGGGCGTGCTGAAATGTTTTGCATTGTATTTTACTCACTGCTTATACAAAGCTTGCAAAATACACACAATTTATGGACGGAATGCAGAACAAATCAAAACATTCACCCCCAGTCAAGAGATCTGGGTTAAATCCATCATTCTTTTGCTCACCATGCCACCCCAGTTTAGACCTGGCCATATGCAAATCAGTCTTACCCTGTGCCTCATGGGAACAGTCCAGCCCGAACTGCCAAACCAGGTCCTCCGTAGACCGGAAACAAGCATCCAGGACCGGTTTCGGGGTTTCACCTCTCATCAGCTAGGATAGCTTGAATCCAGTGGAACAGTAAGCCCGGGATCCACGTCTGGGCATAACCGGCGCGCTTTGGGTGAGGAAGCAAAAGACACACAATTGATGATTTAGGCCCAGATCTCTGTACTGGGGTGAATGTATGACATTGTTCTGCATTCTGTCCATCAATTGTTCTTTTTGCATATACAAAGCTTGCAGCAGCAAGCTTGAATGCAGAGTCGATATCTCGCATACCTTGGAAAACATAATTTGAGCGGGTGCTTTGATGGGCGGCAGCTTACTGTTTCATTGCCGGCCTGCCGCCTGTCCTGTATAGTCGATTCCTGAGAGGTATCTGTGCAGGACAGTGTGCAACTGATTTATTTTAACTAGGCTGTTTGTAGGCCTGTTTGGTCTGGTGCTCGGGCTTTTAGTGGTGATGTCCAGATAAAAAAACAAACCTTGCCTGAAGTAATCCTTAATAAATGCATTCGCCTGTACCTTGCTAAACACCATATCCTGTGCCCAAGACAAGGTGAAGCGACCACTCACAGTGTACTCTGTGGAGGTGGTCGAGCAGGCAGCATGTAGTCAGATAATTTTACAGCGCACCATAAGGAGACCTATCACATGGCTCTCCCCTCCCAACAGCTGTTAGGAAGGCAGGGGGGTGGTGCCCAAGTGAGACAGTGGTGAGCACAAACCCACCTTATGGCGAAAGAGGCAGGAGCAGAAGACACAAAGGGCAGCAGTCATTAACAGAGGGAACACCAGGAAAGAAGCATTCACTTCATGGGAGCACTGTTTTAATCTGCCTGACTTGTTTTCTACTGCCTGTTTGCTGAGAGGTAAGTCAGTTCTCATGTGTACCCAATGAGCGACTAGATTCTCGTTATAGCTGGAGTCACGTTACAGGCCATTAAATCAAACACGAAACATGGCGGAGCATGTGGTGTTACCCCCAGAGCTGCAGACTTTGGAACTCGGGAACTCTGTTCAAGTCTGGGCGTTCGCTACATATCCTCTTAATATTGGCAAATGACAATCCTCCCGTTCCTAAAAACACATCTGACCATCTATAATATAACTGGTGCTCGGGTAAATTGCTCCAAAGCACGCTATATAAAACTGTAACAAAAAGCAATGAAAAGGATTCCAGTTTGCACCTCACAAATCAACGGATGTCATGTATGTTGTGCAGAGGTCATTTACTTGCAGCATTTTAGCCATGGTGTCATTTAGAACATATTTAGTAACCCCAGAATGCCTGTCCTTCCTCGGATTCAGTTGTACAATATCTATGACATGTTGTACATGTGCAGAGCACAGTTAAACTCAAAGATATGAAAGAACTTTTTTGCACAATTAGTTGGAACCATCACAATTTATACAATCATGGTTTTGTATGACACACATATTTGAAGGCACTCTCATATGTAATAATGAACATAAAGAAGGCTCTGTGAAATAAACAGTTTGTCTAGGATTACACAATTTTGTGATGCAAAGAAGCTGGGATTTGTTGCAGCCTTTCCAGTTTCACACTGAACAATTTGATAACTAGATGGGTATCTCTTTCTGATATCGCATGCTAATGCTTTGTCTGTAATTCTTGGATGATGAGATTAGAGCATAGGTAACACTGCCTGCTGCTCAACCATGCTCAGTTCTACTTTGGGTGTATGAAGCTTTCACACACCCCTCTGATTGCCTTAAACCCCTGAATCTGAGGCTTGGCTGCAGAGACACACAGCCGCCAGGTAGCACCCCCATGTATGTAGCCTTCTCACACCCCCTCTTTCATTAAAAAAAAACCTGAACCTGGGGCTTGACTGCAGTGATGCACTGCTTCCAGGCAACACACTTATATAAGGGCAATAGCTTCTTTTTTCAGCAGTTTAAAGCTCTTCTTAGAGTTTCTCGTTGCTCAAAGGGGTGTCATTTCCGATATTTATATGCTCCCATCTTCATTGCTTGATTTTGCATGCAAGAAACTGTCACTCATAGTTGTTGTATGTCAGTCATTATTACACTGAAATTCTGAAAATGTCACACATAAGCAATCAGAAACCTTGGCAGCTATGACTACTTGTAATGAGAAGGTCTATTCACTTCACTTTTGGTACCTTAGAAAGTGAGGTGAAGATCCCACTTCTCATTAGAATATGAAGTGTGTGCCTGTGGAACTATGGTGAGATGAAGAGGGAGGAAAACTAACTGTTCCACAATATATTGGAAAGAAAAACCCTGCCCATCGTTAAACAGTGTTTCAACGGCTGAGGAGAATGAGGTGTGGTCTTGGCCACCGCCACAGATGTATTTATGAAGTTGATATCCAGTGGTTTTAGCAAATTTGTCTTGAAGCAAGGTTAGGAAGCTAATAAACTAATACCAAGGGGTCTCATTAATTTGAAAATATGCCTCTACTCTTGCAGGTGATTTACGTAAAAGGGTGCCTGAGATGCACTGGATGTGAAATGAATGCCCTTTGCGTTTTGTTATTGTCAAGGATAGCTGGATGTAGAAGGTGATTATTTACTAAGGTTCGTGGAAGAAATTAAGAAACAACAGATTGTTTGTCACAGGAGAGCTCAGTAATGGAAATCAGTGGCAAATTTCCTGCCGATGGCCACCATTCTATCCCTTATAGCTTAACGCTGGTCACAGCAGGTGACACCATCTGTCTATCAGGTGAAGTTATGGAAATACTGAGTGACACAGTAAGCCACTAGGTCTTACCCTGAACTCCAGTTAGGTGTCTGAATTTTTGTTTAGCAAATGGAGTTTACTTCATCTGATGGCAAAGGAAAATACATCCACCATCCAAAAGGACCTCCACCTGCCAAATGTAGAGTTGTCCAGCAGCCCTGCACACAACACTCTATGTTGACGGGACATAATGGATGGACCCAGTCCTTCTGGGATAGGCCACACAAGACCTCCGGCTGATATGGCACAAAGCGAAATGCAGAGGGTAGTTGGATGGACAAATCAGCCCAGCCTGCATACAACACCGGCCCCTCCCAGTTTATCCATGCCTGATGAGGGGAATATCATAGGAGCTTTACCAGTAGGGACTAAGTATTGCCCAACAATGACTCCCTTGTAAGTGACTGTTGTATCATTCAAATTAGGTTCTACAGCTTTCAATACATTGCTAAACAGTTCCTCCCTTGCCATTCAGCTGAGGGAATCACTATGAAATTGTGCATTGCTCCCCTACATCAAGCCAGATGTATCAAGCCTACTAGGGACTCGTATATGGAAATAAAAAGGTTCACACATAGGAATACCAATTTTCTAACTACGATTTGGAGACAATCGCAAATAGGAAATCATTATTCCTAATGTTGGTACATCTGGCCCTAAGTGACTACAACAGCGGATTTTACCCAAACACACCTAGTTTTGGAACAATCCCAGCATTTCCTCCGGTACCTTTCAGGAGCCGTTCAGAATATGAAGTCAGAATTGTACCAGTTCTCTTGACAAGAATCCTCCAACTACCACAGCCATTTTGAAAAGGAAACTAGCATGTCACTAGTAGGTGAGCCTGATTCAATGACTACAATTCCTCACTTTCCACTCTCGCGTTTACTGCACTATAATATAGTTCCTATTTTAAGTGGATCATACAATCCTGGATAACATTTTGCAAAACCAAACTAACATGGCAGAGGGCAACTACTTTGTAAGGTGATATCTCAACCTCCTACTCCAGGATTACCCACCTCAATCCAGTTCAGCCAGGCTACTTCAAGGACACTTGAATATTAAATATTTATACTATTGTAGAATGTACTAGGGTGGACTTAGTCCCAAAAAATATTTTCCCAATGTTGATATATTCTAGTTCTAAATTTCTTCATGCACTCAATGCAATGACTTGTGAGCGTCTCCCAATTTTCCCGACGATGCACACATCCTTTCAGTTTTCTGCCCACTATTTACTTGACCTCTGAGTTGACCAAAGAGTTGTGAAAGTTGTCAGGCGTAATGCACCACAGCTGGACCTTGAGAAATAATTTTGGATGAAGAGGAATACTACATTAGCTATAAGAGAAAACATCCATGAGCAACAAGTAAAATAGTAAAAATAAGAAACTTCATCAAATTATGTAGTGCCAAATTATGTTGCCCCATGCAGTGCAACAGGAAATTGTTTTCTCTATATGAAGTTATTATCACATGCTGATATAGGCTGCAAATTCTCAGTTAGCCCACATCCTAAACTCAATAGATTTAGATTATTAAAACAATAATCCTCTCAACACAGCTGCTGGAATCTGTATTCCTGGAATCTACACTGCATGTGTTCATTAACTCTAAACAACATACCCTGATTGACTAAATATAGCAATACAGCAACAGAAAGAAAAAAGTTGTAAACATTTACTGTCCATGAGATATTCTTAAAGTACCAGAGCAGTTATGATAAAGCTACGCCTGGAAAATGTGCAGAGTGGAAAACCTTTCCCGTTATGTTTTCTTCGTTTGCATTGTAGAATGCACATTCACATTTTTCTGCACTGTCTATGCCAGAAGTGCCAGCTATTTGTTAAGTTCTGTCATAGAAATATGTTTGCATGACACAAAACGTTGTGTACTAGCATTCAGCTACTGTTTGACTGTGATAGGTCTGCAAACATTTGAATTAACAAATTCTCAAGATTGACAATCTCAATGTGCTTCCAGCCCCTACCTTGAAAACCCTTTCCCTTCTAATCCCTGGGAGGGAGCGCGTTGGCAGTTATGTGGTGAGTGACTATCAGATGGCGCGGATGCCTGTTTGTACCGGTCTGGCTGGTGTTTGTCCTAATGATTCAAACATTACTCCAGTTTTCGGCCTAAGTATGTACTTGACTTCTGGTATGGGAAAACAATAAAAGACTTGAGTTGTGCAAGCTTGTTGGCATGCCATACAAAAGCAGACCCCTCAGAAAACAATTTGGATGAAGAAAAATATATTAGTATTTAGAAAAAATAATCTATGCGCCTGGCATGCTTTGGTGTCCTTCTGGCCATCGGAAAAACATATGGGCCAAAGTGCCCCTTGACTTAACATTGCCTCAGTGGATGTATATCCAGTCAGACAAAGAAGGAGTTGTGTTGGGTTTTGGGAAAGTTGTACTTGTAGCAGAAGATAGCTTGCAACGGTTGCATCTGCTCAGGGCGCTCTAAAATCTACTCTATGAGTAAAAGCATTAACCAAGCTCATACAAAATAGGTCCAATCTTTGCTGATATACCTGAACTGCCTAAACTTTCTAGAACAGGAGAAATTACTGTCAGCAGCTCAGATCAATCAATTTCCTGCTACTGATAGTATTGGTTACACCGGCTGTATTTTAGAATATTGAGAACGAAAATATAGCAGGGCCAAGGTTTCAAGGAGCTAAATAATGACAACCAGCCCATCCTAAACGTGCATAAAGGTAAATATGTATTTACCATGCTTAACTCCACAAAAGTATCTTGAGGATATAGATCTCATCGAGGTACATATAGAACGTTAAGTATAGCAAACCTACACTTATCTGTATATATATTTACCTACAAAATATTTTGGTCCTTGATATTCACATCTTGATATCATGGGCGCAACAATATTTTGTATTTGATATTCTGGTGACGCACCAGTTACCCCTGTAAAAGTATTCACTAGCAGCTGATACACGGTTCTCTAAGACCAGAAACGGTCTATAGTCCCTGTTTTCAATCAGTTGTGGGATGACATTTTCAACCAGTTCAGATGTGGCGCTTCAAGACAAAGCCCGTTTCTGCTATCCCTGACCAGACCAGCCTCTTACTGGCAGCCGCATAGACCAAAAGCTTTCAGAAACTCTTGATACGAATCTAACCTGGGCCAAAGCTCACAAACACCTGAGAACAGGCACAGAACATGCATACTCAATTGATGCACCAGTACTATCTCACCAAACCAAGGGATACCTCAGTAGCAGGAAAAAAATAGACATCTTTCTATGTGCAAGTGGTCAGGCACTTGACAGCATTGGCCATTGTAGTACTGTCCCAGTTGTGCACCCTGTTATCCAGGTTGCAGACCCTGGCCTGATGAACCTGTCTGACATGAGTTGTACCGACCCAAATGAAGTAGAGCAGTACATGACCACTTTAACTAGAGAAAATATGGTCTTCTACATGGGTCAGATAGGTGACTTTGTAGTCAGTCATTGATGATGATTAACACACTGAACAACACAATTCCCCAGGTTATTAAAGGAGTACAGCTGTGTAACACGGGGCTCTGCAGTTTCTGTGGTGCAGGGGATCTCCACTCATTAGAATGCATTCAGCCCAAGGTCTTTGATTCTATGTGATGCTGCTAGGCTAAATGCATTTATATGGCCCCATCAC
Source organism: Lissotriton helveticus (assembly GCF_964261635.1). Classification (NCBI taxonomy): domain Eukaryota; kingdom Metazoa; phylum Chordata; class Amphibia; order Caudata; family Salamandridae; genus Lissotriton; species Lissotriton helveticus. The sequence goes on along the minus strand of NC_136069.1, from coordinate 1,015,156,807 downwards.
CAACTTTTGGAGGAGGCCCTCATCAAACTAAATGTGCCACTGACTAATAGGCACTGCTCCAGCGCAGCACACCCTTGGTGCATGTTTGCACAATCTCACATCCCCTAGTTGTGTTTCTAGTAGAGAGCAGGTTTCCAGAAACCGCAAAAAAGGAAAATTAATTGTATATAGTGAGTAGTACACATGTGCACAATCGTTTATTCAGCGTGTCAGCGACTGCTACAAAACTATGCTTTGCTAAGCATGCTTTGAGTGTTACGAACTGTATGGTCACTTTTACTTCAGAGGATGTTCAATTGACCCTCATGTTGCTTTTTATTATGCTGTGTACTACTGTCTGTTTGTCTTTTTGGTCTATGACTGCAAGAGAAAGTACCTGCATTGTAGTATTTTTTTGTTGGAGTCATGTACATTATTCATTCTTTTTTTGTTTAATATTTGTTATTAATTTTTAGAAAAAAAGAACATATAATAATCATATGAACACATATGAATAAACTACAATTATTAATTTAAAGAGACAAATATGAGTAAAAAATTAAAAAGAGCAGAAGAGAGAATAAAGAAGTAAGAGAAAAAAGGAAAAAGAGAAAAAAGGAAGATATATACAGGAGAAGAAGAAAAGAAAAGAAGACAGAAAAAAGAGGAATGAAAAGCATTAGAGATTGGAAAGTAGTGAGAAATTAAGATGCAGGTGCATGAGTAGAAAGATAGGAAGTAAATGGTAGCCAAAGTAGGTCAGATTTAATTTTCTGAGATAGAGTAAGAGAAGAAACAGTATTAATTCTGTGTTCATTGCAAACAAAGTTCCACCAAGTCAATAATGACAATTTAGAGTTATCCTTCCAACAGGACCAGATCACTTTAAATGCTGTGGCAATAAATAAATCAAATAGCAAAGTAATATGATTAGAAATATCAAAATCAGGTGAGGAGGAACATAGAAAAACATTTTGTATTGTGTGTGGAATATTACATTGAAATATTACCATGCATTTATACCAAATAGATTGCCAGAACTTTAAAACATTCGAACATTCATAAAGTTGATGAAGTAAAGTCCCAGTGGATTCAAAACAAGACCAACAATGGGGTGAGGAAGTAGGGGAAAATTTGGATATATGAACAGGGGTAATAACAGCTCTACTATGAATGAAGTAAAGGGATTGAGTGATATGTGCGGCAATAGAAGTTTTAAAAAGCGTGAGCCATAATTTATCCCAAGAGGAGATAGGAAGTGACATAGATAAACGTGATTCCCAGAGTAATTCGACAGGGGGTTTAGGTCGTTTAGTAATATGGGACAACAGCAACTTAAAAATAAACCAGCCTTAGGCCTATGTTCTTGAGAAACACTATATAATGGTTAGGGTGAAGAGAGTAATGTAGAGGTTAAAGGGACATTAATGGAAGATATATAAGACTGCAAGGCTGTTGATATTAACAAATATTCATTAAAAAAGGAATCAGGTAGATTATATTGTGACTGTAATTCCTGGAAGGGAATCACAGAATTATGTTGGATTAATTGATGAATAAAGTTCCAGAAAAACTTTGTACAAATAGTGTTAATCTTTGAAAAATACGAAGCAGGGATTCAAAAAGGTAACATGGATAATGTATAAAGGACATGGGGTACTATCATCATTTTAATAGTGTCTAATCTACCCCACCATGACAAATAAAGGGAGGACTAAGAAAGAAGTAGTGATTTTATTTTGGTAGTTAGAACATTAAACGCATAACTAATGGTGGTAGATAATGTAGAAGAAAACCAAACTAATTTTTGTGGGTCACAAAGTAAAATTAGTATTATTAAACATATATTGATAACAAAGAGGATTTAAGTGTAAGACTTCTGTTTCATAAAATTTCAGCTTATATCCAGAGATACTAGAGTATAGCCGAACTTAATCCAAAAAGGGAGGAGGGAGGAATTAGGATCAGACATATATACTAGGATATCATCAGCGTAAGCTGACAATTTTGGTTTCTATAGAGTTATGTGAAAAGCCAGAAATATTAGAATTATTGCGAATACGCTCAAGGAAAAGCTCGAGACATAGTACAAATAACAAGGGCGATAAGGGACAACTTTGATGTGTGCCTCTATATAATGGGAATTATTTAGAAAAATGATTATTAACAAAAATACTAGCACCAGTAAAAGAATATAACAACTTAACATAAGAAATAAAATTTAGACCAAAACCAAACCATTTGAGTACATTAATCATGAATTGCCTGTTTATACGATCAAAAGCCTTTTCAACATCTAGAGACAATGCTGCAAGTAGGGATTTGTATATTTTTCCAAAGGATATTACATTTGCAAACATGCGAGCATTGTCCGAAGCCAATCTGCCCTTAACAAAACCAGCTTTGTCAGTTTTAACCAATAGTAGGATGATACTCTCAAGGCAAGTAGCAAGGATTTTAGCAAATATCTTACATTCATAATTGATTAATGAAATGGAGTGATAGTTTTTACAGAGGGAATGATCCTTATCAGGTTTGAGAATAAGGACAATCAAAGCCTCCATAAATGAACCAGATGCTTTGGAGTCAATAATGAATTAGTTGAAAAGGGCCAGAAGTTTGGGCGCAAAAATAGAGGAAAAAGTAGAAAAGAAATCAACAGAAAGACCATCAGGACCTGGTGCTTTCGATTTTTTTAAGGATTTGATGGCTTCCGTTTTCTCTTGAAGAGTGACCTCGCTTTCTAATGAGTCACATTTATAAGGAAGCAAAGGAGGACAAGGGAGGCCATAAAAAAAGTATGTACATTTTGAGCAGAGGGCTTTGTATCATCAGTATATAATGATTGATAATAATCATGAAATGCAGAAGCAATATCTTCATCGGAGGATGCCAAATTATTAGTGGATTCATTTAGAATAGGACCTATATTCTAATGCTCAGATTTAATTTTTAAATAAGTGGCCAGCATCTTACCAGCTTTATTTTGACCACAGTGATATTTAAACTAAATTTTAAGAAGAACATTACATGCATGAAGAGTGACAAATTTGTTGAGAGCAGATTTGGCTTTAATTAATTCATGAAGAGCAGAGAGAGATTTAGAAGAAAAGTAATTATGTTCTAACAGTTAAAGTTGTTGTAGTAGAATGGTATACTTGGCTTTAGCAGTTTTCTTTTTTTTTTTTTGCTGAATATGAAATAGCAAAAGCACGAAATGAAGCCTCAAAGGCATCCCAGTTATTATGCAATGGGTTGTTAATGTAAAAAACTACCACATTTTGGAGTACTCAGAGAGAGATCTAGGGCAGAAAAATCTGGGGCATGATCGGAAATAAAAATAGATCCAATCACAGAGGATTGCATGGATGGTGTGAGAAGTTGGCCTGGCATATGCTGTCCACTATTCTAGTGGTCACCTTGCACCAGTACAAACAACCCTTATTGATGGTAGATTAAAGACAACCTTTATAGAAAGCAATCCTAGTGGTAGCTGTGGAGACCAGCCTTCAGGCTAAGTCTTGTTTGGATGTAAAACAACTTGTTTTACCAGTCTATAATCTTGTGAATGATCAAATGAAAGGAGAACTACACCAGGTATATATTTACAATATATGTATTTATTCTAAACACATCCCACTAGTCTCTTTATGAGGCTAGAGGCAAAGGTACATTCAGTAAACTTAATAGCACACAGTAAATTAGCACAATATCAGTTGAGCCCTAGGGCGTACCAAACCATATATCAATAATGTGGTATAAGAACAAAGACTGGCATAGATACAAGGCCTAGAGCCTTCAGAACCACTGGGGCCACCACGAACCACTAGTGACATGGGGACACACGGGGGACACATGCAGTGTCCAAACACAGCCGCGAATCACCATTAACTTCTATTGGGAAAGTCTTGGTTGGAATTTTAAGGATAGAGGACACTTAGAAGAGGACTTGAAGCCCCTTTAGAACTAGGAGATTTCAGAGTCAACACGCACGTGAGCTCTAGAGTACTCGAGTTACCTCACCCAGGGAAGCCGGGTGCATAGGTGTCTTTTGATGTCGGGTTTCGTCATTGATTTCAATGGCGATCTGCTGCAAAAGTGCTGCTGGCGACCAAGTGGAAAGTGTCCGGAGTGATCCAAGCCTGGATCGAAGGTGAGAAGAACCTGAAAGCAGAGGGGACAGAGTCTGGGCCACTAGCCAGTGACCTGGAAGGCGATGAGTGGAAGCCCACCGATGTCGGGTGCTTGCAGGTGAAAAAGGTGAAGCTTGGCTCTTCAGCCATGAGGACCAGGAGGTGTCGACGACAACCAGGCGCTGGATTGAGTAAGTAAGTAAGTAAGTAATCTTTATTGCTTGATTAATTAAAATCTTAGCAGTCAGTACATTAATATAAAATATATAAAAGAATAAATGTGTAGCATAATTTCATATTTCCTAAAACCAGGGTGGCCATATGCTAAATATCGAACGGGTGACTAATTAAAATATATACAATATATTTGCGGTAAAAGCGTATAGTTCGAGTGAAGGCTATAGGTAAGTCCCGGTCTAGGGGCAATGCCTGTGTCCATAGATCAAATGTTCTATTGTTTGGTCGTGATCTGCTAGACTTGCTGTCGGAGCGTGGTGGGAGTCAAAGAGAGTTCCCGGACTGTAGGGCTTGGGCGTAAACGGTTATACTCAGGCTGCAGTGGAAAGTTTTGTTTGTGCAGCTTTCATGAAGCGGACAAAACTGTAGATTAGTTTAGCATTGGCCCCTGTGAAGCACGCCTTCACTGCCTGCCTGCAAGACCGGATATGCATTTCGTTTATATGCGGTTTTAACAACTCTCTCCACTCCCGGTCCAGGGACTTGCATATGCATAGAAGATGCAACATATCTTCTTTAGTTTCGCCACATAGTCTGCACAATGTGGTTGCGAATGTGCGTTTCCAGGGGGGCATGTGGGGTTTGACCGGTAAAATCCCCATCCTCAGTGCCAAGAAGCCTTCCTTTAATGATCCAGAAAAGCTAGTGCTGAAATACGGTTGTGGCGTGCATTTTGAGTAGCTTTGTATCACAAACCAGCTGTGGACCCTCTTGTTTAAGCATTCTTTATCATTTTCAGTGGAGACAAGCTTGGTAAGCTTATTTACCAGATCTTTGACATTTTTAAAAGGAAGTCCTGACTCCCAGATGTTCACCATGGCTAGCATGCTAATCCCTGATTGAAGGTAGGCCTTGGCGAGGGAGCCGTTTTTCCTTGATAGTTCCTTCAATAGGAATGAGTTCAGCGATCTCGCCTCTTTTTGTTGGTCGTACGACCCATTCTTGTCATAGATGATTCCTAGATATTTGTAATCCTGGACGACTTCATGTTCTCTCTCGCCCAGCTGCCATCTCAGTCGTTTTTTTGGATTGCGCTGGTTTAGCACCATTATTTTTGACTTTTCAAGGTTTATTTCTAACCCATTTTTTAAGGCGAAGTTGTTCGTGGTGTCAAGCAAGTGTTGTAAGCCGCCTGGTGTGTGGCTGATTAATATCAAATCGTCGGTGCTGGATTCAAGCTGTCCCACAAAGGATGTTGAGTGCTGCGGTGTCGGTGCCCAGATTGGACCCAACAAGCCTTGGCAACAGCAACCCATGCAGAAAGTAGAGATTAGCTTCGGTGCAGACCAGCAAGGTCTGAGGGACTCACCACTTAGTGGGGAGTCAGGGCATATCTGGAGCAACCAGGGATGCCCAAAGGAAAGTAGAGTTACCTTCATGGAAACCCACCAGTCAACGGACCAGGGATTGCAAAGGGGCCTTAAGCAGAAATGCTAGAATCGGGCTCATGGAACACTCGTGAAGTATAGGCCCACAATCCTTGGCGCAGATGGTGCTCAGGGCTTGGACTACAAGTAGCCCAATGCACAACTTCATGAAAGCTCGGGAAGTTCATGCACTAGCAAATGTGCACGCTGTCCAGGAGTTCCAGTCCCACGTCACTCGTGAGGGCTGCGGGTCTCAGCTTTGCTGGGATCTCGTATCGGCCTCTGAGAAGTCTGGAAGTCCATATCCTGAGTTGCAAATACTTCAGAGTCCAGGGGGAGCTTCGAAAATGCAGACCAACAAGATGCTTCTTTGGTGCCTGTTTGAACAGGGGAGTCACTCCTTGACCCCAAGGGAGATTCTTCCATCTTCTAGTAGTGTAGAATGTCGAAGTTCCTGGATATATGTATCAGAGTTTCGTCCAGGTGTAATCTAAAGTCCTGAAGAGAAGGGGTCAAAGAGAGCACATTCCTAACACACATGTGTGCAATGAGAGACTGATAATTCTCCTTGTCATTTCGCAATGTATGGAAATTATCCTATCATGTCAACATTTAGACATAACAAACAAGCAGGACAGTTCAAATTGTCATTTTCTTTATTGGAAGATCCAAAGGAGTGGACTTGACAAGCAACAGCCGACACGTGTTTCGTCAGTACTACAGATCAGTACTATGACTTTTTCAAGGCTATGCAAATAGAACTAGTCACGGCGTCTCCCAGATTAGAGCAAATCTGTGTTGAAAGTATTAAAGGTCAGGAACCATAGCAGTATGAAAACAAGACGATCATGTAACTATGAGGAACAAAAATCCATGTCGTCGAGATCAGATCACTCGAGGTAATGGCTATCAAGTAAATGCATCACATGGCGTTCCTCAGAAGTCACGAGGGCAAATGTCCTCTGTATATAAAAGGTGAGTCGTGCAGAATGTTTAAATAAAGAGCCCAAAAACCGGGATGATCAAAATTGTGTAACGGTCAGTTTAGTTGAGACATCCATAAATCAGCAGACTCGAATGAAAGAAGCCCCTCATAGTAGATTACAGCATGCTATGGCCCAGCCCCACAACAAATAAGGAGCAGTAGCGTTAGAATAGACTCCACGTAGTAATGGAATCACGGAAAACTGCGGGTCTCAGCTTTGCTGGGATCTCGTATCGGCCTCTGAGAAGTCTGGAAGTCCATATCCTGAGTCGCAAATACTTCAGAGTCCAGGGGGAGCTTAGGAAATGCAGACCAACAAGATGCTTCTTTGGTGCCTGTTTGAACAGGGGAGTCACTCCTTGACCCCAAGGGAGATTCTTCCATCTTCTAGTAGTGTAGAATGTCGAAGTTCCAGGATATATGTATCAGAGTTTTGTCCAGGTATAATCTAAAGTCCTGTTGCCAGGGGTCCCTTACTTATACTGAAGAAAGGGGTTGGGCATACTCTGAGGATCACCTATGGGAGGGTCTGGGAGAGGGGTGGCTACACCCCTTTCCCTTTGTCCAGTTTCACACCAGAGCAGGGGCTGAGTGCCCCTGCAACTGGTTTGAACCGGGGTATGCACAGGGACACCAAGTGTGCCCCAGTATTGTCTGAAAAGCATTCTCTGAATGTACCCGCCCAGCCCCAATACACTAAAGCCTGTCTGGGAGGTGGATATAACTCCCTGTTACAGGAAACCTATTGTACAGGCCTCCCCTGCCAGAGTTTCGGTCAGCAGCAGGAGGCCAGACTCGTGTCTGTGGCTGTAGCATCCAAATGTGATGCTGTGGCTCGTTTAAACTATTACCGGTGTTAGAAATGGGATTTCGGGTTGGTTAAGGCTTGCGCCAAAGCCAGGCAGAAACCACCACTCTAGTCAGGATAAGGGAGTTACACTCCTAAAATAACCCCTGCTCACCCCCTTGGTAGCTTGGCACGAGCAGTCAGGCTTATCTCAGAGGCAGTGTGTAAAGCATTTGCACATAACCAACAGTAACACAGTATAAGCACTACAAAAGTTAGAAAAATATCAAATATTTTGATATACTTAAACAAGACCAAATATGATAAAAATCCACAGTACAGTACTTTAAAAATAGTTGTGTTGCAAGATATCTTGAAAACACAGTGCCTTGATGTTGCTAGCTCCGTCCGAGCTATCACGGTGTCATGAACAAGCAAGTCCAAACAGTTCTGGCTGGCCGCGGCGTCGCGGGTCAGCTGAGGTGTCGGGAAGGTCTGCCAACAGTACCGTTCAGAGATGCAGGTCGTCGATGACCTCTCTTTGTCATACCCATTGCAGGTCAATCTCCTCTCTGATGGAATCAGGAGCGCTGGCATCGACAGGCGTCGGGTGCTGCAGTGCAAAGTGCAGCGGTGGGGCGTGTGGTGCCCTCAGGTCACGGTGCAAGTAGAGGCTCAGTGGCGGTGTCAGGTGGCGTCATAGGTGAGACCAGGGTCATGGTGTGAGATGAAGGCAGTGCTCGTCACGGTGCTGGCAGGTTGCGGTACAGCAGCGGTGTCACCGTTGCTGGAGCGCTGTCATCAGCTGACAACTGGAGTCGATGGCACCGGCGTCGGTAGGCCAAGGCTGCGGTGCGGAATGAGGGCGCTGGGTCGTATAACTTTACGAGCGGTGTCCCCGAACCACGGTGCAAGCAGCGGCATCGAGTCTGGCATGGAGCGGCATCATCGGGGATACTAAGGCGTCATCGCAAGGCGGTGCGAAGTGCGGTGCCCACAGGTCTCAGTGCGGGCAGGGGCTCGGTGGCAGGGTTTGCAGGCATCACCGGTGAGACCAGGGTCGCGGTGCGGCATCGCGGCGGTGCGCTCTGCAGTGCCTTCAGGACACGTGTCAGCAGCGGCACTGTAGATGGTGTCGGGCTTGAAGTCTTTGATGTTCCTGAGGCTTTGTGAACAAGGTCTACCTCAAGCCCTTGGAGATACTCAGCACAAGTAGAGAAGGTTCAGTCCAGTCCTTTCACTGCCCAAGGCATAAGCAGCAGCTGCAGGCCAACCCAACAAAGCAACAACACAGCAAAGGGGCAGTACTCCTCCTGGCAGCTATTCCAGCTCTTTTTCTTTCTTCATTCTGCCAGGGTGCACCTTATTCCTTTGTCAGTGTGGTCCAGGGTCCTCAGACGCACAACAGGAGGTGGAGCCAGCATCGTGGAAGGTGAGCTCAGCCCTATTCAGACCTAGGTGCTACTCCTCCCACTCATCTAGGTGTAGATGTGCTGATTCAGCCCGTCTGACTCACCCTGTCTCCCCCAGCCCCTGTCAATCACAAACCAGACAGCTAATACACAAGCTAGCAGAGGCAGGCTTGATGGTTAGGTTAGAAACTACCTACTTTCTATAAATGGTATTTTCAAACAGAATGTTAAAACCAACTTCACTAAAAGATGTATTTTATCATTCTGAGTTCAGGCATTCTAAACTCGAATTTCTACCTTGTTCCCTGAGTCAGTTAGTATCATAGGATGTAATGATCAAACTGCCCATTCTGGCCTATGGAGAACAGGTAGCCTTGCAATAGTGAAAAACGAAGTAGGCTATAAATCACTATCAGGACATGCCACACTCACCATAGCATGTCCTACCTTTCACATACAATGGACCCTGCCCATGGGGGTACCTTGGGCCTACCTTAGGGGTGACTCACATGTAGAAAAGGGAAGGTTTAGGGACTTGCAAGTGTGTGCACTTGCCAAGTCAACAGAGCAGCCCCAGGCTGCACACAGGCTCTGCGATAGCAGGCCAGAGTTACACTTTACGGGCTGTTTACGTGGGTGGCAAAATCCAGTGCTGCACCTCACCAACAGCATTTGATTTATAGGCCCTGGCACCCGCAGTGCACTCTACTAGGGACTGACACATAAATCAAAGAGGCCAATCATGGAAATACCAATCTACAACGCATTTTATACAGGAGCACTTGCACTTTACCACTGGATAGCAGTGAGGAGAGTGCGCGGAATAATTACAGCAGCAAAAACAGAGTAAAAAACGAGAGGTCAGAATGCAAAAAGTCAGGGGACACACGCCAAAAGATGCCAAGTCTAACAACTGGGCAGACCAGTGTATACATGTCTTCTCCCTCTAGAAGGGTGGAATTCTATCCCTGCTGCCAGGACTGGCAGAGGTATAGGATTCCAGAGTTTGACACCAAACACGATATGTTTCGATGCAGCCATTCCAAAGTTAGCATTTACCGCGAGGTTATAATGCACTTAAGAGTATATGGTCTGGCTGCATCACAGAAAAGCCTCAGAGAATAGATTCCGAAAGCTGTAGAGGGGTCCTGCTCATGCATGGGCACCCTTTCACACAAAACCAAGCACTCTGCCTTCAGGATTGATAAGTCCTGCCATAGGAGTAACTGATAGGTTTATATGTGTCAGTGAATAAAGGTAGATAAAGGTAACCTATATCTTAGTAAGGGGTGCATGCACCACCTTACCCAGGCTGCAGTGGCAGTCCCGTGGTGCCATTTTGGAAGGCTTCCCAGGGGTGGCATAATACATGCTTCAGCCCCTGGTAGGCCTCTGGGGTACCTATGCCCTTAGTACCTAAGGTACTCTGTACTAGGGACTCACAAGGGTAACCCAGTAACCAATCTGGAGTGTACCTAATGTACATGGAATCAATTTAGAGAGGAAAGCAGATAGACAGGGGCCCTGAATAGCAGGATCCCAGCCAAACTAAGTCAAAAACCATTAAAAAACAGGACAAAAGTGAGGGCAACCACGCAGTCAGATTCCACCTTCCCACAGATGGGAGTAATGTTTTACTAACTAAAATATAATCAATTCTAGAACGAGTATGATGAACGTTAGAAAAAAAAGTAAACTCAAGGGTATCAGGGTTACAAGTCTTCCAAACATCATATATTGAACGAGAGGCAATGGCAGATTGAAATGATTTATGAGTTTTATCAGGGTTAAATTTGCAATTGGATTGTCTATCAGAAAATGGGTCCAACCATTGATTAAAGTCCCCAGCAACAATAATATTTGAACCATCAATAGACAATAGTAAGATCTTAATGCTATTCCAGAAGTCTGGGTCAAAGTTCTTTATTTTGTATAACAACCTTAGCCATTACCCAACGACTATCACTATCACATTGCGTAGATAAAATTTGTGCATGAATCGATTTATGAAATGGAATAGCTACACCACCTTTTTGATTACAAGCTGGAGAGTAAACAACTTGACCCATCCATTGTCTTTTCAATTTAAGTGATTATACATCATTGCAATGCGTTTCTTGAATAAATGAGACATGACCATTCAATGTAGACAAATGAGAGAGTACCTTTTGTCTTTTGATGGGGTTTCAAGACCACAAACATTCCATGTAAAAACATTACACATAATTGAGGGAAGGGAGGGTAAGGCATGAATGGAGATGATACACTTCAGGAGAACAACTGGAAGTAAAAAAACACCAAATATTAGATAAATACATAAGGCAGAAAGAACTATAACAATTAACGATAATAGGCACAAGCATCAGGGAACAAAATAAAGAAAAGTAAGCACATAAGAGAGTAGAATGGAAGACACTTATAAAAGCAAAGGATCGATAATGAAAATGCACCATAACAAAAAAGTTAAAAACCAATAGAATGATAGAGGAAGAAAAAAAGAGAGAAAAACTAAAATATGAAGAAAGTAGGCAGATCAAGGAAAATAATCCAGATCTGAAAAGAAGCAAACAACAAGAGAAGTGGGACATGGTGACGACACAAGCAGAGACAGCGATTCAAAACATTTTTAGTAATACGCCTCAGAAAAAACAGAATGAGCTCTAGTAATAGGAGATTTAAGAGTAAAGGTAGGATAAAAGAGAAAACTATTTTAAAGGAGGATCAGGTAAGAGGGAACAAAAATAAAGATATAATTATAGGAGAAACATCAACCAAATAACTAGTAGAACAATAGGCATATAAAACATTCATTTTCCATATTTCGAGGAGAGATATTGTTGAGAAAAAGTTTCAGTTTGGCAGGATCATCAAAAGAATGCGACCTTCCTTCGTGAGTGACTTTGCAGACACATGGGTGAAAAATACCATATTGAATGTTCAAGTGTCTCATCTGGGGACGAAGAGCCAAAAATTCCTTACGGCGAGCATTCGTAGAATTTGAAACATCTTGTGAAATTAAGATCTTTTGGCCTGACCATAGAGGCGTTGTTTGGATTTAACCGCTTTCAAAACTTGCATCAATTCAATAAACTCAAAAAAAAGCATGATAATACCAACAAGGTTTTTTAGAGTTAGGTTGAAGACGACCCAAACAGTGCAACTGTTGTATGTTGAGAGGTGATGAAGATTGAAGATGCAAGAGTTCCGGCAGGAACTATTTCAGAAAGGATAGCATATCTGGACCTTCTATATTTTCTGGCAGGCCATAAAGGCGAAGTTTATTCCTTCGATTACGAGTTTCCAAATCTTCAGTGTGCAGCTTAAGATTGCGAATCTCTTGCTCTAACAAAGGAATTTTTGTAGAAATAGCATGGAGATCCCCAACAAGTTGTTCAAGTTCCAAATACTTGCCCTCCATGATTATACAGCAGTCTTCAATTTGTTTCAATTGTTCATTAGTGGTGACCATGAAGGGTTAAAGACCATGTACCTGCTCTAAAATTGAGTCCAGAACAGGGTTTTGTGAAGTATGAATGGGGGAAGGTGGTCATTCTTATGCCTCTTAGGTTTAGCGCCTGAAGAAGATGATCTAGACGAGGTATGAAGATCATTTGCCATCTTGGATTGTAGAGGAGATCGATGAGTAGAAGGTAAGAGTGGACAAATGCGACCCATACACCACAGAAAAGGAGAGCAGGGATAGTGATCATCCAGAAATAAGTACCAGTGTTGGATGGAAAAGAAGCAATATAATATAGTACTATAGTCAATAGGAGAAAAAAATAGAACAAGAAAGTTCCAATATACCACAAGAAGAAAAGGTTTTGTCCAAATACAAAAATGCAATAATATTGTGAAAATGCACTTCTTAGATATTAGAAAAATGGAAGTTGCACAGTCATTGGAAAATAGGATTCACAAGAAGTTTCTCTTCATACATGCTCTGAGTAAGTGCCTTAACTGTGGTAAAAGAAAGATGATATTTCAAAGTCTGCCTTTGTTCTAAGTAACAACATGTAGACATGAAAGAGCCTTCTCTTCTATCCTCATCTAACATCCACTTTTAGTGACATTCATTGAGAGAAGGAGCAGCCATTAGAATAAAGAAAAACCCTTCCTTTATTTTTATTTGGTTCCCTCTTGCAGTCATTAGAGAAGAGAAAGAAAGGAAATATGGGCAACGTTCATTTTAAAAGAGGAGTTGCACTTTGAAGAACATACCAGCAGTTTAGTAGAAGAAAAACGGCACTTGGAATGAAGCACATTTGAACGTGGGCGCCACGACTCAAAATGGCGGGAGCCCGCGACTCTTTGAAGAAAATAAAGCCATCACACACTCACGGCTCCACGCTGCATGTGAGGGCAGGAACACACGGTTTCAGGTGTGCCACAGAATCAGGAGGACGGGCTGCCATCCCCACCCGCAATATCCGGTGCCTTGAGGCAGAAATAATCTCGAAGGGTTCGCGTCAGAGCGGAGCTCACATGATTTTCACCATCTTGCTGTGGAGTCCAAGGCCCCCCCCTACATTATTCATTCTGAAGTAGATGGTTCATATGATTTATGAATGTACATTATGGTACTTTCTGAATGGTTAAAATTGCACTCCTCGTACATTTGGCAAATTCCTTCTAAGAATGTGTGATTGTTATGCTTCTGAGGGTCGATGTTTCATCAACATTGCAAGATTGGGTGAGACTTTGCTTGGTATAAGGATATGCAACTTTACTTCCTATAAAGACGTTGTGGACAGAATGTTTGTGTTGTTAGTTATTGTAATGTTGTTGAGCTCAGTGGGCATGTGTTTTTGTTCCTGTGCTGCAATTGGAGCTTTAAAGGTTGGGACGTCACTTTTTTTCCTCTTAGCATTTTGCTGAATCAATGTCTTGATCTGATTTTCTATCATTCCTGTGGCAATCCCTGTGTCCATACATGTTTCTCTGTATATCATGTAGCTCTCCCATAGTACTCAAATGTCTGCCACTACCTATTTTACATGGAGACTTTCTCTGCCACTAATATGTGTGTCTGCCTCTCATGTTTCTCATTGTGTATCTCTCTCACTTAAACTTTCCCTGTGTTTCTAAGTGTCTTTCGGGTTTTGTAATGAATGTCTGTCCATTTTCCTTGGCTGTCCACATGCATGCCAACATTTTACAGCAGAAAAGAGAGGAATTTAGAAAAAATATCAGGGTTATAATTTCCCATTAAGTTGTGTTGAGGAACAGGAAGTTTTAAGAAAGAGAAAACTGAAATACAGATATTTTTAGCTTTACAGACCCGGGGTCTTTTGCTAAAATTAGCAATGTTGGTATGTCGCTGAGTGCCTGTCTATGTATGTGTCTCTCCATGTGTGTCTGAAAATATGCCTGTCTCACCCTGGTGTAACGCTTTTGCCTTTGTGCCTCGTCTTCCAGGATTTATTGCATTTTGTGTACTAAGTGAAATGGCATTTTGAATCTGAGCACTGGGGGACTGCTATCCCGCTTCCCAGTGGTTGTGCTCTGTTCAGTAAGTATAGTGTAAAATTTGTTAATTGGCATATTTAAAAATTAAGGAAAGTCACACTGACATGGTATCAATGCACAAGACGCATAAAAGTTAAATGCCACATGTGGGCTTCATTGTACATTGACACAACCAACATGCATGTGTGACTGTAAAAGTATTCCTTATAGGCCTGTCACTGCAGCCTGAAACTGCTATGAGAAAGGCAACAGCAGGACTATGTTAAGGGAAATATTTTGACAAGTGTAAAAACCTATTTTTCATTAGAGTATTTACCCCTAAGTAACGCATTGGAGCCCACAATGACTGGGTGGACAATGTGCAAAGGTATGATATGCCTAGTATTTAGTTTGGTATGTACCTGCAGTGATTGGTAACAGACACTCTTTTAACTGTATAGTCTAAAGATGCTTTTTCTGTAGTAAAAGGCTTCTATCACTAAAAGTAATATTTGTATACTTAAAGCTATTAAAATGCTACAGACAGCTTCTAGTGGTATTAGAATATTTAGCAACAATCTAATTGTCAGATTTGCATAGAAGTTGTTAAATATACTGTAAAGATAATTTTATAAAAGCTGGTTCATCTCTGCATGAGAAGAATGAGCCTTCATTGAATCAGTTCTGCTGGGCTCTCTTTGTCTTCCAGTAGTTGTAATTAATCACATTGTTTAGATGCAAAACGTTATTCCTGGGAGAGGAACAGTGCTGGACCTGCTGGCAGGAAGGGTTTGAGGAGTAATTACTTTCTACCTATGTACATGAGTGAGTGGAGGGGAAAGGTACAGTAAATGGTCCTAACTAAGAACTGTCTTAAACGTTCCAGAATAGCATACTTATACTAAACAGTGCTATATTGTAAGGGACCTTTTGAAGCTGCTCCACTTCAAGCCACCGTATCTCCGTAGCTATAAAATAGGAATCGTAGGAGTCGGAGGTTGGAGTGGATTATTGCATTCTATGCGATGTGAGGGAAGAAGAGTGTGCCTGCTGATTTCTGCGTATCAAGGTCCCAATTTCAGTAGCGGATTGGTCCAAACGTTATGTCAGTTATAAGCTCCAACCTGAATATTATTATGACCACTGATACAATAAGATTCTACATGATGGCTGGTGGATGCTGAATGACCGTTGGCCTTCTGATGATTATGGGAACACAAATGAACACACTATGAAGAAGCCCATTATTTAGAAGAAACGTGTTGGCTGTCTTTGCTGTATCCCTTGTAGTTTTTACACAAGTGAAAATAAAAAGAAGAATTGGAACAATCTGAAAATCTAATGGACTCTTTTCATATGAAAATAATAATTATGGTGCAACTCTATTTGTGTTGTTAACATACTAAACTTATATCTTTCAAAGTCCAGGGCCTGAACTCACCTAATAAGCTCAAGCAAGTCGTGCAATCCCCTCTTCAGTAGGACCCTGACATTATTATTATTATTATTATTATTTAGTGATTTGTACAGCGTGTAGCTGCCCGAGGTTTCCCTGCGCTAAGAGACTGATGCTAGGTGAGGCTAGAGAAAAGATATCTTTCACAAGACACACCTCTTGAGGCAGGATTACCACTGTATGTCCCATCCAAAATACCACCATTGCTTCTGGGTCAATGCCTCTACCAAAACACTGGGGGTTAAGATCATGTGCAGGGCAGGCTTTTGCTCCTCAGTCCTGAAGTCTACAAGAGATAAGGACAGCTATTACATGAAACTGACTATCTTACAGTGAACATCCCCACTAGTTGCAAGATTCCTACTTCCGGGGACTTCTGCAAGAACAGCTGACGAATGAAGTGGGCGAAATTATAGTGGGGGGCGACCTTGTCCTGGTGTAGGTGTCCGATCTTGACTAAAGTTCTGCCTCTTTCCAGGGCATGGGGTGATGTTTGCTCAACTTAAGCGTGACATTACAGGCCTGGGGTTGGTGGATATGTGGCGATACAGCCACCCCAACACATGGGACTCCTCCTTTTATTCGCACATTCATGCTTCATACTCCAGCATCAATTATCTCTTCCTCACTCACTCCCTGCTCCGTGATCTGGAAGCGGTGGCCATTTCAGAGATCTCCATCTTGAACCACACTGACGGTGAGCTGGTGTGGGCTGGAAACGCTGGTGCAGGTCAAGGTCTGTCACAATAGAGATTCCTCCACAACTATTTAGAGCCCCCGTAGATACAGCAGAGATTCAAAAGGGGTCATTGTCTATTTTGAACGTGATGATCTCCTGGATGTATCACCCCACACACTATGGCATGGTTTTAAGGCTACCATTAGGATTGTAAATTTAGCCATTGCCATTGCAAGAATACAGGTGTTCCAGTGGTGGAGATAGGCCTGGCAGCTGAGATTAAAGCTCTTCAGCATCTTGACCCCACGAGGCAAAATAGGCAACCACTTGCAAATCTGCAGGGACAATTTAGTGCCCATATGACCAATAGGGCTGAGCCATCTTTCTTGGCTCTGAAGCAGAAGTTCTACGGGGAAAAATTCAGGGCCCTTCTTGCCCATAAATTGTGCCAGCACCAAGTTAAGGCCCATACTAGCCATGATTCGGGTGAGTGATATGACTTGGGCTATGACCGAAAGGGTAATGTAGAAGGCATTCCACAGCTACTACCAAACCCTTTACGCAATAGACGGCATATGATACAGCGGGTCTAACACAAAACTCTCAATCTATATCACCAATCCAGCAACAACCTCTTTATTTTACTTAGAGGTGGGGCCCATAGCACCGCGAGTCACATACACACACACACTTTTCCCCTGAATCAGTAAAAAGTAGACGAGCTGCAAGACATGCGGGGTACCTTATTAACCTATACAATAACTTTATACATTATTTACATTTGGATCCTAAATGCCCAAAAGATCATAAGAACAACATCAAAGTACTCCGCTATTTGGTCAATGGACCAACTAGTAGGAATCAGTTGATGGCGATTAAGTCCAGCTCAATCACAATATTCTTATAACTTTAAACATTTAATCATCATGACCATATTTTAAAAAACACAGACTTGAGTTTATATTTTATAGAAATGTATCTAAGTACATTAAAAGAGAATTTTATATTGCGAAGATTTTATTATACAAGTACATTCTAAAACTTTATTCAATACATTTAAGCAAAGAAAAAGAAAAGTACTCATTACTACTTGGCCATAGGCGATGATAGAACCACAGAATATAGAATAGGTTCCCAAGTTGTCTGTCTTTCTAACCTCCTTGATGTCTCCCTCCCGACATAGAATCTCCGTGACAGATCTAGTTATTTTCCCCATCACAGTTTAAAGTCCAAAAATGTTCAAAGTCTCTTGCACCATAAGAAAAATCGTCCCAACCGACAGCATGCCATGGTGCGGAAATAAAAGGCCACACCGAGATCATTCGCACAAACTTTTTATACCCTTTTCACAAACTATCTAAACCCAAAATTGGAACTTTTAGGGGCTTCACTCATTTCTCATTGGTCCATTTGAGGGGTGGCGATGATCACCTCATGTCCTCCTTGCTCAAACCAGTTTGTAGAATTGCAAAATCATTCCACAGTTCTCATGACTTCATCAAATGTTCACATTTGTACTTGTTTAGCATCTTTATACAGTTCCTCTCATACAAATTTCAATGTTCCATCTTTCTCAGGGTTTTCAGGCAGGCAACTTTGGCACAACTCCTGTTTGCAGGCCAGGCTGGCCTTGACATCTCTTGCTCTGGGCATAGGCCATACACTCGTGACTGCGCATCTTCTCTTCTGCGCATGCGTGGGGGCCATCTTTAACATCATTTCCACTATCGCGTTTTAACAGCCACTTTCAATCTATGCTGATCAGGTCAGAATGGGAACTGAAATGAAAACAAACACAACAGAAATTAGATATAGTTAATAAGCCCTTCTCTTTACCTCCCACCATTCTAATTTCCCGTGTTAGGTGTTACCTAAAGAAGTAAACATATACGCAGTTTTACTTACCATTTGCATTCTTTTGTTACAATACAATTCTACTATTAGCCCAAATACATGTGTTTACTCTTTTATATTTACGTCATCACAGCTCTATATTAGTTCAACTCATTTTTCATTAGTAAATTAGATTCTTTGCAAAACTGCAGTTAGTTTTCCCACGCTTTGTGTCTATCTTATGTGCATTTTGTTGATTAGTTTCCATGCTTCACACAATTAATATTATTAAAGTTATGGGGGAACAATTTTACAAGGGGTACAAAACTTTCTGTTTCTCCCCTGCTCCCCTGCTCCATCAACTCCCCCCTTTGGTGATTTTATCACCACAAAACCATCCCTACTAAATTGCTAAGAACATGTTTCTAGTTCTTTTTTTAGCTCATACTTTTTTTAATTAATTAATTGTGGGTTTCTAAAGCGCTAGAATCGACTCCCGAAGGAGTATCTCTGCGCTGTAGACCGCTGGGGAACCCGTCCTGGCTTTCCCTGTGAGATGGTCCCTACTGGGTATCTCCAAGGTGAAACCAGGCATCCATGGCGTATGTGGGGGGCCATTGTGGAGATGAGGCAAGCTAATGCCCAGAGTTGCCGAGTGTGATCCCTGGTTAGAGTAGGCACCGAGGCGAGAATTATCGAGTCTGCTGACCTTGGTCCTCGACCCTGCCGCGCCGGGAATAGAACCCTGGTCCCGGGCCTTTAGTGTCTTTCATACTTTATTTTTTAGTGTTGTTGTACACCTTTTCTTTATATTCGTCCAACTCAATTTCTCCCATTTCTCGCTCTCTCTGCTTATTTCTAATTTTTTTTACTTTTGTTTGTTTTTCAGCTTTTCCTTTTCTAATACATATGCACACTAATTTTAATAATAATGCCATTACGATCCCTATTATTACTGGTATTAGTATCTTTCCCACCAATGAACTACCTATTTCTGCAAATCATTTCTCTAGAACACCATCAACCTCAAGTGGAGCAATTACTTAATGTAATTCAGTAATATTCTTAATGTATATTTCAATGTTTTGACTCTTATCGGAATATAGGTGCAACAATGTTGCACTTTCAATACTCCACAAACTCCTCCTTCTTTTGCTAATAGAATATCAAGAGCAAGTCAATTTTGCATCACCATTGCCCTCATGGCAACTATTTCAGTATTTACCATTAAAAATCCTCCGGCAGTATTAGTTGATAAACGTTCTACTATCGTTGACATTTTTCGAATTTCATTTGCATTAAATGATATACACACTGCTGGTATCAATGCTCCAAAAATGTCACCTATTTTCTCTACAAAACTTTCCCTTCTTCTACGTGTTAGTGGTATACCTATCTCATGAGTTCCTTTAGTTCCCCTATCTACATGAAATATTTTTAGAAAGACCAGACCTAGATAGCATGTTCCGTTCCAGTGGTCCGGCAACCTGTAATAAGCTTTGTTTCCACATATAAAATAGATTCCTGGAAATACTGGATCATTTCCCCCTTTAAATCCCCATCCCCCTATAATTTTATATGTGTCTTTACATTCACTGGCACCCACAACATAGTTGTCATACCTAGTGTTATCTCTACGAATACACAAGTTCCCTTGTTGTGGCAAATCTAATCCAACTGCTACATTTGTATCACTCTTTTCATAATTTACATCATTCAGATTCCACTGTGGTGTTTTCAATTTAGTTTCAGTTGCTTTTCTCTGGTATTTAATTCTTCTATCCTCAACCATATCTAGAAAGACCTTTTCTTCTTTTTTCATTTTACATGTTAAATTATATCTAAAAGCATATTCTAAAGTCAATTCTTTTGTTTCAAGAAAGAAATCACCAAAAACTTTCCAGTCTTCATTTTGGTCAGTCCATGTACTATAAAAAGTTTAGCAAAAACATCATCTACATCTGAATAATAATATTCTAATTTGTCTGTTCTATAAAATAAACTAGCTAATACACTACAAGTTATTCCATACGTTAAAGGAAGGTGATGATATGGTACACCCTCTGATACAGACGCAGGTAATTGCATACAAACATAGCAATCACATATATCCATAGTCTCAACATATTCATATAATAAGCTTGTAAAAACATTCTTTGAAAAATCATTAATTGATCCATCTCTGTGAAGCTCAGTATTATCCACAATTTTTACATCATTCTTTAAATCATGTATCTTATCATTCTTCGTGTTGTTATTCTTTTCAGACAAATGTTCAGAATTCGGTCTAAATGGAATAATTATTGCTAAAATAAACCATACGAGCATTAATAAACCTGTACAATAAAACCACATTCTACACCATTTACTTAAAAAGCCACATCTAGATCTTCTATTGTCATTTTCAGGCATTATGAACCTTTTAAAAAAATTTTTTTTTAAAGATAATGTCTTTTTCACACTTTGTAAGTACGTCCTTTGAGCCAACTGCTCTTTAAATTCTTTTTTGTTTCGGTTCTTCTTCTTTTGGTTTTGTCAACTTTCTTTAATTTAGCAGCCTTTAGTTTTTCATTGTGAACACAGTTTATTTAGCGTCACCTTTACTTACAAAATTCACCTTGGTGCTCTTGACTGCTCTCCACCTCATCAATATCAGGCAGTGCAATATAAGTCCATTCAAGTGATTTATATTTCAGATTAGGTCTCCTTACTCTTTTTGGTCTTTGCAAATGTTATTTAATCTCTTTTATTTGATCTTCTAGGCTTGTTATCTCATTCACTTGTTCCTCTTGATTTTTGTTCTCATTTATTATTTTGAATTTCAGTCCTTTCATTTCTTTAGGCCAATTATCTCCTTTTTTGGGTTTTTATTTTTAGTCTCTATTATTCCAAATTCAACTTTCCAAGCTCTTTTCTGTGAACTTCTTCTTGGATTTATTTCTCCTTCACTGTCATCAGATTCTGTTTCAGATCTTATTTCACTTCCTCTTATCTTGAACTTTGTGATTTCAGGTTTTATAACTGAATCTTGATCCTCTTTTGTTAATTCAGTTCTTTCTGGAGGAATGTTTCCATAGCTAGTGCTTGGAGTCTCATCCTCACCATTAATTATTTCTGTTTCACTAGTCTCAATGTCAATATTTTATCTACCAAAACTTTTATTTGATTCGCAGAGTTCTCAATTTCACTAGTTTTACTTTTTTCAGGTTCTAAACTGGTGTCCAATATTTCCAGATGTCGGCTTACAGGTCGATCTTCAAGATCTGGAATTTCAATTATTTCAGTCTCAGCTTCTGATGCTGAACTTGGGTCTGATATCTCCAGATGTCGACTTACAGGTCGAGCTTCTGAATCTGGAATACTGTTTGCTTCACCTTCTGTGTCAGAATCTGAACTAGTATTTGTTTCTTCCAGACGTTGACTCACATGTCGATCTTCAGGATCTGGAACTTTAATTGTGTGACTGGCATGAATCCACTTTTATACACCTGCACATTTTACTGCTGTGGTAGTAACCAAGATCACTTGACGTGGTTTATCCCAACGTGGAACCAGGCAATTTCTTCTTCTGTGGAGTTTAATACGGACCCAATCTCCAGGACTCAGTTAATGAGCTGGTTGTCTTTCAAGAGTACTCGCATCAGTTCCAACCTGGTGAAATACAGAATGTACCACATCAGCAAATCCATTACAATAGTCCCGAATAAGATCATCGGTTATAGTCAGCAGTTTGTTGGCAGGTACAAATGCTTGTCTCATTACTCGTCCCATTATTATCTCATGAGGACTTAAACCTGTTTTTCTGTCTGCTATGCTTCTTAAGGTCAGTAGGACAAGTGGCAATGCATTCAGCCATTTGAGTCCTCTGGCCAAACACATTTTTCCAAGTTTGTTTTTGATTGTTCCATTTACTTGTTCAACTACCCCAGAAGCCTCTGGTCTGTAAGAACAATGCAATTTCTGTTGAATGTCCAATGCCTCACATAGCAATTGAATAATCTCATTTTGAAAGTGACTTCCTCTGTCTGTTTCAATTGTCACTGGAAACCCTTATCTGGGAATAAATTCCCTTAGCAGAAGTTTTGCTACTGTAACTCCATCATTTCTCCTGGGTGGTTACACCTCCACCCGGTGAGAGAATAAATAAAAAATCACTAACACATAACGTAATCTGTTGCATGGTGGCATCTCTATGAAATCGAGTTGCATTCTGGTAAAGGGACCTCCCTCCCATCCTATGGATCCCAAGCTTACGACTGTTTTTCTTCCTGGATTCAACTGTTGACATATAAGACATCTGTGACAAAAACACTCTGGGATGATGCAAAATTTAGGATTATACCATGTTTGTTTGAAAAGTGTAATCATTGCATCTCTGCCAATGTCTGCCTGTCCATAGTACTTCCGTGCCATGTTAGAGATCATGCTTTCAGGCATGAATGGATTTTCATCCCTATAAACCCAAACTTCATCTTCTTCTCTTTGTCTACAACCTGCTTTTATCCATCTATCTTTTTCCTCATCAATTGCTTCCATCTGTAGTTGTCTCACTTCCTGCCAAGTTTCGACTATGCTAGTAAGCATTAAACAAGAAATATGTTCTTTTTCCCTCTCCCGATTCATGGATGACATGTGCCTAGCACAATATTGAGCTATTGAGTCTGCAAACTTGTTTCCTTCGGTGATGTAATCATCTCCATTTTGGTGAGTAGCACACTTTACAACCGCAATCATTTCAGGCAGCTGCATCGCCTTAAGCTACATTTTCACAAACTCGCCATTTCTTATTGGAGAGCCTGAAGAGGTCATGTATCCCCTCTGGGACCAAATTTGTCCATAATCATGCACAACTCCGAATCCGTACTGGCTATCAGTGATTACTGTCATTCTGACATTCTTTCACAATTTACAAGCTTGGATCACAGCAATCAGCTCAGCAACTTGGGCTGAACGTATTCCTTTCAAACAAGATGCCACTGTGCATATAGCATACACAGCACTTAAAACTCCTTCTTCTGTTCTCAAACATGACCCATCCACAAACATCACATAATCTGATTCTTCCAGTGGTTCATCTTTAATGTCAGGTCTTGGTTTTGTGCAGTATTCAAGTACATCCAAACATTTATGATCAACGTCATTTTTGACTTCAACATCCAATTCATCAGACAAAAAAGTGGAAGGATTTACATTTATACATCATGCAATCGTCACATTGTCTGCACCCAAAATTACTTTCTCATATCTGGTCAAATGACTATTGGTCATAAACTGGGTTTTTGTATGGGTCAACGGTATTTCAACTGAATGAGGCACATAGACCTTAACAGGATTTCCCATCACAATGCATTCACTCTGTTCCAAGCTCACACTTGTAGCAGCTACAACTTTCAAACATCCAGAAAATGCTTTTACTACTGGATCTAAAACAGCTGAAAAGTATGCTATTGGTCGTCTCATTCTTCCATGCCTTTGTATTAGAACTAATAATCCACACTCATCTCTTTCACTGCAATACAGTTCAAATTCTTTCTCATAATCAGGCATGCCTAGCGCTGGTGCTTCGCATAAACTGTTTTTCAATTGTTCAAAAGCTTCCATTTCTTTTTTATTCAGCACTATAGGGTCTTTCACATCC
Organism: Lissotriton helveticus; assembly: GCF_964261635.1. NCBI lineage: Eukaryota > Metazoa > Chordata > Amphibia > Caudata > Salamandridae > Lissotriton > Lissotriton helveticus. The sequence continues at coordinate 1,015,132,853 of NC_136069.1, read as the reverse complement.
CCTTTGGTTAATCACTGAAAAGGTTTTTCCATCAATGAAGATCCACTTATCCACTGTTGGCAATAACCAACCATTCCAAGAAACATTCTCACCTGTTTCTGTGTCTTTGGGAGACTCATTCCTTCAATAATCCTGATTCTTTCGGTGGTCACTTTCTCATCCCTTTTCCAATCTTATGACCTAGATACTGTACTTCTTGTTGATAAAACTGTAATTTTGACGGAGAGATTTTATGTCCTCCTTCTGCCAAGTGGTTCAGTAGTGCAATGGTATTAGAAATGCAAGCTTTTTTGGTCCTTGATGCCACTAAGAGGTCATCAATATACTGAACCAAAACAGATTTTTCAGGCATTTTTAAGCTTTCTAGAGATTCCTTCAGTCTCCGATAAAAAATGGAAGGACTTTCAATATACCCTCGAGGAATTCAGCACCATGCCAAAATACGCTCGCCAAACCTAAAGGCAAAAATTGGTTGGCTATCAGGGTGTAACAGAATTGTAAAGAATGCATTGCACAAATCAATGACTGTGTAACTTTCTGCATCATGCGGAGTTTGGTATAATATTACAGCTGGATTTGGCACAATTGGACAACAGGAACAACAATTTTATTTACCTTTCTCAAACCCTGCACTATTCTAAAAGTTCCATTTGACTTTTTCAGTCCCATTATTGGTGAATTACAAGGACTTCTCATTATTTCTCTTAAAATTCCTTGCTCGATCATTTTATTAATTACTGGGGTTACTCCTTCAATGATTTCTAGTGTCAATTTATATTGTGGGGTATTTGGGTATGCGTATTTTTCCTTTACAGTAATCTTTACAGGATTTACTCCTTTCATTAGACCTATATCTTCTCCTGTAAAATCCCAAGCGTCATTTTTAACTGTTCCTTTCAATTCAATGGGAATCTTTTCTTTGTCAAACACAAGAAACGTTTCACTTTTCTCTGAATCCATTACTGACATAGTCATTTTACACAAGACATCATTGTCTGCTGTTTGAAAGTCAATGCCATCTGGAGTACAGTAAATGGCACAATTCATCTTGCACAGTACATTGCGTCCAAGCAAATTTACAGGACTGCTATCGCACACCACAAAACAATGCATTTCTTTAAAGGAACCGATTTCCATCTCCACTGGTTGTGTGAGAGGGGTTTTAATCTGTCTATTTGTTACACCGACAACTTGGATGTATTCTCCTGAGAGAGGAAAGTTTGGAATTTCTACCGATCTAACTGTAGAACGGGTAGCACCAGTGTCCACTAGGAAAGTAACATTTACGCCATTCATCTTTCCATCCACAAAATGACCAGACTGATCTACCTCTAGAGTTGTGCCAAGCACGCACTCCACTTCCTCTCCTAGGCACCGTCAGTAACTCTCATCTGATTAATCTCCATCCGGTCGCAACCAATACTGTGAAACAGCAGCTGCATGCGGCAATCTCTTTACCTGCTCTCCTCCATAGAATCCTGTCTCTGCACTGTATCTCTGAGAATTTACACTCTGTGGGAGAGGTGGTTGTGGCACCTGATTCTGCTGAGTAACTACCTGTTGTTGTGGCAGTAATTGCTGTTTCCCCTCATGCTGCACCTGTGGATTCAATGATTTATTTTCGGTATTAACTTTTGGAGGTAACTTACACTCGTTCTTCCAATGCCCTACCTACCTTCATGACTTTATTCTAATAAACACAGACTCAAGTTTATATTTTATAGAAATGTATCTAAGTTCATTAAAAGAGACTTTTATATTGCGAAGATTTTATTATACAAGTACATTCTAAAACTTTATTCAATACATTTAAGCAAAGAAAAATGAAAAGTACTCATTACCCCTTGGCCATAGGGCGATGATAGAACCGCAGAATATAGAATAGGTTCCCAAGTTGTCTATCTTTCTAACCTCCCCGATGTCTCCCTCCCGACATAGAATCTCCGCGACAGATCTCGTTCTTTTCCCCATCAAAGCTTAAAGCCCAAAAAATTTCAAAGTCTCTGCACCATAAGAAAAATCGTCTCAACGGACAGCATGTCATGGTGCGAAAATAAAAGGCCACACCGAGATCATACGCACAAACTTTTGATACCCTTTTCACTAACTATCTAAACCCAAAATTGAAACTTTTAGGGGCTTCACTTATTTCTCATTGGTCCATTGGAGGGGTGGCAATGATCACCTCATGTCCTCCTTGCTCAAACTAGTTTGTATAATTGCAAAACCATTCCACAATTCTCAGGACTTCATCAAATGTTCACATTTGTACTTGTTTAGCATCTTGATATAGTTCTTCTCATACAAATTTCAATGTTCCATCTTTCTCAGGGTTTTCAGGCAGGTAACTTTGGCACAACTCCCGTTTGCAGGCCAAGCTGGCCTTGACATCTCTTGCTCCGGGCATAGGCCATACACTCGTGACTGCACATCTTCTCTTTTGCGCATGCGTGGGGGTCATCTTTAATATCATTTCCACTATCGCGTTTTAACAGCCATTTTTAGACTGGGCCGATCAGGCCAGAATGGGAACTGCTATGAAAACAAACACAACATAAATTAGATATAGTAAATAAGCCCTTCCGTTTACCTCCCACCATTCTAATTTTCCGTGTTAGGTGTTACCTAGCGAAGCAAACATATACGCAGTTTTACTTCTTTTGCCACAATGCAATTCTACTATAAGCACAAATACATGGGTTTACTGTTTTATATTTACATCATCACAGCTCTGTATTAGTTCGACTCATTTTTCATTAGTAAATTAGAATATTTGCAAAACAGCAGTTAGTTTTCCCATGCTTTGTGTCTATCTTATGTGCATTTTGTTGATTAGTTTACATGCTTCAAACAATTAATATTATTAAAGTTATAAGGGAACAATTTTAAAAGGGGTACATAAATGTTTGTGTCTCCCCTGCTCCATGACATACCACTGGACCTAATTGAGTCCTACTTATAATAATTTACAGATGGTAGTGGTGGTCTTAATGGAGTCCTACTTAAGCAACTGTGACCACTTTGACCCACAGCATTCAGAACCTTTAGACGCCCCATCACACCAGCAGAGCTACGTCGAGCTCTGCAAGAGCTTCTGGTTGAGAAGATACCTGGCTCTGATGGGCTCCCTGTCACTTTTTACAGAGCAATTCTTCCAAAACACTAAGATCACCTGCGGACACTAATTTACTCTCTCACTCAAGACACTGGACTTACCCCAACCATGGCTGCTGCCGAGATCACTCTCATCCCCAAAGCGTGCAAGGACCCCACATTATATTCATCCTATCACCCAATAGCTCTCCTGAATACGGATGCCAAGATGTTCACAAAGATCTGGGCTAACAGACTGGAACAATACCTTCCCAGGCTCACAGACCCCGATCAGGTAGGTTTCCTCCACAAAAGACAAGAAAGGCGCGGATGTCATTCACAAGAATGGGTACCTGGTAGCAAAAATCCCACAATCACAATATCCCCTCTTGTCTTCTCTTACTTGATGTGGAGAAGTCTTTTGACTGGGTTAGCTGGACCTTTCTCTGTGTTGTCATCCACAAGATTCATTTAGGCCTGTGTATGATCAATAACATCTTGGCATCTTATGTCTGCCTGACTACTACTATCTGAGTTAATGATCAGCAAACGAACCCAGTCCACCTTGCAAGAGGCACCCAGCAGGAGTGCCTACTATCACCCTTTTCATTTGCCCTGACAGTCGAGCCCCTGGCCATCATTATTTTGCAGTATGCATCCATTGTGGCCATTCCCTTTGGTGGGTGTTCCTACAAAATAAGTCTCTTTACATATGACCTACTGCTTACTCTCACTCAACCTAAGGCCTCCCCCCTGCAGTAGTTCATTGCGTTTCAGCCTTTGAACAGCTCTAAGTTTGAGGTCAAAATGGGCAAACTGTACACCCTGCATCTCACCATACCGAAGCAGGACCTCCATGCTCTGCAAGTACTAGCTCCTTTTCAGTGGGCTCCTCGCACCTAGGCCTTAACATAACTTCCACCTGACATCTTAAACACAAGCTGACTGGTCAGAAAATATCGAAAGTTCATTCTGGACAATCTCTGGTGCTAGAGGCCGCTGCACATATCATGGTTGGGCTGACTTAATGTAATCAAAATGAATGCCCTGCCTAGGATTCTTTACCTTTTTCAATCTTTGCCCACCTCCATCGCCTCTGATGACATCTTTTATCTACAGTGCAACATACGCACTTTTATCTGGGGAAATAAACTCCCCAGGCTCTCAAACTTAGCTTTTATGCTACCCAGAGACAGTAGAGGCCCAGCCTTCCCCAATCTTTTTAACTATTATTGGGCGGCCGGTCTTTGCTATATTTCCTAATGAGTGGTTAGTAAAAGCGATAAGCGCTGGTTCCACATGGACCAAGCAGTGGCTTATTATCTCTTCTGGGACTTAGCCTGGCTACCTAAGCATGCCCGTCCAAGGAGTACATATACTGCCACCCCCACAAAGACTGTTCTTGAGATCTGGGGTAGGATAGTGCTTAGAAAGGGCCTCACAACCTTCTCCTCCTTCAACACATCACTTGTTCGTAACCCAAACTTCACACCAGCCTTTGACCCCCCACACATTCCTTAGCTGGGAGGCTGGTGAGGGTAGAACCCGTCGCAATCTCTTCAAGGGGGATGCTATGAAAACTTTTGATAATTGCAAAGTAGACTTTAAAGTCCGCAAATCAACACAACTGAAATACTACCAACTGCGCCACTGGGCACTTCACCCCTCTAACTCATAGGGAGCTACATGGACCTATTTTCCCTTTGAGAAATTTGTTAGAGCATACGTTGGCACTAGGGGCTTGATCTCTCGCACCTGCCAAGTACTACAACACACTACGCCACTGCAGCTTCACATGTATCAATCGCAATGGCATAATAGCTCTGCAGAGGGCATCACACAAAAGCAGAGGGAAATACTCTAGAGTGAAAGCCCTAATACTTACGGAAGTATACCACAGACACAAGGCAGTATACAAGATCGTGACATGATGCTACTACACACCGACCTGCCTCCACAACATCTACCACAATGCCTCTGTAAAAGTGTGTTTTTACCAAGCAAGATACCTATTTGATGGAGCATTTCTACCAAAGTAATCGCCTGGAATAGTCTGAATTGTCACACTTGTAGGAGGTTAAAGGTTAGTAGTTGTGTTGGCACCATAATTAGCAGCGCTGGAAGGGGTAGTGGGTGGTGCAAGCAGCAGTGGCCTCCTGATGAGGGCCCTGGGACTTTTTATTGTACAAATTAACCACTGGTAATATACCAGAAGCTCATACCTGGATAATCCTATCTATGCTCCTCTCCACTTTCCCACTTGATGCCCTTAGATCAGTGTGCACTTTTTGTTTTGAGTTTTTTAAAAATAAAAGAACATTTTTATGCTTGCACCACAGTTAACTGATCCTGCAACCTTTTTCAGGTAAACCACACTCAGCAGTTCTAAATATACATCCACCTTTTCTAAATCTAGTCGTGAATTTGAAGCCCTTTTTTCTAACTTGCATCTCTTACAGAGTCCAATTCTGATTTAAATTGGGGAGATGATGTAGCCTTATGGCTAGAGCGGTCGACGTCAAAGCTGAGGAATTGGGTTTGAGTCTCGGCAACGACGCTCAACATCCTGTGATTTGGGGCAAATCACTTAGGGCTAGATGTAGGTAATTCCCAAATACCGATTCCTAAATAGCGATTTTTACCGAATCGTTATTAAGGAATCGGTATTTCCGATGTGGGTAACACATCCGTAAAAAATACCGATTCGGTAAAAATCGCAAAAAATTAGCGATTTCATACAAATCGGTAAAAAAAATACCGAAACCCCTTTACTGAATCGATATTACCGATTCTATAATACCGATTCGGTAAATAGCGATTTGGTAATTCAAAAATTCTGTATTTGTCGAATCAGCCAATCCTGAGCATCCACATGACCTCCCAACCAGGAAGTGGCCACACCCATGCAGGTGCACTGAATCTGTAGCTGTTGGAGAGACAGGTAGCAGGAGCAACAGCAGAGGAGCTGCACAGCCAACACCCAGCTAAGACAGAGGAACTGCACCATGGCCACACCTGAGAAAGGGAAGGATGCAGTCGGGAGGAAAAGGAAGCACAAGTTTAGTGAGAGGGAGTTGGAGGTCCTCATAGAGGAAGTTGTCAAAGACCATGATCAGTTCTTTGGCAAGAGATCACTGAATGTCCCTGAGTCCAAGAAAAGGAGCATTTGGATGGCAATCCAGGAGAAGATCAACGCGATTGGCGTTACACATCGCACAACTGAGGACTTAAAAAAGCGATGGTATGACCTGAGGGCACGTGCGAAGGAGAGGATGGCTGAGCGGAAACAACAAGCAGGGAAGACAGGTGGGGGAAGCTCCACAGCGCCTGCTCCTACTGCCCTAGACCAACTGGTAGAGTCCGCCCTCCAGCCAGAGATGTCAGTGGCATCCGGGACATGGATAGCTCTGCAACAGCATCCAAGAGACAAGGTAAGATGCATGCACAGCATGCTGTCACCCCTCCCTAACCCCAATGCCCCTGCAACAATCCCACTCCAGACCATGTTTTTTGTAAGATCAGCAATGCATCATGGGAAATGTAGTCCCTATCAACTGGTAGCAAATCAGCCAGTCCCCAATAAGCATAGGCAAGTCACACACATCAATAGATGAGATAGCGGAGGACAGACAGCAAGAATATTAGTTGTGAAATTTATTTGCACACAGATGCTGCCAGAGAAGTGATTAATAGTACATTTTGTATCCACAGGCGGAACAGCGCCCCAGGCTGCAGAGGGGGAGACCGGCGATGCCTCCAGGGAGGAAAACAGAAGTAAGGAGGAAGTCATGTCACCTCCAGACATTACATCAACATCCCCACCACCACCACCAGCACGGTCAAAGAGGTACACAGTGGCTCCATTCCAGGAGATAGATGCCACAGAGGAGGACAGGTAGGAAGCCCAACAGACCACACCGGGCGAAGACACACAGCCATCTGGGGCACAGTCCCCGGTGGTGGAAATCATCAGAGGTGCCCATAGATGGCGACAGAGGTCACAGAGTCCTGATACTGAAGGATCCAGTGTCTTCTCTAGACTGGAGGGGCAAATGCTCAAAGTGCAGCACCTGCAGGGGAAGGCAGTGAGGGCCATTCAAAGACAGATGGTGGCTAACAACAGGAAGGTGGACGACATGAAGGAGGCCATCTACTGCCTCAACAATACAGTGGCAGAGGGAATGAAGGAGGTATCGGAGGCAGTTATGTGGGAGAATGGATGGGGAGCGTGCTGCAAGGCGGAGAGACAGGCAGGTACTTGCAGACTTCACCAAGTCCGTGAACAGGATGTGCAATGCAACCCATGTGCTGAGTAGGAGATCTGTGGCCATGCAACTTGAAATGGCAAAGTGCAGCCATGAGGTTACTCAGGGCCTGGTCACAGTCACCAGTGCCGTAGAGGTGATGCAGACTAACCAGAATGCTGCCACTGGTACAGGGGATGTGGACGAGAGTGAGGGGGCAAGCAGTCGCAGCACTGAACCCCCCTTGCCAGAGAGCAGGAGGCGCAGTGTGAGGCATGGTTCTGCTGCAGGACACAGCGCTGCTAAGGACAGTGTGCATGCTGAACGCAGCACTTGTGTGCAGGGGCGCAGGAGACAGGCACGGCCCTCTAATCCCATTCTATTGTGGGTGACGTAACCCTTTGGACACGTAGCTGGTGTTACGGTGTGCTGGACAATTGCCTGTTGTAAGGTATATTAAACACCCTGACACAAATGCATTACCTGGCTTTGTCTCATTACTTACTCAAAAATATTTTTGTGTGATCTCTGACCGTCTCTTTTTCCTGTCTGCTGCAGAATTCGCCGCCTGCTGCGCTGTGCTGTGGTTGTGTGCCTTCCTCATCCTCATACTCCTCTTCAGAATCACACATTTCCACAGGTGTACCCTTCTTAGTGGCAAGGTTATGTAGCGTGACACATCCAGCTATGATTTTGCAACGCACCAGGGGTTGGTACTGCCGTGCACCTCCACTTTTGTGCAGGCAGCGGAACCAGCTTTTGAGGAGTCCAAATGTTCGCTCAACCACATTGTGTGTCGATCTCTGTACAACTTTGTATCGCCTTTCACTTGGGGTGGATGGGTGCAGGTACGGAGTCAGGATGAAACATCGCACCGCATAGGCACTGTCACCTGTGTGTGAAAAGTAAGTAAGTTATTCACAGTCTACAATCGCAGCAACCGGTGTATACTTCAGGGGGTGTCACATGTACTTACCTAGCAGGTAGCCTTCTCCAAATTCACCTGCAAGGAGCAGGGTATAGATCCCACTGTTCCTGAATATGTATGAATCATGGGTGCTACCTGGGAATTTTGCAACTATGTCGGTGATGATGTAAGACGCATCACATATGACCTGGACATAGATGGAGCAGCAGGGGGGGGCAGATTGTATATGTGTCCCGTCAATGCAACCAATGAGGTGTGGGAACTGAGCCTTCTGATAAAAGTCCAACTTGGTCTTCAGCAGTTCTGCCTGTGTGCTGGGGAATTAGATGTAGTGTGCCATCCTTTGCAACGTGGCATCCAGGAATTTATTGAAAAAAACGCGACAGGCAACTCTGTGAGACTCCACCTGCCACAGCTATTACCCCTTGGTAACTGCCAGATGCCATGAGGTGCAGGCAACAGAGTACCTGTACATGAGTGGGTATTGCGTGCGCCCATTGGTGTCTGGTGCTCCAGGAGTGGGTGCAGGTCCCATATCAGGTCCAGGATGGTGTTTGGGTGTAGCCTGTACCTCTCATGGATTTCAGCCTCAGTCAGTTGGAACAGTGTTACACGCAGTCTGAACACGTGCTCCTCCCATCTCCAGATCCTCAGTCCTGCTGCTCTCAAATGTAGACGCCATGCCATCACATAGAGGTCCGCCATTGTGTTTAAACTGTTGCATTTTGGGGCTGTTTATATGCAGTGCACCTGATTACCACCTGCTTTGAGTCAGTGGTAATTACCGATTCTTAAAGACCGATTTTTAGCAAATTTGGTATTACTGATTTTTGGTACATCACATTTTCGATTTTTTACAGATTCCTTATTTACCGATTCAGTATTTTTGTCTGCCAACCGGTAAATAAGGAATCGGTAACTGGTTTCCTTTATTTTTACTGATTCCTTGTTACCGATGCCGTTCGGTAATACCTACATCGCACATGGCTAAATACCGGTCGGTAACGCTGAATTGACCGAATTTTGGCGTTACCGACCGGTATTTAGCCACCTACATCTAGCCCTAAGTCTCCCCACACCTAACAAAAATGAATGTGTCCTTGTGTAAAACCACTGGTGCTATGTAAAGCTTTCTGATACCTGATATTTTTGGGTCTAGTTCTTGCAATTTAAAACTCTAAAAAAAATTAGAAAAAAATAAATAAAAAGGCCTACACCCCATTTTTTATGAGAGCTTCAAAAAATTTCAGTACTATTTTTTCCCATTTTCTTCATTTTAAAGGATTTTCTGAGCACACGTCTTTCTGTTTTTATTGAATTAACCACTTTTGCTTGAGCATGCAATACGCCCACCCCATTTTCTAGGCCTGCAGCCTTGAATTACCATGTTTTGAACCATAATGCAAGACCTATTGGGCCCACATATCCTCATTGGTCAGTAAAAGTCAGGCCTAATTGGCATGGCCTGAGCACCTCACATCCCTGGGACCCAGTGACATTGCATCTGCTCCACTAACGAAAGCAACATCCCCGTGAAGAAACTGTGACTGTACTGATTGATGTCCCATCCTCCAATTTTAATATCATGAACTCTAGGTATCTGTCTCTTCTTATGCTGCAAGACCTTCGACACCCTCAATGACTCAAGGGACTGTCAAGAGTGACAGGGGTGTCAGGAAAGGCACAGGGGAGAGCCTTTCCGGTTATTACCAGTACTCTCTGGGCTGTGCTGCAATATTACCCAGTCAGGACCACAAGAATTTTCCATGTTTAAAGGCATTAAAGTCTCAATTTTTAGTAATTGTCGGGGGTCAGCGTTTTGGCACCATGTTTATGGATTTCGGGCACAAAAGAAGTGCTTGATTCATGATTGCAGTGTGTTTCTTTTCTGTTCTAATTTACAATAGTCAACGTGGTAGGTGGGTGTAATCCTATGAAGCTGTAATTCTGTGCTTCCCATGGCGCACATGTTGCACATACTCAGTGATCTTGCTAGCTCAGAAATTGGAAGAGATATAACCACAGAGCAGCCAGGTTTAACTGTACCCTGTAAACTACCTACTTGGAAAAACTCGATTTTCGGGCTGGGACAGACTTACCACACAACTCGTGAATAGACTGTACGATTTCCTAACCGTGCTGTGTTGCGGATATCTCTTCTTAAAATTGCAATATGATATGAGAATTTGCCTATGTTAAACAATCTTAACATAAACAAGGCTCTTAATGCATAAAAGATTGACAGTGAAGAAAAGAGAACGGTGGATTTGCTATTTTGACTCGCACATCAGCATTAGTTCTCATAGATCCAAAGTCGATCAAATTATACACACAATAAACAATACGGAGTGCTACTTTGGCATTAGATGCACATCCACCGAGGGCATCAGGTTAATCGCCTCCTGCCCAAACCTCAATTCGGGCTGTAGGTCAATACAACATTTGAGAAAACGCCAGTGCACCTCCAAGTTAGTTACTTTACTCCCTTCGCTATTATAGCGTTCCACATATAGTTCATATCCTTGGTCAGTAGCTACTTCCACATATCAGACGGTGTAGACAATTCAAGCTTTTATTTTTGCAAACTTTATGATCCACAGCCGACGTGCGTTTCGCCCGCTTTGGGCTTTCTCAAGGCTAATTGTAGTGCGATCATAAATCTCTATTCCTGTATTTACAGGTAGTGTAAAAAATATACTGTATATGTCCTTGTCCCGTTAATATTAAAATGTACAGACGTTGTGTTATTGCAGGATTACTTGATTTATATTAATCACGTGTTATATCGAGTCGATCTTCTCAGTATCAAACATCATGTGGAACCATATTACGCTCCACCACCTCAGCGAGTACAGAGGCCCGTCACGAACACCGTCCCTGCATCCAGCTATGATTTTGCAACGCACCAGGGGTTGGTACTGCCGTGCACCTCCACTTTTGTGCAGGCAGCGGAACCAGCTTTTGAGGAGTCCAAATGTTCGCTCAACCACATTGCGTGTCGATCTCTGTTCAACTTTGTATCGCCTTTCACTTGGGGTGGATGGGTGCAGGTACGGAGTCAGGATGAAACATCGCACCGCATAGGCACTGTCACCTGTGTGTGAAAAGTAAGTAAGTAATTCACAGTCTACAATCGCAGCAACCGGTGTATACTTCAGGGGGTGTCACATGTACTTACCTAGCAGGTAGCCTTCTCCAAATTCACCTGCAAGGAGAAGGGTATAGATCCCACTGTTCCTGAATATGTATGAATCATGGGTGCTACCTGGGAATTTTGCAACTATGTCGGTGATGATGTAAGACGCATCACATATGACCTGGACATAGATGGAGCAGCAGGGGGGGCAGATTGTATATGTGTCCCGTCAATGCAACCAATGAGGTGTGGGAACTGAGCCTTCTGATAAAAGTCCAACTTGGTCTTCAGCAGTTCTGCCTGTGTGCTGGGGAATTTGATGTAGCGTGCCATCCTTTGCAACGTGGCATCCAGGAATTTATTGAAAAAAACGCGACAGGCAACTCTGTGAGACTCCACCTGCCACAGCTATTACCCCTTGGTAACTGCCAGATGCCAAGAGGTGCAGGCAACAGAGTACCTGTACAAGAGTGGGTATTGCGTGCGCCCTTGGTGTCTGGTGCTCCAGGAGTGGGTGCAGGTCCCATATCAGGTCCAGGATGGTGTTTGGGTGTAGCCTGTACCTCTCATGGATTTAAGCCTCAGTCAGTTGGAACAGTGTTACACGCAGTCTGAACACGTGCTCCTCCCATCTCCAGATCCTCAGTCCTGCTGCTCGCAAATGTAGACGCCTTGAAATCACATAGAGGTCCGCCATTGTGTTCAAACTGTTGCATTTTGGGGCTGTTTATATGCAGTGCACCTGATTACCACCTGCTCTGAGTCAGTGGTAATTACCGATTCTTAAAGACCGATTTTTAGCAAATTTGGTATTACTGATTTTCGGTACATCGCATTTTCGATTTTTTACAGATTCCTTATTTACCGATTCAGTATTTTTGTCTGCCAATCGGTAAATAAGTAATCAGTAACTGGTTTCCCTTATTTTTACCGATTCCTTGTTACCGATGCTATTCGGTAATACCTACATCGCACATGGCTAAATACCGGCCGGTAATGCTGAAATTTACCGAATTTCGGCGTTACCGACCGGTATTTAGCCACCTACATCTAGCCCTAAGTCTCCCCATACCTAACAAAAATTAATGTGTCTTTGTCTAAAAAAAACTGGTGCTATGTAAAGCACTCTGATACCTGATATTTTCGGGTCTAATTCTTGCAATATAAAACTCTAAAAAAAAAAATTAAAAAAATTGATAAAAAGGCCTACACCCCATTTTCTATGAGAGAGCTTAAAAACATTTCGCTGCTATTTTTTCCCATTTTCTTCATTTTAAAGGAATTTCTGAGCACGCGTCTTTGTGTTTTTATTGAATGAATCACTTTTGCTTGAGCATGCAATACGCCCACCCCATTTTCTAAGCCTGCAGCTTTGAATACCCATGTTTTGAACCATAATGCAAGAACTATTGGGCCCACATATCCTCATTAGTCAGTAAAAGACAGGCCTAATTGGCATGGCCTGAGCACCTCACATCCCTGGGACCCAGTGGCATTGCATCTGCTCCACTAACTAAAGCTATACCCCTGTAGAAACTGTGACTGTACTGATTGATGTCCCATCCACCAATTTTAATATCATGAACTCTAGATCTGTCTCTTCTTATGCTGCTAGACCTTCGACACCCTCAATGACTCTATTCAATTCAAGGGTGTGGCAAGAGTGGCAGGGGTGTCAGGAAAGGCACAGGGGAGATCCTTTCCAGTTATTACCAGCACTCTCTGGGCTATGCTGCCATATAACCCAGTCAGGACCACAAGAATTTTCCATGTTTAAAGGCATTAAGTCTCAATTGTTTGAGTAATTGTCGGTGGTCAGCGTTTTGGCACCATATTTATGGGTTTTGGGCACAAAAGAAGTGCTTGATTGATGATTGCAGTGTGTTTCTTTTCTGTCTAATTTACAATAGTCAACGTGGTAGGTGGGTGTAATCCTATGAAGCTGTAATTCTGTGCTTCCCATGGCGCACATGTTGCACGTACTCTGTGATCTTGCTAGCTCAGAAAATCGAAGAGATATAACCACAGGGCAGACAGGTTAAACTGTACCCTGTAAACTACCTACTTGGAAAAAATCGATTTTTGGGCTGGGACAGACTTACCACACAACTCGTGAATAGACTGTAAGATTTCCTAACCGTGCTGTGTTGCGGATATCTCTTCTTAAAATTGCAATATGATATGAGAATTTGCCTGTGTTAAACAATCTTAACATAAACAAGGCTCTTAATGCATAAAAAATTGACAAGATCTAAAAGAATGGAATTATTGGATATACAGATACCCAGAATTATTGGTGCTTCAGCATGTGATGTACTGCCCACAAGCACAGGATTGAACAGCAGCAGTGTTTCCAAGAGCCAACAGTGTACTCATACTCACTTGCCTTGCCATGCTATTTAAATACCATCTTCCGTATTAATTCAAGATTGCAGGCTTGCTTTAACAGACTGACACAGGGCTATCCTCAGCGTATGTGTTAGGTCTAAGTATAGCCATGAGAGAAAATATGAAGTATGAGTGCTCCGCCCAAGTCAACAAAGTAGCATAGCACTGTTTGTCATTGGATGATTGCTGAAGAATTCATTGCACCTATGCAACAAACAATTTTCAATTCATAAATGACCTAGTTCTATTACTATCATAATCATTTAGAGAGTAGACTGACTATGGTTGAATGAATGTGTCTGGATGTGTTGATATATGGGTATCAATTCAATTCAATTCAACTTCATTTGTTTTTTTCAAATAAAACCCAGTTTTTTATCCAATATACCTACGCGCACTGGGCTTGCTCAGCTCTGTTTCCTCTCTGTCACAACAGCACCTTCTAAAAAAATAAGGGTAAATTCCCCTTACATGTGCCCTCTGGGTTATCAAATAGATCCGCCCTTCCAAGGCTATGGAGGCCTTCTCTTACAAACTTTAGCCAGTGACTGCAAATGGCGTGATCAAGAAAAAGACAATCTTTTACAATATCCTTACCAAGGGCATTTTCTTTCTTAGCCCAAATCTTTATCCACAATGCTACTGGAGGAAAGGCCAGTTCATCTGAGAGAAAAGCCATCCCTAGCTCTTTGTGCACAATATAGGACAGCACACACTGCGGAAGTGAGAGTACCCGTCTCAAAAAGGTGTTTTCTGCAATTTGCAAGGCCACAAGTCCAGTGTGACCCCACATCTCACTCCCATAGCTAGCATTTGCGATACATTTGGCTCTGTCAATCTTCAAAATGGCCCGTATTGGTCCCCCCACTCTGGGAGCAAAGTTAAAGACAATTGCAGTCGCTCTGACCAGGTCCCTTTTCTTATGAGTAATCAAGGGGCACCAACTCAGGGCATCGTCAAACACTATTCCCAGATAAGAAAATGCGTTTGTTATTGGGATTGACAAAGTTTCTATCTGAACTGCTTTGCTGTACGAGGTCCCACCAGCATAACAAACAATTTGATGTGATTAACCAGCAAGTCCAGGCCCTTAATAAAATGGACAAAGGAGTTCAACAAGACTTGTAACCCCCTAGATGTCCACGCCATGAGGACAGCATCATCTGCATATAAGAGAACCGGCAGGCTGCCCATACTTACCTGTGGGCAGTCGGCTTTTGCCTCCAAGAGGACCTTCTCCAAGAAGTTTATAAATAGATTAAAAAGGAAAGGGGCCAGGATGCATAGCCATGTGAGAAAATATGAGGCATGAGTGCACCGCTCAAGTCAACAAAATAGCATAGCACTGTTTGTCATTGGATGATTGCTGAAGAATTCATTGCACCTATGCAACAAACTATTTTAAATTCAGCAATGACCCAGTATTATTTCTATCATAATCGTTTAAAGAGTAGACTGAATATAGTTGAACAAATGTGGCTGGATGTGTTGATATATGAGTATCATAACCAATTACGCCTGCAATGCAGGCACCCTAGGAAAATGGAGCTAGGGTGCCTGCATCGGCGCTAACCGTCTTTGTGAGCACCAGCACTTGATGTAATGCAGGGGCGCACCGTATTCTTGTAAATACAGAACATCCCTGCATTTTGTAACTGATGGAGAACAGCTTTGGCAATTTTGATGTAACACCGTGCTTTGCCAGTTTCTTGCAAATATGCCCACATATGTGTCGGCCATCTGAATTCTGCTGGCCTGTTCTGGTGCTGCCCATGCACTGCACGGAAGCCCCAAATCGGTTCACTGAGACATACAACGTGGAAGAAATCCTGAGCCTGCTTTACTATTCACCACAGTTGGACTCCTGAAGATTTGACCTTGAAAATGTAATACTTGTCAATTTTTACAAACACCTACATATCTCTTCAAATCATTAATCACATAAAGAGGTAGGTTACCGGAGAGATCATTTGCTCCGTGTGGGAGGGAATGTGAATTGGTGAGCAAACGTCCACCATTCCCTCATTATTGTTAATTTAATCAATTTCTATGTTACTTTCTGGAACTGCCATATGTGGTGGTCCAGCAAGATGCCTACACAGGCCTTTCTGTTTCGGTCAGAGACCAGAATGCTCTGGAGCTCATTGCCTCTGTCTCACCTTGACATGGCGAGGTTGACATATTGTGCATATCAAAACCACAACTCTTCCATGACCACTTATTAAATTAACATAATAAGTACAACATTCACTAATTAATTAATGTATCATGAAATAATCAATCACTGAATCATGAAAAAACACAAAACAATGATATTTCAACCAAATAGTCTCTCAAAATAAAACAGAATTCAAATGATAATCAAAATTCCCTGCTTTAGATTGTCGTGTGATTCCTACATGGATCATCATTGTAGTTTTCCCTATGTTATCCTAATTGTGCACGCTGTATTACCCATTTTCTTTTGCACAAATTCCTATATATATGCCTGCTTGTGTGCAACATTGTGTTTCCACACATAACCTGCGTATGTGTGGTATCCTGCTCTCATTTATCTTCATTCCTCTCTCTGTGTTCTGTACTCTGCTACTACTCGGTATACTATTTAGGAGCATGCCCACTTACCGGCACTTTAAACTGTGACCTCACCGCTGTTTTGTGGGTCTCTCGCCCCCGCCATCTTGGGGATAGTGGGGACGTGGTTTAGGCGCCAGGTCGGGGCAGCGTTCTAGCTGTCAGGCGGCTAGTGTATGACGTCTATTTCAACCAGGTACATGTCAGCGCGCAGCGATGACGTGCAGCGAGCGCGCCATGGGCGCGCCGGAGGCTCGCCAGAGGCGAGCCCATCTACGCCCATCCGCGCCCAACCGGGACCAGGGGCCATAACCCCTGGCCATTTTATTTCATATAGTAGATCCGCGCTATTACAATTTAATCGAGCCGATGTAGAAGCCTCCCAGGACTGTAAAGCCATACTACGACATGAAGGCCTATTTAAACGTAGACAGTTGAAGGAGGGAATAAAGCTTCGAACAGCGGATACTACCCTGAATTACGGTTTGTTAAACACTCGCTCTTTACGAAGACATAACTTAGAAGTCTTCTCGCTATTGCAGGATGGCGATATTGAAATCCTCGGTGTCACAGAAACGTGGCTAGAGGATTCCTCAACACCGGATTTGGTTGCTGCTCTCCCCCCAGGTTTTGAGGCTATTTGTCTCAACCGAATAGGTACGAAGAGAGGAGGGGGGTAGCGTTTTTATATAATAATAGCTGGAAATCGGAAAGAATATGTGCAGAAAATTTGGGTGGAGCAGAGACCCTTGGAGTGAAATTCGAGAGGGGCACCATCTGTTGGGTCATCCTCCTGCTATATCGTTCTCCTTGGGCTGACTCAACCTTTCTGGATCCCCTATTAGAGGTCGTACACGACCTCAGGTCTCGTTATGACAATCTGATGATCATGGGAGATTTTAACTTCCACTGGGAGCTTTCCCCAAAAGTAGGACAAGCCCTTCTTCTTGAAGAGGCTCTAATGACTCTGGGTATGTGTCAAATAGTGACCGGTCCTACCCATGACAAAGGCCATACTTTAGATCTGGTTTGGAGCATAGACTCCCTACCAGACTCCATTAGCACTATACCATGCGCTTGGTCAGACCATTATTTAATTACTGGTCAGAAGGAAAGTAACCGGGCAGGGAATAAACAAAGAACCACGTGGAAAATGGTAAGAAAATGGAATAACATCAACCAGGAGGAACTGGTACGACATCTACTAAACTCAAGAGAGTTAAATATAGTCAATGAGAATGTCGAGGTTAGTAGTCAAAAACTACTTGATAAACTGAAGAATGCCATTGATGTTGTCGCCCCCGAAAAAAAGGTGAAATGGGTGGACAGAGGGAGGGGAGCTCCTTGGTTTGATGAAACTTTAAGAGCTAAGAAACAGGCGCTCCGTAAGGTGGAGAGAGCCTGGAAGAGGGATTATAATATCATTACCCGGAACCTTTATATACAGGAGCTTGCACACTATAAAAAGGCTATATTAGCCCGTAAAGCAGACTTTTTTGAGAATAGAATAAAGACAGCTCTGCTGCCACAGAAAGAAATTTTTAAAGTACTCAAGGTACTACGAAATACCAAAGAGCAGAAACCTGAGTTCTCACAAGAAGACTGCCAGAACTTCCAGGATTTCTTTACAAGGAAAATCGAAAACCTCCTAGGTGAAATCTCCCAGACGCAAAGGTTTGAATGCCCATTACATATCATGCAGGATCCCCCTGATGTACACTATTTTATAGACACACTGCCCTTGATTACTAAGGACATGTTGGCCACTCTGACAGAGAGAGTAAACTCGGGTTCGCAAGCTGATCCCTGCCCTCCCAGTGTTTTTAAGCTCGCAATGTCAGGTATGGAAGAGGATGTGCTTACCCTCTTCAACAGATCCCTAGAGACGGGACAGGTCCCGGTTGCTTTTAAAGAGGCCAGGTTGATCCCGCTTCTTAAGAAGCCAGGGGCCGATGCCAAAGATCATAAAAACTATAGGCCCATTTCCCAATTACCTTTTTTGGCTAAAATGATTGAGCAGCACGTTTTGAGTCATCTTTCAAAACATTTGGAGACCAACGCCCTATTAGAGCAAAATCAGGCTGGCTTTCGAAAACATCACAGCACGGAGTTGGTGATGGTATCCATTCTAGATGAACTAAGGTGTAGAGCTGACAAAAAGATCCCGGGGGCCCTGGTGCTCTTAGATCTCTCAGCTGCGTTTGATACGGTGAATCACAACCTACTGCTGAGACGCGTGAGAGATCTGGGCATCGGGGGGACCGCGCTGGGCTGGTTAACATCATTCCTGCAGGGAAGATCGCAGAGGGTCCAGCTGGCAGATCTAGTCTCTACACCAGCGGCAATTACATGTGGAGTGCCGCAGGGATCTGCCCTCTCACCACTCCTTTTTAATATATACCTACAGCCACTGATTTTTGCTCTAAATCAAATGGAGTGTCAAATTTATAACTACGCCGATGACACACAGATTATCATACAAATTGAGGAGTCATCTGATACCCAGGCTAGGCTTCATAACATCTTAAAATACACGACTAACTGGATGTCTTCCAACTCCCTGAAGATTAATCCAGAGAAGACCGAAGTATTGCCTATTACCATCTCAAGCAATCCTTGGAACCACCTTCTCTGGCCTCAGGAGTTGGGTAGAACTCCGACACCTGCAAAAGTGGTGAAAAGCCTGGGTATCCATAATGATGGTAATCTATCCATGAAAAATCAAGTGTCATCGGTGGTTGGCACTTGCGTTGGCCTCATAAGGCAATTCCGAAAAATCTTTCCAATGCTCTCTTTCTCCACACGAAGGATGGTGGTGTCCGCAATGATTCTGGGACGTCTCGACTATGGGAATGCCCTCTATGTTGGGCTTCCCCAGCAGCAACTTTCGAGACTGCAAATCGTGATGAACGATGCAGCCAGACTGATTTTTGGAAAGCCTAGAAACACTCATGCCTCTCCTCTTTTACGCCAATTACACTGGCTTCCCATTAGGCAGAGGATTTTATTTAAAGGTCTGTGCATCGCTCATAAAGCGGTTTACGGCAATGCACCCAACTATATTAAAGCTAGGTTGGTACAGTATACCCCTAGAAGAACCTTGCGTTCCTCCGAGGATGCCCTTCTGGTAAATCCCCGTTATCGCCTGACCACCCTAGGCGGACGGGCTTTTTCAACCACTCTTCCCGCAGCCTGGAACAAGCTACCATCTAGTCTCAGGAAGGAACCAAATTTAATGCCCTTTAGACGATCCTTAAAAACAGTGCTCTTTCGAGAAGCGTGGGGTGTGATATAACTGGGCCTGTTCTCTGGAAAGATCAGTTTCTCAAGTACAAGCGCTTAGAGACCAATCGGTGATAATGCGCTATATAAATGTAATAAATAAAATAAATAAATAATCCATTGTGCTTTGCATGCGTGGGTTCGCATCCCATCTGCGTCGCCAGTGTGGAATGCAGGGAAGGAGGTACGCTGAGATGAAGTTGTATCCAAAAGGTAGATTTATTCTTCAGTTCAAACAGGACAGGAACATTAGATGATAAAATAGTTGTAGAAGTATGAGCCCCACCGGGAATAGCATTCCTGCTGCTCAGCCTACATACAGCAACATACTTTTCATCCAACCATACATATAAGAACACTCTGTGACATCACTCACATAATGGCTGAGCAGCAGAGTAGAGAACAGAGAAAGAGAGAGGACTAAACATAAATGAGAGCAGGATCCACAATATGTTTTCATATTCTGTACTTTTCCTGGGATTTAGTCTGAACACCATAGACAAGGGCAAACAACAATGCCCCTTGTTATTCACTCTGGCCAGGCACTAGCACCTAAACATAACATGAGAATCCATCTGCTGTTTATAAACACACATGCCTTGTCATGTAAACGCGCAAAAAACACAGTTGATGGACAGAATGTAGAACAATGTCATACATTCACCCCAGTACAAGGATCTGGGCCTAAATCCATCGGTTTTTTTGCACTCCACACCACCCTGGGTTAGACACTGGCTATATGCAAATCAGCTCTGACCCTGTGCCTCATGGGAACAGTCCAGTCCGAACTACCAAGCCATGTCTTTCCCAGACCGGAATCAAGCATCCAAGGACCGGTTTCTGGCTATGAGCCTTAATTCAGCCTAGATAGCTTGACTCCAGTGGTGTGGAGAGCCTGGTACTCATGTCTGAGCATACCCAGCCCACTCGGGGTGAAAATTGCAAAAAACACAGTTGATGGACAGAATGTAGAACAATGTCATACATTCACCCCCGGACAAGTATCTGGGCCTAAATCCATCGTTTCTTTGCACTCCACACCACCCTGGGTTAGACACTGGCTATATGCAAATCAGCTCTGACCCTGTGCCTCATGGGAACAGTCCAGTCCGAACTACCAAGCCATGTCTTTCCCAGACCGGAATCAAGCATCCAAGGACCGGTTTCTGGCTATCAGCCTTCATTCAGCCTAGATAGCTTGACTCCAGTGGTGTGGAGAGCCTGGGACTCACGTCTGAGCATACCCAGCCCACTCGGGGTGAAAATTGCAAAAAACACAGTTGATGGACAGAATGTAGAACAATGTCATACATTCACCCCAGTACAAGGATCTGGGCCTAAATCCATCGTTTTTTTGCACTCCACACCACCCTGGGTTAGACACTGGCTATATGCAAATCAGCTCTGACCCTGTGCCTCATGGGAACAGTCCAGTCCGAACTACCAAGCCATGTCTTTCCCAGACCGGAATCAAGCATCCAAGGACCGGTTTCTGGCTATCAGCCTTCATTCAGCCTAGATAGTTTGACTCCAGTGGTGTGGAGAGCCTGGGACTCACGTCTGAGCATACCCAGCCCACTCGGGGTGAAAATTGCAAAAAACACAGTTGATGGACAGAATGTAGAACAATGTCATACATTCACCCCAGTACAAGGATCTGGGCCTAAATCCATCGTTTTTTTGCACTCCACACCACCCTGGGTTAGACACTGGCTATATGCAAATCAGCTCTGACCCTGTGCCTCATGGGAACAGTCCAGTCCGAACTACCAAGCCATGTCTTTCCCAGACCGGAATCAAGCATCCAAGGACCAGTTTCTGGCTATCAGCCTTCATTCAGCCTAGATAGCTTGACTCCAGTGGTGTGGAGAGCCTGGGACTCACGTCTGAGCATACCCAGCCCACTCGGGGTGAAAATTGCAAAAAACACAGTTGATGGACAGAATGTAGAACAATGTCATACATTCACCCCAGTACAAGGATCTGGGCCTAAATCCATCGTTTTTTTGCACTCCACACCACCCTGGGTTAGACACTGGCTATATGCAAATCAGCTCTGACCCTGTGCCTCATGGGAACAGTCCAGTCCGAACTACCAAGCCATGTCTTTCCCAGACCGGAATCAAGCATCCAAGGACCGGTTTCTGGCTATCAGCCTTCATTCAGCCTAGATAGCTTGACTCCAGTGGTGTGGAGAGCCTGGGACTCACGTCTGAGCATACCCAGCCCACTCGGGGTGAAAATTGCCAAAAACACAGTTGATGGACAGAATGTAGAACAATGTCATGCATTCACCCCAGTACAAGGATCTGGGCCTAAATCCATCGTTTTTTTGCACTCCACACCACCCTGGGTTAGACACTGGCTATATGCAAATCAGCTCTGACCCTGTGCCTCATGGGAACAGTCCAGTCCGAACTGCCAAGCCATGTCTTTCCCAGACCGGAATCAAGCATCCAAGGACCGGTTTCTGGCTATCAGCCTTCATTCAGCCTAGATAGCTTGACTCCAGTGGTGTGGAGAGCCTGGGACTCACGTCTGAGCATACCCAGCCCACTCGGGGTGAAAATGGCAAAAAACACAGTTGATGGAAAGAATGTAGAACAATGTCATACATTCACCCCAGTACAAGGATCTGGGCCTAAATCCATCGTTTTTTTGCACTCCACACCACCCTGGGTTAGACACTGGCTATATGCAAATCAGCTCTGACCCTGTGCCTCATGGGAACAGTCCAGTCCGAACTACCAAGCCATGTCTTTCCCAGACCGGAATCAAGCATCCAAGGATCGGTTTCTGGCTATCAGCCTTCATTCAGCCTAGATAGCTTGACTCCAGTGGTGTGGAGAGCCTGGGACTCACGTCTGAGCATACCCAGCCCACTCGGGGTGAAAATTGCAAAAAACACAGTTGATGGACAGAATGTAGAACAATGCCATACATTCACCCCAGTACAAGGATCTGGGCCTAAATCCATCGTTTTTTTGCACTCCACACCACCCTGGGTTAGACACTGGCTATATGCAAATCAGCTCTGACCCTGTGCCTCATGGGAACAGTCCACTCCGAACTACCAAGCCATGTCTTTCCCAGACCGGAATCAAGCATCCAAGGACCGGTTTCTGGCTATCAGCCTTCATTCAGCCTAGATAGCTTGACTCCAGTGGTGTGGAGAGCCTGGGACTCACGTCTGAGCATACCCAGCCCACTCGGGGTGAAAATTGTAAAAAACACAGTTGATGGGCAGAATGTAGAACAATGTCATACATTCCCCCCAGTACAAGGATCTGGGCCTAAATCCATTGTTTTTTTGCACTCCACACCACCCTGGGTTAGACACTGGCTATATGCAAATCAGCTCTGACCCTGTGCCTCATGGGAACAGTCCAGTCCGAACTACCAAGCCATGTCTTTCCCAGACCGGAATCAAGCATCCAAGGACCGGTTTCTGGCTATCAGCCTTCATTCAGCCTAGATAGCTTGACTCCAGTGGTGTGGAGAGCCTGGGACTCACGTCTGAGCATACCCAGCCCACTCGGGGTGAAAATTGCAAAAAACACAGTTGATGGACAGAATGTAGAATAATGTCATACATTCACCCCAGTACAAGGATCTGGGCCTAAATCCATCGTTTTTTTGCACTCCACACCACCCTGGGTTAGACACTGGCTATATGCAAATCAGCTCTGACCCTGTGCCTCATGGGAACAGTCCAGTCCGAACTACCAAGCCATGTCTTTCCCAGACCGGAATCAAGCATCCAAGGACCGGTTTCTGGCTATCAGCCTTCATTCAGCCTAGATAGCTTGACTCCAGTGGTGTGGAGAGCCTGGGACTCACGTCTGAGCATACCCAGCCCACTCGGGGTGAAAATTGCAAAAAACACAGTTGATGGACAGAATGTAGAATAATGTCATACATTCACCCCAGTACAAGGATCTGGGCCTAAATCCATCGTTTTTTTGCACTCCACACCACCCTGGGTTAGACACTGGCTATATGCAAATCAGCTCTGACCCTGTGCCTCATGGGAACAGTCCAGTCCGAACTACCAAGCCATGTCTTTCCCAGACCGGAATCAAGCATCCAAGGACCGGTTTCTGGCTATCAGCCTTCATTCAGCCTAGATAGCTTGACTCCAGTGGTGTGGAGAGCCTGGGACTCACGTCTGAGCATACCCAGCCCACTCGGGGTGAAAATTGCAAAAAACACAGTTGATGGACAGAATGTAGAACAATGTCATACATTCACCCCAGTACAAGGATCTGGGCCTAAATCCATCGTTTTTTTGCACTCCACACCACCCTGGGTTAGACACTGGCTATATGCAAATCAGCTCTGACCCTGTGCCTCATGGGAACAGTCCAGTCCGAACTACCAAGCCATGTCTTTCCCAGACCGCAATCAAGCATCCAAGTACCGGTTTCTGGCTATCAGCCTTCATTCAGCCTAGATAGCTTGACTCCAGTGGTGTGGAGAGCCTGGGACTCACGTCTGAGCATACCCAGCCCACTCGGGGTGAATATTGCAAAAAACACAGTTGATGGACAGAATGTAGAACAATGTCATACATTCACCCCAGTACAAGGATCTGGGCCTAAATCTATCGTTTTTTTGCACTCCACACCACCCTGGGTTAGACACTGGCTATATGCAAATCAGCTCTGACCCTGTGCCTCATGGGAACAGTCCAGTCCGAACTACCAAGCCATGTCTTTCCCAGACCGGAATCAAGCATCCAAGGACCGGTTTCTGGCTATCAGCCTTCATTCAGCCTAGATAGCTTGACTCCAGTGGTGTGGAGAGCCTGGGACTCACGTCTGAGCATACCCAGCCCACTCGGGGTGAAAATTGCCAAAAACACAGTTGATGGACAGAATGTAGAACAATGTCATACATTCACCCCAGTACAAGGATCTGGGCCTAAATCCATCGTTTTTTTGCACTCCACACCACCCTGGGTTAGACACTGGCTATATGCAAATCAGCTCTGACCCTGTGCCTCATGGGAACAGTCCACTCCGAACTACCAAGCCATGTCTTTCCCAGACCGGAATCAAGCATCCAAGGACCGGTTTCTGGCTATCAGCCTTCATTCAGCCTAGATAGCTTGACTCCAGTGGTGTGGAGAGCCTGGGACTCACGTCTGAGCATACCCAGCCCACTCGGGGTGAAAATTGCAAAAAACACAGTTGATGGACAGAATGTAGAACAATGTCATACATTCACCCCAGTACAAGGATCTGGGCCTAAATCCATCGTTTTTTTGCACTCCACACCACCCTGGGTTAGACACTGGCTATATGCAAATCAGCTCTGACCCTGTGCCTCATGGGAACAGTCCAGTCCGAACTACCAAGCCATGTCTTTCCCAGACCGGAATCAAGCATCCAAGGACCGGTTTCTGGCTATCAGCCTTCATTCAGCCTAGATAGCTTGACTCCAGTGGTGTGGAGAGCCTGGGACTCACGTCTGAGCATACCCAGCCCACTCGGGGTGAAAATTGTAAAAAACACAGTTGATGGGCAGAATGTAGAACAATGTCATACATTCACCCCAGTACAAGGATCTGGGCCTAAATCCATCATTTTTTGCACTCCACACCACCCTGGGTTAGACACTGGCTATATGCAAATCAGCTCTGACCCTGTGCCACATGGGAACAGTCCAGTCCGAACTACCAAGCCATGTCTTTCCCAGACCGGAATCAAGCATCCAAGGACCGGTTTCTGGCTATCAGCCTTCATTCAGCCTAGATAGCTTGACTCCAGTGGTGTGGAGAGCCTGGGACTCACGTCTGAGCATACCCAGCCCACTCGGGGTGAAAATTGCAAAAAACACAGTTGATGGACAGAATGTAGAATAATGTCATACATTCACCCCAGTACAAGGATCTGGGCCTAAATCCATCGTTTTTTTGCACTCCACACCACCCTGGGTTAGACACTGGCTATATGCAAATCAGCTCTGACCCTGTGCCTCATGGGAACAGTCCAGTCCGAACTACCAAGCCATGTCTTTCCCAGACCGGAATCAAGCATCCAAGGACCGGTTTCTGGCTATCAGCCTTCATTCAGCCTAGATAGCTTGACTCCAGTGGTGTGGAGAGCCTGGGACTCACGTCTGAGCATACCCAGCCCACTCGGGGTGAAAATTGCAAAAAACACAGTTGATGGACAGAATGTAGAACAATGTCATACATTCACCCCAGTACAAGGATCTGGGCCTAAATCCATCGTTTTTTTGCACTCCACACCACCCTGGGTTAGACACTGGCTATATGCAAATCAGCTCTGACCCTGTGCCTCATGGGAACAGTCCAGTCCGAACTACCAAGCCATGTCTTTCCCAGACCGCAATCAAGCATCCAAGTACCGGTTTCTGGCTATCAGCCTTCATTCAGCCTAGATAGCTTGACTCCAGTGGTGTGGAGAGCCTGGGACTCACGTCTGAGCATACCCAGCCCACTCGGGGTGAATATTGCAAAAAACACAGTTGATGGACAGAATGTAGAACAATGTCATACATTCACCCCAGTACAAGGATCTGGGCCTAAATCCATCGTTTTTTTGCACTCCACACCACCCTGGGTTAGACACTGGCTATATGCAAATCAGCTCTGACCCTGTGCCTCATGGGAACAGTCCAGTCCGAACTACCAAGCCATGTCTTTCCCAGACCGGAATCAAGCATCCAAGGACCGGTTTCTGGCTATCAGCCTTCATTCAGCCTAGATAGCTTGACTCCAGTGGTGTGGAGAGCCTGGGACTCACGTCTGAGCATACCCAGCCCACTCGGGGTGAAAATTGCAAAAAACACAGTTGATGGACAGAATGTAGAACAATGTCATACATTCACCCCAGTACAAGGATCTGGGCCTAAATCCATCGTTTTTTTGCACTCCACACCACCCTGGGTTAGACACTGGCTATATGCAAATCAGCTCTGACTCTGTGCCTCATGGGAACAGTCCAGTCCGAACTACCAAGCCATGTCTTTCCCAGACCGGAATCAAGCATCCAAGGACCGGTTTCTGTCTATCAGCCTTCATTCAGCCTAGATAGCTTGACTCCAGTGGTGTGGAGAGCCTGTGACTCACGTCTGAGCATACCCAGCCCACTCGGGGTGAAAATTGCAAAAAACACAGTTGATGGACAGAATGTAGAACAATGTCATACATTCACCCCAGTACAAGGATCTGGGCCTAAATCCATCGTTTTTTTTGCACTCCACACCACCCTGGGTTAGACACTGGCTATATGCAAATCAGCTCTGACCCTCTGCCTCATGGGAACAGTCCAGTCCGAACTACCAAGCCATGTCTTTCCCAGACCGGAATCAAGCATCCAAGGACCGGTTTCTGGCTATCAGCCTTCATTCAGCCTAGATAGCTTGACTCCAGTGGTGTGGAGAGCCTGGGACTCACGTCTGAGCATACCCAGCCCACTCGGGGTGAAAATTGCAAAAAACACAGTTGATGGACAGAATGTAGAACAATGTCATACATTCACCCCAGTACAAGGATCTGGGCCTAAATCCATCGGTTTTTTGCACTCCACACCACCCTGGGTTAGACACTGGCTATATGCAAATCAGCTCTGACCCTGTGCCTCATGGGAACAGTACAGTCCGAACTACCAAGCCATGTCTTTCCCAGACCGGAATCAAGCATCCAAGGACCGGTTTCTGGCTATCAGCCTTCATTCAGCCTAGATAGCTTGACTCCAGTGGTGTGGAGAGCCTGGGACTCACGTCTGAGCATACCCAGCCCACTCGGGGTGAAAATTGCCAAAAACACAGTTGATGGACAGAATGTAGAACAATGTCATACATTCACCCCAGTACAAGGATCTGGGCCTAAATCCATCGGTTTTTTGCACTCCACACCACCCTGGGTTAGACACTGGCTATATGCAAATCAGCTCTGACCCTGTGCCTCATGGGAACAGTCCAGTCCGAACTACCAAGCCATGTCTTTCCCAGACCGGAATCAAGCATCCAAGTACCGGTTTCTGGCTATCAGCCTAGATAGCTTGACTCCAGTGGTGTGGAGAGCCTGGGACTCACGTCTGAGCATACCCAGCCCACTCGGGGTGAAAATTGCAAAAAACACAGTTGATGGACAGAATGTAGAACAATGCCATACATTCACCCCAGTACAAGGATCTGGGCCTTAATCCATCGTTTTTTTGCACTCCACACCACCCTGGGTTAGACACTGGCTATATGCAAATCAGCTCTGACCCTGTGCCTCATGGGAACAGTCCAGTCCGAACTACCAAGCCATGTCTTTCCCAGACCGGAATCAAGCATCCAAGGACCGGTTTCTGGCTATCAGCCTTCATTCAGCCTAGATAGCTTGACTACAGTGGTGTGGAGAGCCTGGGACTCACGTCTGAGCATACCCAGCCCACTCGGGGTGAAAATTGCCAAAAACACAGTTGATGGACAGAATGTAGAACAATGTCATACATTCACCCCAGTACAAGGATCTGGGCCTTAATCCATCGTTTTTTTGCACTCCACACCACCCTGGGTTAGACACTGGCTATATGCAAATCAGCTCTGACCCTGTGCCTCATGGGAACAGTCCAGTCCGAACTACCAAGCCATGTCTTTCCCAGACCGGAATCAAGCATCCAAGGACCGGTTTCTGGCTATCAGCCTTCATTCAGCCTAGATAGCTTTACTCCAGTGGTGTGGAGAGCCTGGGACTCACTTCTGAGCATACCCAGCCCACTCGGGGTGAAAATTGCAAAAAACACAGTTGATGGACAGAATGTAGAACAATGTCATACATTCACCCCAGTACAAGGATCTGGGCCTAAATCCATCGTTTTTTTGCACTCCACACCACCCTGGGTTAGACACTGGCTATATGCAAATCAGCTCTGACCCTGTGCCTCATGGGAACAGTCCAGTCCGAACTACCAAGCCATGTCTTTCCCAGACCGGAATCAAGCATCCAAGGACCGGTTTCTGGCTATCAGCCTTCATTCAGCCTAGATAGCTTGACTCCAGTGGTGTGGAGAGCCTGGGACTCACGTCTGAGCATACCCAGCCCACTCGGGGTGAAAATTGCAAAAAACACAGTTGAGGCACAGGGTCAGAGCTGATTTGCATATAGCCAGTGTCTAACCCAGGGTGGTGTTGAGTGCAAAAAAACGATGGATTTAGGCCCAGATCCTTGTACTGGGGTGAATGTATGACATTGTTCTACATTCTGTCCATCAACTGTGTTTTTTGCAATTTTCACCCCGAGTGGGCTGGGTATGCTCAGACGTGAGTCCCAGGCTCTCCACACCACTGGAGTCAAGCTATCCAGGCTGATGAAGGCTGATAGCCAGAAACCGGTCCTTGGATGCTTGATTCCGGTCTGGAAAGACATGGCTTGGTAGTTCGGACTGGACTGTTCCCATGAGGCACAGGGTCAGAGCTGATTTGCATATAGCCAGTGTCTAACCCAGGGTGGTGTGGAGTGCAAAAAAACGATGGATTTAGGCCCAGATCCTTGTACTGGGGTGAATGTATGACATTGTTCTACATTCTCGCCATCAACTGTGTTTTTTGCAATTTTCACCCCGAGTGGGCTGGGTATGCTCAGACGTGAGTCCCAGGCTCTCCACACCACTGGAGTCAAGCTATCCAGGCGGATGAAGGCTGATAGCCAGAAACCGGTCCTTGGATGCTTGATTCCAGTCGGGGAAAGACATGGCTTGGTAGTTCGGACTGGACTGTTCCCATGAGGCACAGGGTCAGAGCTGATTTGCATATAGCCAGTGTCTAACCCAGGGTGGTGTGGAGTGCAAAAAAATGATGGATTTAGGCCCAGATCCTTGTACTGGGGTGAATGTATGACTTTGTTCTACATTCTGTCCATCAACTGTGTTTTTTGCATTTGTCATGTAAACGAGCACAGGAGTTTAAGTGCACTCTCTGAGCAAATGTTCCAGGGCAATATTGCTATGTCAGCTGGGATGTAAAATGTACATCTATAAATGCTAAGGTACGGGGTATGCCAGTAATCCCTGAGAAGTTTTATATTTAATCATATAGCTTCAGTAGAAAATGAGGGGGGTTTAGGCAAATCAGTCTTATAACGTGGCGGGCTTTTCATGGTATGTGGTTTACTAACCATGCTAACAGTATTTCTAGTATGAATTTGCTTTCAAATTGTGGTATGAATATTGACTTTTAGAGCATAATAGTTCCAATAAATATTTTAAAAAATCTTTCTTGCCTCTTGTTTATCTTATTGTGGAGATGTACAAGTGAGAGAGCAAAAGGATGTGTCCTGTTACCGCGAACCCTGAGAGGGTCGAGAGTGTTGTGTTGTCGGGTAACAATTCACTTGTTTCTCTGGTGAGGTTACAAGAGCAAGCGAGGCATTATAGCTAGTCGGACTCAGGCTTATAGATACCAAGGTGGTATGGTGACTCAGTCCCTACATGCCAATGTTCTATGGTGACAAGCATAGTTCTGCTCCTGAGCAGAATCTTTGCAACATGGCACCGCCAACATTTTGGTCTGGTACTTATTTGTGGGAATCCTGAATAGTGCTTGTCCACAATACCCTCGCCCCTTATATCAGAGATGTCTGTGGTGTTATGGGTTTATCCTCCAAAGTTTTTAGGAAACACCTAGTTCTGTTGCTTTTTCAAGCTTTAATATTAAAATGTTAACACACAGTTCGTACTACTCTTTGAATCCATTAGAAATTAATTATGGAAAAAACAGTGGCTATTGCCGCTGACTGCCGGCGGGCAGTCTGAATGCGTTTGAGACAACACGGAGTCCCTAATTTGGGAGCTCTGGTACTTTTTGTTATTGAAGTGGATGTGGCTTTCTGTTTTGCAGTTTTTTATTCTTAGGTCACATATCCGGCTTTAGACGGTAATACTAATACTTGTCATGCAAAAGCTACACCTCATGCATCAGCCGTATATAGACCTTATGCACTTCTTGAGATTCCTCTTAAAATCTGGGAAACCAAGACTTGCTTTAATGGTGCCCTCCCCCCATGTTCCTGGGCCACTTTAAATGGGTCCTCTCAGTAATGAGGTTGCTACCTGGCCGATATTAGCTGGGTATACCCTATATCCAGATTTACCAAATTAAAATGTGCTACAAACCCAGGGTTTGTACAATGTTCTCTGTATCTCATAAGGATGATTAACACAATTCATTTCACATACTTTATTAGCTGGTCAAGCTAGACTTGGCCTGCAAGTGCAAGCCCAGTTGCCTGCAGCACCTGTAATTGATCCTGTAACTGTTCGTTCAGGTATGGGCAAATGAATCAATTGGGTAGCCTAGAAAATCGATCAACTTGAAGCTGCTTTTCCCCTAACAGAACCACAAGACAAGCACAGAATGTTAGCTATGCGCTTACCCCCAGCCCTGGTTCCCACTCTAGCCGATTGCAACAACTGGGGAAATATTTTTGCCACTATATATAATCTTTGTCATGGCACTCCCTCAATGGCCATTCCGCCGAACATCCTCAAACAAATACAGAATAAACATGGGGCAAGTCCTGCTACCTATTTGGGGAGGAAACGTTTAGGTAATTTTCTTGTTGTCTCCAAAATGATTCTTTCTAATGTTAAAGGTGAGGCAGCGCATTTGGCTGTACGCCAGCGTCTTGCTGCAGTGGCAGTTGCCGACCACAAGCACAAATTGGCTGTCATTAGTGTTAGTGCTAATGTATAGGCGTCTCTGGGACGTAACAGTTTGGGAAGCAGATCATCAATACTACCACTTGGCAAGACTAGCTCTGACAAGGATACCAGGACAGCCCATGATTGTGCTAAAAATCCATGGGCTAAATCTAAACAACAGCCACAGAGAAGTAAACAATGTGGAGGTTCTCCATCCCTGGAGTCCTCTGAAAGATGATACGATTCTCACGATCGCACAAAAATATAGACTCCAGACAGGTATCAGGTTCCTGATACAATTTCTCCTCGGTCCTTTCAGCAATTGTCTTGCCAACAGTGTAACAGAGGAGGGTGATATGACCATAGACAGGAATAGTACGTGAAACCAAAAAGGGATACACAACACTTGTCTGACGTGAAGGTTAAGGAGGACAGACCTCCTCCATATGAACCCCTTTTTGTAAAAAGAAAGTTGCAGCCCTAACTGCTAAATATGCCACAGACAGTGAGAATCCTCCTAATGAAAAATAGTTGGACAGTGACTCTCCTCAACAGCGTGGCAGGAGTCACCAAAGTATGCTAGGATCTCCACCAATTTCTGATAGCAAAAACAACTGAAAGGATTTATTATGGTCGAAACCGCCGATACCCGGGAAGCCCCACCAGACAGATTATATCATTTAGATATTCAGATTGAAGGAGATGTTCAACGTGCCATTAAGCAGTATTCTGGGATAATTCAACTACATCTTATGATATTCCCTTGGCGGAGGTCGATTGGCCCCACCTTTTAGTCTTGCATGCCACCAGGGTGAGGATGTCATTCTCCCTTCTTTGTCACACCTTGTCCCTGACAAAGTCAAACAGGCTTATGCATCTGAATGGGCCTTTGCAGTGGACCCTGCTCTTTATCGTAACCATACTGGTTGAGATAATATTCCCCTAATCATGTTATTCCTATGCAATACCACACCTCAGGTGTTACCACAATATCCTATTAAAAGGGAAGGAAATCACCCGTTAAAGAAATTCTGTCTCAACTGAAGAACCAGGGAGTAATTGAACCATGTGTTTCTCCGATGTTTTGCCAAGCACAAACTTTCTTTTTAATACATATATTTCAGCCCTAGCTTAGGTCTTGGACAGCCCAGAGGGCAGGGTGCAATGTATTAAAAAATAATATGTACTTTAAAATGTTATATGTCCTGGTAGTGAAAACTCTTACATTTGTTTTTCAGTACTGCTAGGCCTATCTCTACCATAGGATAACATTGGAGTTGCCTTAGTATATTTTATAAGTGTAATTCCAAATGGGAGTAGATGACTAGTTCATGTTTGCTGTCTCTGAAATTGTACTTTAAAATTCTAACTTATTGTGGTCAGATTTTAATTTACAATTTTGAAACTGCCGTTTTGAGAAAGTTGGCATGTTCCTGGTTTAGCCATTTAGTGCATTTAGACTGTCTCTGGTCACATGACTTGGTCGAGCTGAAAGTTGAGCTTTGTGTATTTCTCTGATAGAGCCACACACAATAGGACGCTTAGGTGTGCCTAGATGGGCCATCACTGGCAGGATGGGAGGGAGGAGCTGGGTACAGCCCCACCTACTCTTAAATAGGCTATGTCCTTCCTCCACACAAAGAGCTGTATTCCCCTGTAGTTAGCCTGGAGCCAGAACAGGGAAGGAAGGATTCCTGTGGACTTCAAAGGGAAACTTCTAGAAGCTTCTCCCCCTTTGCAAAGGCACAATTGGGTATAAAACCTGGAACTCAGATACCAACCCTCCATGGCAATTTTAGCCCTGTGGATACCCTGCCAGGAAGAAGGACTGTAGTGCTGCAACAAGGAATACCACTGTGCTGCTCTAAAGAAACTGGAGCCCTTCTGTGCTGACTTGCAGCCTGCTACCCTACAGCCTGGAGAAGGAGAACTGGACTCCATAGTGACTACAAGGGCTAGATGGCAGGCCTCTTGATCTGAGCCTAATAAACATAAAAGGCTCCCCAACAACCTACACCAGCCCTGTACCCAGTTGCAGCATGTTCCTGACCCCCAAGTGGTGCCTCTCAGGACCTGAAACCTTGGTGTGGTTTTTGGGCTCTTCACAACCATGAATGGGTCCGTTTGCAATTCGACCTCATAGCTCACACCGCAAAGCAGCCCGAAGCTCTGTCAGCCTGACTCTTCACACTGCAGCATCAACTGCTCGCTCGGACTGCCACCCCAAAGCTCCAGCAACACCCGCCCGTGATGCTGCCTGGCTCCTCGACCTTCGCCAAGAGCATCCCGCACCGCCGACCCTGTGCCTCCAGGTCCTCTGCAACATGAACAGGACTCTTGGGACAAACTTGAGATGGTAGACCTTCAGGGGGACTAAACTGAGACTGTATCTGACCTGCGCTCCATCGTGGTCAGCCTTATCTTTAGTATTTGATCTGGTCCAGCATGACCAGATGTCCCTAGTTGGTGCTTTGTGTCTTTTGTCACTAAATTCAATTTAGTACTAAAAAAAATCATGACTCTGGTTCTACTGTTTGGATATTTGTCACTTTGGTACTGTTTTATTTATTAAATTCTGCTCTATTTTTCTAACCTTTTATGGGATCTTTTTGTGTGGTGGTTTCACTGTTTTAGTTTTTGAAGTGTTGCACAAATACTTTTTTACATTTTTATGTAAATACTATTTATGTTCAAAATTATTCTAAACTATTATTTATTAAAAAAAATAATAAAATAACAAAAGAAATGTTAACATTTTACGATACTAATTTGAATATCAATAAAATAATGAACATTACATATAAATTAAGTTTTCTACTTTTCTATATTTTCCCTGCCCTTATGCACTAAAATCTCAATATCACACAGCTAAAAAATATATAAATCTATATCTTCCAAAAAAGAAGTAAAAAAATATTAAACATATATTATTAAACATTCCACAATACATTACATACAAAATGACAGTTACAAACAATATTACATGTAACCGTATTTTCTAAATCGATAATGTTTACAATGATATTAAAGACAACACTTAAAATGATATTCTTACCTACAATATGTTTGATATCCTGATATTCCTGACACAATAGTGTTGTATCACAATATTTTTAATCTGATATTTTTTCCAACCACCAAGCTATCCATGTCTACTACAAGACAGGTGTAACAATTCTTTTAGGCAGGATCTTTATCATTCTTTATGTTGAAGTATGGTATGTGTTGTAAATAACTTGTTCCTAGATCCATATTCCGACCACCTTAAAAACAGAGGGCCACATGTATCAAAAAAGCATTTTGCAAGTACCTAATAGAGATTTTTACTGAAAAGCTATTTGATAATCCCAAAACCTAAGTATGTAAGGAATCGCCAAACATTTCAAGATTTCTTAATTTTGCCAAATAGCAATTCAGTAAATAGATAATCAATTTCAGGTAATACTACTCCATTTGTTCCTATGGGCCTGAAGGCCCATATGCGCGAATGGTTTTGCATTTGCTAATTTGCAATTACCTAATTGATAATCGCAATTAGGTCCCCCTGAAGCACTCCCCAAAAAATAATGTTCACATGTAAAATGCACATAAGCCCTAGGGGCATGTGTGCCCTACATGGCATTTTGAAAAATGCATTTTTGTGCATTTTTCAAAATGTGCACATAGTTCCCATCGACTTGGAGTAGATGATAATAGCATTTTCCTAAATGCACAGTTTGCATTTAGAAAATGCTTGGTACATGTGCTAAGGGAATCACAAATTGCGATGCGATTTCCTATTTG
Source organism: Lissotriton helveticus (assembly GCF_964261635.1). NCBI lineage: Eukaryota > Metazoa > Chordata > Amphibia > Caudata > Salamandridae > Lissotriton > Lissotriton helveticus. The sequence goes on along the minus strand of NC_136069.1, from coordinate 1,015,097,765 downwards.
TAGTCACAATTTAACATAATGGCTATTTTTGTGATTACCTAAAATTGCAACCACAAAGCCTTTCATACATCTTGACAGGCTATTTTGCATTTGCAAATTACCAAAGTTACCGATTCGCACCCTTTGCAAATGCAAAATTGATTGATACATGTGGCCCAGAAACTTTCCCTCCCAGTTCCACAGTTCAGGCTCAGTTAACAAACAAACATTTTTTTAAACTGTCAGCTGTGCACCAAATGACAGCCCAGTGATACAGGATACAAAACTGCCATCAAAATAAATGAGACACGACTAGACGCTACCCCACTAATGGCTCTACTGGGCTATGTCCTGCCTGTACCTCTGGCGTCTCGAGAATATATAGCATTGGCGTTATTAATGGCTAAAAGACGAGTGGCATGCCGATAGGGCAGGGGCAGAACGCCCAAATTTAAGGAATGGCTAGCTGACATGACCTATTGGCAAGAACAGTTGTCCAACTATGCTGAAATGTTGCCTTCTTCCTCTCGGCCGCGTGACATTTGGTCACCTCTGACAACATATCTGTCAGGCAGAACAACAGATACTGATGCAGAAAGCCTGACCGGCTCCCCCCCTTTTTTTTGTAAGGGCCCACCCCCCCTGTACATGACCCACCGGTTCTATAACCATTGCTCAACACACACAGCAGGGGCTAGGCACCAGCGACCTTACGGACTCCCCTGGTTAATGTTAGCTATTGAACCCCTGCTCGTGAATGTGCTCTCATGCTATTGTGCCCCTTTTTTCCTGTGCCCCCCTCCCCCCTCACCTCCTCTGTGTTCTTCCTTGAGTGACCTCACTCGGGTATTAGATTGCATGCTTTGTTTGTGAGGAGTGCAGTGCATACTTCACCCGCAGAATGTAAATGTAGGACTTTTATTAGTTACTGTTTTACTACTACCTATTACATCGTAGTGATCCTTCACTGATTCACTGATGCGGCCGGCCCGTAGTGCTTGTAGGCGCCATGCTGTGTACCGTACTGCTTGATACTCTTGATTATTATGACTTATCCTATTCAACGGAAGCCGGCCACCCCTGTGGATGTGAGCTGAGAGACCTGTGTTTGTTGTGTTACTTACAATAAAAAAAATTCTTTTTTTTTTTAAAACTGCCATCAAAATAAATATTCGGTTTGACCAAAAATATAGAGAAAGCGGTACAAGGAGTGGGAAAATAAGTAAATAAAGGAAGGGAAACATGTGACTGGAGAGATGTGATAATATGGATGTAAGTGAAGAGTTGAAATAGAGCATATAAAAAGGGAGAACAAGAGAGGAAAGATAGAAAAAAGAGTTAAGTGAACGCAGATTGGAGGAATTGAGAGCGAAGTAAATGAGAGATAGGAAGGAAAGGAAGAAAGGTTAAGAAGAGGAGGAGGTATAGTGCATATAGAGTAGAGAGAGGGTGAGGGAAGGATCAGAGAGAGAAGGAATGAAAGCAGTGAACAGAGAAAGAAAACAGGAGTAAGTGGAGTAAGCTGTAGGTGTTGATGCATGACTTTGTATCCGACCCTTTGGAACATTGAGGATTATGTTTTAGCTTGTCTTCAGAATATTTGAGAAACACACTAGAATACCTGCGCAACATTCCCATGTATTGGAAGCACTCGGGAATTTGAGGGCGGAACCATAATACCTTAAATAGCACCAGATGTTCTATTCCTATATCAGTGATGATGGCACAGCGAACAGAACGCTTGCTGCTAAAAAGTTGTTTAAAAAAATGCAGTTATCTAAAAGTCAAAAGTTTGAATCCTGGCAGGGCAGGTCCTAACTTCCATTCTTTTTTAAAGAATTTTTTATAGAATTTTCAGGGAAAAAAAGAAACAAAAAAAGAACAGAGGCAAATGCATTCCTAAACTATATAAACATATTACAAATTATAAATAAGCAGTTAATATATAAATGCAATATGTGCATAGCATTAGAAGGAAAAGGAAAGGAAAAGGAGAAAGAAAGGGAGATAAAGATAGACAAGAAAGAAAAGAAATGAAGAAAGAAGAGAAGAGAAAGAAAGTTCTAAAAGTTATATAATAAAAGAGAGGAGAAGAAACTAGTGTAAGGGGGTATGTGAAGAGAGATATGATGTAAAAGGTAGCCACAAAAGATCAGCTTTAACTTTTTGAGAGAGAGAGAGGTACAGGAAACCTTAGCAATTCTATGTTCATCACAAATAAAATTCCACAGAGTTAATGAAGATAATTTGGAATTATCTTTCCAAGTTGATAAAATAACTTTGAAAGCTAATGCAATAAACGAATCAAATAGCAAGGAGATAGAGGAGGAGTCATCATCATCAGGTGAGGTAGAACCTAAAAAACATTTTGTATCGATAATGGAAGATCACATTAAAACATTTTCATGCAAATAACCCAAACAGATTTCCAAAATACTAATACAATAGGACAATCATAAAGTTGATGTCTCAACATGCCAGTAGCATTAGAACAAGACCATCATAATGGAGAAGTGGAAGGGGAAAACTTGGAAATACAAACATGAGTGATAATAGCCCTATTATAAAGAAAATAAAAAGATTGGGTTATATGTGCAGCAGCAGAAACTTTAAATAACTTAGACTATAACTTGTCCCAAGTCGTGATAGAAAAAGAAACAGACAAGTCAGTTTTCCCACGCACTTTCAGTAAGGGATTTAGGTCTCTCAACAATATGTAACAACAATAGTTTATATACAAGGGCAGCTTTAGGTCTGCGAGTTTGAAATAAAGTATATATTGGGGTGAGTGGGGTAAGAGATGGTGTATCAGCTGGAAGATCAAAAGAGGCTAATTGTGATTGTAAGGCAGTTGAAATTACTAAATATTCATTAATACAAGAGTCAGGTAAATGAAATTGTACTTGCAAATCAAGAAAGGAAATATTGGTGAATTAATTGGTGTACAAAAATAATTCCCTTTTCCTTCCAATATTTGTAATAAAATGATTTACCTTTATATTTGAGAGATTTATTGTACCAAATCGTAGAGGTTAGAAAACATTGAAATGTAGTTAGCCCAGTTGAAAATGTATTGTGTAATAAACTCTGGGAGTACTTTAAAATAGGATTAGTGAATATAAAGGTGCTATTGGACATATATAGTACGTTTTGAAAGGAAACATTCTTTAATAATGAGAGTTCAAAAACAATCCATCTGGGAATAGGGACATCAGCAAAGTCATAGGATAAAGCAAAGGATTGTTTAATTAAAAAGGCCAAGTGATAGGCTTTAAAATTTGGAAAGCGTACGCCACCTTCAGATTTAGAGCGAGTGAGTTTTATAAGAGCAATTTGTGGGTGTTTTTTATTCCATAAAAATTTTGTTCAGATGGAATTAAGTTGAGAAAAATATGAGATGGGGATCGAATAGGCAACATAGATATTGTATATAGGACATGCGGTACAATCATCATTTTGATAGTATCCAATCTCCCCACCAGGAAAGATGTAGAGGAGTCCAAGTGAGAAGGAGTGATTACATTTTAGTAATTAAGGCATTAAAAGTATATTTAATTGTGGTAGATAAAGAAGCAGAAAACCAAATACCAAGGTATTAAATTTTTGTGGGGCACCATGCTAAATTAGTTTTATTAAACATAAATTGACATAAGGAGTTTAGAGGTAAAACTTCTGTCTTACAGAGGTTTAATTTATAATCAGAAATACTGGAGCATAATCGAACCTCATCCAAGAATGGGGGAAGGGAGGTAAGGGGATTCAACACGTAAATTAAGATATCATCCGCATATGCTGATATCTTGGTTTCTATGGAGTTATAAGAGAAACCAGAGATATGTGCATTGACACAGATGCATTCAAGGAAGGGTTCGAGGCATAAAACAAATAAGAGAGGAGAAAGGGGACAGCCCTGGCGGGTACCTCTAGATAACAAAAAAAATCTAGAAAATTGATTATTAACAAAATACTGGCCCGTGGACAAGAATATCATAATTTGATATTTGAAATGAATGTAGGACCAAAAACAAACCATTTGAGAGTTCTAAACATAAACTGTCAATTAGTACAGTCAAAAGCCTTTTCAGCATCCAGAGACATCGCTGCAAGAGGAGATTTGAATTTCTTTCCATAAGAGATATTTGCAAACATTCAAGCATTAGCTGATGCTAGCCTGCCCTTCACAAATCCAACTTGATCAGTTTTAACCAATAATGGGATAATATTTTGCAGATGTGAAGCAAGAATCTTGGCAAATATTTTGCAATCATATTTTATTAAGGATATAGGGCAGACATTTTTACAAAGGTAATGATCTTTATCAGGCTTAGGAATGAGGATTATTAAGGTGTCCATAAAAGAAAAGGATGCTTTAGCATCATCAATAAATGAATTAAAAAGTGTCAGAAGTTTAGGGTCAAAAATGGTGGTGAAGGTAGAATAAAATTCAACAGAAGACCATCAGGCCCTGGTGCTGTGGATTTTTTTAAGGATTTAATAGTGTTAGTTATTTCTTGAGCAGTAACCTTTCTCTCTAATGAATTGAATTCATCGGGTAAAGAAGGTGGGGAGGGAAGGCCCGAAAAAAAGATATCCAAAATCTGATTAGAGGGATTCGTGTCATCAGAATAAAGTGACCCATAATATTCATGAAAAACATTAGCAATATCTTCCGACGACGACACCAACTTTTTAGAGGATTCATTTAAAATGGGTCCAATGTTTTTGCGTTCAGATTTAATTTTCAAATAGTTAGCTAACATCTTACCCGCTTTATTTTGACCACCATGATATTTAGATTTGATTTTAAGTAGAATGCTTCGGATGTCGCAAGTTTGTTGAGTTGAGATTTGGCCTTAATCAATTCATGCAGAGTTGAGGATGATTTAGAGGTAAAATAATTATGTTCCAAGAGTTTAAGTTGTTGTAATTGATCAGTATATTTTTCCGAGTAGTTCTTTTTTTTCTTGAAACATATGAAATAGTAAAGGCACGAAAAGAGGCTTTAAAAGCATCCCAATTATTGGCTACAGAAGTGTCTAGTGGATTGTTGAATCTAAAAAATTCTGTAATAAAAGTTGTAGTTTCTTTGATGAAAACAGTATCAGACAATAAAAAGTTATTACGTTTCCAGTGGCTGAATTGTGGGGAGCTAAGTGAAAGGTCCAAAACAGTATGGACTGGTGCATGTTGAGAAATAAAAATGGATCCAATTTCAGAGGATTGAATGGAAGGTAGTAAGGATTTACTGACCAAAATATAATCAATTCTAGAACGTGTTTGGTGAACATTAGAAAAAAAAGTATACGCAAGTGAATCGGGGTTACAAGTTTTCCAAACATCGTATAATGAACGAGAGGCAATAGCCGATTGAAATGCTTTGTAGGATTTATCAGGATTACATTTATATTTAGATAATCTATCAGAAAAGGGGTCAATCCATTGGTTAAAATCATCGGCAATAATAATATTAGGGCAATCATGGAGGAGAGTAAATTCTTAATGTCATTCCAAAACTTAGGGTCTGGTTTAACAGGGCCATAAATATTTAGTAAAACCAGAGTTTTGTTATGCATAACAACCTTTGCCATTACCCAACGTCCATCATCATCATTTTGTGTAGACAGGATTTGTACAGATAACGACTTATGAAACAATATAGCAACACCCCTTTTTTTTGCTAGAAGCAGGAGAATAAACAACTTGACCCACCCATTGTCTTTTCAATTTAAGCGATTCTGCTTCACTACAATGTGTTTCTTGAAGAAAAGAAACTTGAGAATTTAGTTTGGATAAATGGGATAGTACCTTTTGTCTTTTGACAGGATGTCCCAGACCACGAACGTTCCATGTGACAAACTTACACATGATGGAGGGATGGGGGTAATATACGTATAAAGGTGATATATGTCAGGGATAAAACTAAAAAAAAAAAAACACCACAAATTAGATGAATATAAGAAATATACTACAGAAAAACATGCATTACTGATGGACACATGCCACGAGATAAACATCCTCAAGTGAGAGAGACAAATGGAGAGAAACCAGAAAGAAGAGAAAACAGAGAACGGAAGTAAAAATAGAGAGAAGATAGATCAAGGACAGAAGTCTAGATCTATGAAGAAGTAAGAACAATAAATGCATGAGGCATAGCTGCAGCGACAGGAGATGGAGCGACATAGAAAAATAAATACACGTAAAATTAATTACGAACAGCCAAAATGAATATGATAATCAAAAAGAACAACAGGAACATGTAAGGACGGGAGGAAGAACCGCCCGCAGAATTGATAGAGATGCTGTGGAGAAAGAACCTCAATTTAAGAGGGTCATCAAACGAACGTGTGGAACCATCATGTGTAATTTTACACAAACAAGGATGGAGGATACCATATTGTGGAGAAGTGTGGCTCAATGGTTAGAGCGGCAGACCCTGATGCAGAGGTCTAGCCCGGGACCAGGGTTCAATTCCCCGCCTTGGCGGGTCTTGGGCTCAAAAACTCCACGGACCTGATAATTCTCGCCTCGGTGCCTATTCCAATCATGGAGTCCCACTCTGCAACTCTGGGCAATAGCTTGCTTAATCTCCACAACGGCCTCCACAACGCTAAGGATGCCTGGCCTCCACCTTGGGGGTGCCCAGGAGTGGACACCTCACAGGGAAAGCCAGGATGGGTTCCACAGCGGTATTCGTACAAGCGCCTTGAGACCCTTGCGGGTGAGTAGTGCGCTATACAGGTATCCATTTTTTTGGGGATATTTAATTGTCTCATCCGAGGGCATAGAGCCAAAAGCTCTTTCCTTCCAGCATTAGTGGCATTAGATAAGTCTTGAGATATGAAGATGTTGTGACCAGACCATTTGAGATGGCGCTTTGCTTTGGCTGCGGAGAGGACTCGCATTAAGTCAGTAAATTCCAAGAACAACATAATTATTCCTCTAGGTTTGGAAGCATAGGTTGCATTCGACCAAGTCTATGAGCACGTGGGATATTTAATGCAGGTTCTGGTTGAAGACCCAAGAGTTCTGGTAGGAATTTCTTTAGAAAAAGAAGCATATCCGGGCCTTCAAGATTTTCCGGAAGACCATAAAGACGTCGGTTATTGCATCTATATCTATTTTCAAGGTCCTCTGTATGAATCTTTAAACGTTGGATTTCTTGCTCCAGAGATGGAATTTTAGTAGATACATCATGTAAATCACTAATACGCTGTTCCATATCTAACACCTTGGCTTCCATACTAATCCATCTATCCTCAATTTGTTGAAGTTTCTCGTTAGTTGCGGTCATAAAAGACTTAAGACCCCTCACTTCATCCAAAATAATATCAAGAACAGGGTTTTGAGAGGATAGAATGGGTGAAAGAGGGTCATTTTTGACTCTCTTGGATTTGGTACCTGTCGACGAGGCTCTTACCAAAGTTGGAGTTTCATTAGCCATCTTTATATGATGCGGTGTGTGAGAAGTTATTTTTAATAGCATTTTCAATGTGCCCATTCGCCTAATAAAAACACTTCAAAAATGAATAAGTCTCCATAGAAAACTATAGCAATAGAATTACGTCACCCTCCTGTCAGCACTCAGGCATTCACTATTAAGGAATGTAGCAGAAGCAATAAGGAAAGTAGTAATTCACAAGCCAGTTCTACATGAGGCTAAGGGGTGTGACTAAATATAGAAAAAAGTATGAAGAATTGACCCAAACTTGGACAGGAATGACTTATGCTTCATAAATGCTGCAGCTACTGAGGTAATTTCCTTTCATTCCGTGGTCAGGAGAATGAGTTATGCAGAAAAAGGAAACTTGAGGTAAGCATTAATTTCAGTGAGGAAAAAAAATAATATTTTGACTGAGAACGCTGAAAACAACATTGTAATGCCACTAATAACAGCATTTGCGATGTTGAGCAGGCTAGCATAACGAGAATGAGTCACACGGTGCCGCGCGTTAATAAGTTAAACGCCGGTTACATTTGCATACCATGAGGCGAGCGGCCAATGTAAAATGGCGGCCACCACCCACATAACAATGAGGGAGAGTCGTCCTTGTCAGCGCTGGGTCCCCGAATCACGTTGAGATGGACAGAATAGGTCAAACAGCTCTCTGACCATTCACCTGTCAGAATCAGTCATCAGTCATTCCCACTGAAACAGCGATGCAGGCTGTAATCTTCACAAAAGCTCTGCGGTCGCATAGAGCTTACAGGGAAGGCGCCATATTCCCACAGCGCGAGACCACGCCCCCCAAACTTCCATTCTTAAGACATGTATAATCGAGTCTCTCATATTGTATCCCAATAGCATTTTATTAATAGCGCTTCGAAGTATTGACATGATATATAAAATTACATTTTAATATCAAACAATTTCTCAGATTTCAATATTATTTCATGACTCATACATTTCCAATACCTACTAACTTGCAAATGGGCAATAATGCTCATACAGTCCTAGGACTGTTATGAAAAGGGAACAACTTAACTCCCATGTCCCTGAAAGATATTGACTTGCCATTCATTTCAATACATAGGCGGTATTTATGCTTTATCTGCAAATTGAATCACTTCTACCCACTCCCATTCCTGGCAGATATTGAAAACATGCTACAATCGTTCTGGTGACATGGTTAAGATTACACAGTTCAATGAATGGAGGTACAGTGATTCACTCTTTAAGAGCAAGGCAACCCAGGAAATCCCACATCCGAATAAGACAATATTACTTTATCAGTGTATGTAACACACCAGGTATATTACTGTTCGATGCCAAAATGTAACTACACACAGAACAGTTATTAACTGCAGGGTGACGTCGTGATGGTGATAGTTCAGTTTACATTTCATTTTTAACCCCTTCGAGGCTGATGACGAGCTCAGCTCGTCATGAGTTTTACCGGCCGTGCGCTCATGACGAGCTGAGCTCGTCATTAACCGCGGGGTTTTTAAAACTTCAGCGCGCAGCGGGAAAAACCGCCGCGCGTATGAGGTTAAAGGATTTTTATTGCAATCAACATATATGCCTCACACAGTAATTCCGTAAAGAACCTCTTGTGAAGGACTTCATTGATTTACGTTTTTGTGAGGCCAGATAGTCAACTTCTCAGCCCCATGATGTACATCAAATTTTTTTATTACCTGCTGTCACCAGTGGTCGAAGTGGGGACAAAAAAGTAGGGGAACTGTGGGCGGAGACTCAGGGGCGAGCAGAAGCAGAGGATTGGATTCGTGGGCGGAGTCGGAGGTGTGGCTAAAAATAGCAAAACAAACCAATTTTTTGTGCATTTGGCATTTCACTGACCAGTTACAGCTTATAACGTTATTTAATTCAAACAATCGATAAACATGTTTATTTGAGGTTTAATATATAAGTTGTTTATATTTAATTCATTTACAATGTGGGACATGTTTCCAAACACAGAATATTCCAAATACCCTTATAAGTGGAATCGTAAGCAATTTGTCTCCGAGCCATGCAGTTTCTTTCATTGGCACTTCTCCTCCCTTTTTCTAACTATTTCCGAACATAAAATTCAGGTTTAAATTCTTTGACAGGAGGCCCCACGATTTTTATGAACATTATAGAAGACAGACGATTGATTGATATTCTGTTCCGCAGTGGTGTGAGCACCTCATTCATTACACTAAAGCCCCGTTCACATTCAGCAGTTGAGGTACAAAAGGTGTTTATAATGTGCACTAATGGTTTCAGGCTTTCAGGATCCAATTTTTATTTTGTTTGTACTCTCTGAAATGAAGGATGTACTGCCTAGTATCAAAAACATGCAACCTGCTACAAAGGTTGTTTACTTCTCCCTCACCGTATAAGATGTCTACTGGATCTGGCCAATTAACTGGTTGTAGGAGTTTCATTCTGTGTACTAACTCTTTGTTTTTGATTTGGTGATTGTTTGTGGTTGTGCATCTAGAAACATTTGATGCATTAGACATCGTCATCCTTTTTCACAGTTTATTTGCTAAGCTCCGAAAGAACTGTGCCCTATTGATGCTAACACAGCCTTTGTTCTGTTGCAGTCCTAGACCATCAAACTGCATCCGTTCAGCAGCATTTAATGCAGTTGTAGCAAAGGGCCCAGGCGAATCAGCCATTGATTCGAACACTAAAATCTGCATCTGCATTGACTGATTGGCCTCATATATGGTCATATCACGCCGCTGCAGCCTTCTGAATAGGTCACCCAATTCTGTGAGAGCATCATATAATATGCCCATATTTTTAACAAACACCAGGGAGGTTAATAAACGGTTTAAACCAGCATATTTCCTCTGCTCAATGTCACTCCTCGTTGAGCCTTTGGAAGATTTCATGAAATGTTTACTAAGTGCTTTGTAGTTATTCCAAACAGCTCTCCCAGATCTTTCACTTGAGGACACCCAACGTACATCATGCACCTTTCCAATTGCCAGAAGTCTTACTTCTACCTCCAGAGCACATTCCCCAAGCTCTCTCTGATTTTTTAGGAGAGGCATGGTAGGTGGTATAAAGTTTATCAAAAAAAACTTTGAGCTGATTAATGCCTGTGACTTCTTTACAAACATCACCCACGGCAAGCTCCAGCTTGAGGTTAGCACAGTGCCATACACTCAACTGTGGATATATCAGTTTCAGAAGAGTTGCCACACCGGATTTCCTACCTATCATGTTGGAAGCCCCATCTGTTACAAGCTGAACCAAATGCATTTTTAAATACTCATCAGTAAAACCATGTCTCTGTAAGCATGCAAGTAAGGTATATAAGATTAGACACTCGAACAAAGCAAAGTTGTAGTCCTATGTTTTTTATGTGCTTCACGCAGCATGCACATGAATGGTAAAATATCCTAGTTTGCAGATGATTTCCCACATAATTATAGCTCTGCCGTATTTTTCCACATGATACATCTGCCGGATAATCTGATGGTTTTATCAAAAAAATTGTTTGTAGCTCAAACGGATCAAAAGTTACTAAACAGCGTGAATTGTGTTGCTGTGAAGTGGAAGGCTGTGGGCAAGGGTTGACTGGTCACCTTTCTCACCGCTGTATTTGCATGTTACAATGGGATTAATGAGGTGAAAGCTTTTCAGAGACTGTTAGTATGTGTAAAAATGTAAAAATAATAAAGTATCAGAAAATGTACTACATAACCTGCAGTCTTTTTTTGCTGCATAATTTAGTCAACACTGCAACATATTGTTGTCCTCCATTGCTGCAGAATTGCAGTGGCCCCAAAGCAGGCAGCACATGCTAAAAGTGATTGTGTATGAAGCAGAGATACCATGAAGTTTGTGAGCTTAGGGACATATTTATGGGAATAGTGGCGCAGGGCAGCACAGCAAGTTACTTTGCTGCACTGCCCTGTATCACAAGGAAAGGGGAAGAATGCACGGTATTTATCCAATATGGTGCATTCCTGTCTTTTCCCCCTGCGCTGGCGCCATTTCGACAGCCTAGCGGCAACGCAGGCACACTTGCCCCATAGTGCAAGGGTGCCTCCTTTGCATGCAGGATTGTTTTTATGCAGGAAGGGGCACCTTCCTGTACAAAAACAATATTGAGAGGCTTTTTCCTCTTTCTTTGTGTGCAGCACAATAAAGCACACTTTGAAAGAGGAAAAAACAAGGAGAAATAAAGATATTTCTCCTAGTTATGCCTCCCCTGGGGCAGCGCTATATTTTGACGCATTCCCAGGATTACAAGTCCTTGTAAATCTGTGAATGCGTCAAAAACAGTGGGAGCTGTGTGGGAGACTTTTATTGTTGCAGGAAAACTACTGGGTTTACAAGGAACTCTGCCGTGATTTATGCGTTTTTAAGAATGAGTCATTATGCTGCCCAGTCTGCTGGTTTTGTTACTGGGGGCTGATTTTGCAGCATGTGTGCTGCGTTGCACTATTCAATATCTATGAGTTTGTTTAAAGACATGCAAATTGGCTTTACGTGGCTTTTAAAACATGACTTGGAGCTTTGCATTGTGCATGTACCACATTGCAAGGTGCAAGCATGACGCAAGGCCCTTGAAAATATGCTCCTTTGTCTGGTGTGCATGCAAATCCTGCATTGCAAATCCCTGGTGAGTTGCATTAGTACTACTGGAACAAGGCCAATGGAGGCACCAATGGGTGAGGTGGACTGGCCTCAAGGGTCCTGAGACCTCTGTGACAAAGTCACTGCTGCTCTAGGGTGTGCTGCTTTGTAGGCCTGCCCGCAAGACTGGAGGTGAACTTCAGTATGGATTGTGGTGGACAGGGCTTCAAGGTTAACCAACACTGGCCACCGGTAGGGTTCACCTGCTGGTGCTAAGCTACCAGGGCTTCTAAGGTCTAGTGGGGCCTTCCAAGGTCTATCTTGTGCTCCCTCAGGAGTGGTCTGATGGACTAGGCATGAAGGCTGAACCAGGTTCCCCAGTTCCAAATTTGGTAGCTCTGGCCATAGTGCCACACCCTATCCCCACCGAACACCTTTCTGCCCCACTGAATGAAACTCGCACTGTGTGTTCAGCTACAACCCAATTCTGCCCCATTATAAAAACACCTCGATGTGACTCATTTCAAATTATGCACTGCCTGAAAAAAAGTACCAACATTCTGGAAAAAGCAAACACTCATAGAGAATGCAGGATTATGTAAAGCATGCAAAATATAAGCAGGAACGACATGTTACCTAAACGCTTTTACTCTCATTGTTCAGAAATCAATGAGTATTTTTGTGTCTCAAACATTGAGGACATGAATATAGGGCTCCTCCTGTACATATGTATCAAGCAGGGCTCAGAAGAGAAAGGAATTATTCAAGAGAACCTGATAGGACTCACGGAAACCCACAAGGGCTCCTTCATATTCATGTCAGCCAGCTGGCTGCTCAAACATAGTATAGCACATATGTGTTCAAGTGTCCTGCAAAGAAGAATGAGTGTGAGTAAGTAAATGTGGGTGCGAATGATTGAGTGCCTGAATGTAACTGAGCATGAGTGAAAGAGTGTATGTGGTTAAAAGTGTGAGAAAGTGAGTGAGAATGAGTCACGTAGAGTAAGTGACACTGTAAGTTAGAATGAGGTAATCAGAGTAGGAAAAAGTGAGAGTGAGTGCGAGTGAGAATGTGATACTGAATGTTGAAGAGTGAGTGCAAGATAGAGCAAGCATTGGCATAGCCCATAGGTCTTGCCTTTGGGACCTTATAAGTGTTTAGCCATGCAACAGTTAATGTTGTTGCACCAAGGATATTGTGCTGCATAACTAAATACTTATAAGGTCCCAAAAGCGAGACCTAGTGGCTATGCCAATGCTTGTTGATATTGTTCCAGGGACTACAAAGCAAAAAAAAATTGCAAACATTTGTCAGCTTTAAAAGTGATTTTCTCTTGAGCATCTTTGAACAAAATTGAATCTGGTCAGATTTGAAGACATTATTACTTGTATTAAAATGTTTAATTAGTGCCCAGACTTCTTCTTTTGAGGATAGCCCAATTTACTGGAAAGGGGTCAATTATGAGACATCACACTGACTGCGTCATATACACTTGGAAAGTGTCATTTAAGGGACATCTCAAAGGCTCAAAGAAAGGATATTTTAAGAAACAGGACACTGCTTACAACCAGCAACAGGAAAGAAAAGGTCACATAAAATAGATCACGCTGCTCGAGACAGCTTACCCCTTGTCTCAGGCCCTGGGTTTAAAGGGGCACCCACAGGGCACACCACCTGAAGAATGGGCATTTATGGGGTCTATGGGCAACGTCTCCTTGAGTAGCAACGCCCTTAAAGCGCTATTATGAGTAGCGATGCACTTAAAGCGCTATCTGTGTAGACATGCATTCATTTCAATACTCATGCTTGTATTTCTTCATGCATGTATACGTGTTTTTACTTGTGTGCACCCACATATTGACATATTTAGGTACTTCTAAATTCGTAATGCACCTTATGTTTCCCAAGCCACTTTGTGCAATTAACCAGGCACACTATATACATTAACCTAATCCTGAGCTGCATTTAATACAAGTCTGGCTTTGAAAGTGGTGCGCGCGCCAGCCAAAGTGAAAGCATCGCGTTTGCACATATGTTTATAATTAACGAGAGACGGGGCCTTGTTGTTGCACCTGTTGGCAACTAGCAGACTAGTACTGAGGAGCACTGGTAGAGCTGTGGGTAGGCCTCGCACCGAGCATGCTTGTCCTTGCTGCTCGTGGGTCCCAGTACTGTGGGTCAGGACGGAGGTGCATTGGCAGAGCAGTGTACAGAAACACATGATGGATGCTTCAAGCCAGGGCTGAATCACACGGGTGAAGCGGTGTATGGGCCCTGGGAGTGGACTAATAGGTCACCACTTGGGTGCACTGGAGGAGGCGGGAGGGCCCAAATGTGAGAGCAGCAAGGCTGACTGGGGGTCAGAACTGCGGTACATCAGCAATAAAAGAACTTAATAAAAAGACTTGAGGCACATCAGCAGAGGCTCGGTACTGTAATTGCAGGTTAAGCTGCATGTCTGGATTGAGATAGGCAGGGACAGCAATGTCGGGCCCCTACTACCAGCAGCACAGAGGGAGATTTGTTTAAAATAACCGGAAGAATGAATTTCCCCCATTGACTTTCATTGAAGCAGAGGCGGCAGGCAGCTGAAATAAAGCCGGTTTTGGCTTTAAAGGTTGGGCGTCTCCCACCCGAATCGGACCTATTGACAAGTATGAATTTTAAAGAGCAGATTTATAGCAAGTCACAAAGTCCCCCAGGTGGCGTCCGTCGGTCTGCTTGTATCCTGATGTGACCATTGTCACAGGTCACAGGGGGGGGGGGGGCAGGCAGGCAGCCTCCTCACAAATGAGGTGTGAATCACGGGCTCCCGGCAGCAGCAGGGCCATCAGAGATAGCTGTTTTCACGCTGTGCTACACTGATGGCCCTTTCACTGTCCCTTTGCAGGCCCCAAGACACAGAGGGGAAGGTGAGGAGGTCGGGCTCAATGCAGAGGCCTTCCTCAATATGCACGTTGCACCACACATGCGGAAAAATAAAGGTGTTATTTTAAACCCTACGGTCCCGGTACGCTTTTTCAAAAGCAAGAAGTAGGGGAACGAACTAACATAATTTTTAAAAGTAGGGGCACGCCGTGCCCTTCCGTTCCCGCCCACTTCTAACGCTGGCTGTCACCATGACAGTAAAACATGGTTATACTTTGTAAGCTCATTACATCACTGAAACTCTACTACTGTGGTGGCGTGGGTTGGCGGTAAACTTGAACATATTGGGTAGTAGGATGATTGTAGATTGGGCCCCCTTCACTATAACTTGCTCCCTAATTTTTTGTGACGCCACTGTTCCTGAGATCGTATTATATTCATTCACCCCTGAAGCCCAGTTCAGGGAAGAGAATATAGCACCTCCTGCAGTTACTCCAGTTCATTGACAAAAGGGTGGCTGGCTTTATGTGCTTGGACAACGATATACACAAAAAATGTATTTGTTATAAATGCCAAATAATCCACCACCTGCTGCATAATTTGTAGATTTTAACTCAAAGGTTTTTTTCCAACCTCAAACAAACTTGTCAAAAGGTTGCAAAGGGGATGCAGTGGTAAATTCAACAATTTGCAAAAGGTAACCGGTCACTTTTTAGCTGTTCACTGCAGTATTCAAGCATATAAAAAAGTGAAAAATAGTAGATGGCTTGGAGGAAAATTAATATATACATTTGCACTCGCTGTTTTGATATTCACATAAGACAGTATTGACTTCTTAATTTTCCCACAAGAAAGTTTTGTTCCTAAAATTGTTTTATTCCCAAACACTCTCAAAGAGAATGCATTGAATCCTGCCACTCTCGCAGGCTCCCAAGTTTGTCCCGGAAACTGTCTCCAGATTCCATGAATCAACATAGATTATTTCTCTGGAGGTGTAAATTATTACAGTCAACGGGAATTAAATGTCAGAAAAATGTTTGGTATCGCAAATCATGCATATTCAACTTTACAACGCAGATAATGTTTTCGAAGTACCATATATTTCAGAAACTTCTCATAGCAGAAATTAGTTCAAGAGGACTGTCAGAGTTTAGAAGAATTCCAAACATACTGCATCGCTTTTTAGATCCAATGTCTTAAATCTTAGTAAGTCATGTACATAATAAATATGAAATGTACTTCACTGGCCAAAAGGATACTTCGGTAGTGGGAAGAGATGCTTTTAGAGGTCCTAGTAGCTAGGGTAACCCTGGAGGTGCAAACCTGTTTTTAGGTCGAGCCGAGTGTTGCAGCACCTGCGCTGCTCGGTTTGCGAGGCATGCAGTATTCAGTATAGCGTGGAAGCTTCGTATAATCTCCTCCCACTCTCCGCCCATCTTTTTCATTGGCTTAGGTCCTAAATGCAGCCTTCCCATTGGTTTTAGTCTTTTTAGTCCCTCCTCATGACGGCCATGTTGTCATGTGTATCCTTCTATGGCTACTGGCCCCTTTACTCCCAACACTATTTTCTTCCCTGTCTCCCCCCACCCCCTCCCGCAGTCCGTGAATTCTTGCCCCCTCCCACCCCCCCACTCCTGTTCGTGCCTTCTTGCCCGCTCGGACTTCTGTTTCCAATGCAATAGGTCTTGCGTAAATGCGAGTTCTATTGCATTGCGAATCCTTGTTTGTTGTTGTCGCAGTTTTATATAGCGCGATCTTGACCCAAAGGTATCAGAGTGCTTTACACGAGCACCAGTTACATTACAGAAGGATGTTTGAGAGCCTCCGCCGCACTCGAAACGTAGCTGCAATGTTGGTCGCACTAGCCGTTAAGCTACACCCTCTCCAATGTTGAGATACAAGGTTAGGTTTGTCTCGGTGAATATTTTACCTTATATTGTTCATATATTGATATCTACAACTACCTGGAACTTGCATTACATTTTGCCCAATGACGTCACGCGTTATGCTAATGGGCTGTGGCGGTTCGCACCGCAGGGCTGGCCTCTCATCTGCCCTGACCTGGTGCCCACGCCCCGTCCACAGCCTTTGGTTATTCCTGGCAGGGACAGATTATGAAAACAAACCCGAGAATGGCTGCCTACCCCGGTCTGAAAGCCGCTGCGCCGTTATTTATTATGCCAGTCATATGAGTTTCAGACATGGAGGTCGATTCAGATTCAGGAAAAACCGCTCCAAATAGCCGTTCGGAGCGTTTTCCCGTTCGAATCGTACCCTGCAACGTCCCCCGTACGTATGACAAAGTACGATTTGTACCAGGAGCCATACTCCGTACGAGACGTACAGAGACCGTACGACTCTAATCTCTGTACGATTGTCCCTCGGAACCCGCTGTTTTTACAACCCAGCAAGTACGATACATCTCGGAGACGCACCGTACGACCCTTTTTTTACGGGAGCCAAAAACAGCCGTAAAAGCAGAGTTTGTGCCGAAACAGGTACGGAACGGCCCCCCCGGGTACGGTGCGTACCCTCATGATCGCAGGGGTATGGCCCGTACACCCAGCGTACATGGGGTACGGTATGTACGCCCCATGATCTCAGGGGTACACACCGTACCCCATGTACGCTGGGTGTACGGGCCATACCCCTGCGATCATGGTGGGTATGCACCGTACCCCATGTACCCTGGGTGTACGGGCCGTACCCCTGCGATCATGGGGGGTACGCACTGTACGGTGTGTAAGTGATTGTGCGCTTTTCCGTATGAATCACCCTTACCTGATGTGGACCGTACGGATCGCGTCCTGATGCCCCGGTCCGGATCGTACTCGTCTGGTCGTACGGCGTGTGTACGAGTCGTACGGAGACGGCTCCGGATAAGATTCGTACGGACTTTTTTTTACCGGATCGGAATTGACACCATGGCCTGTGCTTTGCTCCAGGGTAAATTGCTGGCATTCCACAGTAGTGCTGTCACCTACGCCCTTAAAGGGGCCACACGTGGAAACCGGATCACTGACACAATATCGACGGAAAAAATATCGACCTACACAAAAATCTACGTTGGAATATCGGAAGCAAGAATATCGACAGCCTATTTACAACATGGTAAGTACAAAAATATCGAGAAAAAAATATCGAAGTTAAAAATATAGTAATTAAAAATATAGGTTTTTTTAAATATATTTTTTTAAATAATGTAAATAATAATTATAAAACAAATAAACATAGTTAAAAATATTTAATAATGTTTAAAATTAATAAATAATAAATATACGATAATATAACATTAATTAAACATATACATAAAAAATATAATATATACTTACCTAATAATACGTTTTAATAACTATTTTAATAACTTAGAAATTATTTTAAAGTATTATAAATTACAAATACATCTACACACATCATATCATAGCATAAATAAAAAGTAAATAATTATATTTAATACATTTAATAAATAAAAATATATATACTTTCAATATTTTTAAAATTAATAATATACTACATTATCAAAAATAATAATAAAAATATTAAATAGCTAAATAAATAAAACTACTATTCAAAGTCCCCAAAAAACGACAGTAATGATAACATTAGATAGCGTAACACTTAAAATTACTATTCCAACTTCAGAAAATGCAACAGTGGGGAAAGCGTTGGATAGCGTAGGTTTAAAATTACTATTCCAACTCCAGAGGGTGCTACAGTAGGGAAAGCGATGGATAAAGTAGGGGTAAAAATTATTATTCCAACTCCAGAGGGCGCTACAATAGGGAAAGCGTTGGATAGCGTAGGGGTACAAATTACTATTCCAACTCCAGAGGGCGCTACAGTAGGGAAAGTGTTGGATAGCGTAGGGGTAAAAATTTATATTCCAACTCCAGAGGGTGCAACAATAAGGAAAGGGTTGGAGAGTGTTCGGAAAAAATTACTATTCCAACTCCAAAGGGGGCAACAGTAGGGAAAGCGTTGGATAGCGTAGGGGTAAAAATTACTATTCCAACTCCAGAGGGCGCTACAGTAGAGAAAGCGTTAGATAGCGTAGGGGTAAAAATTATTATTGCAACTCCAGAGGGCGCTACAGTAGAGAAAGCGTTGGATAGCGTAGGGGTAAATACTAATATTCCAACTCCAGAGGGCGCTACAGTAGGGAAAGCGTTGGATAGCGTAGGGGTAAAATTTACTATTCCAACTACAAAGGGTGCTACAGTAGGGAAAGCATTGGATAGCGTAGGGGTAAAAATGAATATTCCAACTCCAGAGGGCGCTACAGTAGGGAAAGCGTTGGATAGCGTAGGGGTAAAAATTACTATTCCAAGTCCAGAGGGTGCAACAGTATGGAAAAGTTGGATAGCGTAGGGGTAAAAATTTACTATTCCAACTCCAAAGGGTGCTACAGTAGGGAAAGCATTGGATAGCGTAGGGGTTAGAATTACTATTCCAACTCCAGAGAGTGAAACAGTAGGGAAAACATTGGATAGCGTAGAATTTAAATATAACATACTTATAAAAAAAAATTGTATTTAAAATAATAAATAATTTAATTTTTTAATAACTCTACATCATTTACAAATGCCCATTAATAATTATTAAAAACGCCTGGGACTCACAACCCTTGAAAGAGTCCAAGAAATAGAATACCTTGGCATAACCCTCAATCAGAATCTGACCTGGCTGCCCCACAAAATAAAAGCAACTACAAAATTGGCTCAGAGGGCAGGTGCCATTATGAGAATTGCTAAAAAGTCACCTCTACGCCCATTGACGCCCGCCGTCCACATTTATAAAACCCAAGCCAGAGGGGGTGTTACCTATGGGGGTGAGTTATGGGACATATACCTTTACACACGGTTCAGGTCGCAGAAAACAACTTTATAAGACAACTGGCAGCTCTCCCCCCGAGCACTCCACTTCTCCCCCTAAGAATGGACTTGGCCTTACGACCAATCACGGAGGAATTGGGCCTCAAACCTCTGACTTATTGGAGGCGTTTGTGGAGCAGTGAGGACCTGGTACACTACAGAAATGAACTGCAGGAACTCCTTAGACTATCCAATGCCACTAAAATCCCGTGGATAAAGTACATTAGGGACATGTGTATCTACGTCGGAGTACCCGAATTGTGGTCCAACCCGGAAGTAGCGTCTGTAAGGCTTTCTAGAAAAGAACTTTCAAACTTATTTTACAGCGCTATGCTTCAGAAAGCTATGACTTCTCTCCGGGAAGGATCTTTAACCGACATATTTATTAAGATAAAAGACTGTTACAGCCCTGAATATGTACTGGAAGGTATGACACCTGTGTCTGTACGGAAGATCTACATGCAATGGAGGATTGGTTCTCTTCCCCTGAGGTCCCTTACTAAATCATGGGAAGGTAATCTGGACTCAGGGGCGTGCCCAGCATGTAACTATAAACTGGAAAGCGATCTTCACGTGGTCCTGTTTTGCAGAGCCTACAGCAGAATTAGGAGTTATTGGTTGGTCCCTCACTTGAGGGAACTTGGGCTTTCGAACTTTTGCTCCGGCCTATAGAGTACTTAAGACAGACTTAGCGGCTCCAACTGTGTTTGTAATGGCAAAATTCTTGACGGCAATGTGGAGATCACGTGCATTAATTATCAGGAACACTAAAGCCACATGAAACATCTCCCTTTCTTCCTTTTTCTATATCATAATGCTCTTTTTAGTAATCGGATTTTAATTATGAGCTTTTTATATCATACTTTTACAGCTTTTAATGCCATAAATTGTTTGTATATCTTTTATGATCTTTTATGATCGAAATAAAGATTATTTGAATTGAATTGAATTATTAAAAACATAATTAAAATTGAATAATTAATTAACAATAAATTAACAATCAATACCAATAAATATTACTTAATTAATATTAATCACCAAATAATAAATATTGAACAATAAAATATTTTTCTTTACAATTTTTTTAATTATTTAAAATAAATTCACAATTAAAAAATATTAAACAATCAAATTATTTTTCATACCAAATAATACTTTTTATGAAACATTGATTACCAAATTATAAAAAATAATTTCCAAATAATAAAACAAATTACCAATTAAAAACATGATTTACCAATTAACAAAATTAATTACCAAATAAAAAAGTAATTACCAATTAAAATAATGATTTGCCAATTAAAAACATTAATTACCAATTAAAAAACGAAACGAACGAAAAAAAATTATTACCAATTAAAGCAATTAATTACCAATTAATATTTAATTAAAAATAAAATATTTACCCATTCCAATAAATAAGAATAAATCATTAATTAATTATTATTAAATTACTTCCCACCCAATTCCCCTATAAACCCACAACCCGCTACAGAACTAAACACAAACATTAATTAAAATTAATTTATAATTCCTAAAAAATATTAATACATGTAGTATATTTAAATTACTTCCCCTATAAACCCAAAACCCGCTCCGGTATTAAAACATAAAATTTACTTAAAAAGAACATTATTAATATATAAAAATAATACACATATACTTTAAAACAAGTAAAATACTTTTACAAAAAAAATATTACACATACATAATAAAATACATAACAATAATACAAATATCGATATTAGTAACTTCGATATTACTTACATCGATATTAAAAAAAATCGATATTACTTACCTTAGGGTCGATATTCTGTCCAACGAAATTCTTGACCTCGATATTATGTACCTTCGATATTTCCAACACGATATTTTTGTAGGTCTATATTTCAAACTCGATATTTTGACTGTGCACCGTGCAAACCCTGTATGGCACCCTGTGGGCGTGCGCCTGGCCCGGAGCTCCCTGGGACGTGCAAACTGAATTTTATATCTGATCAGTGGAACCCGTTACGGCGCGTTGAAGGCATTCGGAAAAAGGACAAAGCGCCATTGTTCGCAGAGAGCAATGAGAAGTTTAGCAAGCAGCTCAGTGAGTCAAAGCACCTGCTGCCGAGGTATGCATTATGCGAATCATAAGCAAAGTGGCAGCAGAAATAGACACCCTGGTCCACTCCGACAGCCAATTACCTCTAACTCTTCTCTTCTTCCACCTAAGGCCCCTTGCTTCAAAACACACACCTTTGTGACAAGAAAGGACCAACGCTCCTAATACATTTATTGTTATCAGGAAAAGCCATACAATACAATGTTAAAATCAATCACATATAGAAAGAAAAAAAAATACCCCATCATAAAACATATAAAAGTGTAAATAAAACACAAGTCCAATAAGCATGGGCAAAACAAACAGTTCTAACCTTGGCGAGCATGGAATGCATTTATGTATTTATTAACTTTATTTCAGAATGACAACTAATCCGCAAAATAAAAAAATGGCAGACAGATAAAAAAAATGGAGTACCCCAAAATCCCAGGCACCCAAATCCTGGCCCAATAGTGCACTTCTTTTCAATGTGCAGAGGACATGTGATCAGGATAAAAATGTCTTCACTCACAGTCCAAGACAGCCAGTAGATTAAATGGGTCGAATGATTGCCCTATGCTGTGGTGAACGGAAGCAACATTTGTATGTCACCTAAAATGACCAGAGGATGAAGAAGGAAGACCCAAAGCACCTGCATGTTTGTATGTATGTTTTGTTTATGTTTCTAAAATATAAAAAAACGCAAGGCTGACCTAGGAGCTAAAGCTGTCTCCAGTCCAAACCTAAAAATGATGTACTTCTGTTGTGCCCCCATCAATCTAGCTGAGGTGCACCCCTTGAAAATCGTAGAATGGGTGGCAGGGCACTGGCTGTGCAGGAAGTTCCTGCCCTTGTCCCTTCCTTAAGAAAATTAACTCCTGTAGTTCCAAACATAATTTAAATATTAGCTACTCGAATAGTAATTGTTTAAACTGCAAATTTTCGCTAGCGGTGTGCGAAATTGATTCTTTTATTTTTGCAGGTTTTGTAAAATTTTGAAAACATTATGCGCGTTTACGTGAAAGTATGCATTAAGTGAAACGTCCGGTTTGCCAGCATTTCACAAGCAATCCGAGAAAGAGAGTGGTTGGAGAAGAAAATGTTTCTCAGTTAGACGTTTCTCTATTCCCCCGGAGGCAAAAACACAGATTCCATGACGGTAAATTTCACATTTCAGGAACTTAGAAAATGTTATCTGCATAATTTACATTTCACTGGACAGGCCTCCACGATTAGTCAGTGCCAAGAAGCTGCTGAGGGAATGTGCGCTTTTCAATACAATAAATACATTCAAATTCAAATTCAAAATTTGCTTTATTCGATTTAAGAATAAATACATCATAAAAGCCACAAATGTATATACAGCATTTCATAGTGAATAACAACCAGGTTTTTCTAAAAACGTTAAAATAGTATTAAATTGGTACATAAATAAATAAACTAAAGAGAAAGTAAATTTCGATGCTTTTAGAAACAAAGGGGATTGGTGTTACAGAGCATACGTTACTAATGCTGATAAAATGCATATATATCCTTCCAACTTACATTCTGTGTACTCTTGGACACTTTCTTATTCTCTGGACCCAATTGGCCCCAAAAAGACTAAAGGTTGGTCACGTACCAAAAGACAACATGTTCATTGGCCATGAGCCCAGGGTGGTCAGCATTCGAGCCTACGCCCATCTAAATGCTATTTAAAAAAAAGATTAGTTTTAAAATATGTTAAATCTCAATTATATTAATCTTCCTGGTGAAACCCTAAGGCACGGATACAACTTCGCCCGCTTAAAATGATTGCCAACTTTAGATGCTCCAGCAAGAACTTGCAGGTTCATCCACCTGTGGCAAACTTGCCTCTCTCATGGCCAGATTTTCAAAAGCTTTGAATAAAAGGCAGAAATACACTCCCATCCGTTTCTTTGTAGGTTTTGAGCATACTGCTATTGTCTGGGAATTCTCAAAGAATTTCAGGAGTGGTCACGGAAAGTTGGAAATGACCTTGCGTAATCAAAAGAACAGGCATTTGAGCATGTGGATTTGTAAGAGATTTGCAATACTGAATATTCAGATTTGATGCATTTGTGCATTAGCGTGTAACTTTTTTTGTTTCCCTATGATGAAAATATTCTCACTATTATGTAAACTCAACTCCAATCAATTTTCAGGATATTCATCTAGTTTCATGTTCATGGTGTGAAACTACCTGCAGATCGTACCTGTCTATGCAGTAAGACCTACTTAGAAACATCTGACAAGCCCCATCTTAGACTGTGTTTTTGGATGCAGAGATCCCGCCATACTTGCCACATTTCTGTGTTTGAAACGTTTGTTTTTGAGGCAAAACTGTGAATCAAGAATGGGGCTCTTTGTAAATATTTTGTTGTGCATAACAATTTGAATTAACATACTCGAAAGCCCTTAAGAATCAGGCACTCTGTACATTCTCAAATGAAGATGCACAGTTAGCACTACACGCCATCGAAGCTA
Source organism: Lissotriton helveticus (assembly GCF_964261635.1). Lineage (NCBI taxonomy): Eukaryota > Metazoa > Chordata > Amphibia > Caudata > Salamandridae > Lissotriton > Lissotriton helveticus. The sequence goes on along the minus strand of NC_136069.1, from coordinate 1,015,073,452 downwards.
CCAGGTGTGGAAGTGAACCAGGATCCCTTTTTTTTGTAATCATCCATACTTCTGTTACACCATTTTCACCAATATCTTTGCCTTTTCAAGGTTGTGCAGACCTACATTTTTAGGTCGAGCCTGGGCAGCGTATGTGCTGCTCTGTGACGCATGTTGTATTCGAATATGGAATTGAAGCCGCTCCCACTCTCCACCCATATTTTTCATTGGCTTGTGTAATTATCCTTCGTAAATGCTGGCTTCTGATTCGTTAATAGGCTTGTTGATCCCTCCTTAGTACTGCCTTGTCTTCATTTATAACCTCAATTAAGACCTGGCCTAAAAACTAGAACCAAGGCATGTGGACCTAATATCAGTCAGTAGCTGCCACAATTTTGTGTGCTGCTTGGGCAGTGAATCCTACACTGTCTTTCTCTATAGGTCCCTGTTCTATGTAAAAAATGTTCCCAGGTAGTGCAACCCAATGTGAACGGTGTTAAATGCTATTATTGCAAGGGAATACCAATTGTGCAGGAAAAATGTGTGAAAAGGTATGGGGTGCCTCTCGGAAGTAACACCATGGGAGTCTTACTGGTTGGTACTCACCAGTGGACTCAGGTTCTCATCATCAGCACATCCATACCATTAAGAAAAATAAGGATAAAGATCAATGAATAATGGTGATAGTGAAGTGCACATGTGCAATAGAACCAGTAGTGAATTTACTAGTTGCGTGTACTTAAGTGTTACTCTAAGCACTAAAAAACTGACCCCATAAAGTAGATCCTACCATGTAGGGACCACTTTATGTTTTAAAAATGAGCTACAACCAACACTAGCTAACCACCTTTATTCTGTGCTGTGGGTTTGCTCACATTAAAAGGACACTCTGCTGCCTCCTTATATCATAGATGAGCGCTTTTCAAAAATTGCATTTGCAATGCAATAGGTCTTGCTTTTGCGAGAGTTTAAGCTATAGGCATTGTCATTTACAATGCCAATAGCTCAAACTCTCATAAATGCGAGACCTATTGCATTGCAAATGCTTGTTTAACTTACATGGAATTTGTGGAATAAAAGAGACCCCCCTTTCATTACAAGAAATGTGAATGTAGGAGCTTCGCTGAGTACCACTTTGCATGCATTTTGTACACACAATATAACACTGTGAGGCAGAAAGAAAAATGTTAATAAAATACATGTCTGAAGTTCCATGCAACACTGTGGGATTGCAGCATGCACACCGTTTTTTCAATTTACTCCATGTTTATCATTTTCTTCCATGCTTGCGTGCCGACTGGAGCCGTGCCTCGCCTCAAAGCACGTCTATGGAACTCCAAAACACTTGCAGCAAAACTTTGCTAAATTTTCAATCGCACAGCTAATCCAAAATTAGTACAACACTTCCTCTTGTTCAAAAAATCCATGTTTATTCCATGTTTTTCCATAATTCATCAAGCTTTTCTCTCCTGTTCCCAATTTTTTCAGATGATGCAGTTATGCCAATCCGGGCCTTTTACTACATCAACTCAATTCATTTTAGGCAGCTAAAATTATCATAATGTCCCAATGCATTTCGGGCTTTTTTGTGCCCTTCGTCAGCGGTAGCTGTTAAATTAGAATAAAAACCTCTTTTTTTTCCATGCAAGACATAATCATTATTTGTTGGTAAATAACATTTTGAATGCTTTCTGTAGCTTGTGGATAGTTTCTTACTTAAGAATCCTATGTGTATTTTGAAACAGTTTATCTCTTTTGCATCAATATGGATTAGAAGATTAAAATAGATAGATATTAATTTGTTTTAACATTTATTGGAAGCATATGCCACAAAAAAGAAGAACAAGAAAGCATATCCTCGGGAGATCGAGGCAAGATGGCGGACACGACCGTGTCCGAGTGAGGCAGGCGAAAGGTGCTCTCCACCACTCTAACCCCTCTATACCCCCGTCTTGAGGGAAAGCTGTTTGCTGGAACCGATGTCAAACTCAGTCCTCTGTGAGGTCTCTGCTTAGGTTTCTGCCCGGAATGTTCCTCCTTCAGCTGATACAATTGTATTAACAGCACTATCGGCGTGCAGTTCATACGGCCGCTTACCGGAGTTTGGTGTCAAGCGGCAAAGCGGGAGATTCCTGGATGCTGCGGGAGAAAAACGCGGTACAAAAGGGGGTGGTGATGGACGGAGCATCTGAACCAATCAAACACTCACACCCAGTCAAAAGATCTGGGTTTGATCCATCACCGTTCTTTAGCCCACTCTGCCACCCCAGTTCAGACATGGCTATATGCAAATCAGTCTGACCCTGTGCCTCATGGGAACAGTCCAGTCCGAACTGCCAAGCCATGCCTTCCCTGGACCGGAAACAAGCTTCCGAGGACCGGTTTCTGGCATTACAGCCGTCTTCAGCCCGGCTTGCTTGAATCCAGTGGCAAATTGAGCAAGGGACTCACGTCTGAGCATACCCTGCCACACTTACGGCAGCCAAAGCGTTACAAAAACGCAACATCTGCTGCACGAACACCGGAGTTAAGCGGCACATCAGGGGATTCCTGCCTTCTCTGGGAGAGTAACGCAGCGTCTGCTGCACGAGCAGCGGAGACAGCGGAAAACCAGGGCCGGAGTTGGAGTCCCGTGAAAGCTATGGGTCTGGAGAACGCCGGTGTCATTTCGAAGGGGCCAAAGACTCGCGCTGCGGCAGTTACTGCAGTTTCCTCTCCTCATCATGCTGTGGCTCCGGTGGGTGTCCCGGATAGACCCGATGTGGAAACGGGTTTAATCAGCTGTTCCATGGCTGCAACGTCCGAAAATACGCACTCCCCCCTCCCGGGGCTGGATCAGGCAAAGTGAATACATGTGTTAAAAAAGAAGATCCCGGGTATGTTTAGAAAGAACCACCAGTCAGCCAAAGGTAAGACCCCTCCTGCTGAAACACTGACGAATATGCTGACCTCTCAGATAACAGCAATGACTGACGGTCGAGGTGCAGCCAATTCAGTAATACTCGCCAATATCCCAGCACCTGAGACAAACATGGGTATCTCTTCAGTAGTAAAAGAGCTAACTGATTTGCAAGAGCAGGAGGGGCACGAGATTGAAAGGGAGTGTGTTGAAACTGTGAGCACAGTAGATGTGCACTCTGCATCTCCTCAGTCTCCTACTATAACTCTGGACATTGCTGGCTCCAGAACCATGCTGCAGGGAGCGAATATTGCTTGTGAGAATGGCAGCATTAACAGAACCGGATTCCGGGGACTCTGGTGCGAATTTTTTTTCTATGTCAGACCTTTCTAATAATTCCGAGACGGAGGGCATTGAAGGTGATTGGGGCGATGAAAGAAGGTTAACGAGTTCAGCCTCTCCGGACGAAGACAAAAATAGTCTCTTGGTCCTTGAAGACATCAATACAATTCGGAAACTAAAGGATGCCCCCCAGCTAATCTCGAATAATGGCCCTCCAGATGCTGATGATGGCTCTCCTGTGTTGTGTCATTCTTATGGTGTAGAGCCCAACTATAGACGGGCTGCTACTGTAGGAGCACAGGGAGACGGTATGTGCTCCACAGAGTCAATAGAGAACAACGTCACGTTGGCCACTATATACCAGGCAATAATGTCGCACCGTAAGGAGACTAAGGCAGAAGGACTCCGAATGCAGGGCGCCGTGCGCAAACTCCAGAATACGGTGCGCCGCATGAGCAAGAACTGTATGGAAATCTCAGCTAGGATCGGCAAAGTCAAGGGCAGAATCTTACCAAAAGGGGACGACATATCTCAACAAAAAAATGACTTATCCTCCCTTCAGTCTCTTCGGGATGACATAACCTGGAAATTGACCGATTTAGAAAAAAGGGTCAAGGCGGAATAACCTGCGTATTTTAGGCGTACCGGAAGGATTCGAAGGGACAGACATTCGCCAATTTGTCACCAGTCTGTTTTTAGAAGCATTTCCTGAACTGTCTAACTGGAAGTGGGAACTCGAACTGCAGAGGGTGCATAGATTTCCTTTCCACATACGTAGGGGCAAGACTGGAGTAGAGGGCAAGCCCAGAGCTATTTTGATTTGTCTGAACAATTTTTTACTTTGAGAATCCCTATACGACCTAGCTAGACCAGATCGAAAGAGGCGTGGACTGGGGTGCACATTTTTTGTATGCCCAGACTACTGTCATGCCACAGTCCAGCTGAGATGTCATCTCCGCCAGCTGATCCCACAATTTCAAGCTAAGGGGGCGCAAACGTACTTACTAAACCCTTCAAAACTTAAAATTATATTTCAGGATAAAACAGTATTTTTTACTTCTGAACTTGCGGCGAAGGAATTCTTGGCATCAATCTAGTGGGACGGTGGGAAGGCAATGTCAAGGGTAGATTGACCTATTGACAGCTCTCTCTCGTCTAGTGCTTCGTTTTAGTTGATTGCTGCTTGAGGGTAGGGGGTTTGGTGTGGGGCACTTTATCCTTTCTCTCCATCGCCAATAGGGACTAGACAGTCCCTTTGCCTCATTTGGGTGTTTGTATGGGTGAGTTAGGAGGCGCTTCCGGGTGGGATAAGTGGGGGGTTGGTTGGGGTGTGTGGGGTGGGGGGGCAAGGAATAATACACTTTTGTGCTTATTTAGGAGCAGCTTCCTAAATGTGATTAAAGGTTTCCTCAGCAAATGTGTTGACTCGTATGGAACAGTATGTCTAATGCTGAGAATAGAGCAAGGTATTTAGTCGTGGTAATTCAACCTCAGTCTGACAATTGGTAGATATGTAGTCCGTTCATGGAATATTTGTGGCCTGAACGACAAGAAGAAAAGGGGGATTATGGCTCAGATACTTAAATCAATGAAAGTAGATTTATTATGTTTACAGGAAACCCACATCGCATGGAACAATAGGGGCTGGCTGAAAGACCTGGGGCTAGAGCTAGTTGGTAGCACACGACAAGGAACTACCACGAGGGGGGTTGCAGTTATGAAAAGGTATGGTTGGGGGGAGTGTAAACAGGTGAAAGAGGATGCTTGTGGTCGCTGGGTGATTGTTGAATAATGGTTGGTTGGTCGGGTCTCAACTATTTGCTCTATCTATGGCCCTAATCTCGACGATCCTTGTATGTTGAACAACCTTAGTATTGAACTTGCCCAATGGCCTTCACCCCTGATTCTATGTGGGAACTTTAATCTTCACTTACCTGGGAGTGTTGATATAACTAGCCATTATTGCTACACAGGGAAAAAAACAAATCTTTAAAGCAACCAGGGAGTTAGTTAAGGACATTGGGCTTTTAGATGTGTGGTGTATGAAAGGGAAGGGATCTGAAGAACCGGGTCAGAACCCAGCGGTGCCAGGGACACACCTGAAATCTTCGGGTTCCACATGTCTTGGTATACAGAGACACGGAATACTTCTGGGTGGCGTCAGAGACCAAGTTTATTAGCTGCAGCTAGTAACAGAAATCCCAAAAATACATCACAATATATATTCCTAGGAGACTGTTCAAATTACTAAGGCAAGACATCTCCTTTTATACACCATATTCTCATTATAAATGTACACCCACTGCGCAAAATAAAGCAATAGGGCATATTTTCTAACTGAGTATCACATTAACAAAAACCCAATTTACAGTAACCCAACACAAAAGTTAATTATTAGGAATGTCCCAAATTCAATCTTTGCAAGCCGGACAAATTTATAATTGAAAAGCACAACCCATGTAATGTCAGAACATAAAGGAAACAGTAATAGATGCTGAACAAGATAAAACATGTGCAAGGAAACTAAAGGTTAACGAGGTCCTGAACATTAAGTGGCAATCTTAGATAAGGATCAAATCAAGGGAAATTGGCTTTGTGAGGCCAGTTTCAGGTGAAGAGGTCAGTTTCTCTGCAGTTCTTTCAGAGTCGAAAGAAACCTAGTTAATGTATACATGAACTCAGAAGGCCAGGCCACTTGTTCGCCGGGCCTCTGTCACAGGCCTACGTGAGGGCAACACAAAATGGAGTCAGGCTCGAGAATTACAGAACCTCAGACCCTCCTTTTGCCATTACGTAGCCAATAACTTAAACTCATGTTAATCTGAATCTAGGTCCATATCAATCTTCATTAGGTCATCTAAGTGTTGCTGTAGCATCATCCTATTATTCTCTACTTCTCTCCGGACAGGTCTCCTAACGCACATAGTAGCACAAAGACTACAAATGGCGGGACCACACTGGATGCAAAGACAACAAGAGAAAAGGATGGCCAAAACCATACCAAGGAATGTCAAAATCTTCCATCCCCATTTAGACAGCAATTCCCAAAACCATCCCGTCAATGACCAGTCTCCTTTGTCTACATGGATAGACTCAGAGATCTTATGCAACCTAGAGATGGCTTGGTACACCGTAGGGGCATTATCTGGTACGTAAATGCAACAACTAGATCCGATCAATTTGCATACTCCACCTGGATCTGCAAGTATGACGTCTAAAACCATACGATTCTGAAACGTCATAAGGCGGTCCGCTTGAAGCTCAGCTGTAACATTACTAAGAGCACCTGCTGTCTCGTTAATAGTAGCTTCAACAACGCGTACAAGCTGTCGAATATGCCTACTATTGATCATAGGACCCCAAAAGGGCAGGAAACCCTTGAAGAAATCTCCTGCTTCTTGTCCTGCATTATCTTCCTTATCGAAGACCCCTCTACCATATCTCGTTCTATGATAGTCCGGAGCCGTAGTATATGTAGGGGGAAGCAAAAACGCCACATAACATGTACCTGAAAAATCAGGTGGCAACCATGTATAGGCTCTGTCGTGACAAACAAAATATGTGCCTTTAGCTGGTACAAACGGTGGAGAAGTCTGGGACGAATAGACATAGGTGTGAACACACACACTCTTACCTAGCTGAGCTTTTGGATTTCGACCAGTGCCTTGCAAACAAAAATAACCTTGATGGGGCACAATCCAAATTGGGGGAGACCTTTTTCGTCTCTCCTTCTCAGTCAAGCTGGTACTATATCCGGTCAAATTCCAACCAACATAAGCCTGCATCTCATCCTTAGGGATAGCATTATATGCATCGATATCTCGGATCATAACTTCTATTCCCTTTATCAAGGCACTATTGCTGGAGTTATCCTTAAGGGAACGTGAAGGGCGTATCTCATTTGCATAAATAAACATAGTCTGTAAAGCCCACACAGACCCATTAAAAGAAAAAGGCAAAACCAAATATGGCATACCCTTATCGGTCGTATGCGGCATAAGACCACAAACCCAACAGTTAGTGGTATTCACTACTAACTGATGCTGATGCAACAACTGTATGAACGAGTTGTTGACAAATTCTGACCTCCTTGTCTGTTCATGTTCAGGCAACGTATAGAACTGATGCAAAGAAACAGTAGTGTAAGAAAGCATAGGTTGGGAAGTGGGTGCAAACGTCTGTTGTGTAGCATGGACAATCCATCCCACATAAGCTATCGTAATACTTAAAAACATTAAAAAACATGATATTATAAAACATTTGCTATGTATCAATGTACAGAATTTCATTTTAAGATCCATTTTCTCAACATCTCTCTCAGGTACAAAAGACTCCATCCTCTAACGTGCTGCTCGCGGCAATTTTCCTTCTTCACTCAAGTGTGCGTCCAGGCGTCCTAGACAACCTAGAACCACAGACCTTTCGTCAATTCGCGGTTCACCCCTTAAGACTTATACCACGACCCTGCAGCTGAACACGGATGGTGGTTCGAAAAAGCAAAAAGAAAAATAGTCTCTTGTCTGAGAGAGCACAATACACAAAAAAATATTACTTTATTTGTCCTTTTTTAGACCTCTGCCTTAAACTATAATGTTCTTTATTCGGCACAGTTTGATCCTGAAAAAGAATCTCCGGATGCATAGTGTCCAGTCTCAAATGCGGCGGCACAGCTTCTTGCAAAATTTCATCATCCGCACGTTCCGACTGAGTCCATTTCAAACGAGCATCACTAAAAGGCACAAATCTCGGGACATTTCAGTCTCAGAATCGGCAACACCTTCCCGGACCCACTGATCATACGGTAAGGGCAGAGGTATCCTTTTCGTGTGGGTGGCATGCACCCAACTCTTTTTCCCGAAGACTTTCACAGCGGTCCTCGTTACTAGCAGCACTTGATAAGGACCAGTCCACCTCGGCTGTAGGTTCTTGGACCTCTGGAAGTTCCTGATCAGAATCCAGTCGCCGGGTTGGATCGCATGTCCCGCGTCAACAGAAGCTGAAGGTAAGGTATCATGAACCTGTTTGTGAAGAACACGCAATTTAGCAGTCAAATCATGTAAATAGTCAACAAATATAGGGTACTCAATATCGCTGTATTCTCTTGGTCTCGGCACACCCCAAACATTCGCCGGGCGTCCAAAAACAATCTCGTATGGGCTAAGTCCTACGCGAGAATGTATTGTCGTTCTTGTGGACAAAAGTGCCAATGGTAGAGCATCGGGCCATGTGAGACCAGAGCTCGCTTGCACCTTGGCCAACTTCAGCTTTAACGTGCCGTTATAGCACTCGACCAGGCCTGCTGACTGGGGGTGATTCGCTGCGTGGGACTTCTGTCTAATTCCCAAACCCGCACACACTTTCTGCATAATCTGACCCACGAATTCACTTCCGTTATCACTCCAGACCATCCTCCGCAATCCATACCTCGGGAAAAACTCTTTGAGCAAAACCATGGCTGTAGACAAGGCAGTATTATCCTTCAGGGGGTAGGCCTCTATCCATCTGGAAAAGGCACAAACAACCACAAGGACATACTTCAAATTATTGCATCTTTCCATATGAATATCGTCTATCTGCAACACCTCGAACGGATACGTTGGAGGAGCAAAAGGACCAGCTGGAGTTGGGGTTCCTTGCCAGGATTATGCATCAAGCAAATCATGCAGTGTTTAACCAAATTCTCAGCACATTTGGGAATTCCACTATTCTGCCATACCGGAGCCAACAACTTGCATATCCCTTTTGAGCTGATGTGAGCCATCCCATGAGCCATAGTAACCACTGGAAGCACATACGCATCTGTCAACAACCATCGCCGATGCTCTGACAACTCAACCCAACAGCCTGTCGAATCCAACATTCCCGTACTCTCTCTCCACGTACTCAATTCTTTCTCAGTAGCTTCTGCCTGAATCAGCTTCACACTTTCTACTATATCTTCACACATTCCTCTTTCCACAACCCATCTTACAGGACCTGCAACATACATTCGACTCGTCAAATCTCTCGCTGTTTCTCTCGCTACTTCATCTGCAAACGCATTCCCTCGACCCACATCATCTGTAACCTTTTTATGCGCACTGCACTTTACAATGGCAATTTGTGTTGGCAAAGTAAGCAATTCAAGAAGCTCACTCACTAATTGGCCATGCTGGATTTTCGTACCATGAGAAGTAAGAAATCCTCTTTCTTTCCACAATCGTCCAAAGCTATGAGCAACGCCAAACGCATACTGGCTATCAGTAAAAGCATTCACTCTCTTTCCTTTTGACAACACACACGCCCTAGTCAAGGCTATCAATTCAGCTGCCTGAGCTGGATTCTGTGCAATACCCGCTGTTTCAACAATTGTGTGCAAAGTTGTGACAGCATATGCTGCAGTCGTCTCTCCATTCGGAAGCTTAAAGCATGAACCATCTACCCATAGGGTACCATCAGGGTTTGAAAGAGGAGTATCTTTCAAATCAATTCTACCCTTTGTTTCCTCCTCTCTCCTAAGAACACAATCATGTTGTTCTTGATCATCTGTCTCTACACAAATCGGCAACAATGTAGCTGGATTCAATGTGTTGCACCTCTTAATGTGCACATGACTAGCCAAAAGAGTCAACTCGTAACCTGACAGACGTGCACTAGTAAGGTGCTGAGTCTTCGTCCTGTTTAATAAGGTATCCACTGCATGTGGGACCATCACAATCAATGTATTATCTAATACCAAATCAGCAGACTGTCGGATAGAAACAGCTGCTGCTGCCGTAGCTCTTAGGCAACCAGGCAACGCCCTAGCTACCGGATCTAAAGTAGCCAAAAAATACGCTGCTTGTCTCCAAACTGTTGTGTCAACACTGACAACGCACAACCTTCTCTCTCGTACACATAAAGTGTAAAAGGTTTACTATAGTCAGGGGTACCCAACACCGGAGCAGAACACAATGCATCACGCAATTCAGAAAAACTCTTCTGACATTCATCAGACCAAGGAAGAGGGTGTGGTGTATCTTTGAGAGTAAGTGCCAACAAAGGTTTCGCTAGCAAAGAAAAGTTCGGATCCACTGCCGACAATACGAGGTGATACCCAAGAAAGCACGCACTTCTCTCTGTGTGGATGGTACAGTCATTTGGGAAATCGCTTGAATATGCTCTGGGGTCAATCGTCTTCCCTCCTTCGATAAGAGATTACCTAAGTAGGTCACTTCTTGTCGACAATACTGCAACTTGGAAGGGGAAACTTTATGATGAAGGTCAGACAAATGTCGTAGCAAAGAAAGAGTAACCTCTTTACAAATCTCCTCATTATCAGCAGCCACTAGCAGATCATCAACGTACTGGATAAGAGTAGCACCAGAAGGCAACACAAGAGTATCGAGTTGAGTTTTCAAAGCCTGACTATAAATGGAGGGACTCTCACAATAACCTTGAGGAGCTCGCTTAAACCGGAAGCTGCGGCCTCCTAAAGAGAAGCCGAAAATATCCCTACTTTCCTCAGCGATCGGAATACTGAAGAAAGCATTCTTCAGATCAATCACAGAAAACCAAGCAGCTGAGGCAGGGACCATAGTCAATAAAGCAGTAATGTCCGGAACAACAGGAAACTGTGGCACAACAATCTTGTTGACCTCTCGAAGGTCGATCACAAATCGATACACAGGTGGCTGAGAAGAGTCAGTACGCTTAAGAATAGGCAGAACAGGACTGTTACACACATTACCTCTCGTTTCTTCAACCACACCTTTCTCAACCAAATCATAAATAATCGCTAAAAGAGCTCTTTCGCCATCACTGGAAATTTTGTACTGAGGAATGCATGGCAATTTAGCATTTGATTTAAGCGTAACAACGTAGGGTGGAATCTGCAAAAGACCAACATCATTAGGACCCATAGCCCAAAGTGTATCAGGGAGAGAACGCAATTCCAGCGGCAGGCAATCCTTAGACAAATACATCGGGGAGATCACTTTCTTACCCAAGGTAGGATGTACTCCCAACGGAGAACAATATAATGTTGCATGCAATCTTTTCAACAAGTCCAAACCCAACAAATTCTCACCACAACCAGTTGTTAGAATAAGAGGAGCCTCCAATTCACAAGTACCAATAGAAAGGGGCAAAGGACTAGAAACCGGGTTGCTAACTGGGGCGCCAGAAAATCCTACCGAAACATTCGTCAAGCCAGACAAAGGTGCGCCAGGGAGTTTAGAGTGCATGATAGAACTCTTTGTTGCACCAGTATCCAAAACAAAAGGTTCTGCCACACCTAATGTAATCACTCCAACATAAGGCGCACTCTGGTCTACTGGAACGGACACTACTCCCTCTCTTTGTCCAAGGCTGTCCTAGCTATCATTAAAACCAGCACTCTCACTTCCAACATAATAATCATCAACGTAGTACTGAGCAGACTGGACGTTCGGAACATTCTGTTGGTCAAAATAATTTGCAGAATTCTGGGGGGGAAAGGAACGTTCATTCTGAGGAAACGTACCAAGTCCCCTAACTCTAGGTACTTGTTGGTACCCACCACGACCTCTCAGACCAGACATACCATTCACACGTTGTAGCAAGACCGGACAACTACTCTTGAAATTACCTTCCTCTGTACAAGAAGCGCACTGATTAGAGCCTAGCGGAAATCGCGGAACAAAAGACTCAGGCGTCTGCAATGGATTCTGAAACTGTGGGGGTTGCTGAAACTGACGCTGATTAGGGCGAGGCGGATAAGCCTGTTGCAAAAGAACTTTCATTTTTAATTCTTTAGTCTTCTTCGCTACTTTATCCTTCTCACTGTTGTCTCTATTCTCATAGTATTGTGCAGTAGCCAATATCTGGGCCGAAGAAGAAACTGCCCATGAACTCTCAGAGTCCTTTAACTTATTACAAAGTTCGGGGAGTAAATTAAAAACAAATGTATCTACGAACAACCTCTGACCACCTTCTGTACTCATGTCCTGACCACTATGATCAAAGAATGTTTCTTCAAACCTAGTGAAGAAATCGGACACACTCTCATCTTTCTTTTGTTTGCATGCTGCTAACTTGTCCCAATTCACTCGCAAAGGAGGCATCAAAGTTTTCATTAAATTAACAATCCTACCAGTTAGTTCTGCAACTAAAGGCTCAGGTTTAGCACCTCCTACCTGTCTACCATCTGCAGCAGTAATATTAACCCATGTTTCTCCTAAGTCTTGCACATGATCCTCATGACGGATCTTCGCCCACAAAGGTTGAGGAACTACATTACCCATCAACATATCGATGTCAGCTAAATTCATAACACACGCATCAACTGTCTGAGACAACTCCTTGTAATAACCAGCAGGATTTGTACGAGGGTCAGGCAATGTCTGCTTAAGTGCCAAAACCTCTGCTCTCTTCCAAGGGACATGTACCCACACTCGCTGAAAATGTGCTGGTGCAGCCAAAACACCATTAGGAACGTCAGCCTCAACTGCCTCTCTCCATACTGGAGGAACCTCTCGCATAGGATACTGCTTCACTTTTCTCCTAACAGAAGGATCAGGTTCGAACAATGACTGAGGTGGAAGTCTAGACCTGAAAGTAAGTATTGTCTCTACCGCTACCTCAACATCTGAACCCACTATCGTTCCCTTAGCAAATTTGGACTGAACATTAATCAAGTCCAACGGGATTAGACCCAACTCATTATCTTCCCACTCCTAACGAAGAAAGGTACACATGACATCAAAAACATACCTTTGCTTTGGTGCTTCCCACTGTAAAAAACATCCATAACCGCTTGTAAACCGTACCTGGAAGCATTCGAAACACATCTACGAGCAAGGAGATCTAACACTGCCCGCTCTTCGGGACCAGGAAGCTGACTACGTCTCTGCTTACATTCAGAAACAGGGGTCCTATTCAGTGACCCAAAGAGAGGAGACAAAAGACTAGTGACAGTTTCAGTCATTCTTTGTTGAGCAGAAGGAGAAGAAGCTGACATAAGGACAGGAGACAAAGTAGTCTGAGGAATAGGAGTCATAGGGACAGAAGTAAGAGAAGACGAAGATAAGGCAGTGTAAGTCAAAGGAGTTTGAGGCAAGGCTGGTAACAAAGCTGGCGGCCCTAGAGGGGGCTGCACCGCAGGAGGAAAAACCACTTGTGGAGCAACAAATGTTTGAACAACAGCAGGGGGTTGAACAACAACAGGGGGTGCAACAACTGGAGGTAACGGAGGTGCTGTAGCACTCTGCGCATAAGAGGGTGGTAATCTCAGTAGATGCGACATCAAAGGATCCTTTTCAGGGTCTTCGGTCACAGTTGAAAGGGGAGGTGGCAAAGCTGATTAACATTTATCAAGGGCCATGCAATGCTGTCTATCTGATACTTCAATCGCACGATCTTCTTCATCGTCCTTAAACTGCGTAGCGGCTTGCATTACTGACATATTCCTTTCTTTCCTATCTCTTTTCGCATGCTTAATTTCTCGCTGTTTGGCTTCCTTACGCCAAAGGCGGAAAGAGTCAAACATCGCCGGCCGGGCTTTCTTCCTAAATAGCGCAATTTCCAAGTTATCTAAAATCTCTGTTTCAAAACTACCATGTGGGGCCATCGTAAAACACCGTCCTTCCTAGTGTAGCGGACCCAAACCTCATTAAAGGTAATGGGACCCACGCCATGTTTCGAATAAAGCTCGTAAGTTGGAGTTCCAACCGGAGGTATCGGACACGAATCCTCCAATCGGGAATCCCTATTGAGACCACAAACAAACCATTTACCAAGTTTACCAAGACCAGGCAGCTTGCTCACTAGTCTGGTTTCTAACTTCAAAGGGTATAAAAAAAATGATATACTCGTAAATATACGAACCCCTCGGCTTCGACCACTGCAATGGCCGAATCAAGACCCAAGAAACAAAATAAAATTGTGGGATTGCCCCACTTATACTTAACCAAAATGTCTGTTACGCCACCAGAAGACCGTCTAACGTCTCGCCTTACAAATCGTCACACGAGTGTCCAAGACAGGGCGACAGTCAGAGCAGCAGTCCTTCGTAGCCGTCGGAAAGGGGAAGCCTCGCAGAAAAGACCTTCGGTCCACTTTTCGACATGCAGGGGTCGATGGAGTGGGGGCCCTCCTCCAGAGTTTCCTCACAGGCCTCCTCACAATCTTCGGGCTTGGACCGGTACCGCTGAAGTCGCCCCACGTTGGCCGCGCCAGTTGAAGAACCGGGTGAGAACCCAGCGGTGCCAGGGACACACCTGAAATCTTCGGGTTCCACCTGTCTTGGTATACAGAGACACGGAATACTTCTGGGTGGCGTCAGAGACCAAGTTTATTAGCTGCAGCTAGTAACAGAAATCCCAACAATGCATCACAATGTATATTCCTAGGAGACTGTTCAAATTACTAAGGCAAGACATCTCCTTTTATACACCATATTCTCATTATAAATGTACACCCACTGCGCAAAATTCTAACCAATAGGGTACATTTTCTAACTGAGTATCACATTAACAAAAACCCAATTTACAGTAACCCAACTCAAAAGTTAATTATTAGGAATGTCCCAAATTCAATCTTTGCAAGCCGAACAAATTTATAATTGAAAAGCACAACCCATGTAATGTAAGAACATAAAGGAAACAGTAATAGATGCTGAACAAGATAAAACATGTACCAGGAAACTAAAGGTTAACGAGGTCCTGAACATTAAGTGGCAATCTTAGACAAGGATCAAATCAAGGGAAATTGGCTTTGCGAGGCCAGTTTCAGGTGAAGAGGTCAGTTTCTCTGCAGTTCTTTCAGAGTCGAAAGAAAGCTAGTTAATGTATACATGAACTCAGAAGGCCAGGCCACTTGTTCGCCGGGCCTCTTTCACAGGCCTACGTGAGGGCAACACAAAATGGAGTCAGGCTCGAGAATTACAGAACCTCAGATCCCCAGGGAACACCCACTATTCCGCACCACATCGTAAACACGTACGTTTAGATTATTTTTTTGTGACGGCTGAGCTTGTAAATTCTGCCAGGATAGACATCCAGCCAAAAATTATTTCAGATCACAATCCGATTTTATTAGATTTAGAAACTGGCTTTAGACCCCCCCTTCAGACCCTGGTCGTTCGAACGAAAATTACTGGTGGGCCCTGCTTATTGCGAACAGGTGTCTAAGTGGATATCAGATTTCTTTAAGATCAATCGTGGGTCCGCGTCTGTTCACATGGTATGGGACGCTTTTAAAGCTAGAGTCCATGGAGAAACCTTAACTTATTCAGTCAACAAACAATCTAAATTATGGTCTGCATTGTCTGAGGAGATGAATAAACTTCGATTTTTAGAAAATAAATTCATGGCTGCACTTAGTAATGGCCAGGATACTGAACAAATTTCTAACTAACTTGCATTCTCCAAAATGAGAATATATTAGAATTTTGCTTGAAAATTAGCTGCTCAAATCTTAGTAAATAGATCTGAGATCTATGAAGCAGGCGAAAACTCTGGTAGAATTTTAGCCAAAAAGCTTCACCAAAAAGAGGTGTCCAGAAGGATTAACAACATCCAGGATGAGCAGGGCCGACTTTGCTGCGATCCAATTGAAGTACTTAAAGTTTTTTGCAGCTTTTACAGTAATCTGTATACTGACAAGGCTACTCCGGGGTGTGAAGAAAAAGTTACAGAGTTTTGCAGCAGGTTTGAAATCTCCAGACTTACACCTGATGATATGTTAGAACAAGAAGCAGATATTACTTGGGACGAAGTAGAAGCCGCTTTAACTTCACTGTCGGCAGGAAAGGCGGTGGGACCAGATGGGATTCCGTTAGAATTGTATCGAACTTTTCGTTCTGTGCTTAGAGCGGACCTCATGACAACTCTTCTCGCTGCACAAAAGGGGAACGCACCTCTATCCTGGCAGAAATCAATCATTACTGTGTTTTTAAAAAAAGATAAACTGGCTTCACTTCCATCCTCCTACAGACCCATTTCCTTAATCAACTCTGACAGCAAACTCTGTTCAAAAATTCTGGCCGCACGACTATCTAGGATCATAGGTACCCTTGTCTCCCGGTATCAACACAGGTTTATCCCGGGTCGAGACACAGTGGACCACATTCGAAGCTTAATAGCACTTATAGACTGGGCACAGGCAACTAATTCTACAATGGGGATAACCCTGTTGGATGCCGAGAAGGCATTCGACAGGGCTTCCTGGCACTTTATGTGGGAGGTCTTAAGATTGAAGGGCTTCAACCCTGCAATGCTTCAGGCATTAAAGTCACTGTATCTGTCAGCAGTTGCTTGTGTACGGATAGCGGGCCGAGAGTCGGACTTGTGTACAATCAATTGCTGTACATGACAAGGGTGCCCGTGTTCACCGCTGTTATTTGCTTTATATATTGATTTGTTTTTGGAAAAATTAAATCGTTCCATCGATATCAAACCCATTCACGTACAGCATACGGATTACAGAGCTCTAGTGTACGCGGATGACATTGTCATTGTTTCTAGTGACATTGCCACCGCATTACCCCCAATCGAGTCCATGGCCACCAATTTTGGGCTAATATCTCCAATACCCAGATCTCAGTAATAGGGGAAGAACCTCCGTCAAATATTGCAACTGTCTCTGAATTTACTTACTTAGGAATTAAAAATTCCTTGCCAATCAGCAAGATACGAGAGCGAAATTTCGAATTAGTCCTTACTAAATTGAATACTACTTTGGAGAGACTTGACCACTTACACTTATCCATGTACGGAAGATCAAATATTCTAAAAATGCTCGTCCTTCCTAAACTGCTTTACATGTTTAGAACAATTCCCCTTGAATTTCCGAGCTCTTGCTTTAAAAAATTAGAGTGGGTCAGCTTCAGATTTTTATGGGGTTATAGACGCCAGAGAAGGGCCTATAGAAAGATGGTCTTGCCAAAATATCGTGGGGGCTGGGGTATCCCATATTTTCTGCTATATTATTCGGAAGCTGTTTTGCAATTTATAAGTCCATTGATAGCGTTGAGGAGCGTGTCGATATTCTGTCTTGCCATAGTCCAGTAATATATGCGCTGGGTCTGGGGGAGGAGGCCAACGGTTGTCTTGTTAAAATCCTAGAGCCAAGCTATTTAAAAAAAACTAAATTCAAGATTCTCAATTCTGCTTATTGCATCTGGAGACAAGTTAAGCGACATTTGGGGGTTGCAAACCTTAAGGCTTACACTCCGTTCTGTGCTGCTGGGCTATTGCCTCTGATTTTCCGCAATCAAATCTCCTTTAGATGGTGCTCAAAAGGAATTGTAACATTAGGGGATCTATGTGAGGCAGGCCTGCTTCGATCATTCACTGAGCTCCAAACTAAATACGGCCTTCCTAAGCATGATTTTTATAAGTTCCTTCAAATTCCTAGCTTCCTAAATTCACTAGGCTCAGGGTTGAAACACCAATTGAGAACAATTCCGCTTATTGAGAAGCTGGGGAAAGCTCCCATCGGTCAACTTTATTTATGACATATAGGCTTGTCAAGATAAGTGGGTTGTGAAGTTAGGGCAAGAAGGGATTAACGTCGCATACTCTCTAAGTCTTGCACACCAGGTTCTGTTGACAGGGAGAATGCGCATCAGCACTATATGGGTATTTACGATCTGTATTATACTCCAAAAAATATCTCTAAATGGGCTACATCTGCGGGGACTCAATGTAACAGATGCGGGTTGTTTGCTGCAGATGCAGTCCATATGTTTTTCTCTTGCCCAAAATTAGCAGAATTTTTCATAGCTATAGGACGCTTTTTGGGATTACTAATGGGAGTAACAATAGATATCACCCCAGAACTTGTAGTGATTGGGCTGAGCTCTGACACTGTCACCCACACGCGATCTAACGCTATGACATCATTTCTGTTTATTTGTATGGCAGCTGTGCGAGCGTGTATTTCGAAGTAGTGGATCGGCCCTGAAGCCCCGTCTTTTTTGACTTGGCGGGCAAGATTATTATCAATGTATAACTTGGAAATGGCTATCTATAAGATTAAGGGGAGGAGAAAAAGGGCAATGGGAGTCAAAATTTGGGGACCCATTACGGACTGAATTTAAAAGACAACTTAGTATAATTATTTTCGT
Source organism: Lissotriton helveticus (assembly GCF_964261635.1). Classification (NCBI taxonomy): domain Eukaryota; kingdom Metazoa; phylum Chordata; class Amphibia; order Caudata; family Salamandridae; genus Lissotriton; species Lissotriton helveticus. The sequence continues at coordinate 1,015,055,165 of NC_136069.1, read as the reverse complement.
CTCTTCCCCTGCTTCATTATTCTTTGCATTTTCATTTTTTCTTGGATTTTTGGTTTTTGGTGTATATAATAGCTGCTCTTCAGATTTTCTTTTTAGTCTTTTTGCAAAATTATTCTTTCATTTGTATGCTGTAGACTGATGTATTTATTCCTTGCATAAAATGGGAAATGATCAATAAAACAAATTAAGAAAAGAAAAGAAAGCATATCATCATTGAAATGTAGCAGACATTTGCTTTTACTAACAATGTTCAATTAAAAAGGAACCATCCCATATAATTTTAATAAAACAGTATGGTGCTCCCTTGCAGGCCAGTGTACTTACAATAGGCATAGAAACCATTTTAATTTTAATACACATCAACGGAAACTGCGATTCATATTGGTGAAAAGAAAAGGTTACTGTGTCTCTGAATAACTATAATCTGAAGATGTAGGGGTCCATTAGGATGGCGGGCGGACTTAGCCCGCCCGCCATCCCAGTGCATTATTGGACCTCCCGCCATAGGTGCGGCGGTCTCGCCTTGACAATTAGGATGCGCCCGCCACAGTGGCGGGTGCACCCTGTATTTTTACCATTGCGGCGAGCAGTGCAGAAAGCACCACCCGCCGCAATGGTAAAAATGCACGTTGTGCATTTTAAAGCACAACATGACAGGCACTGCGTGGTACATGCCATGTTGCACTTTAAAATGCGGGGGGTACGTGCACCCCCCACCCACCCGGACTCCCAGGGGGCCCACAACAGGCCCCCGCAGGGAGTCTCCGCATGCCTTTCCGTGCCACCATGGAAAGGCATTGGACAATGCCCATCATAATATGGCTGGCGGTGTCTGATAGACACCGCCACCGTATTAGTCCTTTTCCGCCCCGGCCGCAAGGCGACCGGGGAGGAAAAGCGGCGGACGGTCTTTCCGTCCGCCGAGGTCCCCCCGCCATACTAATTTGGTGGGGGGGGAAACGAGTGTGGATGTCAGGCGGATTGCCCCCGCCAGGTTGGCGGTGGCTACCGCCAGCCTGGCGGGGGCAATCCGCCTGACATCATAATGGGCCCCAAAGTTCAGACACGGAAAAGTGAGCAAAACATTTTAAAAAGTGATAAAGAGTGGAAAGAACATTGGCAAAGTAAAGAATAGGCCTACCTGTCCTGGCACTTCTTTTAGGGACTGATCGGGAAAAAGTGTTGTCACTCGCAGGGCAAAAAGCAAATGCTAACTGTAGGCTGACCCATTGCTCTGTGCTTTAATGGGAAAAAGCAAATTGTGATTGACAATTGAACAGACCAAAGGATTAAGAGAACTGTCTAAAGCCACTTTACTTTTCTAAATATGTACTCATTTAATTTTTATTTCATGAGGCTGGCGAGAAAGCTTTCCATAAGTCTGCTCAAAAGGGATGGCTGACTAAATTTTCAAGGGAGTGAAAGTAAGACGCCGGTACCCAACAAAACAATATGCACTATTTTCCCAGTTATACATTCCTGATTGAAGGCCAACACCAATATTGGATTCCTAGATAATGCAATATTTATCATGCAAAAGTGTGAAAATCTGAGCACCAATATTCTTCCAGCTGAAGACAGTACCAAATCATATGGTGCCTTTGTATTCTGACTTGATTTGTGGAGAAGAGGCAGGCAGCTGATAGAGTGCTGTTCAATTTATGGAGAGTTCACAGTGTACAATAAGGTAACTACATGCCAAATAAATTGCATTCTCTGCAAATGAGAGCCTCATGACAATGTTAATCTGACTCTAGACTATTCAATTCAATTTATGTGGATACCCACTCCCTCCCTTCATTTCTAAACAACAGAAAGTGGTATCTCGAGCCAAACATGTTAAAAAGAACTGTCTTACCTTCTCATGCTCCAGGACCTAAAGCTTGGAGACCACTGTATACTTTAGTATATTGTAGCTACAGTGCTTTAGTGCTTGATACCCCTGATGAATCTCTGAACAGATAATCACATTGGTACTCCATTGGTTGTGCTTGGTTGGAAGAGTGTATGTTTGTAGTGTGGTGTATGAGAAAAAGGTATCAGTGTCATGCGTGATGCCCAGAGCTGTGCTCTTGGCTATTAAAGATTGATGCAACTCTGTGTGTAGTGGAGTAAGAAGAAGAGAAAGATAGGTTACTTAAGCTTACAAGAGTTCTTGAGTTTCGTTGGATGGGTGTTCTATGATTGAGTGTACCCACTTTTCATTTGAATCCCAGAATATGTATGTTGCCTCCACTTATCATAAAGTCCTGGATGTTGAAGTAGAGACGATGATTCCATTTATAGCCCCATTAAAATGTAAAGACAAGACCAAATGTACACGATCTGCCAATTTTCTTTAAGAAAGAAGTGAAGGATAAAAATGCAATAATGCTCTTTGAACATTTACCACATCTCGGAGGCCCTTTGATCGGACTCTCATAGGAGTCCAATTGAAGTGAAATGTATTAGCACCTGTGAAGTGGGAGTAGGAAATATTTTAACCTCCATGAATGATCAAAACCTGGAAACTATCTGCTAGCCTAACCTCGTGTGACCTGTGTAATCAGGGGAACACACATATATTAATGCAAACTCACTAGTGCTAATCCACCAATTTATTCCATAGCTACCAACCAATGCCGACTTTCCAACTCCCCCAAATGAGACCGGGCATTGTACTAACCACCTTTGGAACAAAGAATCTGAAGATAGTGCGGTGTGTACAGAAACCAAAATCCCATGCTCTGGTAATTACGAGTGTTTTCCCCTGATAAACATTTGGCAGGTTCGACCTGCCGATTCTTATCGCGAAACACACATTTGCAATATGTGCGGTAGCAGGAGTTACCACAAATACAATTATCCGGATTGCCTAGTGTCACAGTCACCCAGAGAACTGTTCTCTGGTTTAAAAAAATGATCACCACACGCTAGTATACAAAGTTCGGTATTGCGGCAAAAAGTGTCACTTGTAATACCGTTTGACCGAAATTACAGTTTTCACCTGAAGCAGGAATACAAGGTCACTCTTAATGAGGGCCTTATTTGGGAAAACATTGCTCATCACAGGTAACATGTCAAAATGCATGAGTGTGCTTTGGGATATTTTGCTATGAAGCCCCATGTGCGTAGGGTCGGGTTGGCCTGTAGGGGAATCTGACACTGCCTGACGGGCTGGTTTGACAGGTCACTGAGAGAGCCGTTTTTGTGGCCTGGTCGGACGGCGTCTACTGTTGATTTCACTGATATTACCAGAAACATTAACTGCCGCCAGCAGAAATGCACGCAATATCACATACCTAACATACACATGCCTTTACAAGATCAAAACTTGCCCTTATTGACAACCGTGGGCCATTTTTTGGAAACACTTGTTTCACAGCTTACCTGCCTCAACTCAAAGGAATTATATACATGCCTACAAAGAAGAAACAAATATATATAATTGACCAGTATCAAAATGTAACATTTCCCATTTTTTTCAACTACAGAGTACGAATGTAACAAGATAAAATGCTAGTATACTCGATCGTGTCAACTACCTGCTGGCAAATATGATGCAAACCTAGCAGTCTAACACCCATTGTAACACACGACAAACCAAAACTGCTAACACTCGATGCACAGAGCAGAAATGTAATGCACAATAAATACACATTTCCGGCCTATTTAAAATAGACTGAATTGGGACGCTGGAACACCATGCAGAGAGTTGCCATAGTGGAGGGGCAGAGGTCTGTTGTGTAGCCTCATCATTTTCTCCTCAGACAGCACTTACAACCCACGACGAAAGGGGACACCAGACATTGTTGAAGAGGGCGCGCTGCCAGCTGGTGTAAGGCAACCCTCTCTGTCGAAGCACATGCCTGTCGGCCACTTATTTCAGGGACTGGACAGGTGGCAGCGGAAAGAAAACACGCAAGGATAATATTAGTGCACACGAATGTAGGCTTTGATATCAGGCGTGGGTGCACCCTCCAGCTTCCCCCAACCCAGTTGTCAACAAGGTGGTGTAGAAAGTCGAGGTCAGAAAATCAGAGTTGCTTCTGTGCCAGGGCAAAAGCGAGACAATGTGGCCCAAAGCAGCCAGCAGCAGTGATTTGGGCCCAGATTTACAAACGCTGTGCATTCATGTTTGGTTTACACTTGTAACTCAAACCAGACGCAAAGTCTTAACCCCTTCGATGCTTGTGACGGAACCATTCCGTCATCAGTCACGGTTGAGCTGTGCTGATGACGGAATGGTTCCGTCACGACCACACCCTGTTCTGGAATGTCCGGCACCGGGGGGAAATCGGCGCCGCACGGAAGCGGTTAAGGTGGGGTACCATCTAACACAAATCTGGATTTTCATTGGATAGTATCCCAAAGTAACGTAAACATGCTCAATGCGCTGACTTGGCTTCCATTGCAACTAGAAAGCATTCCATGGAGGGGTGTGTGGGCATTCCTATCAAAGCTCCCATGGGTTTTGAGGCTAAAGCTTATCTAAAAAGAATTGTGGACAGGGATTTGCGCCAAAATCCGGCGCCTCTTCGAGGCAGGTACAAGGGAGAGAAACATTTTCATTTCTCCTCGTTATTTCCTAAATTGCATCTGAGCTGCATTGTACAGCACACTTACAAAGAGGGAAAAACCTTGAAGCATAGTTGTTGTACTGGAAGCAACTTCTCATAGTACAAAACATATGCTTTATAGAAAGCAGACACACTTGCACTATGTGGCAAGAGTGTCTGCATTGGCACATGGCTGTCATAAGTCCACAAGAACAGGGAGAGAGGCGAACAGCACCACATCCCAGTAGATATGGCACTCCTCTACACTCTTCCTTTCATGCAAAGTTGCGCGATTTCTTAGAAAATCTAGCCCTTACTTTCTAGTGTCAAGGGCATTTTACACTGGAAAGTAGGTGGACCTTCCTACACAAAAACAATTGTGCATGCAATGCAGGCACCCTTGCACCATTGTGCAAGGGTGCCGGCATTGGAGCTAGGCTGCCAACAGGGCGCCCATGCAAGGGAAAGGGCAGGAATGCGCCATATCGCCTTAAATATGTACATTCCTGGGGCCTCATTTATGAGGCTATGCGTCACTTTTACGCCACCGGTGTGTCACTTTTTATGACGCACCAGTGGGGTAAAAAATGCGCCTTGTTGCGCCATATTTACAAAGTGACGCATCTAGGTAGATGTGTCACTTTGTAAACCCCTGCGCCACATTATACCTGCGCCAGGTATAATGTATGCAAGGGGGGCGTATTGGCGCAAGGAAGGGTCGTAGAAGTGACGCAGTGAAATCTATGAGATTTCACTGCGTCACTTTTAGGACGCCGTTGCGTCAAAATCTTGCGCCTGCCTCATAGCAGGCGTAAGACTGATGCAGGCCCTTTCACTTGGGGCTTGCCCCATGTGAAAGGACGCATTGCTGGAGTTGCGTCACTTTTGTGACACACTCCAGCAATGCGTCACTTTTGCACTTACAGATACGTCAGAAATACTGACGTATCTGTAACTCCTTGCGACATGATGCGTCATACATTAAATATGACGCATCAGAAATGTCGCAAGGAGTGCGCACTGAGAAGTGACGCATCGCTGCTTTCACGCAGCGATGCGTCATTTCTCATAAATGAGGCCCCTGACCTTTTCCTGTCATGCAGTGCAGCGCAGCAAGGTAACCTGTTGCACTGAACTGCTTGAGGTCTTTGTAAAAAAGTCCCAGAGTTTATAAACTGATGACAAAGGGTTAACATTCAGGTAACAAATTCAGGACATTAGGTCAATCTTTACAGACACATCTGAGAAGGACACGATAAATATAAATGTAAATTAAGACGACGTCAACAAGAGATTTGTAATGTGAGCTCCCGCTTCGTGAAAGCTTGGCACAAGCATCAGTTTCGAATTGGGCTACCATGCGGACTTGGAGTCGTTGCGCTGAAGAACCCTCATAGCAGACAAAATACGATGGTTCTGCTCGGCATTGCACCACTCAGTAGAGGATCTGCATTGGTTCTGCTGGGTACACTGATTGGCTGGCAGAGCACCTTTAGGCTCACTTACAAGAATACAGGACTGGAGTGGCAGAACATGGTAGGGTAGGACACACAGATGGCAGAGTCTGGGTGCTGGGTTAAAGGTTGTTGAAGCCTTCTGTCACTGAGACACTAGTCAGGAGGCCAGCCAACTAGCATGTGGGGTCACTCTGGGGTCCTGGGCTCAACAGATGCAGGTCCAGTCCTTCTCACCCAGGCAAGAGGGCACTTGGTATATCACGGCTGTTCGTTGCATGAAAAAACTACCTGACATTTTTTTAGGTTATATCACACAGGTTTGGACACTGCATAATTGTTGCCTTCTTAACAGGTGATGGTGTTTTATCTGTTCAATTTGGTCACATATCTCCGGCTCATTTGATTTGCACTATTCTTACGATGGTCAAGGTCAACTCACTGAAAAGGCCAGCTAGATGCTATTAATCATAGATGCTTCCTATATGGATGCCACCAATTAGCATGTTTCAAAGCATGGAGAAACATATTTCTTTTCTTCATGATACACTTGTGTGGTTACTACAATATTTTTCCATCTCCTTTTGTCTCTCTACATTCTGTCCCAATTAGACTTTTATGTTTTCAATTTTCCTTTCAGTTACCCTTGATGAAGGGTTTTTACTGAAATTGAGTCTTGGATACAATGCTCGGCATAAGAAGATTGTCATATTGCTGTATTGTCACAGTCTGATTCTACAAGTGTGGACTAACATTTGGGGTTGAATCATAAAAACGAACATCATCTAGCTTCAATAAAGTGAAGCCAAGATGCCCCATTATAGACTGATTATATTGGAAGCCTGTGGGCTATACATTTGGACGATTTCGGTCTAGAGCTCCATTGGGGCCCAGCTACCCTTGAATGGTTGTATGAGCATCTGACAGAGCTCGCACTATCACCGCATATTTAAGCATTGTTTATGTTTTTGAGAAATATTTGGTTTATGTTCAGACGTTTAATTTCTGGTACCATTAAATTAGCACAGTATATGAGTGCATTATAACACCTCATTCAAAATGTTTATTTAGCCAGATCGACATGCCAGTTAAAAACTGCACCCACAGGCTCTGCAGTGGCAGACCTGATACAGGCTTAAAGGGCTACTTAGCATTTAATTTACCAGCCCTGGGCACAGGTAGTGCCTCTTTACTAGGAAATTAAAGAAAATTAAATATACCAGTTGAGTATAAGCCATTTGTACCATGTTTTTAAGGAGAGAGCACACGCACTTTAGCAATGGTTAGCAGTGTTAAAGTGCACAGAGTCCTCAGGCCAGCAAAAGCAAGGTCAGTAAAAATGGGTGAGGAAGGCAAAAGTCTGGGGATGACCCTGCGTAAATGGCGAGATCCAACACTCTCCACTCCAAAGTTATTAAATTTATGGTAATAAAAATTCAGGAAATTCATAGGCTGTTTGCCAGCTCACTCATGATAGCCCTCATTGTGACACTCTTACACCTGGCACCTCTCTTGTTGACTGTAAAAGCAATATGTCTATATCTGTAGCTCACACACAGTGAGAACAAGAAGGGGCCGACTATGGTGTGAAAAAGAAGTACCCATAGAAAAAGCATTACTACTTTGTCCTTCTTCGTCACAATTATTATCTGAAAGTGAGCAAAATAGTATCAATTACATTCTCTACAAAACATCACATAAGCCAAAATGTTGCAATACCTTCTCTGTACAAGTACTTACAAAAAGCACAGTGTGTATGTGTGGTAATGCTTTCTTATTACTTTGTATTGGTGTATTTCTAACATGGAATTTGCTGCATTAGAAATCTAGAATGTATGAAGAATCTACTTGAGTTTTATTTATTTATTTATTTATTTAGGAGATTTATTGAGCGCACAAATACCCGTAGGTGTCTCGGCGCTTGTGGATACACTAACTGTATGGCAAGGATTATTGATTGAAAAGCCAAGTCTTTAGCTGCTTACGAAATGTTAACAAGGATGTGCTGATCCTAAGTTGATATGGTAGGCTATTCCAAAGTTACCTAGGACTGGGTGTCAGTTGCAGCTGGCTGCCCTGTGGCTAGGACGGTGTGATATCCTCTACTTAAATAAAGAAGACCTGTTCATCTGTCATAATGCTTGTACTTGCTTCATTACACTGGCGACGATCGTGGGATAACCAGCTTTATTCATCATCCAACATTCAACTTCTCCAACAAGAACCCTGTGACAGTAAGATTTTCATCTCTACTTTATCAAGGAGCTGCCTCTTCGGTACGTTCTCAACAGGGTCCTAACACAACTGCGTTGAACTAAAAGGTACTGTGTTTCATTTTATTAATCCTTTTACACAGCGCTGCTTCACGGATTTATTTACTTCTGGACTCATCACTTTTCACTTGTTCTCATACAGCTTTCCTCCTTTGTCTACATCTTGTACTTTGGTATCTTGTGATTTGACTGAGCCAATTTTAAAGTTTTACGTTACAGATACTATAGGAAGGTGGATACCTGACTATGGTTACCCCATATTGTTTGGCTCGTGTTTAGCTGGTTTTCGACTTAGTTGGCCTGGGATCCTGCTAATCAGGGCCCCAGGCTATCTGCTCTCACTGTAAAATGGACTCCATGTACCTTAGTTACATCACCAATTGGGAAATGGGTCACTCTTGTGAGTCCCTGTACAGTGTACCATAGGTACCCAGGGAATAGGTGCACCCAAGGCCTACCAGGGGCTGCAGCATATCTTGTGCCACCCCTGGCTGGCCATCCAAACTGACACAACTGGCTGATCACTCAGCTGGGGCAAGGTTGTGTAATCACCCCTTGCTTAGGTATAGTATTCCTATACCTACCATTATATATAGACACATATATACCTATAACTCACTCCTATGGCAGGCCATAACAATTCTGAAGGCAGAGTGCTTGGTTTTATGTGAGATGAGGCTCTAGAATGAGCTGAGCCTGTCTGCAGCTTTTGGAAAAATGTCCTTATAGCTGTTCTATGTTATAGCCATACCATATACTCATAATTGCATTATAATGCTCGCGTTTGAATGCTAACTTTGGTTTGGCTTTATCAAAACATGTCGTGTAAGGTGTCATACGCTTTGGAATACTACCCCCTCGCCAGTTCTGGCGACGGGGGTAGCATTTCACCCTTCTAGAGGGAGAAGGCATGTTGTTCCTGTTAATCCCAGTTAAAGTTAACCAGAGCCTCAGCATCACAAAATGGATGCTGCTGCCACAGACACAAGTCTGACCTCCTGCTGCTGGGAGTCCTTCCAGCGAGGGAGGCTTGGACAATAGGTTTCCTGTCTTGGGAGGTGCTAGCACCACCCCAGACAGGCCATAGTGTATTGGGGCAGGGAGGGCTGAATGAAATGAGACACTGCCTGGGGCACACAAGGTGTCCCATGCATAGCCCGGTTCAAACCGGTTGCTGGGGCACTCCAGCTCCAGCTCTGGTGCGAAACTGGACAAAGGGAAAGGGGTGTAACCACCCCCTTCCCTGGTCCCACCCATAGGAGGGACCTAGCAGGTAATCCAGCCCCTCAGATTAGTATATAGATAGGAGCTGAGTCAAGAGACTTTAGATTTATCCTGAACTGAAACTTGTAACAAAACTCTGGACCTTCAACATTCTACTGCAACTAGAAGACTGAAAAATCCCCCTTGTGGTCAAGGAGTGACCACCCTGTACCTACAGGCACCATTCAGCAATCTGCAGTTTACTTTTTCGATGCTCCCGCCGGAGCCTCAGCACAGAGTCCAACAAGAGCCAGACTTCCGGACTTCCTTGACTCCGGACCACAGTCCCTGCAAAGCTGAGACCCGTGGAGTCGACGAGAGACGTGGGACCGGCCATCTTGAAAAACCTGCTCCTTGCTACTTGTGCAGCTTCTGAGGCACCCTCGAAGTTGTGCATTGAGGATTTAGAAGCCCTAGTCCTGAGCATTATCTGCAACGAAGATCAGCCCTCCACACTCCACGAGTTCTGCGTGGGGGCCTTCTGCATTTTCCTGCTTCATGTGTCTGTCCGGGTATTTGCCCGTTGGCTAGTGGCCTCTGTGATGATGAACCGTTAATTCTACACTGCCTGCCTGGTTGCTCCAGGTGGGCCCCTGCTTTCCTGCAAAGGAGAAGCCCCATAGACCTTGCTGGTCTATTTCGAAGTGAATATTCGATTCCTGTGTGGGTTGCATTTGCCAAGGCCTGTTGACTCCAATCTGGAAGCCGACACCGCCAACAGCGAGATCCTTTGTGGGACAGTTGGTATCCAGCTCCTGGTCTTCATCGACGTCTCCTGGTCTACGTGGCTGCAGAGTCAAGTTTCACAACATCACCTGATTGCTTCGCGACATCGCCTGGTTCCTTCCTGGTTCCTTCCTGGTCACTGGCTAGTGACCCAGACTCTGTCCCCTCTGCTTTCAGGTACTCCTCATCCTCGATCCGCCCTTAGATCCACCCGGACACTTCTCTCCTGGTCGCCTGCAGCATCTTTCTTCAAGGCTCCATAGGATTCAGCGACGAAACCCGACACACTTTTGACACCTATGCACCCGCTTCCTGTGGGTGAGGTAAAGCGCTCCTGTGGGTATTGACTATCCTAGTGTCCTAGTTTTCAGTAGCTTTCTCCTAGTCCATCCGGAAGTGCCCTAAAAGAACTAGTTTCCATTTCTTTCGTTCCCATTATAACTATATGGTAACTCACAGGTGTGTTAAGACACTGCACACGCCTTCCGTGGGCCTCCTACTCCCTATTTTTTGGCAGCATAGCCCCCACGATTCCCTAGGCCCTAGGCCTACCCTTTGTTCGTGACGTGGTCCTTATACCACTATTTTAGTATATGGTTGTCCGTGCCCCTAGGGCCCTACTGTATTTTGCGCAACTTATTGCATGATAATTGAGTATCTTGTTATGTACTTATGCCTCTGACCTCATAAAGAGTTCAGAGGGTTGTGTTAGTAATAAATACATATATATGTTCTATATATAACCTGTGTGGTGTCCTTTCATTTGGTATTACAGGGGTTACATATGGTAAAACAGCTGGCTTCACATGCCCTCTTGAGTTTAGCCTAAGACTGCTTTGTCCATGCTACCACTAGGATAGCTGGTCTATAAGGTTGCCTATACAACCATCACCATAAGGGTTGTTTGGACTGATACAGGGTGCCCACTAGAATAGTGGACATCACATATCAGGCCAACTTCTCACATTGGTGTGCAGCGGTTACCAATTGTAATCTTTGAGATATCATTTGAAAGATCACATTAGGTACCTTTAGGTACATATAACAAGACTTATAATACTTAAGTTCTACTGAACTTAGTTGTTGTAGACCAAAGGGCCTAGCACACCCTGACTACAACTCCTAGAGAGGTTTAGTAGGAAACACTTAGTGTAGGTAGGTGCACACACCACACCTCACTAGACAGAGCGCAGAACCAAGTGGATCTCTCCCAGTGGAGGTAGATCCTTTAAGGATTCCTTCCAGATATGATACCCTAACTTTCCAAGAGCTAAGGCACTTGTGAACCTCTAGAAGGTTAAAACAGGGTCTCACCCTACCCTCAGACACCTGATTGAGCTCATGGAGGAACATGATGCTCTTAAGGCCTCTAGCAAAGGTCTGTCAATCAATGGAGATGAGGTACTACCCTCAACAGAAGATGCCCCTGACCCTACTGTCATAGATGATGATGAGGTTGTAGAGGAGGAATATTCTGAGGAAGAGATAGGCAGCCAGGTTGAAGTTAGGAGACTTAGCCAGGCTAACCTAAGCCTATTTGGGGCTGAAAACGGGACAGCCCTATTCAGGCCTACAAGTGGACTTAGCCAGAGGAATAGGATGGAAAGATCCCACTCCAGGGAGTCTCTCCACTCCAATGCTTCAAGGGGTTCTCAGAGGGGAATGACTTCTCCTCAGAGGAGAGAACACCAAGCTAGGATGAGAGAAGTCCAACTCAGAATTGAGAGGGAAGAACTTGCCCTAGCGAAGGCAAAACTTGCTCTTGCAGGGGAGCAAAAGTTAAGTGGACTAGAGTCCACTGGTGGCAGCAATATCCCTAAGGATAAAGACAGGTCCTATGACAATAGACACCTGAGTAAGATTGTGCCCCCCTACAAAGTTGGGGATGATATCCACAAATGGATAACTGCTTTGGAGAGGGCCTGCAAAGTACAGCAGGTACCCCAAAGTCAGTGGGCAACAATCTTGTGGCTCTCCTTTTCAGAAAAAGGAAGAGACAAGCTCCTCACAGTTAGTGATGATGATGCTAACAATTACACTGTCATGAAGAGTGCTCTGATTGATGGGTTTGGCCTAACCACTGAACAGTACAGGTTGATGTTAAGAGATACCCAGAAGACACAGACTCAGGACTGGACTGATTTTGTAGATTGTGCTACTAAGGCTCTGGAGGGCTGGTTATTGGGCAGCAAAGTACATGACTATACAGGATTGTATAATTCGATTATGAGGGAGCAGATTGTAATTGTCAAAACCCGCTTCTTCACCAGCAACTGGTGGACTCAGATCTGACCTCTCCACAAGAATTGGGTAATTGGGCAGACAAATGGGTCAGAACCAGGATTAGGCCTAAAAATCAGTGTGGTGACCAGAAGAAAGATTCTACCAAGCCACAAGAGAAAGGTGGGGATAAATCTAAGGGCAAATCAACTACAGGGCCCCAAAATTCCTCTGAGGGGGGTGGGTCCCAAACTCCTTCCTCTACCATTAAGAAACCTTATTGCCATGTCTGTAAACAGCCTGGCCACTGGAAAACTGACAGCAGTTGCCCAAGGGCCAACAATAAGGAAAACATTCCCCCAAGTAATACTCCCAGAGATCCTGTTACTGTTAGTAGTAATCCCCCAGGTGGTGGGAGTGCCCCCAAGAATTTGGCTGGGTTTACTTTTGGAACTCATGTGGACTCTGGCCTAACCAGGTCCCCTACCATAGCTACTCTTGGCTGTGAAAATGGCTTGGGGTTTGCCAACTTCACTGCTTGTCCCAACACTTTTGGCAAGTACAGACAGGAGCCCCACATCAATGGCCAGAAAGTTGAAGCCCACAGAGACACAGGGGCTAGCATCACTATGGTGACTGACAGTCTAGTCCCCTCAAGACAACTTTTACCTGGGTTCACCTATCAGGTGACCAACATTGATGGAGTGCAGAAAGTTCATCCCATGGCAGTAGTAAATATCAGCTGGGTTGGTGTCACTGGCCCAAAGAGAGTGGCAGTGTCTACAAACTTGTCTGTAGATTGTCTACTGGGAAATGATCTAGAGATCTCAGCCTGGGCTGGGGTAGAACAAGAAACCCATTCCAAAATGGTAGGTCTTCCAGAAAGGGTTAGTGGGGCTGGGATAGCCCCAGCCCCAGCCCAAGCAGAATTCCTTTCTAAAAACTCAAACAGATTTTAGTGTTGTGAAGCCTGAAACTATGGATCACTCCACTCAGACAGAGAGTATTGGGGAGAAAGAAAAGTCTCCCTCCCACCAGACATTAGGTGAGAGTCAGCCTCCTCAGGGAACTGACCCTATCCCTTGTGAAGGAACTGCCCCAGAGGTAGTCAGGCCTAGCCTGGCAGAGCCCCTGATGTCAGTGGACCCTTCCAAGGTGGGACCCAGTCTGGAGCAGGTAACCTGCCCCTCTCTACCCTGCCTCAGTCAGTCCAGGGCTGTAGAGGTCAGGGAGGCCAGTGGACCCCAAAGGGCCCCCTGTCCACAAGCACACCCCCATCAGCAGATTAGGGGCACCAAAGCTAGCAGCCCTAGCAAGGTGAACATTTAAAAAACTACTGAGGGATCTCCCTTACACTTAGTTAGGAACCTCCCCCAGATGGACTCTTTTGGGCACAGCCAAACCTGGGACCCAAAGGCCCCAAACGTGACCTGTCCCTCCAATAAGCCAACAAAAAGGACCCAGCCTCCACCTGTCGGCAGCCAGAGGTTGACCCTTTGAGCACAATGCAACTCAGTCATGGAAAGAAAGGCACACATGGTGGATAGTGATTGGAGGAAGCTGAGCCCTTCATTAGTGGAGCCTCACTTCAGTACTCCATCTCAACACCAGCCTTTTACTTTGCCATAACACACCACAGGTAGAGATCCCCTATGGTGGAGACCCTCTGATACCCCTAGGGTGAGGGATTGCTTAGTGGACCATGAGATAGGGGGTAACCATGATAGTGCAGGTACTTCCTTATATGGCCACTTAGGCAATAAAGGATTACCTGGTCAAGGATAGCCTTATCTCCTTTCGTTCGGGGGGGGGGGGGGGTGTAGGAAGGTAGATACCTGACTATGGTTACCCCAGATTTTTTGCTGGTTTTCGAACTTAGTTGGCCTGGGATCCTGCTAATCAGGGCCCCAGGCTATCTGCTCTCACTGTAAAATGGACTCCATGAACCTTAGGTACATCACCAATTGGGAAATGGGTCACTCTTGTGAGTCCCTGTACAGTGTACCATAGGTACCCAGGGCATAAGTGCACCCAAGTCCTACCAGGGGCTGCAGCATATCTTATGACACCCCTGGCTGGCCATCCAAACTGACACAACTGGATTATGACTCAGCTGGGGCAAGGTCGTGTAATCAACCCTTGCTTAGGTATAGTATTCCTATACCTACCATTATATATAGACACATATATACCTATAAGTCACTCCTATGGCAGGCCTTAACACTCCTGAAGGCAGAGTGCTTGGTTTTATGTGAGATGAGGCTCTAGCATGAGCTGAGCCTGTCTGCAGCTTTCGGAACCATCTCCTTATAGCTGTTCTATGATATAGCCATACCATATACTCTTAAGTGAAATATAATCCTCACGGTTGAATGCTAACTTTGGTTTAGCATTATCAAAACATGTTGTGTAAGGTGTCATACGCTTTGGAATACTACCCCCTCGCCAGTTCTGGCGACGGGGGTAGCATTCCACCCTTCTAGAGGGAAAAGATATGTTGTTCCTGTTAATCCCGGTTAAAGTTAACCAGAGCCTCAGCATCACAAAATGGATGCTGCTGCCACAGACACAAGTCTGACCTCCTGCTGCTGGGAGTCCTTCCAGAGAGGGTGGCTTGGACAATAGGTTTCCTGTTTTGGGAGGTGCTAGCACCACCCCAGACAGGCCATAGTATTTTGAGGCAGGGAGGGCTGAATGAAATGAGACACTGCCTGGGGCACACAAGGTGTCCCATGCATAGCCCGGTTCAAACCAGTTGCTGGGGCTCTCCAGCCCCAGCTCTGGCGTGAAACTGGACAAAGGGAAAGGGGTGTAATCACCCCCTTCCCTGATCCCACCCATAGGAGGGACCTAGCAGGTAATCCAGCCCCTCAGATTAGTATATAGGTAGGAGCTGAGTCAAGGGACTTTAGATTTATCCTGAACTGAAACTTGTAATGAAACTCTGGACTTTCGACATTCTACTGCAACTAGAAGACTGAAGAATCTCCCTTGTGGTCAAGGAGTGATCACCCTGTTCCTACAGGCACCATCCAGCAATCTGCGGTTTACTTTGTCGACGCTCCTTCGGAGCCCGAGCACAGAGTCCAACAAGAGCCAGGCTTCCAGACTTCTTTAATCCGATCCACAGTCCCTGCAAAGCTGAGACTCGTGGAGGCGACGAGTGACGTGGGACCGGCCATCTTGAAAAACCTGCTCCTTGCTACTTGTGCAGCTTCTGAGGCACCCTCGAAGTTGTGCATTGGGGATTGAGAAGCCCCAGCCCCGAGCATCATCTGCACCGAAGATCAGCCCTCCACACTCCATGAGTTCTGTGTGGGGACCTTCTGCATTTTACTGCTCTACGCATCTGTCCGGTTACTTGCCCATTGGCTAGTGGCCTCTGTGACAACAAACCTTTAAATCTACACCACCTGCCTGATTGCTCCAGGTGGGCCCCTGCGACCCTGCAAAGGAGAAGCCCCATAGACCTTGCTGGTCTATCCCGAAGCGAATATTCGATTCCTGCGTGGGTTACGTTTGCCAAGACCTGTTGACTCCAATCCGGAAGCCAACGCCGCCAACAGCAAGATCCTTCGTGGGACAGTCCGTATCCAGCTCCTGGTCGTCGCCGACGCCTCCTGGTCCACGTGGCTGCAGAGTCAAGCTTCACGACATCACCTGATTGCTTCGCGACATCGCCTGGTTCCTTCCTGGTTCCTTCCTGGTCACTGGCTAGTGACCCAGACTCTGTTCCCCTCTGCTTTCAGGTACTCCTCATCCTCGATCCGCCCTTGGATCCACCCGGACACTTCTCTCCTGGTCGCCTGCAGCATCTTTCTTCAAGGCTCCATAGGATTCAGCGACGAAACCCGACACACTTTTGACACCTATGCACCCGCTTCCTGTGGGTGAGGTAACGCGAGTACTCTGGTGCTCCTGTGGGTATTGACTATCCTAGTGTTGTATTTTTCAGTAGCTTTCTCCTAGTCCATACGGAAGTGCCCTAAAAGAACTAGTTCCATTTCTTTCGTTCCCATTATAACTCTATGGTAACTCGCGTGTGTGTTAAGACACTGCACACGCCTCCCGTGGGCCTCCTGCTCCCTATCCTTTGGTAGTACAGCGTAGCCCCAGCAATTCCCTAGGCCCTAGGCCTATCCTTTGCTCGTGATGTGGTCCTTATACCACTATTTTAGTATATGGTTTTACGTGCCCCTAGGGCCTACTGTATTTTGTGCAACTTATTGTATGATAATTGAGTATCTTGTTATGTGCTCATGTCTCTGACCCCATAAAGAGTTCAGAGGGTTGTGTTAGTAATAAATACATATATATTTTTATATATAACCTGTGTGGTGTCCTTTCATTTGGTATTAAAGGGGTTACATATGGTAAAACAGCTGGCTTCACATGTCCTCTTGAGTTTAGCCTAAGACTGCTTTGTCCATGCTACCACTAGGATAGCTGGTCTATAAGGTTGACTTTACAACCATCACCATAAGAGTTGTTTGGACTGATACAGGGTGCCCACTAGAATAGTGGACATCATATATCAGGCCAACTTCTCACAGATACAAGTGAAGCTTTCACGCTAGGGTGCTCTGGCATTATTTGAATGCTTGCTGAAGCCATACCTGCACGTGTTAGACACCACCGAGTCTGTGTTCCATTTCTCATCATTCAACTCAACTCCTCTTTGCGTTTCTGACATTACGCTACCAAACGCCTGTAATATACGTCACTCCGCATGTATCCTGCGATGTTTCAACTTCATCACGCTGACGTGCACTGCTGCGTGACATACATCTATTTCACGCTTACTTTCGCTCAGACGTTCGTCCACACAAAGTCTCTGAAGGCATTTTGTTGCCTAGCGACGAGATCAACTTCATTGCACTGACGCGCACAGCTGTTTTCCATAGTAAATGATTCAAGCGCAGTTCTCTACACTGTGTTAAAAGTTTTGCTGACGCGCATAGCAATTTCAACAAGAATATATCTACTTTATTTCAACCATTACATCGCGCTCACACACACACAGCTAACAGTTGCATATTGTGTGTCAACACTTTCTTAACGCTTTCTCTACGCTCATACACACAGCACATACTTCATTGCGCTGACACACACAGCTAGCAGGTACATCTTGCGTGTCACCGTTTGTCCTACGCTGATACACACAGCACATACTTCATTGCTCTGATACACCCAGCTAACAGTTACATCTTGTGTGTCAATGTTTGTCTTACGCTGATACACACAGCACATACTTTTCATAAAGTAATATTTAAAACACTAAAACACTATCACAACGGGTGTATCAAATGGATTACGTTGACTTTAAATTACAATAGTATATATGTTTTGAATATTTACTTACTTGCATATTTATTACATTATGCTTAGTTATTTGCCTCTAATTCTTATACAATGCAGAATGTTACTCCTCCTCCGTTTTTCTTGTCCAACCCTGGTGATCCTAATATACGCCGGTCAAAGTGGAAAAAGGTGTTCTTAAATTATGCAAGAGTTTGTGGTTTATCCTTGAGTGCTGAAAGAAAATCGGCTTTACTCTTACACTGTTTAGGTTCAGAGGGGCAAGAGGTGTTTGAGCATCTTCCGAATCTAACCAACAATGAGTCAGATAACTTGAATGAATTTGAAGTATGTCTCAAAAAACTTGATAAACATTACCTCCCAAAAGTTAGTACCATTCTTGAACATTATCATTTTGGTAGTAGGGTACAAAAACTTGAGGAATCTATTGAAGCATACATTACTGCTCTGCACGAATTGGGTGCCACATGCAAATTTGACAATTCTATTGAAGAACGCATACGAGATCAATTTATGTTAGGTTGTTCGGTTGAGAAAATCAAAGATGAGCTTTGGCAGAAAGATGATCCAAAACTTGATGAAGTCTTGGCGATTACAAAAAGAATAGAAAATTCACTTGCTTGCGTTGAGGTTAATAAAAAGAAAGAAAATGGTACATTAGAAGAAAAGGTTCATACTATTACTAAAAAACCCTCTAAGTCTACATGGAAACAACGTGAGCCTATTCACATTGCCCACTCTTCTAATTCTCAATCAAAAGGTGATACTAAAATGAAATTCTACCATTGTGATATGTTAGATCATCTTGCCAATGATAAATCTTGTCCTGTCCTCAAATCCATGTGCAAAAATTGTGTTAAAGTTGGTCATTTTACTAAAGCTTGTAGAGCTAAAAAAACGAAATCTTATAGGCGAGTCAAAGAAGTTGTGGAAAGCGAGAGTGAGTCTGTTTCTGATGATAATGATCTGCCCTGTGGTGAGATTCTTACACCTATTATTAAGAACAAATGTAAAGGTCCCATTGATTTTGTCTTGCTAAATGATTGTAATATTCAAATGCTGTTTGATTCTTGGGCCAAAATCTCTCTCCCAAAGATTTTTTTGATTCAAATCTATGCTGGAAGGTCACTATTTACAAGCCAGATATCAAACCCTTAGCCTATGGAGGTCAACCTATAAACTTTTTTGGCTACTTCATGGGTAGTTGTGAATATAAAGGGCGTTTGACTGCGGGGCAGATATACATTTCGTGTAGGTGAGACAGCATTAACAGTGGTTCCATCAACCTGACCTAGGTATATCTCTTGTCCCTGGTGCATGTATAGTACTCAGAGACATCTTACCACAACCAACTTCTTCAAAATCTGTGTCAAACCAGAGTAGTACAAATGGTATTTCTAATATTAAGGTATTGAACACTAGTGATATTCAAAATGTGACTTAGTCAAATTGTGCTTTACGCTCAGAATTTAAGGACGTTTTTTGTAAGAAATTGGGTTGCCTCTCAGGTTACACTCACAATATTGTACTAAAGCCTGATTCTCAATATGTTACTTTTAAAGTACGTAGTGTTCCTTTAGCCATAAAGGAGTCTATGTTTAAGGAAATTAAAAAATTAAAGAAAGAGGGTGTTATTATTGAAACCGAGGCCAGTGAACGGATTTCTCCGGTGGTTTTGGCACATAAGGCCTCAGGCGAGGTTCGTTTATGTGTGGATCTTTGTGCCCTAAACCGTGCTGTAGTCGCTGACAAGTACCCTCTCCCTAACATAACTGAAATACTGACCCAGCTAAATGGTGCATGCATCTTCTACTCTTTAGAGCTACGTGCAGCATACCACCAAGTTAAAATTGATGAGAAACCCATGGACCTGACTGCCTTTATAACCCCTTTTGGAACATTTAAGTTCACACGCCTTCCCTTTGGATTGATCTCTGCAGCATCCGTCTTTCAGAGGGTCATGAAAGATGTTCTGAGTAGGGTTAAAAGAGTCAAGGTATTCCAGGACGATGTTTCAATTCATGGCTCATCTCAAAGCGAACATGATGCAAGACTTAGATGTGTACTTGAACGTTTCAGGGAGAGAGGACTAACTTAACGTGAGAACAAATGCAAATTTAATCTATCGGAAATTGATCATTTAGGTGTTAAGCCTAGAAAGCGTCTAGTGAAGACCATTGTTGAACTTCCCATTCCACAGTCCAGGGTTGAATTGGTAACTTTCCTGGGTATGGCGGAGTACCTCATCAAATTTGTTCCGCAATTTGCCTGTCGTACATCTGAGCTTAGGTCTCTCTTAAAGAAAGGTGTGAAATTCTCCTGGTCTGCTCAGTGTCAGTTGTAGTTTGAAGGGATTAAAAAAGCTCTTTTTTCTGCTCTATCATTACAAAGCTTTGACACATCCTTGAGTTCTATCTTGTTCACAGATGCCAGCACAGATGGCTTAGGTGCCGTCCTCAAACAGATCAGAGATGGAAAAGAAGAAACTATACTGAGTCTTTCAAGAGTTCTTGTTGGTCCTGAACTTCAATATTGGGTAATCGAAAAAGAGGCATTGTGCATTTTCTGGGCAATAAGGAAACTCAAGAAATTCCTCTGGGGCTACCTCTTTTGTTGTTCAGTTGGACCACAAGCCCTTAAAGGATGTGTTTTGCAAAAGGTCATTGGATGCTATATCCTCTAGCATATGCAAATGGGTCATAGCACTTCAAGATTTTAACTTTGTTGAAAAATACATTCCAGGGGTTACCGATTGCCTTTCTCATCTTATTTCAAAGAAAAATGTTGAGACTTCTCTTGGTTCTGAAGATACCTGGGAGATTGATGATATGTGAGGTAGTTGAAGGAGTTGTGTCTGAATCAGAATGGAGAGATTCTTTTCAAAGCGATCGAAATGTAATTAAAGTATGGAGACTTGTCTCGGAAGGGTGGTCTGGTATCAGATTTTTGAGTGAAGGTGTTAGAAAACTTTGGAATGTAAGAAATGAACTTTCATTGAAAGATTACTCACTTTGAAGGGGAACTCATCTTGTTCCTCCGACTTCTCTTAGACAAAAGATTGTTCATTTGGCTCATTTGGGACATAAGGGCATTTCTAAAACCAAGGAAAGGATTTGACTTCATTTCTGGTGGCAAGGAATTGATGTGCAGGTTGAACGTATAGTGAGAGACTGCATTGAGTGTAATGTTTGTGATAAAATTTGTATAACATAGAGTTCAAACAATGATCATACGTGAGGCTCCTAAACCTTGTTGGCAGCACGTAGCTTTAGATCTTTTGAGTCCAGTCTCTTCCAAGTGTGGTCAATCCTATGTATTTGTATTAGAGGACATGTATTTTCGATGGCCTGAGATCAAAATCACTCAGAGTATAGAAACCAAGGATGTTATAAAGTTTTTAGAGAACATTTTCTGTAGAGAAGGTCTTCCTGAATCTCTTCTAACAGATAATGGTGTACAACTGGTATCTAAAGAAATGGAAGAGTTCTTATACAAGAAAGGAATAGTGCACAAATGTTGCTCTCTCTATCATCCAGAATGCAACGGGATGGTTGAGAGTTTCAACCGTGTTTTAAAGGAAACAATTCAACTGGCTAAGGAACAAAATCGTGACTGTAAAACTGCCATTCTAGAGCATGTGATGGTTTACCGTTTTACTGCACATTCTATCACTGAGAAAGTTCCTTTTGAGTTGATCAGAGGTCGCATTCCTAATACTTATATGTTTCAGACCTGGATGAGAGGAAAAGACTCAGATAATGACAACAATGATGACACTGATTGGTGGTCCCGTCAAGATCTTAAGTGTTTTAAAAGGAAAATTAACTTTGATTATTCTCGCACTTTAGTTAGTGTGGGTGACCGAGTGAGAGTATGTATGCCTCAGAAGTGTGGTAGTACAACATTTTCATCTCATCACACTGTAACTAAATTGTTTCTTAATGCTGTTCGACTAGATGATGGTTGTATTTGGAAGTTAAACAGAATATCTACAATACGCACTTGTGCTAATTTTGACAAGAATGAAAAAGTTGTTTCTTCTAAAGAAACGACTCCTCTGCGTAGGAGTACTCGCACTCGCAAAAGTCTGCATAAACTTATCAACTATGTTTTGAAGTAATTATATGTTTCTTAGTCTTTGTGTATTTTATATTGTATTAAGGGGAAGGTGTGTGGTAATGCTTTCTTATTACTTTGTATTGGTGTATTTCCTCACATGGAATATGCTGCATTAGAAATCTAGGATGTATCAAGAATCTACTTGAGTTGCCTAGGACTGGGTGTCAGTTGCTGCCGGCTGTCCTGTGGCTAGGACGTTGTGATATCCTCTATTTAAATAAAGAAGACCTGTTCATCTGTCATACTGCTTGTACTTGCTCCATTACAGTATGCTTCAAGCAGTATCAGCTATGTTCACATGAATCATGTAATTTGTAATGATGGTTTTAGAAGCCTCTTTAAGAATATCAGATGACAGTACATCCAGACATTCTTCCTGACATGCCACTATGACCAAATGGTAGGACCTATTGGTGGACACTGGGGCTGTGCTTATCCACAAGGCTAAGAAATTACCAAGATAACCTACCTCATCAATGTAGTGGAGGAGGACTTCTTCCCTGATTGCCTGTGCTCCAACAAAGCAGTCTGAATCTTCAGCTCAACAATAACTTCAGGCTCCAATACTTTTGCCAATAAATTCAGTTTTGAAATAGGACAATAACTATTGGTTTACTCCACACGGTGCCTCTTTTCTTCTTATACATTCATTTATTGAATTATCAGCATTCGGAAGAGCAGTAAAATGTGCAAACTAGCACCCCAAAATGCAGTCTGCCTCTCCATGCATCCATTCCTCTTACCAAAGTAAACATCAAAAAGTCTGTTTTCCCCATATAAGGTAGTGTGTGTAGGTACTTTGTCAACAAAAATGCACTGTCGACCATTTTATCTGGCCATATAGTGCCTGTTGGACTTGACCTTCTCATCGAGGTCATCCCCATACATTTTTACCTTAACTCTTCTGTTTTCTGAACCCATTTTTGTTGGCCTTTAGGACTGTGCCCACTTTACAAGTGCTAACCAGTGCTAAAGTGCTTGTGCTTTTTCCTTTAACCATGGTAACTGTGGCTTACGCACAGTTGGGAAAACCCTACGTCTCCTAGGTAACTGTACTAACTTTTGCAACATCAGACAATACATACATAAAGTTGTGCATAAAATATTCTGAGAACTCTACGAAAACAATGCCTCAAGTAAAAAAATCTAATTATATATTTATTAATTAAAATCATTGTATCAATACACACAAATCACTAAAATAAAAATACATACAAATTACAGAAATTCATTTCATCATTGATCAGTGCTTAAATGGATTATGAGAACACTCCTTCATCAACACGTTTCATTGGAATAAACCTATAAAACCACCCACAGGATCATACTATTTCAGTCTGGGAGGGACATCATTCCACTAAGTCCTGAGGAAGGTGGTTTTATAGTATTGTTCCACTATAATGAGGCGACTAGAGAGTTTTTGCATAATTCATTTGGGCACTGATCAATTGAACATGAAATATCTGTGATGTGAAATAACTGATACGTTTTTTAAAGCTAATTTAGTAGATTGATGTTTGTATTTCTTCCTATGTATAAATGACGACATTATTTTATGTAATAGTAGGTATTTTTGGTTTAGTGATATATGAAAAAAGATGAATTTATATCAGAATTATAATTATTATCAATCAATCAATCAATTCACTTTATTTGATCTAATTCAAACATAGATCATGAAAGTACAATACAGCATTGGACTTCAGATTCATAAAGTTTCAGTGCATAATATGGGGATATTATCATAGTTACAAAGACTACATGGAGAAAACATCAGGCATAAAAATAGAGGATTGAACAACAATATTAAAAGACGTCAGAGAATGATGCAAAATTAATATCCTGAACTCCTCACACGGAAAATCCGGCAATGCGGAAAACTGAGAAAGTTTCCATGAGGTGGCCCAGCATGCCAGGTATAAGGTTTAGACAAAATCTTACTAGTATATATCGATGTTGAGAATTGGTCACATACGATAGGTAAGAATTTACATCATGAGGAATGGAAGGTGCCTTCAGATATATTATCACCATGGATTTGTTATGGTTGTTTTCGTTTCTATCACTATCCATTTTATTTAAGAACAAACTTTTAAAAAGGTCTTTAGGGGTTGTCAAGCAATTAAGTGGGTTCGTAAACAGAGACTGCAAACCCAAGAAAGTCAAAGTGTTTTTAACATATTGGCTCCAGGTAACCTCATGTGCATGGTCAAGGGTTAAACAGACTCTAATAATGTTTTGTGTAAAATTAACAGTTTCCCATCTCTACAATGAATTCCATAATAAAATCGGGGCAAGGCAAATCTTGTCTTTTATAGAAGGGACGTTTGGCTCAGCGTGGGTTTTAAAGTTTGAGCAGCTTCTGGGCAGGGTTAGAAGTTTTGTCATGAAGGTGTCTTCGATACTTTGAAGGGGGAATGCATTTGCCAGACCCCACACCCCTGCCCCATATGTACCTATAGAGATGGCTTTTGCTGTGTAGATCTTTTTGATTGCCTCTAACGGCTTAGACCCTAGTTTTTTAATAAAGGAAAATATGGCCATAATAATTTCCCGGCAGGAGACTTCTATTAGCTACCATATTTGATCACATAGTCGTTTTATCGAAGAGAACCCGCAGATAGGAGAAGGCTTCTGTGATTTTAACTGTGCCTCCCGCTATGTGAAAGGATGGGGATTTTTAAGCCATTTCCCTGTCACCAAATGAAGGTTTGTATTCATTGGCTTGGAGATCTAACGTTGTCATAAATGAGAAATACTCCTCTATGCGTTTTTGCAGTGCCACACCAGACTGGGCTATTAGCACTGCATCATCTGCATAGAGTAGAATAGGGATACAGACTTGATTCACCATAGGGACATCTGATGTAGAATGTAAGCGAGCTGCTTCCACACCATTTGTATAAATGTAAAATAAAAAGGGAGCGAGGACACACCCCAGTCTGACTCCCCTGTTATTGGGAAACTGCCTTGTGAATTCCCCTGGCTTCCATACCAATCACATGCCAAAGTTTGGGAATACAGCTGACTTGTAAGTAATATTATTATCACATCTATGCCCATCATCTTCATGATTCTCCATAGATGAGAATGAGAGACACAGTCGAAGGCTGCTGATAGGTCCATAAACACCATATATATCTTACCCTTTTTGGCTGTGGTGCATTTGGCTAGAATCAGTTTCAAGCTTAGACATTGGCCCAGTGTCCCTTTCCCTTTCTTAAATTCATACTGTACAGGAATCAGGATATTTTTTTGCTGTGGCCCACTCCTCTAATCTGTTCAGTAATAAGCAGCCCATTAGTTTAACTGTGCCATCCAGTATAGAAATGGGCTTATAATGTTTGAGCAAGGATTTGTCTCCATTTTTGGGAATGGGAATAAAGATTGCCTTTTTCCAAGATTCTGGCAACCCCACCACCTCAAAAGCTTGAAAGATGTTGCTTAACAAAGGTACAAAAAGATCCAAATTTTCAAAAAAAGAAGTCTGCAGGAGCTCCATCAGGGCCAGGGGCCTTAGCAGTGCTGCACTGCAGCAATCCATATTTAACCTCTGCTAGAGAGAATGTTAAGGTAAGTGAGGGGTCAACTATATCATCATTGGAGGGGGGGTTCCCTACATGCGTGGGGAGCCCCAAATATTGTGAGGAAGTGTTCTACCCAGGTGTCTTCGTCCACATGCACTTCTAGATTAGGGTCTGTACCCTGTTTAAAAAATGGAGCATTGATTACAGCCCACAACTCCCTAGCGTTGTTTGAGGATGCTGCATGTTGGAGGTTTTTCCATGCCTCCTCCTTCAAGGACCTCAGCTTAGCCTTCCTGGTTTCTTTGTATAGATGTCGCAAATGCCTGATTAAATCCTTGTCTCTTGGATTTCTTCCAATCAACTTGTTGAGGTTATTTATTGCTTTAGGGCCAGCTGTATCAAATCAACAAGGTTCAGAGGATTTAAAGGACATCACTGGCCGTGACACTGGACTTGTTAAGTTACTTCTCACTCAGCCCAGGATTGCCTGAAAGGCTAGCACTACTCTGGTGGGATCTATAAACGGGTCAAGGTAGGCCAGTTTCTCCTTCTGGCTGTTAGCTACAATCAGAGGAATCAATTTGTCCTTTTTGATTTTTGCCCTTTTAAGGACTATACCATTCTTTCTCGCTATGTGAGGTATGGAAACTCTTCTCGACGGGGAGCTATGTCTTTCATTCCATTTAAGTTGACAGGTTATTTCTGCATGGTCACTAAAAGCTGAGATGTGGATTTTAGTATTACTAAAAAGGGCTTTTTGAGGAACTGGTACAACCATGTAATCAATAGTGGAACTCTGAGAACTAGTGCCAAATATTTTCTCGAGGAGGTCAGAGGTCGTATCAACTGGGTTAACGATTTCTAAGTTCCTTATGATAAAGAGTCTGTTTAACAAGTTTCCATACGCGTTGTGTGAGAAGTGTGGGTTTACCTCCCCCTCCTCATCAGTTAGACCACACATTGGTTTTATCATTCTGCCAAAACTATGTGCATTTAAGTCACCCATCCCATGGATGTTAAGAGTGTTATTGTGGGCTATCAAGGTTGCTTCGATTGCCATTTCAGGTGAGTTAGCCACCCATGACATCTCAACCTCAAAGTTTTAATAGTTAATTAGCAGCATATCGGTTCCTCTGAAGTGTTCACCCACCAAAAGATGATAATAGGGGGACTCATTATAAAAACCAAAAACATTTAGAATTAAGGTGTTTCTGATTAGAGTTAGAATGCCACCTCTCGCTCTACTTGCTCTCAAGGGGATTACTACATTGATCTATAATTAGATTTTTAGTATAGGGGTTGTTTTTGCAGTGTTCTCAGAATATGTTTCACGTATGAGTTTGTGTGTTTGTTAACTGTTGTTCCAAACGTAATTCTGAGGACCTTGAGGAAGTAGGTTTTTCCTGGTTATTAATACTCTGTCCCCTTGGTTGTCAAGGGGTTGCTCTGATTTATCTGTTGGCACCCTTATTACACCCAATCGACATATTTAATTTACTTGTAAGTTCCTAGTAAAGTGGTATTACATCTGCCCAGGGCCTACAAATGAAACGCTACTAGTGGACCTGCAGCACTGATTGTGCTGCCCACTTAAGTCATCCTTTTAAACATGTCTCAGGCCTCCCATTGCAGCTGGTGTGTGTAGTTATAAACTGTCATTCTGACCTGGGCATAATGATCCTTTTCACATGCCTAAACCTTACCTTTTAATACACATAAGTCAACCCTATGGTAGGCCCTAAACAGTCCATAGAGCAGGGGGGCTGTGTTTCTATAATTTAAAATGTACATGTCCTGGTATT